>NC_140528.1:70045262-70738596 GCF_057382185.1 Mchenga conophoros
ATTAGAGAAAAAGAGTCTAACTTAACATCAATGGTACTAAGAGTAGCTGTAGATAATATTACATCTGTGGGATGATTACTGGTAATTTTTTCTCTAATGATAAAAATTTTATTTGTGAAGAAGTTCATGAAGTCATTACTAGTTAACGTTAAAGGGATGGTTGGCTCAAAAGAGCTCTGACTTTTTGTCAGCCTGGCTACAGTGCTGAAGAGAAACCTGGGGTTGTTCTTATTTTCTTCAATCAGTGATGAATAGTAAGATGTTCTGGCTTTGCGGAGGGCTTTCTTATAAAGCAGCAAACTATTTCTCCAGGCTAAATGATGATCCTCTGAATTTGTGACACGCCATTTCCTCTCCAGCTTATGAGTCATCTGCTTTAGGCTACGTGTTTGAGAATTATACCACGGAGTCAGGTACTTCTGATTAGAGACCTTAATTCTCACAGGAGCTACAGTGTCCAGAGTCGTACGTGGTGAGGAGGTAAAATTATTAACAAGATAATCGACCTCTGACATAATCGACCTCTGTCGTACGTGAGCTAACAACCCCAACTACCAGATTCATCTTGTAATTGGCTAAAAATAACTTAGCCTACCTGTGAGAGGGACGTGCTAGCTGGCAGTTTTTTCAAGTGATGTTGAAATTTCCACATTCCAACACTAAAAATGCGTCAGGAGCTGTACGCTCAGCACAGCGTCAGCACCGCAGAAATAAACGGATGCATCCGTAGACTCGAGGCAGAATTCACAATGTGTTTTCGGGACTTTCAGGTGTATGGACCAATGTTTGCTTTTCTAATCAAACCAGAAAGCTTTAATGAGCAGCTGGATTTGTCTCACATTAACAGGCTGAGAAAATGCCAGTTAATGCGACATTGAATTGCAGCTGATTGAACTGAAAACCTTGACTCTGTGGGGGTCAAAGTTTGCGGAACTATGAACGCAGCTGGAATCCACAGCTGTGCGTGTTCATGGAGCTTGTATTTTCACCTGCTGGACATCACTATCTCACAAGTTTAACTGTCTTCAGAACATTGCAGAGGCCTTATTGACAGTATTTGGTTCTACATATCTGTGTGAGCAGATTTTCTCTCACACGAAGAGTGTCCTTAGGTAGCCGTCTGAACACTGGACACTCGGAGACCTTTTTATCTGAGTGGGAGACCAGATATCACATTAACATGTGTATCTCTGTATTAACAAACATGCCATATTTGCCCAGTTTATTTTTCTTATTTTTCTTTATTGTTGTGAGGAGACCATAAATAGCATTTGCATTTTCTGTTGTACAGTTCATTTGCTGTTATGGAGTTCTTCTTATGGATAAAAAGTGTCTTTTTTTGTTTCAAAATAGCTGATAACTATTTGCTGATAGCTGCCAACATCTGCGAACAAAATATAATTCTATAAAGTGGTTCTATATAGTGTGTAACTGTTCATAAAGAGCGTTATTAAATGTATTGCTAATGCAATCATATGGCACATTGACTTCTGAGGAAATTTTAGATGGCACTACTCATCAGAAAGGTTGCCGACCCCTGAACTAAAGGATGAATTCATTTATATTCGTTAATGGGTAAAATAAATAGTAAACCTCAGACGCTTGTATTGCCATCTTTGAACTAAACCTTCTATGGGGATTTTACATAATTGTTCACCAGTTTTCAGTATTGATTTGCTGTAATGACCAGTGTTCTCTGCAAAGTTCCATCAGCGTCGGGGTTTTCTCACCTTTAATGCCCATTTCAAATCCTCATACAACATTTTATTTTTTCAAGTTGTTATGTTAATTTGCTAACATAATTATAGATTTGTGCAGCATTGAAGCCCATAACATTCTAGCATAGAAAAAAGAAAGTTAGAGGGTTCTGGTTTAGTTGCCTGGTAGGTACCTGCATGTTTTCTAGATGCTGATAAAATAGATCTGATGTCTGGTGTGCTATTCTTGTATGGTTAATGGAAAAACTGAAAGCTGTGTTTAGACCCACCTGCCAGCAGGTTTAGAAACAGTGCATAGTTCATGGTAGCAGCTGATGCTTATCCAAGCATGAGGATGTACAACTGATACTACTGCAAACACAAAGAGAAAACAAATTCAGTTCATTTTTCCTCTAGAATTTGTAGTGAAAAGCTTCATTCCATCAGAAGAATCTTTGACATCATGTTCAAGTTCAAGTTATTTTACTATGTGCTGTGCATAATGCACATTCTTATGTCCACTGATAAATATAAAAAGCAAGACTTTAAAGGAAAAGATCTGATAAATGAATCGGGTAATAAAGTCAAAGTGAATCTATATGTACATATACAGTGGGGCAAAAAAGTATTTAGTCAGCCACCGATTGTGCAAGTTCCCCCACTTAAAATGATGACAGAGGTCAGTAATTTGCACCAGAGGTACACTCCAACTGTGAGAGACAGAATGTGAAAAAAAAATCCATGAATCCACATGGTAGGATTTGTAAAGAATTTATTCGTAAATCAGGGTGGAAAATAAGTATTTGGGCACCTCAAACAAGGAAAATCTCTGGCTCTCACAGACCTGTAACGTCTTCTGTAAGAAGCTTTTCTGTCCCCCACTCGTTACCTGTATGAATGGCACCTGTTTGAACTCATCATCTGTATAAAAGACACCTGTCCACAGCCTCAAACAGTCAGACTCCAAACTCCGCCATGGCCAAGACCAAAGAGCTTTCGAAGGACACCAGGAAAAGTATTGTAGACCTGCACCAGACTGGGAAGAGTGAATCTACAATAGGCAAGCAGCTTGGTGTGAAAAAATCAACTGTGGGAGCAATCATCAGAAAATGGAAGACATACAAGACCACTGATAATCTCCCTCGATCTGAGGCTCCACGCAAGATCTCATCCCGTGGGGTCAAAATGATCATGAGAACGGTGAGCAAAGATCCCAGAACCACGCAGGGGGACCTGGTGAATGACCTGCAGAGAGCTGGGACCAAAGTAACAAAGGTCACCATCAGTAACACACTACAACGGCAGGGAATCAAATCCCGCAGTGCCAGACGTGTTCCGCTGCTGAAGCCAGTGCATGTCCAGGCCCGTCTGAAGTTTGCCAGAGAGCACATGGATGATACAGCAGAGGATTGGGAGAATGTCATGTGGTCAGATGAAACCAAAGTAGAACTTTTTGCTATAAACTCAACTCGTCGTGTTTGGAGGAAGAAGAATACTGAGTTGCATCCCAAGAACACCATACCTACTGTGAAGCATGGGGGTGGAAACATCATGCTATGGGGCTGTTTTTCTGCCAAGGGGACAGGACGACTGATCCGTGTTAAGGACAGAATGAATGGGGCCATGTATCGTGAGATTTTGAGCCAAAACCTCCTTCCATCAGTGAGAACTTTGAAGATGAAACGAGGCTGGGTCTTCCAACATGACAATGATCCAAAACACACCGCCCGGGCAACAAAGGAGTGGCTCCGTAAGAAGCATTTGAAAGTCCTGGAGTGGCCTAGCCAGTCTCCAGACCTCAACCCCATAGAAAATCTGTGGCGGGAGTTGAAAGTCCGTGTTGCTCGGCGACAGCCCCAAAACATCACTGCTCTCGAGAAGATCTGCATGGAGGAATGGGCCAAAATACCAGCTACTGTGTGTGCAAACCTGGTAAAGACCTATAGTAAACGTTTGACCTCTGTTATTGCCAACAAAGGTTATGTTACAAAGTATTGAGTTGTATTTTTGTTATTGACCAAATACTTATTTTCCACCCTGATTTACGAATAAATTCTTTACAAATCCTACCATGTGAATTCATGGATTTTTTTTTCACATTCTGTCTCTCACAGTTGAAGTGTACCTCTGGTGCAAATTACTGACCTCTGTCATCATTTTAAGTGGGGGAACTTGCACAATCGGTGGCTGACTAAATACTTTTTTGCCCCACTGTATGTGCATAAAATATACATTACAAGGTGTAGTATTTTCCTCCAGTAGACAAACCAAAAACATCTTTTTATGTTGTTTGTGTTATTGTAAATTTAAGGTTGTACATTAAGTTGTACTTGTTTTACTGGACAAACATGAGGACTTTTGCATTAAATGTTGCCCTTTAGTACAAATGATTGTCAACAAAATTTAATACTATGAATGTGGGAAATAATACTGCTTTACCACCAGACTCTCCGCACCTAAAAGGCATGTATATTATGGATAATGCATATACATATATATATGTGTGTGTGTGCATACACATGGGGAATACTTTTATATACAGGTAAACAGCTATAGTAAAAATGTAGGTTTTCAGGAAACTCTGTAAGTATTTGGAGCAAAGGTGTTTTTACAACCAATCAACATATTACCTTAACAAAAAAACTGGTCAAATCATAGAATATTGTCTGAACCTCTGATTAGTGTCTTAAACATGTGCACTTTTCTTCCCGCTATTCCCCCCCTTTCCTTCTGATTCTAGAGAATCACAGTCTTAAAAAGATGTAATAATTAAGAGTTTAACGGTGGCCAGATCTAACTTGGACACATTCCTGAACCAACGTGAAACAGACAGAGGAAGAAGTTCAAATATGGCAAGTTGGGAAGACCCAAGGTTGGGAGTCATAAAATCTAAAAATCATACTCACCTTTCAACACCACTGATACTTAATCTAGTGCAAATCTTCAGTTCACCATCAAGCGTAAATAAGATTAAAAAAAGAAATAAAAGATGAACTGTGTAGAGTCACTTTCTGAAACCAGTTGTTCCTGCTTCATACACCTGTGAGTGTGGCATCTCACAGCCGTTACAATGTAAACAGGTCAGATGCAAATCAGTGACTACTGTGACTGCTGTAAATTTAAGGAAGTGGTTTACAAAGAAGGAATATATGACTAGTGCAAATGTTTTATTTCAAATAATTAAACTTCTATGAGTTTGTCACCTGAGCAGTTGCTTTTCATTGGAAAAAATGACAAAACATGATGGACTTCTTTCTCGATTGTAACTAAAAATGTTTCCTCATCTTTTCTGATCATCAGTGATACCTGGGATCCTGTTCAACAAGTTTTTCTGTCTCACTATGACGCAGAAGTCTGGCCCCTGCACAAAAAAATCTCCATGAATTTCTTTAACACTGTTTAGACACACCCAACACAGACAAACGGAGTAAAGATCATGGCTGATAACTGATCATTTTTTATACCAGAGCTTGATTGTGCGTTAGTAACTAAAGAACTATGTTTTGCACCTGAGCAAAATCTCTTATAATTGTTATAATTTGATTACTGAGAGTATCTAATTTCCAAAAGTAGCAGCCAGTTATTTACCTGTGTTCTTGTGTGTGCAGCCACATTTTAAACAGGGCTCTCTGAGAAGATCGAAGGTAACAAATGTGTCAATTTGTTTCTTGTTAAGATTTAGTATAAATGTTCTTTGAAAATAGCAAAACACATAAAATGAAAACTATGCAGCACAATAAAATATACACTACATGAAATACAACAAAAAAATACACGAGAACAAGAGAAAAAGATTACAAATGAGACACGGTACACTGAAAAAAATCTACACTACAAACCTAACTTTTATATTTCAATTTTACTTTATTTTTTAATTTTACTGTGTTTCAGGTTTATGTGGTCGTACTGTACTCACTTATGTGCTCACAGACATACATTTTTTAACTGCACTTTACAATGACATAGGCAAATATGTAATACAGTTTTTATTCATTTTTTAGCACTAAATCACAACAGCAGTCACCTCAATGTTCTTTAAATTGTATATTGAAAACCATCAACAAACGAGCAGTCCCCTGTGAGCAAGCACTTGGGGAGGGTGAGAAGGAAAAACTCTCTTTTAGCTGAAAGAAACTTTTGTCAGAACGAGGCTCAGGGAGGGGCAGCTATCTGCCCCAATTGGTTGGGGTGAGGGTAAGGAGACAAGACAAAGACACACTGTAGACGTGTGTCTTTGTCTTAGATAATGATTAGATATAATTGTTTTATAAGCTGTAGTTGTTTTAGAAGTAATGTAGGCCGGGTTTAATACTTAACATCTCAATTTTTACTGATTTCACTAGAAATTGCACGTATGTTGTCACTGTCAAATTGAGTACACAATATTAAAACGAGTCAAGTGAATAACACTCTTAACAAATGAAATGGCAAGCAGATTATCTGCTGAGAGGCACACCTGCTGCAGGCCTTTCTGACTCTGTGGTGCACTTTGCACTTTCTTTGGAATAGTCTGCTAGGGCAGCTGCTTCTAAAAGGATGACAGAAAAGAAATAATCAACACTGTGCACCCTAGAACCAGGGCAGTATTAAATACGGTGTCCTCCTTGTTAGAGGAGGATGCCTGTATAGGACACTGAGTAAAAACTGAGCAGCTCCTTCAATAACGGGCTGCTTCACAAAAACGCACAGCTTAGGTCCGGCTCCATGAGCACTACTGCTCCCATTTGTCCACACAGACAGGATTGAAATATGTCACTGATGTGCAGTTTTATTGTTGTGTAACGTCACATGTCGTCAAATGTATTTACACTTCTGTTCTTTCAACTATAACATGCATTTTCTCCATTACTGCATTTTGAACAACCCAAGTCATCTACTGCCAACATCCCCTAAGCATGTTATGTCCATGCTTTAAAGACTCAAAGCTGTTTTTACTGAACACGGTTCTAGATAGGTGATAATATGGATAATCAGTGTATAATAAACCAATTTATGCATATTATTAGATATCTAAGTGAGTTTGGGGTTTCTACAAAGTTCATATGAAACATGGTTTGTTGGAAAGTTATGAAATTTTAAAAAATCACTTCTGTGCCAAGTTTCATCAACTGACTGCAGTCAGATGTTCCTCTGTGTTCAAACCTGTTAAACAAGCAACTTCACATTTCTTGTAGTTGGTTGCAACATAACCAAGCCAATTATGGTAACTGACTAAAACAAAGGACAGTTGTAATAAAACAAGGAACTTTCTGCATTTTCCCAGCCACTCCTCTCACATGGCTGTGCCACAGCTAATAATAACACATTTCTCACGTATTTGTTTGTGGAGCGGATCCTTTCTTTATCATTTCATCCACCATGCAGAAAATATCATGAATTATGATCAGTGACACAGTCACACCTACCTTTATCAAGTTTTTCATACAAACTGCGTGATATGTGAAAGCTACTTGTTCATTGTTTAGGGTTCAGCTAAAGCCGCTTTAGCCTGCTATAAAAAAAAAAGAATTTAAAAAAATATATCTTTTTAATTCATTTTTTAAATATAACTGTCTATTATTTAGTTATTAGGGAATACACAATGTAACCCAAATAATAAAAGATAATGAGTTATAAAATATTCATAAAATACAATATATGGTTAACTGATGTATTTTGTGTTGTTGTTGTTGTTACACAACCCAAACTGTATGTTACATTCCAAAACTACCTTTCCCATACACGTCCGCCCTCATCAGTATGGAAGCCGGTCAGTCCAAAACTGACGTTGTCATACTGGCTCGTCTGCCGCTGTTACTCTTAAAGGAGACGTACCTCATTCGAGGGTACTCCCGGTCAAACAAATATGAGGTATGCTATAGCTTTAAGAACTAAATAATACTGGATATTTCTAAAATAATATGCGTCATTAAACTTATATATTTTAAATAATCTATTTTGCTATTTATGCAGTGGCACAAAAATTGATCGTTGGCCAGGCTAACGAAACTTGGGCTGGCTCTGGCCTTGTATGGTGGGCCTTCATTGTGAACGCTCATAAGTAACTAGACTTAAGTAATCACTAAAGTCGGTAAAGGCTATAACTGTAAGAGCGAAATGGAGTCTGGGAAAGGCGAGGTTTCAGGCACTGGTCCTGGAACTCGGACCGCAGAGTCGACAGCGGCCTCAAAACCATCCGCGGACTCGAGTGAGCCCTCCTGCGGTAGAGCCAGAAGCAAAAGGCGGACAAAAACATCCTTGTTCTTCCCGGACTCCGGTGAGACTCGTTCCGTCACCTCAGGCTCTGTGCGTGTGTTACGATCAAGGGAAGCTGGAGCTGGTACGACCTGCGAGTCCAGAAATATCACATGCAAGAAAAAAGCGACCAGTTCAGGGGACGCACGCAGTCGACCTGCAGGATCACGCACCAGAAACACACCTGTCATACAGTAAGTGCGTGCGCTGCTACTTTGATGGACGAAACTATTTGAAGAAGCTAGACACATCCTTGACAACAAGTTTGTTTACACCTCAGAAGTGTTATTTCGGTGGGACTTCTTAAAACTGTGTATTTACTGCATACAAAAAATAAATAAAATAAAACTAAACCTTTAAATGTGTTGATTCTTAACTTTCTTTCTTGCAGAAGTGCAATAAAGAAACCAACAGCCAGTCGGGGTAATGCACATATGTGAATCCGTTCATCTGCAAGCAGTCATTTTACCTTTTACCACTTAACAAGTGTGTTATTAACCCATGTTCACATTTATTTCCCCAGCATCCACAAAAACAATTGGACCAAAGCTTCCCAAAACTAGAAAAGGTGGGGGGAAACCTTCAACCAGAGCCTCACACACATCAGCAGCAACATGCAAGCTCGAAGCTGAGTCAGGGGCGTTTTCATGTGGTAAGAGAAGACCCCTTGCATCCTTTTTGTTGTGCACTTGTTGAACTGTGTGAATATCTTGAAATGAAAGTGCAAGCAACTCAAAATAAACTGACAGACGTGTGTGGTTTTTTTCAGTGAGGGACACTGGTTCTGTGAAAGAAAGCAATGGCAGGTGAGTGATAACTTATCAAAAGCACATCAGAGGGAACGAGGGAGGATGTTACCAGCGGTACTGTGAAATTCAACATGTCCAGTGTCGTGTTAATGTCCCTATTAGCGTTGCAGATCCAGATGTGGCTCTCAAGGAGGACCTTGCATTAAGAGATGATCCAAATGACCTTGTCAAAACTGAGACAAAGACGTACGTCGATTATGCTACCTGATCACCGATCGTGCAATTTACTTCACATCAGATTAAGCACATTAGTGGTAAAATTTGCTCTTTTTTCTTTATTTTTCCCCTCTGTTTAGGAATAAATCAAAGCGCCACACAACATCACAACACAATGAATTCAAGAAAGAAGAGTCAGAGAAGGAGGAAGAAGATTGTGGCATTAAAAAGGAAGAAACCACCAGGAATGTAGCTCAGGGTCAAGATGGAGTCACTGGCACTGATCCTGAGCCAGTCAGGAAGTAAGTAGGAGATGATAGTAAACCAAAAGATAATAGAGGGGGGGTTTTGCCCATGTGAGAATTTTTGGCACCTTGTTTTGGTCCCAAAAAAAAAAAGAAAGTAAAGGAAAAATTACAAGAATTTATCAGCTGTGGTTCACTTACTAAGATATAGCATTTTTTACTTATCAAAAGGCCAATAAAGACAAATAAAGCACCCTGATTTCTGTCACATCAGTTAGCCGAGATATGAGTGTGAACACGCTTTTTAGTTCGTTTGCTTTATTTTTGCTTTTGTTTGTTTTTTAAATCAAACACCCAAGCACATGCCTTTTTGTGTGAGACTGTGTGATCTGAAATGAAGACTCTTTAGCTTTTAAGAAAGTTTGAGTTAAAGAAAGTCCCAGCAGTAGAACTACACACTGAGTAGGGGTCTGGGGGTCATCCGACATTACGAATTTGAGTGTCGGACAGTTTGGTTTAGATTTTTAGATTGTACAGCTTTTATAGAATTATTCTCAGTTTTGCTTATTTAATAGCTTATAGGGTAATGAGCTGTAGCCAATTTTGCTTCAGTTGTTTGGGGCAGTAACCCGTTTGAAGTGTGTTTCACATTTGGCTTAATATTCTGGATTGGATTTTAAACCAATCTGAGTTTCAAGGGTCGGATGGATTTCAATCTAAACATTCAAATCATATCACACACACAGGTTGTTTTATTTTGTTGTTGTTGTTGTTTTTTGTTTAGAAATGTGCATTGTTATTGAGGCTGACTAAAAGAGGGATTCGTTGAGATTAATTGACAATATAGCATATAGATTGTGTATTTTATTGTTGATTTAGTGACTGTGTGTATTGTATATTTTGAATTTATTATACACTTTGGTCAGCTGAGTTTGTTTTAATTGTGTTATCGAAATAAACTGACTTGACTAATATAACTAACTCATAACTGATGTAGATGTTAAGGGGTTGAAGAAAGCTCACTGACGTAGTTTCAGTGACCATGCCAGTGGAAAGCATTCTTTCCACAGCGAGTCACGTTGTAGGTTTTGGTTTCGTCTCTCTAGTTCTCATGTTCGTGAAAGTTAAACAACTCAAGAGTGGGATTGTTAACAGTAAAACGCATTACTGATTTTTATCATAGAAATCTGAATTCATTTAAAGCCAAATCTGAAATCTGTTTTGAATCTAAATCTCTCTTCTTCCTTTTTTCACTGTAGACGAGGTAAACGAGATGATAGATCCCCTCGGCAGCCAAAACGAAGGTAAAGTGTTCGTTATAACTCCCTAGTGCTTTTTTTTTGTTGATGTTGTTATTTTTTTTAAAAGAGCGTCCTTTTTAATTACTCTAGTCATTACAGTTCATAACATACCACCACACACATACATACCTAGGGGGGCAGGTGCATTACCCATAGGCTGGTGAGTGGGCCTGCTGCAGTGGCCCCATTCAAACTCTTGGGGGCACTGCAGATGGTGCGGTTGAGCCACTATGTCTGCTTGTGGGTCCTGGGGTGCATTGTTGTGGCTTCCCTCCCCCATTATCAAGTACATTTATGACAAAGACACAGGCATTCCTACACACTCTCGCTCTGTCTCTCACACACACACTGTAAGAGGATTGTTGATTTATATATCTGTGTATTTTCTAATTTGTGTGTTACAGGTGCTGTGTGTTTGTTTTTTTCTTCATCATACCCCCCTCCCCCTTCTTTGTAAAAAAATAATTTTTCCTTCCTGTCCTGCCTCATACATCATCATACTATACAACATATAAAGTAATAACTGAAGTAACACAAATATAAAATGAATAAGTAAACAGACAAAAGTTTCACATGAACAAGTAGAGCAAAAGCAAAATATGTTTGGCACCACAGTGCATTTAGATCATAATTCTGATTGCAAAAGCCGCCAGACAGGACGGGATTTTCTTTAAAGCCTTGTTGATTATACATTTCTTTTTTCCCATCTTCACAGGAAAAAGCCACCGGTGCAGTATGTCCGCTGTGAAATAGAGGGCTGCGGTACTGTTTTGGCCCACCCACGCTATCTACAGGTCTGCTGTCACCAGGGGAACTGAAATGGATCGATTACTCTGTGATGTTTGCCTTTTAACCAGTTTCATTTCTCCTCATCTCTCGATTTCAGCATCATATAAAGTACCAGCACTTGTTAAAAAAGAAGTACGTGTGTGATCACCCCTCATGTGGGCGCTTGTTTCGCCTGCAGAAGCAGCTGCTGCGCCACGCTAAACATCACACAGGTGATACAAAGATGTTTATACTCAATGCTGGTAACAATTTTCATTAGACTAGGAAAAAGATGTACCCACAAAGCAAAAAGATGTTTCATTTAAAACTCAATTACATTCTTTTTTTTTCCATACTTAGTGTTCTTGTCTTCTTCACATGTTTCTCTCAGATCAGAGGGACTACATCTGTGAGTATTGTGCTCGGGCCTTCAAGAGCTCCCATAATCTGGCTGTGCACAGGATGATCCACACAGGAGAGAAGCCAATACAGTGAGTTTATACATCTGATAATGTAACACAAGTAAACAAGGAAGAAATGAAATGAAAAACAAACAGTCACGTCTGAGTGTCTGACATAAGTTCCAGTAACAAAAGAAGGAAGCACGTCTTTTTCAAGAAAAATCTTGTATAACCCGACTGTGGGATCACATGTCTTAAAATTAGCTACAAGAATTTTTGGCAGACAAATGACATCAAGTGACATCAAAGTCATCTATGTCATAGCACTCGCTAGTATAAACACGTCACACAAGTGTTTGTATTACACATGCAGAATATACTGCTGACTCGTTTCAGTTGAATGAAAACGTTTCAACTCCTCTTTACAAACAATGTATCAGCGGATGGGAGAGGTTGGATTATTATTGTTTCTTATTAGATAATGATTTAATCATTAGTGCGATAGCTTTTTTTCAGCTGATCATCTTAGTGATACAGTATTCATTTATTTAAACGTCACTCAAAAGGATTTTAATTTCTCCCTAAGGCTCCCTGAAACCCTTTTTCTTTTCTCAGCAGGGAACAGAGTGCAAAGTTTACTGGTACAGTGTGGTAAATAAAATTCTAGGAAAATTATACTTTATTTAGTTTTTTATTTTGTAACGTTACACATTAGAGCCCAACTGATGTAGACGTTTTAAGAAGGGTATCAATGTTTGGTGATTTAAAACCACATTGTACTGGCTGATATTTTTTCAGACACAAGATATAAACAGATTTTTGTAACATTTGTTATTGTCAGTTATTTGAGAGTCCTTAGTAAGATATAAGGGAAGGTGTAGAGTGGCCTCAGGTGGTGAAACTATGGTAAATGGCCTGTATTTATATAGCGCTTTACTAGTCCCTAAGGACCCCAAAGCGCTTTACATATCCAGTCATCCACCCATTCACACACTGGTGATGGCAAGCTACATTGTAGCCACAGCCGCCCTGGGGCGCACTGACAGAGGCGAGGCTGCCGGACACTGGCGCCACCGGGCCCTCTGACCACCACCAGTAGGCAATGGGTGAAGTGTCTCGCCCAAGGACACAACGACGGAGACTGTCCAAGCCGGGGCTCGAACCGGCAACCTTCCGAGTACAAGGCGAACTCCCAACTCTTGAGCCACGATCGCCCCGGCTTGGTGAAACTATGCAACATCACTCACAGCATGGTTGAAGGTGTTTTTTCTTGTCTAATCTCTACTTCTTTAATTGTCTTTTATCGGTTGCTATAAACATGAGTATCGGTATGTTGGTCAATTTCACACATGATTTTTACCTTAAAGGTCATAGGTCAGGTTTGTATAAATTAGGGTTTATCTCGCATATTAAAAATGTTATGCATCCATCAAGGAGATTTTGGCCTCCCACCCAAAAACAAACAAACAAAAAATCAAATACAAATATAGGAATATATTAGAACAATTTTTAATTTTTCAAGTATGGTTCAATTGCTTAAACTTAAAATACATTTTGTTTAATCATATGGCCAAATGAACAAAAGAAATGTGTAGACCTGTGTTACTAAAGTTGCTTAACTCTGTCTTGGTTTTTTGCTGAGTCATTCCCAAAAGGAAGCACTCTTTATAAGGCAGTGTCAATGACAGTAACAATCAAACATTATGATTGTGACATTTCTTGTTTTTACATATTTTGCTGATACAAAATGTTGATCTTAAATGCTGATTTTTTTTAAATTGTAATAAAATCCATGCCTTTAAAAAAATGAACTGCTCTTCCTGTTCCACACAATAGTCCACATCCCAGCAAATAAATGACCTGTTTAACTTAATTCTCCAAAAAGAAATCTTTTCAGAAATTCAGAAGTACAACAAACTTTTCTTCTCGCTCATTCTCTGCAAGAGAAATCGAGGTCTTGCACACATTTCCATAAAGGTTCTCCAACCCTGTTCCAACAATACTTGTTTATACTTAAATTTGACATCTTTCCAGTGGAAGGTCTGAAATATTTTTCCTATTCACTCTGCAACATTTGGTCAGTGAGGGAATGTACTGGAATTTATTCTACTCTAATTTTAATTAAAATACATAAAACTTCTCTCACTGATTCAGGAAAAAAATCAACTAAAACTAAAGTGTCTTAAGTGAGGCTTGATCTCAGTGTGCGTTCAGACCTTAAGCTGTTTTTTGTCTCCATCTTGTGGCAGGTGTGAAATCTGCGGCTTCACCTGCCGTCAGAAGGCCTCCTTGAACTGGCACATGAAGAAGCATGACGCAGAAGCCTCCTACCAGTTCTCTTGCTCCATTTGTGGAAAAAAGTTTGAGAAAAAGGACTCTGTTGTTGCCCATAAAGCCAAGACCCACCCTGAGGTGCTCATAGCAGAAGCTTTAGCAGCCAACGGAGGAGAAGTAATAAGCACACCCACCCCAGTCCTCGAGACTCTTCCAGCAGTCATCCAGCCTGAGCAGCCTTCTGTCAGCCAGCAGAGTTGCTCAGTAATAAGCACTACCACCCCGGTCCTCGAGACAACTCCACTACTCACTAAGCCTGTGCAGCCGTCTGTTAGCCAGCAGAGCCACAAGGACCAAAAGAGTCAGGAGAGCCAGGAAGCGGCAAGCGGTGGGCTCACTCCACTGCAGCAGGTGGTGCTCCCAGTTGCTCCACAGTCTGAACAGGATGTATCTCAAGGACAGTTTCTCCAACTGCCCCGCATGGTGCAAGTTTCACATCAGCAGCAGGGCCCAACCTTGATGCACTTCTCCAGCACCAGCTACCCTCAGCTCATCCAGCTCTCCACTCTTCCAGTTAGTGCAGTCACATCCGTGGCTTGTGTGGAACCCCAGAGCACACTCCTCACCCTGAGCTCCGTCACCACCCTGGCCTCCACAGCATCTGTGGCTCCCCAGCAGGCCGTGCACTGGGGGAGGGAGGGGGACGTGGATGCGCAAATTTGCGGAGAGGGTGATCTGTGGGAAAGGGTGGTGGTGGCAGGGGGCGGACAGGATGTAGGGGAAATGATGTGGGGGGGTAACGCGGAGAGGAGGAAGGAAAATGAAGGCACTGTTTGGGAGAGGGAGGGAGAGCGGATGTCACAGTGTGCAGATGTAGGTGGAGACAGTTTGATCTAGATGTAAAGAGGGCGAAATGAACTGAAGGGCGACTTTATGTTTATGAAGGAAACGCACATTTTATTCCAATAAAACACTGAAACACTTGAAATGCATACATGATGGATATTTAAAATAATAGAAGCTGTCTTTGTGATCTATATACAGTCACTTTCAGTACAGAGCTACTTTGTATCAGGGAGTTGTTGTTTTTTTAAATTAATACAATGGATTACATACTTTTTGACCACCTAATATTTTATAAATTTTGGAGTTTGTCATGTAATTTCGAGATCAAATGATTGTTGGTTATGCACAAGAAGATCACAGCTTATTTGTATTTCCCTGTAGTATTCCTGTTGTGTTGATGTGTGTCCTTTTGAATGGTGAACTAATGAGAATTACAAGGTGCAATTAATCCTCAAACTATAAAAAACAACCATACCTGATTTCAGTTTGGTTGCTTGTCCTTTTAAGGGCAAAACCTTACAAATCACTGTGAGGCTGAGCTTGGATCGCTCCTTGAAAGGCCCATTGTGACCATTTGTATTTGGAGAGTCTCAGGCATGGGGTTTGGACATTCATGGAGTTGTGCACCATAAATTCTTCCTACATGGGAAAAAAAGAAATCATCTGGAGGCATCTGAGGGAAAATATTCAGCTTAAACAACCTGAATAATACAGTCGTCACTCACCACCTTCATCTTTTTCTCATTTTAACACTATCTCGATACATAAATGCACAAGTTCAAGTGGTCTGAACAGGACTTCCAGGGACTGATGTCAAAGTGACAGGACCCCAGGAAGAGACCCGGCACTTCATAAGGATCTGATGAGGCTGATGTCAAAGCCAGCACATTTCGATTCCACCTTGTACTGATGTAACTGAGTTCAAATCTGTTAACATATGTCTCACTCCAGTCCTCGTGAGTTGAAATAGTAGGACAGTGGGTTATAAACACAAGGCCAGAATCGGCCTGGGAAAGACTCCGGTGTAGCTTTGGAAAATGTGAAGGAGTGCTTAGATTTGTAACTATTAACTCTTTCATCAGGTAAACAGCTGTTCCTATTAACAAAAATATCCCTCATTGCCATTCATTCTACACCAAAGTAATTAAGTAATAGAATTTTTTTTTACATTTCACAGTAAAAAAGTAAAAAGACTGGTGGAGTTTCCCTGATCTTGTTATTTGAGATCAAAGTGAACTGTATGTGGTCCACAATGTAAGCTGATGCTGTAGTGTATAAATGTTTCTGTTCTAGTGGCCCAGCCACTGTGACAACTCTGAAAACCACCTACGTTTGTTCTTCTCTTGCTCCTCTTCCTTCTCATATGTTGCAGTTTGTAAAGAAAAGATTTAAGTTGCTTTCTGTGCTTCATTATATTTCAGTAAACCAGGAGCATCACACTTGGGAAATAAACTGTTTTTCCAAATCTTCACGTTCTTCACAGGCAGTAGTATCATGTTAGGAAAATATGTTCCCTCTGAAATTAATTTGATAATTTTTGTGTGGTTTTATCAAACCACTGTAATATGATACAAATTATATAAACCTCTGTATGTTGCTAATATTAAACATACAAGATAAGTTCAGAATGTGTTCAGAATAATTATTAAAAATAAATCTGTTCTCAACTCTTTATGTGTCACATGTCATTGATGTGATATACTTCACATTTCTTTCTTCTCCTTAGCCTCTCTTGTCTGGCAGTCTTTGCAGAAGTGTGATCTTAATGCACTGTTTTGTGATATTTACATGACAAAATTGTAATATAAATATGGCACTTTAAAGCACTAATTCAACCTCTGGACAGTTGGGCTCTAATGCGCCTGGTCTTTAAAGGAATAAAATGCAAATGAGAATCAAGTTGTATATAGAAAGATAGTATAAATACAAAACTAGGAAAGATTGCTAAGAGTCTGTGTTGCTAGGTTGCTCAGGGATCGGGCACACTTTTGAAGTGCAGCCACAACTTCCTGATTGGATTGAGAACCAGGCTAGAAAATATATCTTCTCTCCAGTCGTAGTTCTCCTGTGGATATAGAGTATCCTCCAGGATCTGACCAAAGAACCCTCTTCCAATTAACTTCAGAGTCTCCGACATCCCTTTGAATGAATTCCAGGCAAGATTTCATGCAAGCTTTTTTCAGTTTTTTCTTTATCACTCTCCCACCCTGGCAGACAGTTCTAATATGTACACTCTTTCCCATCAGATCCACTGAAGCTCTTTCAGTGTGTCACAGGTGTATTGGTGGCCTCTCTTATTTAGTTTGTGAGTGATGGCCAGATCTATGCAGCTTTAGACTAAGTGATATACTTCTTCCATTTCTTAAAGATGGATTTAACTGAACTCTGTGGGATGTCCAGTGAACTGGAAATCTTTTTGCAGCCATCTCTTGACTTCTGTGAGTTGCTTGGAGTCAATTGTAGCAGGAATACTGATGAACCAGAGACAAAATGTTTTCACTACATGTCAAGTCAAAGTAAACTTTATTGTCATCTCTGCTATATACAGTTCAGTATATAGAGAGACGAGATGACGAGGCTCCATTTCCATACATTGCAAAAGAACAACAATAAATATAGCAAGAGTAAGAATAAGAAGAATAAATATATATACACTTTGAGACTGAGGTAAGGGGAGCAAATATACACTTTGGGGTAAAGGGGTTAATAACAGTCTAAAATTTACAATTGAGATTTAAAGTGACTTTGAAGTGGTTTAAAATGACCAACATAGCAACTTTACGGTTTACAGTGTGAATACACATCAACTGTAGTCAGGTGGTCACCGTTTCACTAATTGTGACACTTCTGGAATCAATTAGATGTACCTCTGTTGAATTGATTGTTAATTTAAAAGATTCTCAAAGTCAGAATTTCTTCCCCACTTTAAGGCACTCCTTCTTGGTATGGCTTCTTCCTTGCTAGTGCTTCCCCTGGTGGACACATTGTGCAATACATTTTATTTATGTTCATTTTCATTTCTGTTTTAACAAATAATTTTATGCATTGATACCTAGAGACTAGCAGAGTAGAGCATTGGCTTAGCATATTATAGTGAAAACTTGGGGTGTTCTTTTTATGATAATTTCTAACTGCTTAAGTATATTCTTCTGACTCTATTGGAGTAGTTTTTTGCTCAGAGGTATGAGCTGTCACACAGGTCAGAAATCTTTAAATCATCCATCCAGGTGGTCGTAGGAATAGGAATATCTATATTTTAAAGGGTTTTGCTCATTAGCAAATGTATTCAAGCACTTTGCAACTTGTCCTTTTAATGTGTGCCTTTCTCTTGTTTTGTATATATTACTCTTGTTTGTTATTTATTCGTGTTGTCTTACTATTTATATGTCCTGTACAGTTTGTGTGGAGTACCCACAATGTTGTTGTACATGTACAATGACGATAAAGAGCTATTCTATTCTATTCTATTCTGCATATTTCTGGCTTTCTTCTGATCTCTGTCAGATTAGTTTTGAATGAATTTTCATTTGAAAAATAAAATGAAATAAAATAAATAATTTCCTTATACTGGGTCTTAGGTCAACCTCTCAGTTAACTTAGAGCCTGAAATTAGCGTTCTTTCCTTTTAAGGCCCACTCCCTTTAAGCCAACGTTCTCCTGATAGGCTATCCCTTACAAACAGAAGGTTTCAATACTAGGTGGGTGGGGCCTCTGTGCTCACAGCCAAAGCTGTGTGTCTCAGATATTAGATGTTAGGCATATCCACTCTTTTTGACATCATACTGTGTTTAGTGCAGTCTGTAGCCAGAGATTTTCATACCCTGACTTCATTGTTTAACTCTGGTTGTGTTTAATATGTTCATCAACCACCGTCACAGTGAAAGAAAATGGGAAATAGGTGCAGCGATTTATTGAAATATCCAAATGTGCATGGTAATACAGCATATACAGCTAGGTCAATATATATTTGGACACTGCCTCAAGTTTTGTTTTGTTTTGTTATCTGTTTACTGAAACATATTCCAATTATAATTCTATGATGGACATGGACATATTGTGTAGAATGTCAGCTTTCATTTGAATTGGATGAAGGGTTTAGAAGTTTCAGCTCCTTAACATGTGCCACCCTCTTTCGAAAGGGACCAAAAGTAAGTGGACATTGACTCAAAGGCTATTTAATGGGCAGGTGTGGGCAAATCCTTCATTATGTCATTATCAATTAGGCAGATAAAAGGCCTGGACTTGATCTGAGGTGACTGTGTAGTGTTTGCATTTCGAAGATTGTCCAACATGCAGTCAAAGGAGCTCTCCGTGCAAGTAAAACAAGACATCCTTAAGCTGTGAAAACAGAAAAAGTAAACAAAAACATGTGTTAAAACTGTGTTATCTTTGGCATTTTTTGTCACTTCAAGAAATTAGGGGAAATTTTGCAATTTAAAACTGGTCCTCTGCTAAGTTTTCTGTCACGTGTAGACACAACACTGGTTCATCCCTTTGAGTTAGGTGCGTTTATATGGTTGAATGATTAATAGGTCGGTGTAAATGGTTGAAAAAGCAAAAAACATTCCTCTGAAAATGGTCAGGCACAAGGACACAGCAGCTAATGTCCAAAGAAAAACTTTGACAGACCTACAGAAACCCTAAAAAACTATTATTTAAGACCACTTCAAAAATAAATCACAAGAAGTAAAATATAAAGAAATGAAGGGTAGCGCTAGACTTTTTGCACAAAGCTGTGTGTAGACACAAAATAAGGAAAATAAAATGGGTCCACGTTAAACATTAATTGAGATATACTTTCCCACACATCTCCAGCGCATTGCAAAATTAATTGTTAGCCTTGGCCTTTTAATAAAAACTATAAAAAATTAAACAAGCAATGCATTGAACAAAAATAAACTTGTTCTCTTTTTTTACTTATACAATAAACCTATGTAGTTTTCCATCGTTGTTTACAGCTGCTGGAGAGAAGGGGGGGGGAAAGCTATTCCAATAAACAGAGTTTTTATTATGCGTGGAAGGGTGGGTGGGCCGCATGGTGACGTTTTCTGTACACCCCACCACACACACGCGCACAGACACGCACATCGTGGCTGGCGGAACCAATTACATCCCCTCTTGTTGGTGAACATGCCAAATGAGCACCCGCACAATCGGGCTCCACTGGCTGTCCCCCCGCGTGCATCTCCGGCTCGTGTTCGGACCGCAAAAGTATCCAGAAACAGCCACACGGCGTAGTTTCGCTGCCAGAGGGGAGGGGGACTGTTTCTGCTCCTGTCGGTCGGTCTGCGCCCCGCTCGCTGCTAGCCCACCTTTGACATAAACACGGCTGAGAGCAAATGGCAGAGCAGGAGGAGCAGCCGATAGCTGGCCGGTCGCTGACGGGACAAGCGGTGGCTCTTGCCCGGCTACTGCACCATGAGTGTACCAGTCTGCTCCGGCTATACGTGAGTGATCAGAGTAGCCACTCTTTCTGCTTAGCTCATGCGGGTCATTCTGTCTGGGACGCTCCCCTCCCAGTTATTTGGAGCTTTCTTTAAAGCCGTAGTGTTTCAGTATCCAGGCAGCTTGCTACCTGTCGCTTTTGGACTGTGTCTGTCTTTCACAGCAGGATTTAACGCTGACTAGTTTGTCTTTGGAGCAGATACTGGAGGGAGGGGGGTAATTACACTAAAAAATACCCTCCACCTCCACCACTCAATTTCCCAAGGGGAACCTAATGGATAGATTGTATTGGATTTTTTTTTCCCCTGCTGCCATCCATCCTTTTAGAAAAGCTCTTAACCGATCAGTTTAATCAATGGTTATCTCTTGGTCCCTGAAATAGACTTATACTAAAATGAGATTAAAGGGTGCAAGGTAAGTGACCTGTTTGCATCGGAGTGGGACAAATTTATATTTATTTATCTTTTCAGACGGAGAGGGAGACCTTCCTGTCCAGCTACACCCCAGATGGGAAGCGCCTCGTGTCCGCGTCCCCAGAATCTGAGGAGCCCAGCACGGAGGAGCAGGTGCACTTGCTGCACTCTGCTCTGCGACAGTGCCTCGGGCTGCTCCACCGTGTTATCCAGAAGGAAGAGGAGGAGTGGGGCAAGCTGGAGGATGAGTACGAGTCCATGAGGAAGAACGTGCGAGCCCGACTGGAACACTTGCTCTACAGCACCAAAGGTTTGGTGGAGACTGACGGCACCAACCTGGAGGTTACCCCTGATAATCAGTGTAATGAGGTAAATGAGGTGCCGTTTCGGGGGTTTTGTAGTTAGTCATGTCCTTGTGGCCTTTCCTCTATTATGGTGACACTCACAACTGTCCACAGCCCATAACACATTAAAAGTGGCGGTGGGCAATACGGCCTCAAAATATATCACAATATTTCAAGAACGTTTGGGAGATTTCTGACAATCTAGGGGAAAATACCGAAGAACGTTTTATTGATACTTGCAACCTAGCAGCATTTTTCACCCTTTTCCAGTGAGCTGACACACTTCCTTATTGTGAAGTGTGAATCTATGGAAACAGGTGCCAGCAGCAGTTGCATTATAGTGCAATAGCAGTGACGAAGGACAGGAAAATGTGAGCTCAGAAGTAGCTTAGGTAGAGTTTTCCCCGGAAATTTTAACTAATGTATAAAATAACTTCTTCACACTGAGATCCAGTGTGA
This sequence comes from Mchenga conophoros, assembly GCF_057382185.1. Lineage (NCBI taxonomy): Eukaryota > Metazoa > Chordata > Actinopteri > Cichliformes > Cichlidae > Mchenga > Mchenga conophoros. The sequence goes on from NC_140528.1 coordinate 70,066,655, forward strand.
ACCCTCTGCTCCCTCTAACTCTGCAGGAGCAGCACAGTATCATCACATAATAACACTGAAAATATATGCTTTGCCTGTGATGTTGTATCTCAGCTCAAGCTTTTTAACCAGCTGCTTAAATCCCTCCTTCACCGCCGTGTAACCGCATCAGTAATTTCCATCCACTGTCTGCTCTTCCTGACGCATCGAGTGCAGCTAGTGAGCGCTCCAGCGATGCTCGTCGAGTCATCTGATCGCTGTGTGGTGGCGCATCACCAGCTGATCATCTCTCCTCCTTCATTGCTTGGTAGTAATAGTGTGGTTTCTGTCTAATGTAGTGAACCAAGCTTGTCATTTCCACCTTCAGTGGGAGCAGATGTTTTCTGTTTTGTTTGGGCTTGTTGCAGTAGCTCCCTTTTTAGGTACTAAATCATCATCACTGGAGGCTGACGCACAGCTCTCGGCGTCAGACATGCCCAGGTTTGTCTCCTTTATTTATATTTATACTCTAGGGAATGTAAATGGATATCATCGCATGTGATATGGTTCGACACAACCCTGATTAAAAATTAAACTTTGTGGCATCATATAGACTAAAACCGTGCATGCAGCGCAGTATGCTGTAAAGGTTTATTATGATGTGTCTTTATGTCCCTGGCTTTCTCCATGTAACTGATTTCAACCCTTTGACATCAGGTTGACCAAGTAAACCCCCTGAAGTGGATAAAATTCAGTTTCAACACCTACATCTATGAGCTTAAATGCATTTATTTTAAAGTCATCACAAAATCTGACTAAGAACCCGAAAAAAAAAGTTTATTTTAGAGTAGCCAGGCTCTGACTTTACATTCTCATCAGATGGAAAACCTAAAATCTCAGCACGGTTGTGACTAAACCCTGTATTACATGAATTACAGCTTTTGTGTGAATGTGACTAACGCTGTTTACAAACAGTTCAAATCATTAGTTCAGGCCCTGAAATGTTCAAGAAAACCCTGGTTGTATTTGTCCTTTTACATCGACAACAGACTAAACGGATGGATATTTCTCCCACAGGTTGGTGGGGAACAAAATAGAGGGCTGTAGGTCACCCCAATAGAGCACTTCTCTCCCAGACTGCTGGCTTACTTGGTGTTACTAGAGTATTTAAAAGTAGAATGGGAGGCAGAGGCTTCAGCTTTCAGGCTCTTCTTCTGTTGAACCAGCTCCCAGTTTGGATTAGGAAGACAGAAACCCTCTGTACTTTTAAAATTCAAATTCAAATTCAAATTTTTATTTGTCACGTACACAGTCATACACAGTACGATATGTAGTGAAATGCTTGGACAACTGCTCGTGACCTAAAGAAAACAAAAAAGGAAAAGGCTATGAATAAGATAGGAAATAAATATGAAAAATTAAAAAGGGTAAATTTAACTAGGAAGGAATAAAATATAAATTAAGGTTAAAAATGAAATAACTGTACAACACAAATTAGAATGAAGGGTAAATTTAACTGGGAAGAATAAGATAAAATATATAAATTAAAGTTGAAAATAAAATAACTGTACAACAAAATACACAATATAGAACTATATAAGAATGTATGAAGAAATCTAAATATAAATAAATATATACACAATAACAGCAGCTGTACAAGTATTAACCGGAAATGAAGAATATAGTGACCAGTGTTGTGCAAAACCAAAGTCCAGAAAGTCCAGTGTGTGTGTAAGAACCATATGTGTGGGTCAGTACTGTGTGGTGGTGTGATTGAGAGACCGTATCGCCTGCGGGAAGAAGCTCCTCCTCAGTCTCTCTGTGTTAGTCTTCAGGGAGCGGAATCGCTTTCCTGACCTCAGCAGAGAGAACAGTCTGTTGTTGGGATGGCTGAGGTCCTTCACCATCTTCCTGGCCTTGGTCCGGCACCGCCTGCTGTAGATTGAGTGCAGGTCAGGGAGCTCGGAGCGGATGGTGCGCTCAGCTGACCGCACAACCCTCTGTAGAGCTCGTCTGTCCTGCATGGTGCTGTTCCCGAACCAGGTTAAGATGTTTCCCGCCAGGATGCTCTCTATGGTGCACGAGTAAAAGTTCCTGAGCACCTTGGAGGGCAGTTGGAAGTCTCTCAAGCGTCTGAGGTGGTAGAGACGCTGTCGGGCCTTTTTCACCACGGTGTTGATGTGACAGGACCATGACAGGTCCTGCGTGATGTGAACTCCGAGGTATTTGAAGCTGTCCACTCTCTCCACTGGGCACTCGTTGATGACGGGGGTCTGGTAGTTCCTCTCCTGCTTAGTGCTGAAGTCCACTATCAGCTCCTTTGTCTTACTGACGTTTAGAAGGAGGTTGTTCCTCTGGCACCAGTTCTCCAGATTCCTAATCTCCTTCAGGTAGGCCGTCTCGTTGTTATCAGAGATCAGGCCCACCACGACGGTGTCGTCAGCAAACTTGATGATGGTGGTGGAGCTGGTAGTGGCCACACAGTCATATGTGTACAAAGAGTACAGCAGGGGGCTCAGAACACACCCCTGGGGGGCTCCAGTGCTGAGAAATTAGGCCTAAAACTTTCCTTTTTGATGAAGGATATAGTTAGGGCTGCATCAGGTGACCCTGAATCCTCCATTGCTGCTGCAAGCTTCCCATAATCCACTGTTTATTCTTTATTCACTTTTTTCCACTCACTGTGGCTCTCTTCCACAGTGTGTCTCTGTCCTTTCTTCCTCCCCTCACATCCAGCAGATCCAGTCCCATGTGGTCCCAGCAGATAGCCGCTCCTCCCTGAGACTGGTTCTGCTAGAGGTTACTTCCTGTTAAAAGGGAGTTTTTCCTTCCCTTGGTTGCCAACTGCATGCTCATAGGGGATCGTCTGATTATTGAAGTCTTCACCTTATAATATAAACCACCTTAAAGTGACTCCTGTTGTGATTTGGCACTATATAAAACTGAATTGAAGCACCAAATATTTAATGTGAAGTCATCTGGTTGTTGATAACTTCAGATGTATGCTAATGGTACTTTGTAGCCATTGGATGTGTGATTTAAGTGCTTGTGTGTGAAATTGTCATTGTCAAATATAAAGGGCGGCATTAATTTTAATTAGTTATTTAGTAAACAATCCAAATGAGTTTCACCAAGTGTGGACATGTTCATTAGGCCAAAACAGTTTCTTAGCAGATTTTGAATGCAAGGGCTCACTCCTAATGAGAGACATCTATTGCTCTGTCTTGCTCTCTTCTGTGTAGGAAACCGACGGCTCTGGGGGAGTTTTCGGGTTCAAACTCTGGACCTACCAAGTGCTGCTGGAGCTGATCCACTGGTCTGATCATGCCGCGAAAACTCTCCATGTGTTGCACACGGAGAGAGAAGGAGCAGAGGAGGCCTAAATTCCCTAGTTAGAGTCGATCGGCATCTACGAACGAGCTTATTCAGCAGCCAGCTTTCCCCTTGATGTATTCCAAATTCAAAATTGTAAGGTGATGTGGAATATACTCTGTGAACACTCAAATAAAATCCCAGCTAAGCTCCTTTAGCCAAGTAAACAGCTTTTCTTAGGCATTACTATTTCCACAGCAAGCGCTAAAGAGCCCTCTGGTTTCCCACAGTTGTCTGTTCTTTGGACAAAAAAAAAGAGTGTGCAGACTTTACACTTGTGTAACCATCAGTTTGCTTTGTGCAGTGGCATTTAAGAGCGTTTGAAAGTGACTTTTTTGTGTATGCTGTGTATACCGTAATTTATTTTATTTAAGTAGATTTACTTTTGATGACTAACTACCTGCTGTTCTTAACACTCCAAAATCTGACTGCTAGACTAACACCATAAAAACACGACTGTTAAACTGTGACTGACATGCAGCTAAATATGTAGCCATTTACTAATTTAAACAGCTTTTTTTCATGTACCACGTTACTAACACATCTAACGATTCCAAATTAGATTTCATGTTGTCGTGTATAGGCTGGCCGATCGGATGTTTATGGGGCTGGCACAGTCTGTGATGATCAAGTGTCATGTTTTGCTGCTTTGGTCGCCAGGTTCTCTCCTGTTGTTATACTTGAATTTGCTGCTACACTGTTCACAAGTTGGAACTATTAGACCAGTGGTTCTCAAACTTTTTTTTTTCTCTCCTGCCCTCGGATGGATATTTTACAGTAGAGCCGTACTGTCTGTTACCAAAACTATCAAACATTCTGAAACGCAGCGATTTCACTGTAGTCTAAAATGCCTGACACAGTATACGCTCACGCAGTGAATGAGCTGTGACTTGCACACTTGCCGGTATGGTGAATATCCGATGACCATGCTTTTCTTTTATGTCTGTGATGAATAACTGGATGTTTATTGAAGATTAAAAGCTCATCTTAATCTTTGTTTTTTGTTGGTATTGGTTCTACTTTGTCTTCTGGGTCGTGTCCTATGAACTCTGATGTCAAGCGTGTCGCTGTGGCATTGGATACAAGTTAATTCAAGCCACACTGTAAAAGATCAAATATCTATAATAAACATGGCTAGGGCATCAAGTCTGAGGCATGCAGACAGTATGATGAACTGCACTTAGGATTAGGTTTTTAGACAATTGCACATTTCGGTCTAATTTTTTTTCTTTGCAAACCACTACGGAGGGTTTTAATGCAGTTTTCAGCTTTAACTTCAGGGCTTTAATGAAAATACTGCTTGACCTTTTTAGAAATTACGATCGTTTTTATACACAACCCCCATTTTTAGGAACTGAAAAGTCCCTGGACAACTGGCTTGTCTGTTTATTTAAAATCCACTTTGGTGGCATACAGAAGCATAATGACAGAAATTGTGTCAATGTTACTACTGACCTAACAGCAGGTCATACCCAGCAAACATGCCCCCTTCCTGACGCAGCCCTCAAGGGATAGTTATCTCCTAGCTGTTTTGGTGCCAAGAAAATAAACCATTAGTATAGATGAGGGGTGGACACTTAATTTTCCAAAGACCTCCTGTGAGAAACTGGGACTGTTGTGAAAGGCTGCACCAGTAAGATTAACTCCATTCTGCTCAATTTCATCTTTTTATAAGCTTGGTGCGGACCTCCACTGCAGTCACAGTTTTTCAAATAGCCTCTTAGGAAAATGAATTGTCCACCTCTGATAATAAAAATATGATTTAGACTTGTCACATAATATGTAATAATTGGTAAATCATTTCAATTTTGTGTTTACTTTTTCTTTGCTTTTTAAACCAGTCGCACTTTGTTTTAGGTTCTTGTTAAGATCGCTTGAGCAGTACAATTGCTGATCATGGATGACCCTGAGGACATGTAACGTCTAGTGAAGTAAGAGAGAGGAAGGTTCGGTAGTGGTGTAAGTCGGGGGAATGATTGAAGAAAAAGCATAAGAGTTCAAAGACCTCTCCCATGTGATATATAAGCCACAACCATCTCACAACCTACATGCTACAATGTAACAAGCTCGTCGACAAGTGTGTCCTCTCTCTGAATAAAATCAATGTCTGAAAGTCGTGATGCACACAGCATAGCACCCATGAAGCTATTACATACAAACGTTGCATACTTAAGCGTCAGTATATAACAGAGAGGTAATGCTGCTGCAGCTGAGATTAGGTCAAAGGTCATTTTACTGTACATCTGTTGATATATTAAGCAGTTATCATAAAATGTACAATGTTACTCTTTCCCATCATTGTTTAATATATTTTATGATACTTTAGTCCTTTCTCTTTAAAAAAAAAGTGTGAAAAAGTCAACACTGTATTCGAAACTGTTTCCTGCTTTGTAACCAACAAATCACTCAACATAGAAAGAAACTGTGTGTTTACTTTCACTGAGGCCAAGTAATCTTACATTAAAGATGAATTTCACTACAGGACATCAACACCTGTAGGGATGGTGCTTAGGGAACGCTGAGAAACTTTGTTACATGACATAAAAGAATACAAACACAAAAATGCATGCATTTTCAAAAAGATTTGAATTCTCGGATATTGTAGCACAAAAATAAATAGAAACTGAGGGAAAAAGGTCAATGCAGAATAAAAGGATTTCCATGATCAGTTTGCCACAGCAGCATTTTGTGTCTTTTTTGGGGTCAGGTCACAGATTCTCAAGATTATCAGACACAATTTTATCCCGAGCTAAAGCAGCGTGAAGAAATATTCCACAAAAAGTAAACTGATCCATGCCACCCACCATTTTTATCCTGAAGCCATAACTGGTTTCCATGAGAAACAAAAAAAAAAAAAAAAAGCAGGAAGAAAATGACTTTGCGTTTTCACTTAGGGAATTGCATGTAATGATTTTTCACATTTGCGAAGCTACATTTCTTGAAACCTTCCACCTTTTTATCTCAAAAGTGCAAAAGCCAGTTGTTAAAAATACATTCACAAAATCTCCGACTCTTGACAACACCAAACATCAAAACAGTTTTATCAATGCTCACAGCCAATGTTTTCAGATCACACACACAGCGCAACTGTGTAAAAAACAAAACAAGAGAAAAACATGCAGTTAAATCATATATTATCATTATATGATGTGAATATGTATACAGCAACATTCAGGATTGCTACAAAATGATAAATGATACGTGACCTCTTTGTCCTGCTTCATTCATCCATATATGCAAACCAAAGATAAAATTGTTAATAAAGCCTTATGTAACGTGTACTTTGTCTCGTGTTTTCTGAAATTTTCTGAAATCGTTCGTTTTTGAGTGAGAAAATGAGTTTCAAAGTATTGTAATTATTTAAGTGGCGTATTAAACATATTAAACATTCACTAGCAGGGGAAACAAGTAAGTCTTTCATTTTTGTAAAAATGTGTTATGTATATGTATTGTCATTGAGCAAATAAGAACATCACCAGCCAACCCCCCTTATCTCTAAAAAAAAAACAGCTTTTCGTGCACTCAGAAAACCTGTTTTCATCTTTGTGATAGTCCATTTTGCAGATGGTAATTAAAAATGTTTATTTAGCTTTTCAGCTTAAAAGTTAGGGCAATTTTATCAACGTATAATCATTCTGTATATTATACACTAACATTTAGTTGGTTTTCACTGGGATTGAGGGTATGAAAGACTGTAATCTGAGACGTAATGACTAAAGCTGTAAAACAGCCTAGACTTTAAAATGCTCTTCTGTGTTATCGTGAGGTATACGAAATTTAAACGCACTTGGATACGTGTATTTAGCAGGTATAGTTATATTAGTTGTATTTCACTCGTGTCTGCTGCTAGTCTTTATTTCTGTTTTAGGTCTTTGAAAGTTAAACTGTCGCCATATGAAGTAAACATATACATAAATAACACGCCAATAAAATTAAACTAGCTTCTCGCTCATAGAGGTGAGTGCACCCCATTTTACCAATAGAACCCCAAAGGATGTTGTGCACATGCGCGTTGTGCAATCTACCGGAGCGCGAGAGGTAGGGAAGGCAGTTCTAATGGCGGAGAATGTTCGGTCGCCTTTTGACTACCGGGAGCCACCGACCCTCGACAGCGACGGGGATGGAAGCAAACCGCCGCCACCACGGGGGTGAGTGAGACCGGCGAGCCTCCGGTTTGTGGCCGCGAGCGATCCTTTTTTCTCAGCGGAGATTTGTGAGCAAAATGCAACGCCGTAGACGCACGCGCCGTGCGCGTCTCTTTAGTTACCATTAGAAGCCCTTTTTTCGCGTGCATGATTTCAGCGTAATATTGCAGAAAACGGGGAATGGAAAGTGATTTTCGTTCAGCTGCGGGTTGCAGCTGGTGTGCCCGGCGAAGGTGCATCTCTCCCCCATCCAACCCGCTGTGCATTTAAGCGCCATCCTTTTATTTTTTGAGATTTTGACGGGACAGAAGTACCAACGTTAGCCGTTGGAAGCTAACGGGGCTAGCCGTGGTTTAGCATTAATGTTAGCATGTCCTCAACAGGAGCCGTCAGCTGTGTAACCCAGACTGTCAGTTATATCTCTCCCTCTCCTCGGTAACGTCAGTCATATGATTTCTTAGACTGAACGTATTATTCAAAGACAATGTCGTTCAGCTCTCAGCACTTCTCGAGTGCTCAGCTGCTGTAGATCATGACTCGTGGCTTGTGTGGTGTAAGTAAACAAAGTTGCTGACCGCGACCAAAATGCCCCCAAAAACACTTAACTGTCACCGTGCTCAGTGAATTAGGCACGCAGTGTTTTGCTAATCATGCTTCTTTTTTTTCTTTTTTTTGGTCATTTCCTTTTTACAGACTGACGTGATTGCTTAAAGGGGTGGGGCCATTTTTGATTAATAAGTGTAGTGTTAAGCCTCACAATAGCTGTGCAGTAGATCAGGGTTTGTTAATCCTCTCCAATGATCACCTCTTCTCTGCATTTTTATTAGTTAGCCACATGATGTAAATCCAGTAGTATTTGAGTAGACTGCATGAGATTATTTTTCCGTTGAATGCAATGATCTATTTGTTTGTAGAACAATAACTTAAACACAAATATGTCCCTATGAAGCTTATATGTTGTCTTATATTAAACTTATAGGGACATAATGCAAGAGATTTTCTGGGAAGTAGTTTGGAATTGGTCTCCAGCAGCTTTGACGCCATGCTTTTTTACGTGTGTGTGTGGGGGGTTGTTTTTTGTTTTAATACTCTTGGCACCATCTGCAGCACATGTTCACATCAGTGCTTAGCAGGTGGTGGTGCAGAGTCCAGAGGGGTCAGATAATTTCTAAATGGGCGACAACTACCACCGTGAGGACTTCCTGTTTCATTGAGGGTGCTGGCAAAATTGTGCAGAATGAGTTGAGCCTTCTGAAGCTGTAGACCTACAATGTAATCTAATGTTCACGATGCGATTTTTAAAAAATCTGTTAGTTTTCAGTGTAAGGCCATTGCCGTTTTAATTTCACACAAACTAGCAGCAGCCACGAAATAATAGTTACGGTCCACCACCACAGCAAGCTGGGTATTTAAACTTCTAATGTGCATGGTAATTTGTGTAGTCACACTCCCAATGATTGCAAATTGTGTTTATCTTTCACAATCGATGAGTCTTTATCCAAACAATCAACACACTTTACCAGGCTGCCAGCATTTTAAAGGCAAAGTAACCTTTCCTGTAAGAAAAGAAATAATAATAAAAAAGAATAACATTCATAGTTTTTAATAGAGCAGGGCGATATGGCCAAAAATATTTATCACGATATATATTTGAAAATTTGCGATAACGATATAATCGACGATATAATTGATGCGAGACAAAATACAACTCCACAACATTACTAGCGCAAAAAGACAACCTTCCATTTATTTTCACTTAAACAAGAAGCTGGTTTTTATGTACATTAAAGCTTTATAAAAATGTAACAGTGCAAATGCAAATTCCTTGCTGAATGTTTAACCAAAAGGCATTTCCAGTAGAAATGGGCTGACATATCCTGAGCATAACCATGTATAATATCCACTGAAGTTAAAAAGAGGTGCTTTGCAACATTAAACTGCAGTGTGCAGTACGCATTTTTCAGACCATAAGGTGCACGGGATTATAAGGCACATTAAGCGAAACAAAGCAGTCAGATAAATCAAACTTTATTAAACTCATTCTTCTTGCTTCCTCCACTTCTGTACCATTGATTCATTAATGTTGAATTCTCTGGCAGCTGCTCTATTCCCATGTTGTTGCAGTATATTAATGACTAACCTCGTATTGTGGATGGATTATCTCAGTTGTTCTCCTGACTGAAGTTTGGTCCGTTTACAGTATCCTGCCATGCGATTGCATTTGTTTCTAACCATGAAGAACCTTCACGTTAACTTTTATAAGTGGAAAAGTGTTAGTGTTCGTCCTCCAGCTTCACTGTTTATGTTATGCTAACATAGCTGTGTCGCTAGCGATCACGTAGCACATCATTATATACCAGCTAGCCCAACTTCAGTAACCCTACAAACGTCACTGCTGTTTAGTTTCCTGTCTTCATTTATGTTGGAAGTGATAGCAGAGCTGTACGTTTGATTTTTTTCAGAAATCTCTCAGTCAGAACATGCAATATCATGCTTAGGTAACTAGCGAAACTAGCGAGCTAACTTCCGCTAGCTTCCTGCTAACTTCTAACTCCGTTAAATGTAATAACTTTTGTTTTCATGGATGCCTGGAAGTTAAACTTCATAGTTACACCTGGTAAAGCAGCAATGCTGATCGTTTTATTAAAGATGAAAGAATTTAGACAGTTTTTAACTCTAAGTGATGCTGCAGTGTTGTTTGACCTGAAGGATACGGAGTTTAGGACCCAGATTACTCCCAGATTTAAGAGCATCTTAGTCCGACAAATATGACAATAACAACGGCCGCTTGCATGTTCTGCAAAAAAATGTGCTTTGTTGTGTATCTGACGGACAAACACCAAACCAGTTCCACATCACGGAAGTTGCACCATTTTTACAAACCAATTCTGGTTCATCTGTTTCACTCAACAATCGGCCATGTGCGTATGAAAACAAAGGCACTGCGCATGCGCGTTTTACTCCCATTCTATCGCGATATTTCATTTTCCTATCGTTGCCTAACATTATACCGGTATTACCGTGAATGGTATAATATGGCCCAGCCCTAGTTTTTAATTAACGTTCAGACATATAGTCAGTGTTACATCCATCTACAAATATTATTTTGTGTGTAAATAATTGTATTTTTTTCACCATGTAGGTGAATTGAAGTCAAAGAGTCAATGTAACTGGGTTCATCGGAAGTGAACAGGTTCTCCATAGGTGAACTCTGTTGATATAAGAGGTTATAAGTTTCTAATGTTTGTGAAATACATTAAAGATTTCTTTAGCAAATCACTAATTATATAGAAGTGTTATTTATAAAGACAGCAGTCAGTACAAACGTTACTGAACATATATGTTGTCCTGTAAAAACAAGTACACCTTTACGCCTTCCACGCCTCCTGACAACCGAGGATGCAAGTATCTTATAGTTTAACTCTTTTTGGGAAGTCCTGCCTATCTGAAGTTAAGAGGCCACCCGAACACATGAGATATCATTGGAAAGGCCAGGATGTCCTCCTTTGAGCACAGCAGAACTTTTCAGGGTAGCTCAAATAAGTCAAAAGATATAGACCAACAGAATGGCTCTTTTTTTTTTCTCTCTCTGCATGATAATTGTATAAAATGACAGAAAAGGTTCTGGTAGCTTACTGCCCCGGGTGTCTTGAATCTATACAACATAGTGTTTGATTTTTTTTTCTTTTTAACCAAAGCCCGTCTATAACTGAAATGGAAGTAGTAGACCTGTTTTATTTAATCTGTAGTAGATAGCGGAGAAACATGAACTTCTGTCATTTAGTTGTTTATCTATGACTTAACCACCTTGGTGTAGTATGAATGATGATGGCGGTGGAGACTTTATCAATAGGAAAAGCTGAAAAAAGATTAAACATTACAGCTAAAAGGTCAAAATCTAAGCACTCCTTCACATTTTCTAAAGCGTTCCAGTGGGCCAGATTGGAGTCTGGTCAGTTCTGGCCCTGGGCTTTAACGTTTGACATCCTTGATCTACAGGCCTCAGTTAGCATGTTAAATATTAAAGTTCATGACAGTGAGCAATTAGAAAAAACTGAATAAGTATGGCTTGTTGGAAAAGGTTGCTAGGAGGAAGTCTGTTTTCTAAAAGGAACATGTTTACAAAGTTACATCTGAGCAAACCATAAGACTTCTGGAGCGATATCCTTTGGCTAGTTTAGACCAAAGTGCAGATGACCTCTTACCAGCTGTCAGCAGAGTGGTGGAGGGGTGATGATTTGGGTTTTCTGTGCAGCCACATAACTGAACAGCTTGTAGTCATTGAGTTAACCACGAGCTCTCTGTATACCAAAGTATTCTTTAGTCAGATGTGAGGCTATCTGTCTGACAGCTAAAGCTTGGCAGAAACTGGGTCGAGCAGCAGGACAGTGATCTCAATCACAGCAGCAAATCTACAACAGAATGACTGAAAAACAAAAGAATTGAGGTGCTGCGATGACCCAGTCAGAGTCCAGACCTCTACAAAACTGAAATACTGAAGCGAGACTCGAGCATAAACAAATGCCTCCAAACCACAATGAACTGAAGCTACGCTGTAAAGAAGGCTGGACCAAAATTCCTGATAAAATCATGGAGAACACAATTCCTTCAAGCTGAGGTGGTTCTTTAAGCTGTTCAATCATGGTGTTGTACTATATTAGAGTTTGTTTGGTTGTTGTTGTTTTTCTTTTTTAAACTACATCAATCTCAAAATTCAATGCTAGTCATGCCAAACAAATTTAAATATGTTTGGTAGGGTTTAGTACAATTTTCTGTGATACTTGTATGTATTTGTGTTTTTAAAGCATTTGTTAGATCACAATATCTAAACTTTGGGCATTTGATGAGACAGATTACTGATTCAGTACCAGTGTTGAGCTAGTACAATATATTCCTCATTGAGGAGACTGGGGATATTTCAATGTATGTGATGACATCAGGCTTGACTTAAACACTGCATTCCTAACTTTATAAAACAAAATGTAGAAAATTGAATATTTATTAGTAAAAGAATTATCGAAAGCACACATTTTATTTTTATTATTAACCTAATTTATTAGAACTGGTCTCATTTCAGCTCAGCTGTAAAGATTTTACCACATCCTCTTGCCACTTAAAGTCAGACTAGTTTACTCTTTTCCCTGCTGACACTGTGAGTGCACCTGCTTTCTCTCTCTCACACACACACACACACACACACACACACACACACACACACACACACACACACACACACACACATGTAGAGTAGAGCTGAGATGTATTAACATGAAGTTGAGTTGACAACTAAATATTAAGTTACAGTAAATGCAATATAAAAAAAATTCCACACAGATGTTGCATCAACATAACGAGAGTGACAGCGAGTCAGAGCGCGAGAGAAAGAGAGGTGCTGACAGGGAAAGTGTTGACATCAGTCGTGCCAGCTCGCTCAGCCACAATTTGTGGTTAAGTTACAAATGCTGTTGGCTGCACCAGCAGCAGACTGTTTCCTGTTAGCTTCCTTCTTTCCTTGTTTGCTCTCCCACTAGCAGGTGGTGCACTGATGTAGATGTGCAGTGTAGTAAATGCATAAAGTCACAGAATCCATTTTTAATAGATCAACCCACCACTGAAGTTTCTAGATCCTGCTCTAGTCCTCATCATATATCCCAAAAAATTTTTTTAAAGTCACAAGTTTAAAATGGTTTTCTTATCACTTTTTACCACCGTGACTAGTTAAGTAGGTCATCCACGTGAGCATACACCTGTATTGCTTTGCTGCAGGTACACATGATCACTTTGTTTGCTCTGCGATCCATTCCCGTGTTTATACAAAGTCTTCATGTGAGTGTGCTGGGTTTTTTTGTTTGTTTGTTTTCTAAATGAAGACCTGACTTTGTTTCTACAGCCGTGTGTGTGGGAGGAAAAGGAAGGGAACACCTGTAAAGGTGTGTGACCGAGCATATGTGACAGAAGATGAAGAGGAGGAGAGCATGTCAGAGCACAGCTACAGCCCCGGTAAATGTGAAGACTCACACAATGTGTTTGCCACCTGGTGTTGATGTGTTTTTGTCCACTGATACCTAGGTGAGAGAAAGAAAATGTTACTTTCCAAACCTGTGAAGTGATAACAAGTGTGAGTGGAGCTATTATGCTAATTTCCAACTCAGATGACCCAGTATATAACAGCTTGTTTCAATCTGTTTTCTTTTACTTTAAAGGCAACCTCCATTTACTGCTACTTTCTTTTTTCTTTTCTTGCTGATTGGATGTCCCTCAATTTTTAGCAGCAAGTGGGTGGGGATTCTGTATCCACAACCAAAGCTATGTAGCTGAGAGGACCTTGTTATGGATAGCCTTTAACGGCATACAGAGCCAAGCATAAAAAAAAAAACAAGCTTCAGGGTCGTTCTGAGCTCATGCAGACCTGAAGTTTTGAAACTTGCCATGCTTAATAAACGAATTCACCATTTTAACATTGTGTATATATGGGAAAAGGAATATGGAGAAGCATAATGGGTCCTATTTAAAACGTTTACTCTGTCCCAGGTGATGGCCAGTACCCTGAGGGTGCAGAAGACCGCCTCCCTCCACCAGGGAGTCCCTACTACCTGCCTGACCCCACTCAGCTCTGGTAAGTAGGACCCTCACCACTTTGCTCAGATGATCTTTGAGGGGAAAAAAAGACTCATGTGGAGCTAGCCACACCTGCAAGCTAGCGCAGTGTCACAGAAAAGGAAAGTTAATTCTGTAGGCAGAAAGTTTCAAGAGAGGTGCTAAATTGAGTTTGTTTTTTCGCTGACGAAAAAGCAAGGCTCCTACATTCATCAACCTCAGAACATTCATATGTGCTTTTCATTGTCATTTTGAAACCACACACATGTAAAGACGTGGAGCCACGTAGGGGTACAGAGGCTTCAGAAAGTCACTGAAATGGAAAAGAGGCAGAGAGCTGCAACTTTCTGGTTCAACTGTAAAGGAAAGTTTCATTATATGAAAGGAAATTGCTAAGTTGGTTAGGCCATTCAGATGGTGATTTTACACCAAAAAAAACAAACTGTGAGGTTGATGATTTGTAAGTTTTTATGTGCATCCATGTGTTTTGCTTTTTTTGAAATTTCCCACTGAATGATAGTCATGTTCAGGCCTGTGAAGCAAGCAGTGTACCTGTATAAATTAGAGATGGACCGATCCGATATTACGTATCGGTATCGGTCCGATACTGACCTAAATTACTGGATCGGATATCGGAGAAAAATAAAAAATGTAATCCGATCCATTAAATATCACGAAAGCACCTCACAAAACTTGCAACACGCCGTAACTCACCTCAGAACGTTAGCACGTCGGAGCATGCATCACGTGATAGAGCGGCTGTGGCATGCGGGACCTGTCGGTGGTCTGGATAGCATGTGGAGCTTCGCTAGCAACCCGGCATTTCATCTCCGACAAAGTTATCCCGAGAGAAGTAAAGCAAGTGTGTAAGTCCATCTCTGAATGTAAAGCATTCCTGCGTTAAGCTTAACGAGCGACTGCCTCTCGCTCTCCGGCTGCTACTTCAATCATGAAACTGCTTAACGATCAGCTGATCGGCTTTTCTGTCGCGAGTCCGTGTCTCTAGTTTGCTTTTGGCCCACTTTGCACCAGAAAGAGGAAACCAGCGGCTGAACAACAGCAGCACGTTTAAGCTTGATCAGCTGTTGTTAGAATTTATTTATTATTACTTTCTACTCGAGGATCTTTTTCTACGTAGCTGACGCTGGTAACTGTGCAGGGGCGGATCTAGCAAAGTTTAGCCAGGGGGGGCCGATAGGGCATTAACAGGGAAAAGGGGGCACAAAGACATACTTTTCTTTCTTATTCTCATTTAAAATGTCGAGCTTTTAATAAATAATTATCTGACACCCAAAGTTTTAATTTGATGCAAAATGAATAGAAGTCCATTACTGTATATAGTAACTATTAAGTCTAATATATATACCCTAGTAAGCTATAGTACTTTTTCCTTTGGGAAGGTACCATCTGTGCAGTCTGCAATTTTGTTGAAGAAAGATGTTGAATCTATTTAATATTTCTTGAAAAATAATTGATTTCTATGCATTTTTTTCACACTGCATCAAATTAAGGTTGATTACGTCGATTAAGCATCATGAGGTGGAGCGTGAGGGGTGGTTCCCTATTTTTTATTTATTTATTTTTGTTGTTGCTGGGAGTTGGAACCCTATTAGTTAGGTTGCTTAATATTTACGCTAAGTACTCTTTAAAATACCAGAATAGGGAGGATGGTGCAGGTTTAAGTTTATTAGATTGATCAGTATTGCTGAACTATGAAATATTTTTTTTTGCATACAGGTATAACAGAATAGCTTTAGTGTAGTTGTTGTTTTAAACTTGAGTATGAACTTATACAAAATGCAGCAAGATATTTAAAAAACAGTTTTGTTGATTAAAAAACACTATCGGATTCATATCGGTATCGGCAGATATCCAAATTTATGATATCGGTATCGGTATCGGACATAAAAAAGTGGTATCGTGCCATCTCTAGTATAAATATAACTGCAGAGAAAAAATAACTAAACTGGCTTTAGCATAAACATGTGACTGATTTTTATTAATGCACCACACTCCCAGCAGATACCATATTCATGTTGACGCAGGTTGGTTTTATTGTGGCCTTCTTGTAAAACACTTTCGGTTGATTAACTGGAGTAATGGCTAAGCAGGGCTCTAGAGTGCGACCAATTTGGTCACAAATACGACCAAATTTTTCAGTGGTGCGACTAAAAAAAAAAAATATTTGGTTGCACCTGTGAGACCAACTGTTCGGGTAGGGAAAAAAAAAAAAAAAAAAAAATCTGCAACCTTCCCTGTGGTCAACAACAGACACACATTATGCCCCTATCGTGGACTAAACCAATCAGAGATAGTAAGGGGCAGGACCTCTCTGATTGGCCGTGGTCCAGTTGAAAGTGCAGGTGGAAGTGGGAGGTGAGTAGCTTGAATAAAGCTATATCAATTCATTAAATCCTGAATCGACTTTTAAATATAACTGTGTTTTGCCAGAAACGCCAGATTCTCAGATTAAAGCTCACAAAACCATTTCAACAACAACCAAACAGCAAATGAGAGCAGGTACACGGATTCCACACAAAGACGTAAACACAGAACGGACCGACGCATCAGAATCAACTTTGTCTTTCTCGGCTTTCTCACCCGACGGCCCGTAGACGGACACGCTGTCGGAGCTTGCGGTTCTGATGCGTCCGGTCCGCGCTGTGATTACGTCTTTTTGTGCTGATTCTGAGCTGCAGGTTTTGTCTCTCTCCAACCAAAATTCACCGAGCCAGCAGCAAAAGAAGCAGCAAAAGAAGCAGCAAACTGCGCTTCACATTTGATCAATGGCGTCGTGAATTTTGCTGTTTTGCTTCCACGACTATTAAAATCACACTCCATGCACAGCTAGCTCTCTCTCTGTACTTCAAGAACAGTTTCCCGTCTCCAATCTCTGTTTTCTGTATTATTCATTCGCTTATTACCCACCAGTCTACCGTTGTTTACAGCGCTGCTGTCTTTTCTTTTCTTTTTCTTTTTTTCACTTAAATGACCTCGGACAAGAAAGCCTATTTTTTCTGTTGTTCAATACTGAAGAAATTTAAACTTTATATGCAGAACATTGTAGAATATTTTTAAGGTTATCTGCTATAAAAAGCCAGACCAGGAAAATCTCCTTCATGTTTTTCTGTGTTTTATTCTCAGTTACTTTCACACAAAGGCATCTGCTGTGATGCTCACAATTCTGATGAAGTCAGTACTGATAAATGATCAGAGTTATAATATTTCTGACTATCTGAGGCTAAATTGAATCGAATCGGGACTTTGAAAACCGGAATCAAATGGATTATAGAAATCAGTGATGATACCCAGCCCTAGTGAGCAGCCTAGGCACGACAGAAGTGGATGTAGCTGTAATAGGAAAAGAACTATTGCTAACTTTTCTGTTAAGTTAAGGCCTGATCCTTCTGAAATTCATAGCCAGTGCTCTGACACGGTGTCATCAATCTTTGAATGCTGAAAAAGCACAGTGTATCCAGAAAAACACATTATATTATATAAATTATTATAAAATTTGTGTGCGCCTAACTTTTGTGCCGGTATGCCTAACTTTTTAAAGTTAGGCGTACCGGTACACCCATGGCAAAAAGTTAGTCTAGAGCCCTGCTAAGACTTGTTGAATTGTTTTGATTTGTTCAAGCCTTTATGTGGACCACTTGTGTTTAAATCAAGTTTGACATCATGTTTTCTAGTGTGCCAGAGTTGGGGGAGGAGGGGGGAAGTGGTGTTCGAGGACCCGTGCTCTTCCACCCTCCGCCAAACTGCCGGATTCGAGAAGTCCACTGCGGAACCCAGGTGCGATTAGTTGTCATAGCGATCCGAGACATCGCCAAAGGGGAGGAGATCACAGTGGACTACAGCCTAACGGACTGGGGCGAGAATGCAATGGTGAGTTACCGACTGATGGAAACGTGACATGTTTGGTGTTATTCTGTATTTGTCTCTGGCATGAAAAGATAAAAGCTCAACTGCGACTAGAGCCTTCTAAGAGTTTTCCTTACAATTGTTCTGTGTCATAGACCCCTGTTGCTATGAGGTGACAGTCCACCAATGCATAATCAAGCTTTAAGCCCTAATGCTAAAAGCTACAGATGGTAGCTGTGTGGGGAATTATTTTCCCGTTCATAAACGTGACTGTGTCCTCAGTAGGATCCAGGAGACTCTCAAATGGGCACTGCAGACAGAATGAAGTTTGAAACGATTGAGAGACACACATGAGGACTTTTTTTCTTTTTGATTTTTGCCTGTGAACTAAAAAAAAAATACATCTTTTATTTTTTTTTTAATCTGTCCATTTAGGAGGAAGAGGCTGGCCCCCACCCACTATCGCTCTCTGTTTCTGATTACCTTACCCCCTCGTGGTCATTATCGCCCTCTTCCTCCCCACTCACCCACTCTGAACCCAGTGACTCAGACCGGGAGGAGGATGAAGAGGAGGAAGATGATGACGACGACGACGATGATGAAGAAGAGGAAATGGAAGAGATAAGGGGTCGAATGCTTCGGCGCCGCAAGAAACGCAAGTTGCCTGCGGCGGTCAATTCGAAGAAGAAGAATAATGCGCCCACTTCTTCCAGAGGACCTGGGCGCCCCTGCTCCTCCTTCTCCCGCCCGACACCTGTTGCACCCCCACCTAGATCCCAGCCCGCAGTCAGTTCTCTGACACCCCCAACCACTAACATAAACAATAACATCAACATAAACATCGGCAGTTCTAGTAGTCCCACGGTGAGCCGGCGGCAGCACTGCCCGTACTGCGGCCGGCACTACCGATCCCTGGCACGCCACCTGGAGAAGCACCACGCCAACCAACCGGAAGTCAGAACAGCCATGGAGCTGGCTCACCTCCACACGCACAGCTCTTCAAATGGCAGCGCCTCGCAACCCCACCCCTCTTCATCCTCCACCTCTGCTACTCACAGTCATTCCTTCGCAGTCCCTCAGTCGTCCTCCTCCAACCCAACTCCCCCATCTCTCTTCCCCAGGGAGAGGGAATCACCTGCCACCCGTTCGAGCACAGGCGCCGTCTCGTTCTCCCTTTCGCTTTCACCAAATGCTTCGGCTCAGCCTGCAGCTGCTAAGAAAGCACCCAGCTTACCACTGCCCGCTACAAAACCCCCAGCACCCCCGATGGTGCCCCGGGTAAAGAGTCCGTCACCTCCGCCACTGTCTACCCCCAGAAGGGGCCGGAGGATGAAGAAAGAAAAGCATGAAGAACAGCAAAAAGTCGAAGTGGAGAGTCCAAGAAATCAAGAGGAGTTAGTTCCACCTCCTACACCGGACCCAGACATCGATCCAGATGAAGAGCTGGAGCTGAGCGCGGAAGGGGAGGACGATGCACCTGAAGAGAAGAATGGAGAGATTGTAAGGTGTGGTGAATTATTGTCTTTTTTCTGCTCTGCTGTATCTGAGTGTTTTTATGTTTGAGGTTTTTTGAAAGTTGGTTGAGATTCAACTGTTAATTTAAAAGCATGTTTCTCTTTCTTCCCTTTCCAGCACACACAGACATCACATGTCTCCACTACTCTCCTCCCTTTCTTGCCTGGTCCTGTATCTCCGTCGTCAGCAGCACTCCTCCTTCCTTTCTTTGACTCGTTCTCCTCATTCTGCCGAGGCCTGGCGCCTGCTCTGCCACTCCAGCCTCTCTCTGCTCATCCTCTACAATCGCCACCGAGAATGCGAGGTGGCCAAGCTCACTATCCAGGACTACCGTAACCGCATCACCCCTCAGCCCAACGCCAGCAACAGCTCCCCTTCTGGCATGGAAGCTTTCCTGTCCCCCTTTGAGCGCCAGGTCTTGTGTCATCTCCCACGGGCTGGTGTCTTAGGCAAGCGAGGGCGCATTCAGCCACTAATTCTCCCGCCACACTGCGAATCCTGCCTCGACCTGCTTCTTCGAACCAGCCCCAACGTAGGGGTGGACCCAGAGAGCCCCTACGTCTTCTCCCGGCCCTACCACTCCCCTGCTACCCCACTCCGTGGCACAGACCTCCTGAGAAACCTGGCTCGAGCCAGTGGTGCTAAAAACCCCGGAGCATTAACGGCAACACGAGTGCGGCGACAGGTTGCCATCCTTACCCAGCTGCTACTGCTGGAGGAGGGTGACACCCAGGGAGGAGCCATCAAACGGCTGGAGGACTTCCTGGAGCACGAGTACCACGTGATCCAGAACTGCTCCACTATCATACGAGACCCAGCACTGATGGGTCGTGTGGGTCGAGTCGTTCTCTATGGAGAGAGGGAGGGAGTGCTTTTCAGAGGGATGAGCCTGCAGCACATCTGCCTCGAGTTGGACGGTAAGGAAACCCTTTTTTTTTTTTTTTTAACTTAATTTTTTTTCTATTCAGTAGAAATGATTGAGTGTTTGAGGAGTGTTTGCCCATCAACGTCTATTTAATGCATGAATTTCTGTCTTCTTTTTTTTTTCTTTTCTTTTTTAAAATTTTTTTTAGAAAGTTCAGTGAACCCTAATTTCACCGGTTAAGAGTGCAGCTTTCATGGATTTAAAACAAACTAGTGCAGCTAGATGGCACTAGAGGTTAATATGAAACTTGGCGGGGGAGGGGGGGTTGTTTTTTAAACAAGGGTAAAGAATTGTCAGTGTGTTTGAGTGACTCAGGGAAATGTAGTGTGCTCATTGAATAAAATAAGAGTATCAATGGAACTCCGGCTCATCTTTAAAAAATGAGCATCAGCCAGCTGCTGGTTAGCTTTGCTTTGCATAAAATCAACAGGGAAAACGATTAGCCAGTCATTATGCTATGTTATGCTAAATCAAACACCTGCTGGCTGGCTCATTTTAAAAACTTGAATAATGTAAATTGTAGTTCTAAAAATGCAAAGTAGTTACTGAAATTTCATTTTTAAAATGTATTCAGTTATTTTCATGCAATATTATTTAAATACTGTAGTCTCCAATTTAAACTGCAACACACCCATGAGAGGAAGTTTACAAATCCGAGACCCATTTTAAGCCCTCGAGAAAAAACTTCATCATTTTGTCTGAGAAGAACATTTTACAACTTTGAACTTATTTATTACCATTTGAAGTAACATTAACCGTGTGGTTGAACAGTTTTGCTTTGCTAGTACGTTTGGATAACTAACCTCTGTTTGATCTCTTTTCATGCAGTCATGTCTGGCAACTCGGCAGATTCCTTCTCAGAAGATTCTGAGGCAGAGGAAGTGAAAGAGGAAATTAAAGAGAAGACAGAGGTCACGGTGAAAAAGAAGGGACCGGGCCGACCTCCGCGGAAGAAAAAGGCGCCCGTTCCATCACCTGTCGTCAGCCCGTCTTTAGCTAATGCCCATAAGAGAAGAAACATTCCACCTAAATCAGGTAAAATCTGTCATCATTAGTGCGTGACCTCACAAACATCTGTGTTAATACTTCAGTCATTAAACCGTGTCACTCCTCTGCCTCGGTCACACAGGGAAGCGCGGCGTCCTGAAGCGTCCCTGGTCAGAAGCCGAGCGTGTAGCAGTGGAGACTCACCTGAAGAGAAACCTCATGGAACTGCGCGTCCCTGCGAAGGCGGACTGCGAACGATGCCTCGAACTCTGCCCTCTGTTGGTGAGCAACCAGCGAGACTGGAGGGCGATCAAGTTCTACGTCCACAACCGCATCCAGCTGCTGAAGAAGCAGGGGAGGAGGGAGAGCGCGGCTGCAGTCTGCTAGGGCCGAGCGCTAGCAGGACAGATATCATAATGTAAAAACCACCAGCAATCACAATGAAGAGGAAAAACTCTAGATCACGATCGGACGCAGTTTCTCTTTCCCCTTTATTTTTATTTTATTTTTTACATGGGTGCCGTACTCTGAAGTATAGCTGCATTCCCCGTCTCTGGTCATATGGGAGTAGTGTAATAACAATGAGTAAGCTAAGAAGACAGATGGGTTACTCCAGTTAAGGATGATGAGTGTACTCGGTGTTGCGGATGCCCGGTGTCTCTTTTTTTTTTTTTTTTTTTTTTTTAAATGTCTTTTCAAGCGGTTGTACAAAAATGTACTTTTGTGTGAATATGCATTGAAACACAACGAATGATTTTTTTTTTTGTATTATTTTTTTATGTCATTTTGCTTTACTACAAAACAGTGGCAAGCGAGTGAGTGTAACGGAGAGAGAGAAGAAACAAGCAACAAAGGTCTGTGACTACAGCAGTTAGTCCTTGGTCCAGCATTTCTTTCCACTGAAGGCTGAAGACCAAACATGAATGTGTAAAGCTTTGGAAGAAGAAACCAATGGTTCTGATCTTTATAACTAGACTACATGTCATGTGAAAAAAATGTATGAAACTGTATAGTTTGTGTTTGATACTGACTGACGTTGTTCTCCCAACTCATGGCTCCCACATGAAGAGTGTATTAAAGTATTCTTCAAAATCTCGGACCATGATGCACCTGTGAAGTGTTTTTTGCAAACCTCTGTACCATGATCATAGTCGAACTAGTATGTATCAAGGCACGCCTGAATTTATTGCGTAACATAATTTTAAAAAAATAATTGTATTTCAAAATCAACATATGGTCTTATTCACAATGTAAATACTTACTAATCTATCAAAGTATGCAGTAGTGATTACAAAGTATTGTGTTATTGTGTACATACTGTAAATACTATCTGTACTTATTAAAGTGTATGACATTTTGCTGTGTTTTCGTAAACTGGTTTGTGTAAGCTGAAGACAAGAAAAATGAAATGACAAATTTTCTCATCCTGTATCGATTTTGTTTATTTAAAAAAAAAAAAAAGAGGCAGTTCTGCAAAATGTCAACATTATCAAACAAAATGCACATCAATCTTTTACATTGTTTTACAAACACAACGAAAAATATCAGAGCTTTGCAGTACACAAACAACATGTTGTCAGGTACACTGCTTTCTGATTAGTATTCAAAATGCATGCTAATTACTGTAATGCTTAATTCAGAGTATTTGAAAGGCTATTCTATTTACATATGCATACCATCAAAACTTGACAACAATACAAAGACCACTACAGTAGTGACCCATCACAAAATTTAAAATGGAAAGTGATCTAACACATCAGTACACCCTCACCCCCATACCAAAAAAGAAACTTAAAAATGGTCATGTGATGCTAACAAATCTTATAGCTACTGCACAAGCAACACATGTCCTAATCACAGTATAAATAAAACGAGATGGTGTTATTGGCATACAAATACACTCCGTATACAAAGTAAAACACGCAACATCCAACATTGGTTCCACATTAAGACGAGAGGGGTTTGAGAACAACTGTAAAACTAACCAAGCCACAGACACTGCTGCAATCACAGTATCCTACACACTTGGGTATAAGAAGAAGGTACTGAGTGATACTAACTACTATGTACAGATCTGTGGTATTCTCCAGGATCAATTATTGTGCTCTGTGTTACCACAGGGTCAGCTTTGTCAACAACCACAGTAATCATTGCATCACTGAAACACTGTCAGATACTGATGGCTGGATGTGTAGTGTTCTCTGTTTGTATTAATATTTTTGGTAGTATTTTACTATTTTGTCGTATTTTTGGTTTGTAACAGTGATAAACTATCAATGATCGGTTATTGATAAGCTAACCCTGTGGTATTTGTGTTAGCTTATCAAGAATCATAATTTATGGCACTATCGTCATCATTACGCACATTAACTGTTGTTTCACACAAGTTGGAGATGCAAGGCAGTGACCTCACATTCCAGGATTTTATCATTTAGGGAATATCACAAAGGTAAGGAGCTTTTATTCCCAGGATGATGATAAGAAAGTTTGCCCTCTTTACCACTGGCAGAAGCACAGTAACACACTGCTAACAGAAATAGTCCATTACCTGTGTATAGAATTTTAGAGCAGCCATTGTTTTAGTTTACAAAAAAACCTCCACAGCACTACTCATTTTGTTTATCGTATTTTGCTTCCACTTGGAATCGAATGTGTTAAAGGCATAAAGGTTTTCTTTCTTGTTTGCCTGCCTAAATTTTAATAGATATTATTTAACTTTTTTAACCATAAGCAAGAAATTCATAGTTTCAATTGTATTTACATAAAATGATGCTGCAGCCATGGAGTTTGAGTTAATATGACCTCCAAATTTTTAAACGGTATAAATAACCTGAACATGAGACAGAATTGATGGATTTAATGTCTCAGTAAGTCAGTATAAAAGTAACGTGAGGTCATTCGTTACTTTTCCCATAAAAACAAAGAAAATGTTTCAGCTTGTACAGTTTTCCTTACTTACAATATTAAGTTTCAGTCTTGTTCTCAACTGATTCTGCACAGTTTCCTTCATCACCTGTTTGACTCTGTACTACCTCCATAGGTGATGTGTCACCTTTTCCAGGGTTAAATAATGGAAAGATTTCACCTTTGAATGTAGCCGTGAAAGATCCAATTAGTGTTTTCTCTTCTACATTATAAAATGAAAGCTCACCACTGTCACAATCCAAATACACACCGACCGTCTCTGGTCTTGAATGGAAAGGTATTGAAATCTCAGGTTGTGTGCTAAACTGAAAACTATTTGCTCTTTTGGGAGACGAAGACAGAAACCAGAAACCATTCGATGTGTTTGGAAAAGATGTGGATGAATTACTGGGGATTTCAGCTGCACTTGTAACTCCTACCCACCAGGACTGTTTGATGCCTAGCTTCTCATCTGTCCTCATAGAAACCTCCCAGTAGTGTTTTCCAGAAGAGAAGCCAGATGTTCCTTTGATAGCTGTGACACAGGTAACCATCTCTCCATCAGGAAATTCTATCTGGGCCTCTCTCACTCTGTTGCCTACAACCTTGAGGTATGGGTTGTTTCTGTCCTCAAGTTTAACATTAACTGTTGAAAATTGAATCAGAAAGAGTGACAAAAGTCATGAAAGAGAAAAAACTGTGAAAATGTGAGATTGTCAACAAAATGAATGAAGTTATTACCATAATGATTTCTAGCTTCTGAAAGACGTCCATCTTCTGTGGGGAAATAGAGAATACATGTGTTTATAATATTATGTCCTAATGACATAACCTTCATGTGTCACCGTGATTCTAAGAACAAGGACAGCTTTAGTAACGTCTTACCTCCTGCTAAAAGTTTATCAGTCTCTGTAGAGAAATACAACAAATAGTTTATCTGTATTTTTCGTTTTAATGGAAGAATCATTTGAATCAGATTTCTTTGTCATGTCAACACTGTGCAAATGATTACAGAATGTCTTGTGTAGCTTTCCACAGTGATACTGATGGGTCAGTGTGGGATACTGCAATCCTATAACTTTTGCAATGTAGGAGGTGTATCTGATATCGGATGATCTGATATCGTCGTGTTGGTGTTGTTCCCAGACCATCATGAAAATGTTGTTCCAGGTTCAACATTGCAAGTGACCAATCACATTGTTGTGACGTTATTCTTTTGCGCGCCAAGCCATTCGTGCATTTATGAAATTCCAATGTTGCAAGGACAATATCAATTCTGCTTACTGTTTATTAAAGGGTTACGGTTAGGGTCAGGGTCCGTTGATCGGCGGACAGAGGCGGTTTCACGCAGCTTTAGTACAGTTTTTTGTTTTACGCCGGTTTTTCCCGAAGTCGCAAAAGTATGACGTCACAACATTCTGATTGGTCACTTGCAATGTTGATCCTGGAACAACATTTAGTATGATGATCTGGGAACAACACCAACACGAGGATATCAGATCAACCATCTGATATCTCCATGTTGGTGTTGTTCCTGCATCATCATAAAACTCTAGGTCCAGGATCAAGATTGCAACCAACCAATCACAATGTTGTGATGTCCATTTTTGCAGTGTGGGGGAAAAGAATAAACTGTCTTGGCTTAGATAAAACTCTCTTCTGAAAGACATGACAAGTATTTTGAGTGTTTTACTTATTATTTTTTTCAGTATAACAAATATATTATCAGATTAGCTTTGCTGTTAGCCAAATTTAGGCTACTCCTGTTGGTTTCCTAGTGACAGTTTTTAAAGCATCAGCTAACTTATTGGCTAATGCTAACGAAGTGCTCAGACAATATGATTGGAGACTTGCAATATTGATCCTGGACCAACATTATGATGATGATGTAAGCACAACACCAGCATGGGGATAACAAATCACAGAGAGAATAGGATCCAGGTTGTGTCAGAGGCTGACTTTGCTCCATCTTCAAGCAAATGCATCATTCTTTTATCCCGTTATTACATATATAACAAAACCACAGCTGATGTGAAAAATGATTTGTTCAGTGTGACGTTCTTACCACTTAAGCCGTTCCCTGAAACACAAAATATTCATGTCAGGATTCATTTTCCGCCCGGACACATATTTATATAACTGAGAGCATTAATTTGAACTTGTCGTGTGCTCTTTCTTACCATCAATTTGGTCTCTTCCTGATTGGGCGTTCCTCACTGAAACACAAAACAAACATATCAGGATTTAATTTCAGACAGTGAACACTTTCTTATGACAGTGATAACTTTAAAGTGTTATCTATTTAAAGATATTATATAAATATATTGTGTATGTATTCGGTACCTTTCTTTCTGTAGTACATCACTCCCAATGCAGCCAACACTAATGCAGCTACAAGAAGCAGTGCAAAGGCCACCCACCCACCTGGCGAGGACTCTAATAAACAAAAAGCAAGAAATCTTGTATTTCAGCTTTTACTGTATTTACAATCAAAAACAAATAAACATAATATAACTATTACACACACACAAAAAGTCTCTTTACCAGGTTCAAGAGTCTTATGAAGAGTTCCCAGGCTCACTTTGGCCTCCTTTACCTCTTTATCAGAGAGACCCACTGAGCAGGAAGGCTCAGAGGTGGAGGAAAGAAGAAGCCAACTGTGGACTAAAAAAAGTCCAGAAGACAGATTTCTGTACACCAGACTTTGAGGTTTCACATCCTGCTTCTTGTCTGACCAGCGCAGCACAGGCTGTGGATACCAGCCTTCAGATTCACAGCTCACGTTCACCTTGTCATCTTCTCCCCACACTACTGATAGAAAAGGAGGACTTCCCGAAGCTAGATAAAGGGTCCGAGGAGGAAGATGAAGAACATTTTAATGCGACGGTTTAGAGCAAAGCTTTTAACATCATATACATTTCCACCCCTAAGTCACTCACCTGTCACGAGTAGATTAACAGGTGCACTATCATATCCCTGGTTGCTGCTGACATAACAAAAAAAATCTCCTGTATCCTCAGTTGTGACGTTCAGCAGCTTCAGGCTCACATCGCCTGATTTCAGTCCGCCTGACGCTGCATCCTTGAGTCCAAATGAGACTCGGCCAACGTAGGCAGGTTCTTGATATTTGAACTTTTTTGACTGGTAGTGCATTACCGGGCTGTCAAAGCGATTAGTACGGTACCAGCGTACCTCCAGCTCCTCTGCATTTTGCTGTGGACTGAGCCAGCACGGCAATGTGACCTGATGGCCACGAGTCCCAGTGACAGGAGACGTGGTGGTAACCACCAAGTTGGTTGAAGCTGTAAGATAAATAACGCTGACATCATTTATCTTTTACACTGGCAGAGTGGAAAAGATGGTTAAACACAGAAAGATAAATCTTATTATAACGAAGTCAATCAAGTTTCCAGGTTTAGCAAGAGAAGTAACAATAACATGTGGCTAAACTTTAAAAATTCAGAAACATTAAAGGTATGAGCAGAATCAGACACTGAGATTGTGTGTGTGTGTTTGTGTTTGTGTGCTACTAATCAGAGACTTACTGGGAGCAGCAGTGCAGGAAGATATAAACAGCGTCAGGAGACACAGACCTGTCACCCGTCGATCTGTAAAAAGGGAGGTGACGGAAAATTGTAAGGAGACGTTATAATTTCCTCCCCATAACTCAAATCCAGCAACGCTTAAGAAAACAAGCGTTTAATGTTGACGGCAGAAAAAAAGGGCCGAGGGCTAGTTCACGATTAGCATGCTGCTAAACGACAAAACAAGTGATCAGTATCGACCTACCCATCGTGTTTCTGTAGCTCCACCGAGAAATCACCCTCACACAGTCAGAGATGTGCAGCTTAAAGGGAGGGACGAGAAAACGTGAAATCCAGCAGTCCGGGTAGTCCTTTCTTTCTCTGCAGTTTCTCCGCTGACCTCGATAGCTTGCTGCTTGCATTACTCTTACTTTCACTTTCATTTTCATTTTCGTCGGAGAGGGCGGAGAGACGAGGATTTGAACTCTGAAACAACTTTTATTATATCGATCTCAGGATGTCTGTAAGTACAACGTCTCCCGTTTGGGCCAATCTCAGCGAAACTTTGCGCGAACATCGCCACACATACAGTGATGATTACAATCGCTATGATTTTTTTAAAAAGACTTAATGTGAATCTAAAATGTTTTTGACTTCAGTGTAACGCTACTCTCCGTTTGCGTTTGTTTCACGTGACACGCTCAACGTAGGTTGCCCGTATGTAACTTAACGGTCACCGTAGTTTGTATCGGCCACGTGATTTTGTTTCATGCATCGCTACGAATGACTGCAGACTTTGAAAAAGAGCCGCAGACTGGGTCGATGGCGTGCAGCTCTGTGCCCTCATACAGACTAAAATGGCTCATACCACTTTTTATGTCCGATACCGATATCATAAATTTGGATATCTGCCGATACTGATATGAATCTGATATAGTGTATTTTATAATCAATAAAACAGTTTTTTAGGTCTTGTTGCATTTTGTATAAGTACATACTCAAGTTTTAAAAAACAAAACTCCAAAGCTATTCTATTATACCCGTATGCAAAAATACATTGCACCCAAAATATTTAAAGTTCACCAATACTGTTCTTTTTATTTCAACTTTTGGTAGAACTTTAAATCTAAGTATTTTAAGAAATATTCAAAAAGTAATTCAAAATGCAATTCTATGCATATTTAAAAAACTCTTTGGCTCTGGAAAAAAAAGAAGAAGTGCAGTATCAGCACAAAAATAATGTTTATATTCAACAACTTAAAAAACAATAACAACACATTGTAGAATGGACCCTTTTATACTTAAAGCTGAACATAAATTGACACCCAGACTGGAAAGCAGTGCAAATAAATGCAACCATGGCTTCATGACACTCATATTTTATCAAGACGGAAGCTGTTTCTATCACATTTAACCTGAGACTGAATTTTGTCTAATTTCTACACACAGCTTAACACAAGTATAAAAAAACTTCTTTTTCATAGTTCCTGTTTTTTTAACCACGAAACGGTTTCGTCTGCAACACTGCTTTTTCCAAAGAAAGACTTGAGTCTATCCATTGAACGGTCAGATTTAATAATGACAACGCACAGACCTCTGAGCTGCATATATCGGCTGTAAAGCTTAATGTAGGAATGCTTTAAAAACATTCAAAGATGAACTTACGCACTTGCTTCACATTTCTGGGATAGGTTGCTCGGAGATTAAATGCCGGTTTGGCAGCATGTAGCGAGGCTCCAAATGCTTTCAGTGTGAAGCAACTCCAGACTGCTGACAGGTCTTGCAAAACCAGCGATATAGGATCCATACATTGTTTCTATCCTCTGTTCGGTATGTAGCCCTCTGAATTTTGTCAAATAGATGTTGGGCTTTTCTTTGTTGTTGTTTTTTTTTTATTAAAAAGTCAAAATGTCTGAACGTTTTGTCTGTTTTACTTATAGCCTATAGCACATTTAAACAGCAGAAGTTCACGGACAGTGTTTCAGAGACAGACATTTACATTCCAGGTCTCCAAAAGTCTGTTTTGAAATCAAGGAATTAGCTGAAAGGTGTGTTTTGTTGTGTTAAATAATTGTTGTGGAAAATAAAAAAATTTAGTAGTCGTTTGAATGTGTTCGGAGTTTGAAAATTGATGATTCATCTCATAAGTTATTATGACACACGGATCTCCCCTACATAAACTGGTGTTCATTAGCTAAAAGTATCAGTATCGTTATTGGTATTGGCAATAATAGACCACTGAAACACATCGTAATATAAGAAAAAGGAATGTGGTTCCAACCGTATGTACTAGATTTTCCATGAGACAGAAATGCTGCTGAAATAAATGAAAAACCTTTGAGTTTGACTCTTTGGTCTTAAATTTTAAGAAATAAATGTGTAAAATTACAGGAAAAGATTCTGGTAGCTCGCTCCGCAGACTCTCCTCTAATTATACGTTTGTGTTAATTAATATAAATAAATAAACAAAACCCAAAAACAGACATTTCTGCAGAAAGTTGTTTAAAAAAAACAGTTTTGTTGTTTATTACTTAATTACTGGGGTATAATATTAATGGGTACTGGGGAGGTTTTTATCAGCTCAAAAGACTGTGAGATTTATTAAAATACATTTAAAAGTAAAAAGTTTAAAGTCATCCAATGAGGTGGATTGGAGTCTTTGCCTGGCCAATACTGGCCCTGGGCCTTATGTTTGACACCCATGTTTTAATTACTCTGCCCAGCCTTCGAGGCTTTCTGATGTAAATGATCTTTGAACCTGTCACAGGTGACATGCAGCACTGATTCCAGGCAGTGTTTTATAAATTAGCTGTGATTGTTCGCAGTGTAGTGCCATTTATTTGCACCTTTGGTTTGGTGAGTCTCAAATTGCAGCTGGGATATTAGTAGAATATTTGATTGGTGCTGTCTGGGAATATATATTTTGCATCTAAAATACAGTTGGGGTAGAAGCAGAAATGAATATAAGATAGAAATACTTACAGAAAATGCAAATACTGCCAGATGCTGAAAAGAAGACAATGTGAAACAGACTTTGAAGAAAACTCAAATCAGACAGTTTAAAAGTTTAACTTATTTATTGACTGTGGCAGAGTTTACACAGGGGGTGATATCAACAGGGAGAGTTCCCGAAGCCTGAGCAGGCTATGTGTGACTCTGTTAGCAAAATAATGACATTCATCATTGATATTTAAATCAGTTTTACGTGGCGGCCCAGTCCCGACAGCAGGAACGGCAACAGTGGGAGACAACGTGTGTGATTGGCAGCAGGGCAGAGGTCTGCCTGCATTGGTGAGTAGTGTCTCCACTGTCGTTCACCAGGTGCAGTCGGTTTGGGAGAGGGTCGCCATGGCTATAAGCCAGGTCCGCTTCCGGGACGACTGTTCTGGCCCGTATTTGCTTATTTACAGGGTGATGACGTGAGGGGAGCCACGGTGGTATAGAGCGACGGACGCCAGTGCAGAATGCGTGATGGACCCAGTGAAGGGATGAGAGGGGGGGATAGAGGCTCCTCCCCGTCAGCCTGGGACAAGGCTGGTGTGGACCCCGCTCCGCAAGAGGACTGTCTGTCCAGCTCATGAACACCTATCAAACATTCGTCCTGGGTTGTCAGACGTTACATCGCGGAACCGGGTAGGATTTTAGTGCATGCAGAGAGGGATGGTTTATTCCCGGGGGATTTTAGTATATCGATAACATTTTATTGTTTACTTTGAGAAAAAAAATGTTTTCGTTTTCTTTTTAATTAGTGCTCCCTGGCCTGGAAATAAACAGTTTTTGATCGGACCTGCATTATCATTGTGCCCTGGGTTTCGGACTCTCTTGCTCCCCCTTGTATCTAAAGAACCATCCTCCTTAGTAAGGCATCCTGGCATAACTGCTTTAGTGTCTGTATTACATATATACTGGACAAAGGAGCTTTAAGATGGAACTGCCAGGTAAGAGGAACAGAGAAAGACCCAAGAGAATTTTGTCGATGAAGTGAGGAAGAAAAGACACCTTTGAATAAAATCAAGAAAAGCCTCCACAGCAGCACACATGTTCTTTACCACATTTTGCTTCCACTTGGAATCAAATATGTTAAAAGCATAAAGGTTTTCTTAGTTGTTTGCCTGCCCTAAGACTTAATAGAGATATTAATTAACTTTTTAACCATAAGCAAGAAATTCATAGTTTCAATTGTATTTACATAAAATGATGCTGCAGCCATGGAGTTTGAGTTAATATGACCTCCAAATTTTTAAACGGTATAAATAACCTGAACATGAGACAGAATTGATGGATTTAATGTCTCAGTAAGTCAGTATAAAAGTAATGTGAGGTCATTCGTTACTTTTCCCATAAAAACAAAGAAAATGTTTCAGCTTGTACAGTTTTCCTTACTTACAATATTAAGTTTCAGTCTTGTTCTCAACTGATTCTGCACAGTTTCCTTCATCACCTGTTTGACTCTGTACTACCTCCATAGGTGATGTGTCACCTTTTCCAGGGTTAAATAATGGAAAGATGTCACCTTTGAATGTAGCCGTGAAAGATCCAATTAGTGTTTTCTCTTCTACATTATAAAATGAAAGCTCACCACTGTCACGATCCAAATACACACCGACCGTCTCTGGTCTTGAATGGAAAGGTATTAAAATCTCAGGTTGTGTGCTAAACTGAAAACTATTTGCTCTTTTGGGAGACGAAGACAGAAACCAGAAACCATTCGATGTGTTTGGAAAAGATGTGGATGAATTACTGGGGATTTCAGCTGCACTTGTAACTCCTACCCACCAGGACTGTTTGATGCCTAGCTTCTCATCTATCCTCATAGAAACCTCCCAGTAGTGTTTTCCAGAAGAGAAGCCAGATGTTCCTTTGATAGCTGTGACACAGGTAACCATCTCTCCATCAGGAAATTCTATCTGGGCCTCTTTCACTCTGTTGCCTACAACCTTGAGGTATGGGTTGTTTCTGTCCTCAAGTTTAACATTAACTGTTGAAAATTGAATCAGAAAGAGTGACAAAAGTCATGAAAGAGAAAAAACTGTGAAAATGTGAGATTGTCAACAAAATGAATGAAGTTATTACCATAATGATTTCTAGCTTCTGAAAGACGTCCATCTTCTGTGGGGAAATAGAGAATACATGTGTTTATAATATTATGTCCTAATGACATAACCTTCATGTGTCACCGTGATTCTAAGAACAAGGACAGCTTTAGTAACGTCTTACCTCCTGCTAAAAGTTTATCAGTCTCTGCAGAGAAATACAACAAATAGTTTATCTGTATTTTTCGTTTTAATGAAAGAATCATTTAAATCAGATTTCTTTGTCATGTCAACACTGTGCAAATGATTACAGAATGTCTTGTGTAGCTTTCCACAGTGATACTGATGGGTCAGTGTGGGATACTGCAATCCTATAACTTTTGCAATGTAGGAGGTGTATGTGATATCTCCATGTTGGTGTTGTTCCTGCATCATCATAAAACTGTAGGTCCAGGATCAAGATTGCAACCAACCAATCACAATGTTGTGATGTCCATTTTTGTAGTGTGGGGGGAAAAGAATAAACTGTCTTTGCTTAGATAAAATCCTTCTGAAAGACATGATTTTGAGTGTTTTATTTGTTAATTTTTTCAGTGTAACAAATATATTGTCAGATTAGCTTTGCTGTTAGCCAAATTTAGGCTACTCCTGTTGGTTTCCTAGTGACAGATTTTAAAGCATCAGCTAACTTATTGGCTAATGCTAACGAAGTGCTCAGACAATATGATTGGAGACTTGCGATATTGATCCTGGACCAACATTATGATGATGATGTAAGCACAACACCAGCATGGGGATAACAAATCACAGAGAGAATAGGATCCAGGTTGTGTCAGAGGCTGACTTTGCTCCATCTTCGAGCAAATGCATCATTCTTTTATCCCGTTATTACATATATAACAAAACCACAGCTGATGTGAAAAATGATTTGTTCAGTGTGACGTTCTTACCACTTAAGCCGTTCCCTGAAACACAAAATATTCATGTCAGGATTCATTTTCCGCCCGGACACATATTTATATAACTGAGAGCATTAATTTGAACTTGTCGTGTGCTCTTTCTTACCATCCATTTGGTCTCTTCCTGATTGGGCGTTCCTCACTGAAACACAAAACAAACATATCAGGATTTAATTTCAGACAGTGAACACTTTCTTATGACAGTGATAACTTTAAAGTGTTATCTATTTAAAGATATTATATAAATATATTGTGTATGTGTTAGGTACCTTTCTTTCTGTGGTACATCACTCCCAATGCAGCCAACACTAATGCAGCTACAAGAAGCAGTGCAAAGGCCACCCACCCACCTGGCGAGGACTCTAAACAAAAAGCAAGAAATCTTGTATTTCAGCTTTTACTGTATTTACAATCAAAAACAAATAAACATAATATAACTATTACACACACACAAAAAGTCTCTTTACCAGGTTCAAGAGTCTTACAAAGAGGTCCCAGGCTGACTTTGGCCTCCTTTACCTCTTTATCAGAGAGACCCACTGAGCAGGAAGGCTCAGAGGTGGAGGAAAGAAGAAGCCAACTGTGGACTAAAAAAAGTCCAGAAGACAGATTTCTGTACACCAGACTTTGAGGTTTCACATCTTGCTTCTTGTCTGACCAGCGCAGCACAGGCTGTGGATACCAGCCTTCAGATTTACAGCTCACGTTGACCTTGTCATCTTCTCCCCACGCTACTGATAGAAAAGGAGGACTTCCCGAAGCTGAAGATGAAGAACATTTTAATGTGAAGGTTTAGAGCAAAGCTTTAAACATCATATACATTTCCACCCCTAAGTCACTCACCTGTCACGAGTAGATTAACAGGTGATCTGTCATAACTCTGGCTGCTGCTGACCAAACAAATGTAATCTCCTGTATCCTCAGTTGTGACGTTCAGCAGCTTCAGGCTCACATCGCCTGAATTCAGTCCGCCTGACGCTGCATCCTTGAGTCCAAATGAGACTCGGCCAACGTAGGAAGCTTCTTGATATTTGAACTTTTTTGACTGGTAGTGTATTACCGGGCTGTCAAAGCGATTAGTACGGTACCAGCGTACCTCCAGCTCCTCTGCATTTTGCTGTGGACTGAGCCAGCACGGCAATGTGACCTGATGGCCACGAGTCCCAGTGACAGGAGACGTGGTGGTAACCACCAAGTTGGTTGAAGCTGTAAGATAAATAACGCTGGCATCATTTATCTTTTACACTGGCAGAGTGGAAAAGATGGTTAAACACAGAAAGATAAATCTTATTATAACGAAGTCAATCAAGTTTCCAGGTTTAGCAAGAGAAGTAACAATAACATGGCTAAACTTGAAAAAATCAGAAACATTAAAGGTATGAGCAGAATCAGACACTGAGATTGTGTGTGTGTGTGTGTTTGTGTGCTACTAATCAGAGACTTACTGGGAGCAGCAGTGCAGGAAGATATAAACAGCGTCAGGAGACACAGACCTGTCACCCGTCGATCTGTAAAAAGGGAGGTGACGGAAAATTGTAAGGAGACGTTATAATTTCCTCCCCATAACTCAAATCCAGCAACGCTTAAGAAAACAAGCGTTTAATGTTGACGGCAGAAAAAAAGGGCCGAGGGCTAGTTCACGATTAGCATGCTGCTAAACGACAAAACAAGTGATCAGTGTCGACCTACCCATCGTGTTTCTGTAGCTCCACCGAGAAATCACCCTCACACAGTCAGAGATGTGCAGCTTAAAGGGAGGGACGAGAAAACGTGAAATCCAGCAGTCCGGGTAGTCCTTTCTTTCTCTGCAGTTTCTCCGCTGACCTCGATAGCTTGCTGCTTGCATTACTCTTACTTTCACTTTCATTTTCATTTTCGTCGGAGAGGGCGGAGAGACGAGGATTTGAACTCTGAAACAACTTTTATTATATCGATCTCAGGATGTCTGTAAGTACAACGTCTCCCGTTTGGGCCAATCTCAGCGAAACTTTGCGCGAACATCGCCACACATACAGTGATGATTACAATCGCTATGATTTTTTAAAAAAGACTTAATGTGAATCTAAAATGTTTTTGACTTCAGTGTAACGCTACTCTCCGTTTGCGTTTGTTTCACGTGACACGCTCAACGTAGGTTGCCCGTATGTAACTTAACGGTCACCGTAGTTTGTATCGGCCACGTGATTTTGTTTCATGCATCGCTACGAATGACTGCAGACTTTGAAAAAGAGCCGCAGACTGGGTCGATGGCGTGCAGCTCTGTGCCCTCATACAGACTAAAATGGCTCATACCACTTTTTATGTCCGATACCGATATCATAAATTTGGATATCTGCCGATACTGATATGAATCTGATATAGTGTATTTTATAATCAATAAAACAGTTTTTTAGGTCTTGTTGCATTTTGTATAAGTACATACTCAAGTTTTAAAAAACAAAACTCCAAAGCTATTCTATTATACCAGTATGCAAAAATACATTGCACCCAAAATATTTAAAGTTCACCAATACTGTTCTTTTTATTTCAACTTTTGGTAGAACTTTAAATCTAAGTATTTTAAGAAATATTCAAAAAGTAATTCAAAATGCAATTCTATGCATATTTAAAAAACTCTTTGGCTCTGGAAAAAAAAAAAAGAAGTGCAGTATCAGCACAAAAATAATGTTTATATTCAACAACTTAAAAAACAATAACAACACATTGTAGAATGGACCCTTTTATACTTAAAGCTGAACATAAATTGACACCCAGACTGGAAAGCAGTGCAAATAAATGCAACCATGGCTTCATGACACTCATATTTTATCAAGACGGAAGCTGTTTCTATCACATTTAACCTGAGACTGAATTTTGTCTAATTTCTACACACAGCTTAACACAAGTATAAAAAACTTCTTTTTCATAGTTCCTGTTTTTTTAACCACGAAACGGTTTCGTCTGCAACACTGCTTTTTCCAAAGAAAGACTTGAGTCTATCCATTGAACGGTCAGATTTAATAATGACAACGCACAGACCTCTGAGCTGCATATATCGGCTGTAAAGCTTAATGTAGGAATGCTTTAAAAACATTCAGAGATGAACTTACGCACTTGCTTCACATTTCTGGGATAGGTTGCTCGGAGATTAAATGCCGGTTTGGCAGCATGTAGCGAGGCTCCAAATGCTTTCAGTGTGAAGCAACTCCAGACTGCTGACAGGTCTTGCAAAACCAGCGATATAGGATCGATACATTGTTTCTATCCTCTGTTCGGTATGTAGCCCTCTGAATTGTGTCAGATATTTATTTATTTATTTATTTATTTATTTATTTATTTGAAATGAAAAAATAAAAATGTCTGAACGTTTTGTCTGTTTTATTTATAAAAGTCCCAGTTTCAAAATTAATGAAAAGCTGAAAGGTGTTTTGTTGTGTTAACTAATTATTGTGGAAAATAAAACTCACAGTGATTTAGTGGTGATTAAAATGAAAAATCAGAGTTTGCAAATTGATCATTCATCTCATAAGTTATTATGACACACGGATCTCCCCTACATAAGCTGGTGTTTATTAGCTAAAAATATCAGTATTGTAATGATATCGGCAATGATAGACCACTCAAACTAGGGGCGTAATTTCCCGGGGGGTTATGCCCCCCCCCCCCCAATAATTAGTTTCAGGTATTACCAGCAAATTAGTTGCATGTTTAATCATCTGGAAATTTACCCAAATATATTTATTTATTTATTTAGACAGAGATCTTGACACCCCCAATGTTCAGCACAAAGTTACACCGATGACTGAAACTTATCACAATATGAGAAAAAGAAGTACAGTTCCAGCATTATGTACTAGATTTCCCATGAGATAGAGAAACTGCTATAGTAAATGGAAAAAACTTTCAGTTTGAATCTGACTGTTAAATTTTAAGAAACAAATGTGTAAAATTACAGGAAAAGATTCTGATCAGTCCCCAGACGGTCCTCTAATTATAAAAGAGAAAGTTTGTGTTAATTAGCCAAAAAATGTATTTTTTGCAAAAAAATAAAAATAAAATTTTTTTTAAACTAAAAACAGACGTCAGTAGTTAAAAACTGTTTTGTTGTTTATTACTTAATTACTGCGGTGTAATATTTATTGGCACTGGGGAGGTTTTTATAAGCTAACGCTGTTAGCAAGATAATGACATTCATCATTGATATTTAAATCAGTTTTGATGACACATCATGATGTACAGTATTTATTCTCTAAAGTAAAAACAGAAAAATTTAAAAAATGACAATAACAGACACCCAACTGTATATAAGGTGGTAACGAGGTGATGTACGGGTTGGAGACAGTGACACTGACAAAACGACTAAAGGTGGCAGAGCAGACGATGCAATGACTTTAGCTGTGTAACAGGAGGTCCTTGTGGAGAAACAGAGAAAGACCAGAGGAGGTGTGTGGATGTAGTGAGGAAGAAAAGACACCTTTGACTAAAACCAAGAAATTTTTTAAAAACATTTGTCCTGCACACACTCAAAACACTGTTCTAAATAAGAGTTATTTTATACAAATTTAAATAATTTGCTTAGCATTATTTAATTAATAAGCTACGAGTTCAAAGGTTTTGCAATAGGCTGTTAGAATTGAGTTATTGCACTTGAATTCTGTAAAATATATAGCATAGTCCCATTGTGGACAGATGATGAACACTGTTGCTGCATGTGAGAGGATGTTAATAAGGCTTAACTGTAAAAATGACAAGGAAAGACCACTGGGACAGTTTATGTGGGTTCAAATCCAAAGACAAAGTGGAAACATAACCTGTATTGATCTTGAGACTGTGCACTAGATGTTTGGCAAATGTATATCACCCAATAACTCACTGTACACATTTCTTTGCACACCGTACTCTATGTCAGTGTATTTGAACTGCCTTGTTCTGTGTTTATGTTTTTATATGTAATTCAGTAAACCTTTAAATTATAAGAAAAACACACCCATTCTTTTTAGAGGTTCATAAAATGCGATTGAAACATGTTTAGATGAAGTAAGTTGAGCTCTTGGAATATTTTAATCCTTCACAATTTTGTCATTTTATTTCAACACTATTCAATAACTTTTAGCCCAATACTACTTGGTCACTTAAATACTACATGTTGTCTTCATATTACATAATGTTCAACAAAGTCTAGAGTCTGGTTACCATATAAAGTGAATGGATCTACAACACCTACCGTCCTCCTATTTTTATCCTGGTTGCAGGGGGGCTGGGGCCTAATCCTGAAGTGATAGGTTACACCCCAGACAGCTCACCATTCTATCACAGAGACAAACAACCATTTGTGCCAGATGGTGGATTTGAACGAGGACCTTCTTACTGGGAGACAGCAGCACTAACCATCATGCCACCAATCCAGGCTTATCAAAAGTAGGAAAGCTATGATTTCAAGGCTTGATGCAGAATTTTCTTTACATTTTTGTCCTTGACAGGTTAAACCACAATAAATAGCAATAGCATACACGTGGTGTGTCTAGTTGTCTGCCTCTTATAACTCCAGTGATTTTCCTGCAATTTGAAATCTCATGTGATTTAATACTTTAATAGTGCCACGAGTAGATTAAAAGGTGATCTGTCATAACCCTTGATCTACCTTAATACTCAGGTCACTCACACATGAACTATATTCAGACCAAGTCCTCTGCACTATTTTCAAGCATGTTGCATCCTGTTCACTAATGTGTGTCCTTCTATTGTTTTGTATATATTCCTCTTGTTTTGTACATATTTCTCCTGTTTGTTATTTATTTATGCCGTCTTGATATTTATATTTTATTCCTGTAGAATTTTGTTGTACATGTACAATTACAATAAAGGACTATTTTATTCTATTCTATTCTACTCTAATTTTTCACATATAAAAGTCAATAATTGTGCTCAGATTCTTCTACATTAAAGCTGAACTAGTTGCCCTTTAAATAACTTTTGTATCAGCCCCGCACTATAACTGCATCCACCAATCGCAGCACGGCGTCCTTCTCGCCGATCCAATCAAGTGACCCTCGGACTGTGTTTGGGTGGTTTGCTAGTTTTCACGTGAGCGCGGTTCGTCAAGGTGCGCGCTAACAGTCGAGTAAACACGGATGTTATTCGAAATTAGCGTCTAAAACACTGCGCAGCCTGTGCAACAACAAAGGAAAGACACCTCAGAGTGTTTAATGTTTATATAAATAATTTCATGTTAAGTTTTTGATAAGATATGATAAGCGTACTGAAGAAAAAACTCGGCAGAACACAGTTTATTTGGGACTCAATTTGCCTTATTTTGAAAGAATTTACCGGAAGCCTATGCTTAAATAATGGGTGCCTTGCGTGTTAGAGCTGTCACTGATATCATAGTTCAGCTTTGCGTGTTTTTATGTGGCGTACTGTGCTTTGTTCTTGGTAAAACGACCGTTTATCATGGTTTGCGGTATCAGTTAG
Organism: Mchenga conophoros; assembly: GCF_057382185.1. Lineage (NCBI taxonomy): Eukaryota > Metazoa > Chordata > Actinopteri > Cichliformes > Cichlidae > Mchenga > Mchenga conophoros. The sequence continues at coordinate 70,106,888 of NC_140528.1, forward strand.
ACTCGTGCATATGACTTAAGGGGCCAAATGTTTCTCCCTAACGTTAGCTAGCTAGCTACCCGGAGCTTTATGGGAGAGGTGAAAGTTAGCAAGTGTCGTTCACTGACCCTCGACTACATGGCGACCTAAAAGTACTGTTTTGCTTTTTCAAAGTCCACGGGTGGAGTCATAATATCGCAGAGTTAGTGTTTTGTTAAAAGATGTCTCAACCTGAACCCGACAGCACCACCCCGCTGCTCAGGGATGAGAGGAGCAGGTAAGTCCAGATAGCCGCCTCCCTAAATAAAAACAACGAGAGGAAGCTTGAGTATGAATACACTGTTACCCAACAGGTTGTAGAAGCACTGGATTTACTGGCCTTGTGTTGTGTCTGTTTTGCCGTATGTAAGCAACAGAGCTAAGCTACAAAGCAACTTAACATAGGTAGACTTTATTTACAGTCGCTAAATAAAACACGCAACTGCAGTCAGAGATGGTGGGTGCAGCAGCTTTATTCACCTTTATTCTTTAACCCAGTTTTTCTTCATCATACTGTGTTCTCGCTCCTATAAAAAGGAGACGCTGACCTGTCACTTGGCCATATATCTTGCTGGCTCGTACATTACTCGTATAGGTTACATTGTCTTGCTGGTATGTCATCCTTTATGGATAATCTGTACTCCATGTCAGCAGCGATGACTCGCAGGATGATGACTACAGAAGTCGGTGGAGGTCCATCAGAGTCATGTACTTCACTATGTTCCTCAGTAGTGTAGGTGAGGACACGGGAATATAACACTTTTATCACGTTCAAAGTAATGATCTCAGCACTGTTACAGGAAAAACTGTGGTTTCTGACCTGTGATGCCATTTGAAGAGACATGAAATAACTTCAGTCACTTCTAGCCTAAAAACATGTTGAGCATCTTCAACAGCTTGTGTGTCATTAATGTGATCTGTGCTCTCTCTCAGGTTTCACTATTGTCATCACATCACTTTGGCCCTATTTGCAAAAGGTAAGTAAGTATGACACGGTGTCTTTTGGGCTGAAGATTGTTGCCTGATTCAACTGATGTCAATAATACAAACTAAGCTCCGTGGTTTGTTTTTGCTACTTAAATGCAGTCTTGGGTGTTTAAAGAGGAAGTGAAAGATGCAAAGAGGATTGTTGGGGATTTAATTTAGGATATAGTGCCCTGCTCTTTGCCCTGGTCAAATGACTGAAAGATTAAGCACTTGTAAGCAGGGTTCCTATACGGGTGCTGGAGAATACTTGAATTTATGTAGTGTTTTCAAGGTTTACAAAGGTGCTTGGATTTTTAATTGAGTGCTTTAAACTGCTTTGAATGTAACTGCAGTCTGTTCAAGTATATAATGAACAGACTGCAGTTACATGACCCATGATGTGTTTTAATAGGATGATCCACTGTTTTCTGTTAGCCTGTCATGCCCGCCGCCGAGTTCATTTATCTCCTTGAACTTCTGCTGTTTTGTTTTGTTTTTTTTTTTGCTTGTTCCATTGTGTTTATTTCAACTTCTGTCTTGCTTAAGTTGCAGTATACTTCAGTTGCACCACATGTTGTGCTTTTGAAGCTACGCTTCAGCAGTATATGTTCATGTATGTCACTTCAGTGTCCTAAAACTGGATTCCAAGTATATTTGAAAACCTGAAACGCTGTTACCTTTCTACATACACTTGTATGCAATAAAGAGGTGAAATAATGTGTATAAGCCCCCCTTATGGTTAGACAATGTGTAGGACCCTGCATGTTCTGATTTTACTGTTACACTGAGACATTTTAGCCAGAACACGGTGGTCTACCAGTGAACTTTCCTCCCACTTCATGCAGCTTGGAAGCCGGTGGAATTATTGCCTAAACATGTATTCAGTTTAATATGTGGTGGCTTTGATCAACAGTGGGGTTTGATGTTGTACTAGGTTTCCTATGAGGTCTAATGTGGAGCATTCATTTCTTACAGACTGATGACAGCACTGATGCCAGCTTCCTGGGATGGGTGGTTGCAGCATACAGCATCGGACAGATGGTGGCCTCACCCATTTTTGGCTGGTGGTCCAATCATCGGCCACGCAGGGAACCACTGGTGTGTTCCATCTCCATTAACTTGGCAGCCAACATCTACTATGCCTACGCGTACCTGCCGAAGACCTATAACAAGTATCACATCCTCATGTCCAGAGTCTTTGTGGGCTTTGGAGCAGGTGATCATTTAAATATAGACCTAAAGGTTTGATATAATTTCCTTAGTAAGCAAATTGATCTGTTTCCTTTATGATGATCCATGACACGTTTCAGTCTTTCCATGTCAGGTAACGTAGCTGTGGTGAGGTCCTATGTTGCTGGAGCAACATCACTGAACGAGAGGATTGGTGCCATGGCTAACATGAGTGCCTGCCAGGCCCTCGGTTTCATCCTCGGGCCAGGTAAGTTTGACAACAGGGAGCAAAGCTGTGAGTTTGCTGAAGGAAAAATCAGTTTTAATGTTTGTTTATTTTTCTGTGTACATGTCAGCCCTGCAGGCATGTCTGTCCTTCATTGGAGAGGAAGGTGTCACACTGGACTTCATAGCGCTGAAGCTCAACATGTACACCACCCCAGCGTTACTGGCTGCAGTGTTCGGCCTCATCAACATCCTGCTCGTCGTTATTCTGCTGAGGTGACTGAACAAATTCTTGATGTGACTTCTTGTTTGTTTATAGTTTTGCCATAAACTTGATCTCTGTACTGTAGTAAATCTGTCTTCATCCCTCAACTGGGCCTTTTTTTTTTCTTTTTTCTTTCTTTGTTTTTTGAGGCACTACCTAAATGAACTTTAGCGGTCAGCAGGGTCAAAGATTTAAATCAGGACTGTTTGAGAGTTTAGTATTATTGATCTGTCAGTTTATGTATAATTAATGTTTTTAAAGATAAGAGATAAGATAGAACTTTATTAATCCCTCGGGTGGGTTCCTCTGGGAAATTCGATTTCCAAAAAAGCACAGCACCGACAGAAGTTACAGAGTTATACACACACACATATATATATATATAAATACAGAGACAATATAAATAAAATATACGAAGGGGATAAATAGAATAAATAGGAATAAAAATAAAAATACAAGTGAATTGCACATTTCAAGTATTGAGTCTATTGCACCGTTGACTATTTACAAAAGTATTGCACAAAAGGTATTGTACAGTGAGGTGCAGAGGCACTACAGCTTAGTTGTCCCCCCCTCCTTTGTCCTCCTGTTTCCCCTCCCTCTCCCCTCCAGAGAGGAGTTAAACAGTCTGATGGCGTGTGGGACAAAGGAGTTTTTAAGTCTGTTAGTTCTTGTCTTTGGGAGAAGCAACCTGTCACTGAACAGACTCTTCTGGTTGTTTATGGCCGTGTGCAGAGGATGCCCAGCATTGTTCATAATGTCCATCAGTTTCTTTAATGTCCTTTTCTCTGCCACTGTCACCAGAGTGTCCAGCTTCATGCCGACCACAGAGCTAGCCTTCCTGATCAGTTTCTCCAGCCTGGATGAGTCCTTCTTTGCTGTGCTGCTCCCCCAGCACACCACAGCATAGTAAAGTACTCCAGCAACCACCGACTGGTAAAACATCCTCAGGAGCTTCCTGCAGATGTTAAAAGACCTCAGCCTCCTGAGGAAGTACAGTCGGCTTTGGGCTTTTTTATACAGGTGCTCTGTGTTGCATGACCAGTCCAGTTTATTGTCCACCCACAGCCCGAGGTACTTGTACTTGTTGACCACTTCCACCTCCTCCCCCTCTATCTGAACCGGCAGTGGACCTGCTCTAGACCTCCCGAAGTCCACAACCAGTTCCTTAGTCTTTGAGGTGTTGAGTTGCAGGTGGTTTGTGTGACTCCATGCGACAAAGTTCCTCACCAGACTTCTGTACTCCTCTTCCTGATCATCCCAGATACACCCCATGATGGCTGTGTCGTCTGCAAACTTCTGAATGTGGCATAATTCAGAGTTGTAGCAGAAGTCAGAGGTGTACAGGGTGAAGAGAAGAGGGGACAGCACAGTTCCCTGTGGTGCTCCTGTGCTGCTGACCACTGTGTCAGACGTGATGTCCTTCAGCCTGACGTACTGTGGTCTGTCGGTGAGGTAGTCGGAGATCCAAGCCACCAGGCAGGGGTCCACCTCCATCCTGTTCAGTTTTTCCTGAAGCATACAGGGCCGGATGGTATTAAAGGCACTGGAAAAGTCAAGAAACAGGATCCTGACCGTGCCTTTTCCCCCATCCAGGTGTGAGTGGGCTCTGTGTAGGAGGTACAGGATGGCATCCTCCACTCTGACACCCGCCTTGTATGCAAACTGTAGTGGGTCCTGGGCATGTTGTACCTGTGGTCGGAGGAGGTTGAGGAAGAGCCGCTCTAGAGTCTTCATAAGATGTGACGTCAGTGCCACCGGTCGGAAGTCATTCAGCTCATTGGGCCGGTTCTTTTTGGGGACCGGGACGATGCAGGATGTCTTCCATAGGGCGGGCACTCTCCCCAGTCGCAGACTGAGGTTGAAGACTCGTTGTAGCGGCTCCCCAAGTTCAGCAGCACACGCCTTTAGCATCCTAGGACACACCTTGTCTGGGCCTGCTGCCTTTCTGGGGCGAAGCTTCCTCAGTTGTCTCCTGACCTGATCCACTGTGACACTGGGAGATGTTTGGGAAGAGGGGAGGGGGGGAGATGTCTTGCTGCTGAGAGAGGGATTGGAGGAGGGGGGTGTCATGGTGTCAGGAAGGGGGGGAAGCGAGGGAGGCAGGAGAGTGGGGATTGGACTCTGTAGTGAAGGTGAGGGTGGGGGGGGTTGTGGGCTGGTCAAACCTGTTGAAGAAGTTGTTGAGTTCGTTTGCCTTCTCCACAGTCCCCCCCACTGTGCTTTTCTTGGTGTTGTGGCCTGTGATGGTTTTCACACCATTCCAGACCTCCCTCATATTGTTCCTCTCCAACTTCTGCTCCACCTTCCTCCTGTAGGTGTCCTTTGCTTCCCTCAGGCAGCGTTTCACCTTCCGCTGTGCTGCCTTCATCTCCTCCTTCACTTTGCTCCTGAAAGCCTTCTTCTTCATGTTGAGGACAGCTTTGACTTCCTTTGCCGTATAAATGTGAAGGTTCACAATTCTTTCGAATTCTGTCTTAAAGCACTATTTGTGCTTTTGGTTTTTATTGAACATACTGAAAAAATGATCCAAGTTTCTCTTCATAACCTAAAAAACATAAGTTGAGATCAGGTGACTTGAATTTGAAGAACATCTGATTTTGCTGATTTGAGAAACTCATATTGCTTTTGCAGTTTGCTTTGGGTCATTATCTGTTTACACAGTCTGATCAGGAGCGTTTGGTTGAATCCGAGCAGAGAGTGCAGCCCTGTTGCTTCCATCAGCAGTCACAAAACACCACTGACAGTCATACATGTCTATGCCATAATATTAGCCCCTCCATGTTAGACAGATGATGTGGTATGCTTCAGATCATGAGCTGTTTCTCTCCTGCTCCATACCTTTCTCTTCCCATCATTTTGATACAAGTTAATAAAAGTTAATCTTGGGTTTATCTGACCAAACATTTTTTTTTTTACAGAGCTGTGCTCTTTTAGATGTTTGCTGGCAAAGTCTAGTCTGGCCTTCAAGTGGTTGCTTGCACCTTTTAAATCCTCCATATTTACATTCATGAAGGTGATTGTAGACCTTGACAATGATACTCCTGCATCCTGAAATATTTTTGACTTGTCTTTAACGTGTGAAGTTGTTTTTCCTTAACCATTTTTTTTTTTGAAGGAAAAAAAAAAAAGGATCGGTCTTCAGTAGGATAGTTCTGGAAAATTTCAGTATTTGACTGTTTATTTCGTTATTTTACATGGACTAAAAAATACTGTGGATATACCCTTTAACTAAAATGTTTGATTCTTTCCATCAGAGAGCATCACGTTGATGAAGATGGAAGGCACATTCAATCTATCAACTACACATCAGAAGGTGTATCTATTTTTCTTTAGCATTTACTGTATGCCAAGGAAAGACCACTTGCTGAAGTCAATTTACAGAAAAAATGAAAACTATTTGGACTAAAACATTTATTTATTTTTAAGTCATTTAACATACAGAGTGACATAAAGCAGTACTGCACTGAGTCTGAATGGCTAATGTTAAAGGAATCATACATTTTGAATATGGAAATAAATGAGTCATGTTTTACAGTTTCTGATGGAAGATACATTTGTTTTCTAGAGAGAGTTGATATTTCAGAAGAAACTGTTGAAAGCATCGATCAGGTGGCTGTCATGACATCCAACATCCTGTTCTTCATCATCATGTTCATCTTTGCCATCTTTGAGACGTATGTATTTCTTCAAAGACGTCAGACTCACAGATGGTACATAAAAGCTGGTTCCAAGTAGGGCTGGGTATCGCCACTGATTTCTATTAGTTATTCAATTTTGATTGATGAGGTCCCGGTTTGATTTCATTTTGACTCAGTCAGAAATATTGTGATAATGATCATTTACAAGTACATGTGAGACTTCATCAGAGGTGTAAGCATCACAGCAGATAACTTTGTGTCAAAGTAACTGAGGATAAAACAGAAAAATATAAAGGAGATCATTTTATACATTATCTCTGCGATTGACAAGCTTCCTGGTTTCAAAACGCAAGCATGGTGACAGTTCTCAGCCAGAGCTATGCCTGTCTTTTATATCCAGTCTAGGCAGTCTTTCTCTCTCTTTAAAACCTCTTTTGTACTCTGTTGTGATTCTGTGTTTTTCTTCAGAATTACCACGCCCCTATCTATGGACATGTTTGCCTGGACAAGGAAAGAAGCTGTGCTGTACAACGGGATCATTCTCTGCTGCATCGGATTTGTATCAATCTTGGTGTTTCTGGCTGTAAAAGTGGCTGCTCTTAGGTATCACCCCTCTCACTGCACATATAAATTACATCAAATAAAGAATCGCCTTTCCTGAATTTCGTTAATTTCCTTCCAGATTCGGAGATCGGCCTGTGTTGTTAATCGGCTTGGTCATTATTTTCTGTGGCTTCTTTATTCTTCTTCCATGGGGAAACCATTATCCTAAAATCCAGTGGGCAGGTATTGATCGGTTGAATTAAGTAGTCAGATTAGTTTCCAGTTGTTGCCATTTTGACTCTTGACAGCTCAGTGTGTAGTTGTTACATCTTTCCAAGCATCTGTTTAGATTTAAACTAATTTCTACCCTCCTCTTTCACAAACAGACATAAAAAACAACTCCTTTGTGACTCAGATGCCTGACCTCATGCTAGCCCCGAACAGTACTGTGGAGCCAACGGGGTGTCCCATCGAACAAACCTGGTGCCAGTATACTCCTGCTATACACATAGCTCAGTTCTTCTCAGCGGACTTCCTCATTGGAGTGGGATACCCAGCCTGCAATGTGATGTCCTACACACTGTATTCCAAAATCCTTGGACCCAAACCTCAGGTAAATACTAACATGTGTGATGCTTTAAAATAATTTTGAACGCGCCCATATACTTCTCAAATGTTTCACCAGGGTGTGTACATGGGCTGGCTGACGGCGTCGGGCAGCGGGGCACGGACACTCGGCCCGGTCTTCGTCTCCCATGTCTACACCCACCTGGGACCTCGCTGGACCTTCAGCCTCATCTGCGGCATGGTGGCAGGAGCCATCATCCTCCTCATCTCGGCCTACCGCAGACTCATTGCCTTTTCTGTTCGCCATGGAAGGATTGTAGAGTAGCATTGATGGAAACCGATCGCCGTTTGTTATACTTGCTTTCAGCACATAAGTCCTGGCCATCATGACATTCTGTCGCTGCCACTTTGAAAAGTGGGGACGGATAAACTTTTAAAAGTTTGTAACTCAGGGTTTTGACTTTTTAACTCTTGCAAAGACAGTTTTTTTCATAACATGATCGAAGACCGCTGCTTCATGATTTATAAAGGAGCTAAAACTGCAGTGAACGCGCTGCTCACTTGTTGGGAAAGAAAACATGACAGAAGTGTGTCTTTGAGTGATGAACATAATTACACATGCATTACATCATAGAACATTACATTTGACAATTTTAACATTTCCTGCTAAACTCTTTTTCTTAATGGAAAAAAATACTGATATTATTTTTCCTTCTGTTAATGGCTTAACCTGTAGTTGTTTAAAACTGCGGGTTTTTGTCTATTGGAAAATATTCAGAAATGTCTGGGTGGGTGCGGGTGTGTATGGTAACAATAAACTGATTAATAAATAAACTGTTTAAGATTTTATCTAACCCTGTGCTGGCAGTATTTAATGTGTATATCTTATGATGAGGTGGGCTTCTTTATATCAGACAATGTATTATGTGTAGCCTAACATTGTTGCTCCTCAGAGAAGGCTTAAGCAGCTGTGCACTTTAAATTGTTAAAGAAAAAACATAACAAAAAAAAAACATGAGAAGAGGCAGGAAGTGTTCCCTCTCTTTAAAGAAAAAATAACACTGCAGACCTCTTCGGGCAATCGGATGGATGACTCTGCATTTGGTTGCCAGGAGAACGATACTTTCTGACTAATAAAGTTTTGTGGTGGGGGGATTATGGCGTGAGTTTGTTTTTCATTCAAAGTGAAAGGAACTCTTAAAGCTTCAGCATACTGACATCTTGGACGTCCCCAACTTTGTGGAAACAGTTTGAGGATGGACCCTTCTGTTCTAGCATGACTGAACACCAGTGGACAAAGTAAGGTCCATAAAGACAGTGAGTGAGTTTGGTGTGGAAAAACTTGACTGGCCTGCACAAAGTCTTGACCTCAACCAGAGAACACTGTTAGCATGAAAAAACAGGAGACCTTCTCATGTAAACCCTACTTTGCACTTTTGGAAGAATGGTTTAAAAAAAAAAATCCTAAACACACTCCTGAACCTTGGAGAAAGCCTCTCCATGAGATCTGGAAGCTGTAAAAGCTGTGGATCAACATCATATTAAACCTAAAGATGGCCGCTGAAGTTCATATGCGTGTGAAGGCAGACGAACCAATGCTTTTGCCAATCCAGTGTCTACGGTGTGTACTTGGCTATATTGTTATAATGACATAACATTTACAACACAGTCTAATGCTGTTAATTCCTACCAAATTCCATACCAAAGTAGGCTTTGCAGAGCTAGCAGACACATCTGCAGGTTCAAGGACTGAAACAGACCCACTACATTTACATTTTTATTGCAAATAAACAACAAAAGGTCATCCATGTGTCCGGGAAGGGGGCAGGAAGACGGCGCGCATGCGTTCAATAAAAGCCAAGTCCCGCCCGTGCGCTCGTGTGCGTTCACGCGATGTTGAAAGTGATCGAGAGGGAGCGCGCCAGTATGTTGGCAGCAAAAGTTAGAGGCTGCTAACATTAGCATTAGTAATGAAACTTAGGGTGAAATTAACTGCGTCGTGAGAGTGTGTAAAGCCGTGACAGGACTTATATTAGTAAACATGGAGATTTATAGAGAAGAGGAGGGTAAGAAAGCGCTTTTTGTGTCTTTTAAAAAGTTGTTGGCTAACGTGGCTACGAAGCTAGCTCGCTTGTAGGAGTCATGTTTGTGTAGAGAGGAGCCAAAGCCTGGTTATTGAACCGACTGTATTTATATTGCTCTTTGTTCTTTTGTTTGCTTTTGCAGAGATTCCGGATCCTCATATGTTCGTAAGTATGCTCTCTTCCTTAAAGTTTACGCGCGCGTTAGCTTACGCTTTGTGGAAAAGCTCCCCGCGTGTTGGCTCTTACTTCGTGGGGGGAGTTTATGGGTCTGGGGACCGGATGGGTAAGGTGTTAAGATCATCAATGGGTTCCTCGCAGGTTGGCCGTAAAAGCAGCACAGTCTAATTTGCTGAATGGAAACATGTAAACACTGCGCCGTGTCACTTCCTGTACATATCCTGTATTCAGAGAAACGCTGTACGTGCACAGCTGCTTCTTACGGAAATCTAAACACAGTTTTACCAGTGAGCAGGATGTCTGTGAAATGGTTTAGAAAACAGTGATATTAGTAATCCGTCTACAAGGAATTACAAACCACGCTTTGCTTTTTTGCGTGACAGTGAGGCGGATATTTGAGGTAATAATCTCGTATTGTACGTGCAAAGTGGTCTTAATTGGACATTTCTGCTCCGAATATAATATATTGACTCCATAACAAATCCTAAACCAGTCCGTGGATTATTCTAAGGAAAAGTGCCGTCTTCGTATCTGTTGGGTTAGTGACATTTCTTCATTAAGTGGCATGTTGTTGCCCCACCAACCTTCTATTTGCATTTGTGCTCAACATTACAGCTCTTATAGTGATTCTTCTATAAGTCTGACTAAAATAAACGATAGTATTCAGTATGAGAATATGCTCCACATCCCCAAATTAGATGCAGGCTGCTTTGTTGTTGCATTCACGTGTATTTATTATAGTGCAAGACCAGAGAAAGGGGCTTGCCTGCTGATCCAGTGACTCAGAGCTTCTGGATAAAGGAAAGTGAAACTCTTGGACATGGTGCTTTTCAGTGCCAGCATTCTTACTGGAGCTCAGAGGCATGCTGAGTAGTGGCAGTGGTGCAGTTTTTCAGCAGCTGTGGGAATACTCCACACTTATCATACTGGGATCCAGATGTAGGTGGAATGTGGGTAAGAATTCAAGGCTGGAGAGGCTGCGAGCGAGGACTGTACGTGACTGTTTGTGAATACTTTTCAAATCTCTTTGTCTCTCTCCCTCCTGTTTAGAGAACTGTTTTAGGGATGTTTGAAGGACGTCCTCATATGCAAAGAATAATAAGATGTGGCCTTCTTGGTAAGGAGATATTGTGCAACATGTCTGCTGTGCACATTTGAGTGTGTCGGTCTTTATTTGTGTGACTGTATGAAACTTGTTGTTGTTCCTACAGGTATTGACTACGATGACGATCTAGACGACCCAGGCAATGATGATTATGTTACCGGTAGTTGGAGTCATGATTTCCATGGATACCCTGCAAACCGCCTGAGGTCATCCAGCGCTGTATATCAGCCTGTATACCCTTCAGCCCGTAATTCTTCTTGCCCGTCCCCTTTAAGATTTCAGACAAAGGAGCACGTAAGTGTTTAGTTTTACCGTTTTCTTTTTGATGTGAAGTTGTGCTGCAGACTCTAAATGATTCAAATCTGCTTCTTTAGGATGCTGAGAGAAAAGCCAGATTATTAGAAGAATCTAAAAAAATGAAAGACAAAGCTGAGAAGAAGCGGCTTAAGAAACGGGTAAATCCTGCTTTCTTGAATATGAAGTGATTGGTAATAAATGTCAGCTCGTGTGAGTAATGTTCACTGCGTGTGTTTGTTGATCAGAAACAGAAGGAAAGGAAACGTCTCGAGAAGCTGGAGAAGGACAAGCTGAACCCTGAAAAAAACGAGGAGGTGATGATTGTTTTATGCAACACGTTTCGAAAAAAGAAACGGTCCTCTTATTTCACAAACTTGTCTTCTGTGCTTTACAGGGAAAAGATGATGCAGAGGAGGGTGAAGCTGTTAATGATGAACACAGAGCCAATAACAATACTAGTGTTAAACCGCAGGCCTCAGCCAAAGATACAGACAGCAGTGACAGTAGCGACGTTTCCAGTGATGAAGACGGCAACTCCAAGAACGACTCAGGCGACTCAGAGGTAGCACTTTTAAGAGTGGATATCATTCTCAAAATGAACCACTGATTGATGCCTGATGGTGTAAAGTGCCATTAACCTGATACTGTTCTTTTAATCCAATTTACTGAATACAGGAAAAGATGATCGCATAAGATTTGGCTGTAAATTATATCACTTTCTGTTCATCAATTACATTTTTTTTCTCGTCTCTTTTTAAGGAACTTGATATGACGAGTAGTTTTGTGAGAAAAGCTGCTCTTATAGCCATGCATAAACTGGAGCAGAAGCCCAAACTGGAGAAGAAGGAGAAAAGGAAGATGCCAGAAAAAGAAGAATACAAAACAGTCCCTGAAAAATCACATGAAGAACGGGAGGCTGCAAAGAAGGTGAAGAAGCTCGCATACAGATCAGATTGATGCAGTGTTTCCTCCATACGAGTGAGTTAAGTAGGAGATGGAAACTACGCTTTTCCTCCTTCTTACTTGTGTGTGTTTGTACCCGTTTAGACGTCTTTGTTGGGACCAAAAATTGGAATTTTACTATATTTGTGTGGACCAACAGTCACATGTGAGGACAGAAGTGCCTCTCCTCACGGGTTTGAAGGAAGTTTTGAGACTCAAAATGTGGTTTTAGTGTCAGGGCTACATTTAGGTTATGGTTAGGTTTAGGCTAAGGGTTAGGTAAGCATTATGTCAATTAGATGTCCTCACTAAGATGTCAAAACGAAAGTGTGTTGGTGTGTGAAACTCACCGCAGAGAAATGAAATGTGTGCACATCTGTTAGTTAAACATCTTAGATAAAACAGCAGTGATGAAGGAAACGCTGGAGAATGACCACAAAGCTGTAAAACCTGCTGTATTGTGTCTTTTGGTGCACGTTAAAGGTTGAAACTCTGTTCTTGCTGTCTACGCAGGACTCTGCTGCGTCCAGCGTTCCCTCCTTTGAAGACCATGTAAAAATAAGCACAGAGCTTGCCGGTAAGTTTCGTCATTATTCATTCACATAAATTCTCAGTGAGGTGATTTGACTTTTAAAGAATATGTAAAATAAATATTTATCTTCCTTTTTTTTCCCCTAGTCATTGGAAATAAGCATGCGAGTGCTGGAGACTTTAATATGGCTGTGAAGTATTTCACAGATGCAATTAAGCACAACCCTAAAGAGTTTAAGTAAGAACATCTCACTTTAAGTAACAGCAGTGATTTCACTTGCACCACTAGCTTTAATGCCATCTTTGCATCTGTCGCAGGCTATTTGGAAATCGGTCCTTCTGTTTTGAGAAGTTGCAAGAATACGAGAAGGCGTTAATGGATGCAGAGTTGTCGCTTGGCATATGTCCAGGTTGGGATAAAGGCCTGTATAGGAAGGGAAGAGCTCTGGCTGGTCTAAAGGTAAAAATAAAGCTTTTATCTAATCTTAACAACCCTCACATGTCATGTTTAATATGCTGTGTGTTTCTGATTTTAAGAGCAGACTCTTGTGCAACAGTGTCCTTTGTTACAAAGCACTCTTTAACCAAAGTAGCAACACATTTTTCCAACCAATGAGAAACATTATAAAGGGACATACATTTGAGTGCTGGTCACAGGGAAGTTAGCTTAGTCTTAACTTGTTGATGCAGCTGCAGTCGGCTGTGTAGCGGCACATACTGGATGTGACCCGTCAGCGGTTGTAATGTTTACAGTTCAGGTTACAGCGACTTTGACAATGTCGCCTTGTTTGCAGCATCACTGCAGTTGTTGCACAGGTTCACATTATTTTCCCCTAAGACCAACTCGGCTCAGTTCAACTCAGTTTTCAGGGTTTTCCATTACGTAGTAATACCTGGAACCAGGAACTTTTTTTCCTACTCGGTCGGGGTTCCAAGTGAGCTGAGTCAATCTGAGAATGTGACCTGAAGAGATCGCGTGCCACTGATTGGCCAGTCAGTCACGTCACTTGATGAGTCATGAGAGCGCCAGTTCTGAAACCTGTCAATGAGGGAAATGGCTCCACAAAGTCCGTTTAAAAAGCCGTGTACTATCGCCTCACATACAGATGACATCAGCCGTGTTGCTATAACAACCCCACACACATTGAGGTGATCCTCAACTGTAACAGAGAGCAACTGAAACAGTCGAGTCGAGTAGATACTATTGAGAAAGAAGCATTAGACTTTTTCTGACTCAGTGTTCTGACAGCAATTAGGCCAATTAGTGAAGCAACAAATTGATCTGAACCCAGGTTTACTTTGAATTGAAGTTCTTGCTGTCCGTAATGTTTCAGAGGTATGAGGAAGCTGCCCTGGCCTTCACGGAAGTTCTCAAACTGGACAGTTCGTGTGCAGAAGCTGCGCAGGAGCTGATGCGTGTGCAGATAACACAGCTAATGGTATGTAGCAGCTGCGCTTAGTGGTGCAGTCACACTACATGCATGTAACTACATTGTGTACTTGAATCCAACCAGAAACAGTGCTAACATGTTCATAGTTGAGATGAGAAAAATGGCCTGCAGCTCGAGGTTTCAGCTGTGAGGGAAAGTTGGGAAAATGAAGACTGAGCCTTTTTTTTTTTTTGAATGTGCTTCTTACTGTGTGTTTCTGTTTTGCTTCAGGAGTTCGGTTTTACTCGAGAGCAGAGCTCAAATGCTTTAATAATTCATGGGACGGTTAAAAAAGCACTAGAAGTGCTGTCTAAGTTAAACGATCGACCAGGTGAGTTTCTCACTCCACGCAGTTGTGGAAATAAGTCTTTTGTTCTTGTAGCCCACCTATGTATTATCCACAGAGAGTATCACTTGTATATTAGGCTTAAACTGACGAAATGTGTTTAACTGTGTATTTTTATCCAGTTTAATTGCTGATCTTTGTGTGCAGGAGCTCTTCCGAACGGCTCTCTCCCACCTGTTCAAGTAGCAAATGTCACTGGAGTGTCTCCAATCCTTTCAGCCAACACAATCGCTGCACCTGCTGCCGCTGTGCGTCCTGCTCAGTCCAAGGATGCGCTGAAAAAAACACTTATGAACAAACCTTTGGGCGCAGTCCAGAATACATCTGCTGCTCAGAGTCAATCAAAGCCTATTCTTACTCAGCCCATGAAGGCCAGCAACGGCGTTAATCGACCATCACTGTGAGTACTGATTCACTCTCACCGCAGGGTGCTTACGTGGAAGGTTGAGATGTTGCATTTTTAACATGATAATGTTTATAGTGGACATTGAAGGATCTTTTGAAGTGATGGTGGGGGAAAAAAATCCAGACTGGACTCTTGGCTTAAAGTTCTCAAAATACATTAGTTTTGATTTCACAACAGATTAATTCTTGGAGTAAATGTAGTCTAATATAACTGTGCAGAAGTAACAATGTGGGATTGAGGTTGTACACCAGGAGCCCTTTAATTTCTCTGCTTACTGTTCCCGTGCGGCACCACTAATGAAGCGAGAGAACACCGTAAGCACGCCACTCACTCAGCTTGGATTTAGGGCTGCCACGATGAGTCGACTAGTCACGATTACGTCGACTATCAAAATCGTCAACGACTAATTTAATAGTCGACGCGTCGTTTGAAGCTTTGTAAGATCACAAAAGACGCAGGAATAAGTAGCAGGATTTAAGAGTGTAATAACGGACTGAAACAGAAGATGGCAGCACTGCATGTACAAGGATGCCAGCTGCCGTTAAACCCCGAAGAAGAAGAAGCTGTGTCCCAGAATTCATAGCTCAGTTTCCAACAATGGCAGCAGCTAGTTAGTTTTAATATTACTCTTATTATTCTTTCTGGGTCACAAAATAAACGTTTAACATATTTGCAGGCGAGAATGTAGCTGTGTAAACTTCAAATATCTGCTCAGTTTATCAAGACACCACATATTTTCAAAAGCACTCCGACGTTTTCGGAGACGTCTGTTACCCACTAGCTCGATAGCTAGCCGGGAGCTAGGCTGACTAGAGTCCGTGAGAGCACCGGACTCCCAGCTAATTGTTTTCAAACCCACCGCCGTCTTTCGCTACTCAGGTTAAACATATATAAGTCACTTAGATAACTTAAAAATGTTATTGTTTGGCTTTTTTAGTATTTTATTTGTTCCTGAGTAAATCGGTTTGGCTGAGATTAAAGTTATAGTTTTTACACAGCTGAATAAACATCAAGCAGACAGCTGATTATCAGAAGTGTGAGACGCTCGAGAATATACTCCGGTGTCCTGTTATATTTTAGATAGCAAGGAGTTTATTAAACTTCACCGAAACAATCTGCAAATTTCATTAAAATTTAATAAACTATCATCTTGTCTTTATTTTTAGTTAGCACAGACCTTAAACACTTAAAGCTGTAAGCTAATGATAGTTATATAAGAGCAGATGTAGGCTGGTGCAATAAGCTGTACGTTTTACATCCAATGGACGTAAAACGTACAGCGACTAATCAGTACGTACGTGATCTGATTAGTCGACTAATCGCAAAAATAATCGGTGACTAGTCGACTATCAAAATTGTTTGTGGCAGCCCTACTTGGATTGAATCTATGCCTAAAAAACAAAAGCGGAGTTTGATATTTTAGCTCAAAAATGGCCCTTTGTGTTACTATTGCTGATTTACTGGTTTCCAATTGGATAATAATGACCTCAAATGGCACAGCCTCAAACTTCATAACCACCACTTCATCCACAGCTAGTGTAAACAGGTGGATTGATTACATGAAGCAGAAGCAGCGTGGGTATATGTGGCGAGACAGGAAGGTTAATATAAAAAAAACAACTGATTCTCAATCGGTTTTTGTAATTGCAAAATTTAATTAGTCAACAGACAAGGTACTTTATTGGTATTCTTTCACCTTTAATTAGACGGTGTATCCCAGGAAATCATTAGAGCAGAAAGTCATTAGGCTTTTTTTTTTTTTTTTTAAACTGTTTACTATGCATATTATAAATTATTGTATAGCTATCCCCAAAACAGACCTTGTGCATAGGTCGTATATTGTTTTTTAAATGGTGTCTTCTTTCAACAGGGAGCTGTTTCCAGTTTGGGTGGGAAACCTGAATTTCCCAGTAACCGACTCCATGCTTGCAAACCTGTTTAACAAGTAAGAGCCTGTAGTGGAGTTCTAGGGTTTGTTATGTAATAAAAGTAAATAGCTCTGCATTGCTGTAGTGTAGTGAGACACTTTTTATGGTAACTTTGTTTTGTTTTTTTACACACTCCTGTCCTGCAGGGTCGGGGTCGTCTATAGCGTCAAGGTTTTGACTGCCAAACGATGTGCCTTTGTTAACTATACAAAACAAGAACACTGTGATGAAGCAATCCGACGTTTTCATGTAAGTGCATCCTTTATTGTGGTACTGTGTTGTAATTCCATGGTACTGTTTGTGAAGTTGCAGAGAGGCAGTCGCTGTTGTAATTTGCAGGATGGCTCTCTGGTGGAAATCCAGGAAGCGGGGCCGCTTTAGATTCTTTAATGTATCATTAAATTTTAACTCCCTGAGACACCGAAGCTACAAAAGCCCTTGAATTTATGAAAGGAGTTTTAATTTGTCATTTATCTATTCAACTAAATATGAATAATAAAAATTCAGACTGCAGGCAAAGAAGTGCATCAATCTCCAGGGTCAGAAATCTGCCCTGCTTCAAGCCCTGAATTTTGCATTTTAGGGGTTCGTCTTTATGTGTGCCCCCTTTCCTAATCTCCTTAGGCCAGTTTTTTTCTACACTTGTGTCTGTCTAGTTTTTGTTTGAGTCGTCTGAAACTGTCTGGATCATGCTGTGAATGCGTTGTTGATGTGTAACTCTTATCACACGGTCACGCGTCTCTCTGTGATTTTGGTGAATACTTTGTCACGTGCCCAGGTTACTCCTCCACCCACTAAACTAGTATTGTGTTCACTCGTCAGGGCTTTGAGCTGAATCACAACAAGCTCGCTGTCAGGTATCCGGACAGGATTCCTGCAGGCTTGGGTATTTCCAGATCTGCCCTGAGAGCTGATGACCTGCCAGATTAGAACGTGAGGTGAGTCCTTTCATACCAGACTTCACAGCTCTGACTGTGCTGCCTCCTGCTCGCTCTACCCGGGCGGCTCTCTCACCTGAACCAAACAGAGTACTTTAAGTAGTGAGAGAGTGTCAGTGTCAGTCTGATTACTGGAAGTGTCCTGCTGAAAGCTACATAAGAAAAGGACACCTGGGGACACCATCTTGCCAGGATGAGACTTAATGTGTGAAAATGGGCCAAGAGTTTAAAGGAATAGTTCAAAACTTTATTCCCTGGCATAAAGGAGCAAGCTATTTAATTATCCAACACATAAATAGCAGGATTATAATGCGATTATGTGTTTAAACTGCTAAATTTAAGTGACTCATACCTCAAATGTAGTTTTGTTTTTATTGCAGGCATAACGAGAAAAGCCAAAGGACAGTACGTCCTTAGAAACCCATCCCCGACCACAGAGGGGACTACTGAATGAAGACCCAGCTGCTACTTGGCCTGAATGTTGTTTTCAATAAATACTTCTTGTCCAGTACAGACTAATCAACAGTATCTACAGGTTCTCCTGATGTAATAGCTTTATGTAAAATTACCTGGTAAGTTATGTCTGAAAATATTGTGTTATTGTAAGGTGATGAATCCAGATGTTAACAAGCGCTTCATGTTGCCAAAATTTTCAGTCTGACAATTTACATGGAAGGGTTGGGTATGTATTTTAAATGTTAGTATTCAGAAAAAAACAGTATATAATTTACATATTTGTTTATTTAAAGTCTGCGGAGCAGGCTTACAGCTAAGCACACCAGTCTGTTTGAGTAAATTTGAGTGTTAATTAAAAAGTTGTTCCGTGGACAATTTTTGAGTGATGCAAGTAACATTGGTCATCAAATACAGTATTACATAATTTCTTTTAAACATGTTAAGCAGCAGGAATCCCTAAAGTTTTATGTCGAAATACTTAAATAATATATAGAGCCTAAACATGTGGTCAGCCGGTTTTCCAAAATTATCTGTAGTCATTGTGGTCATCCATAATTCTTATTATACATTTACTATAAGCTTAATACAGCTGTATAACACAAGCATTATGCGGTTTCAGTGCTCCTAGTTTATTTTTACCTGAAACGTGTCTTAAATGAAAAACCTCAAGGGTTGAAAGGCCATTGCACATTTCTTTTTTTAAAATATATAAGTCCTCAAATTGTGAAGGTTGTTCTTAATCCAACAATTAAAGTTTCTTTATACTCTGGACTCCTGCATCATCCTTTTCTTTCTTTTTCTTTTTTTTTTTAAAGATATGAACTAACTTCATGGGGCATAGATGGACCTTTCTAGAGAAAGCTTGTAGTGGGGTGTCCTGTTACAGATGTGATTGAAAGTGTAGAAGTGGACCAGATCTGTGTGAATCAGGTCTTGATCTTGACATCACATTTACGGCTATTCCAGCTCCCCCCTACAGAAGGGCATTGTTTACACAAATCACACCATCTGCAATCCAAACAGGTGAAAATGAAACAGAAAAATATCTCGCTAAAAAGATTTCCTTACAGCGGGTA
This sequence comes from Mchenga conophoros, assembly GCF_057382185.1. NCBI lineage: Eukaryota > Metazoa > Chordata > Actinopteri > Cichliformes > Cichlidae > Mchenga > Mchenga conophoros. The sequence goes on from NC_140528.1 coordinate 70,125,999, forward strand.
CACACAAGAAAAACGGTGGAACACCAAAATCAGAGCAAAATGTCATTTTTCAAACTCATAAGTAGAGACAACTAAAGAGTCAAAGCCGTCTTCTTCCAGTTATCCCATACAGGGTTGTAGTTGTGCTGAAGACTGTTGCTGCTGTGAGGTGAGAGGTAGGCTACACCTGCATACTTTTGAACTTTGGGAGGAATTCTTAAGTGTCATGAGAGACCAACCCAGACACGGGGAGAGCATGCAAACTCATCAGCCAGTGGATTCAAACCCAAGACCTTGCTGTGAGGCAACAGTGCTAACCACCATGGTGATGGGGCACCCACTCACCCTGTTGGCTCATGTCTTGAACTTTTGTCATAATCGGCCTTAAACTTTTGTTTTGCTGTGAAGTCACCTGACGCTTTGACCAACATGATCAGTTCATCCCTAAACATGAGTCAAAGTGCCAAAATTGTATGGAGCCCATTCCAGGAGATGCAGAAATCTTGGTAAATCAGAATACTGAAATCCACGTTTCTGCCCAGGGTGTATCCCACTTGTGGTAGCTGGGATAGGCCCCAGCCTGCCCATGACCCTGATGAGGATAAGTAAAAGAAAAGGGATGAAAACAATTACGTCTGGATTGAAGACTAATTTATATTTTTCTTGAAAACTGCGCTGGTGTGTGGACGTAGGTAAATGTCAAACTTGGAAAATGTGCACATAAGATGGAGCTCTTGATGAACATTTAGAGCAGGACTTACGTAATTAAATATATGTGATCAGTGCATATGTCTACAGTAAACTAAATCAAAAATAATTAGCTCTCAGTAAACTGTGGGAGTGGCTCTCGGGACATGTGCCCTTTGTGTTCAGGCAGTAATCCAGCTTTGAACAGGGAGCTGTAAATGTGAGACCTATATCAGCCAATAGATGGCAGCAAAATCAAGCGAATTAAAATGTGAGCCAGAAGTAAATGGTGTTCCAGCCTTGAAAAAAATCCTGACAAATTATATTTTATAAATTCACCCTTATGGCACATGGAGTTACAATCATGGACCACACACCTCCTTTGTAGCACCTGGAGCTACAGCAGCTTCAACATTTGCCATCATTAAACATGCTTTCTCCACTGGAAACATTAATACACACCCACTCTAATAAACACCACGGTTTTGTGTTACTGACTTTTCTTTGCAGCCTCAATTTTGAGTCATTTTGTTACGTGGGTGACTGCAGGTATAGTGCTCTACAAATCTATCGCATCGTGCTACGAGTGTGCTTAATATTTTACTCAAAGACAGGAGTGAAACAGAAAGCTTGGCAAGATGCGTTCAACCTGTGAATAGAGAGCCACGTGCACGAAGAAGACGAAGAAAAAAAGCTGGCATTTTAACAACATGGCATCTCATCAGCAAAAGCTCTGAACAGGTGTATGAATTGGACAGATCTGAACAGAAGCACAAAATCTGAACTTTTTCTGGCTCGGCACGCCAAACAATCAAGCCTCCCCCTCCCTTAGGGATCAGAAACAAATATTCACACTGAGCTTCTTAACTGATATGCATATGAAGGTGTGACTCCAAAGCAGGGATACTCTCAGAGGTCTTAAGCATATGGTGCGTGTTTGAGTCAAATGAATGCTTCAGCATGATCACAAATGCAAAGAGGCCGTCTTTAGCCGGGAGCGAAAACACTCAACTCCCCAATGTGAACAGATTTCCTCTCACCTGTCACCCTACTCCCTTCATACGGGGTTTATGTATTCTTACAGGTGGAGGGGAGCGAGTTATTAGTTTGGAGATTTGATGCGACTTCTGAAGGGGCCTGCGGTGTTAATTGTGTGAATCGTCTAACTACCTGCTTGCCGCAGAGCCCCTCTTGAAAAGCGAGACTTTAAAATACAGCAGCCACAGAGTTCCTGCGACACCAATCGGGTTCCTTGATGGCAACTTTGGACCTAATTAGAGGCAGAAAACGTGTGAAGTGCACCCAGCCGTGAATGTACAGCAGCGGGCTCGATAATATCAGCTCTTAACCCTGCTCCTTAAACACTCTCCTCTGCCTCTTCTGTTCAGACTGCCTGTGGCAGAGAAAAAAGGTTTTATAATGCTCCTGCTCCCGTGCACGACGAACATTACGGGCAGAGAGAATTATGAAAAAGAGAGGTAGCGGCGTCTGTTAAAAGGCAGGTTTGAATCGTTACTGCTGTTCATTCCTCTCCAGGCCACAGGCTGGAAAAGCAGGGCGTTTTTTTCCTCCCCCCTTCACTGGATGTGTCATCTTAAGTGCTCCAAAATCTTCCCTTTTTGTCTCTCAATTTATAAGAATAAAACTCTAGGCTGGCTCCGATTAACCGGGTGGGGTTTGGAAAATGAGCGTATCAACCTGCAGCGCCGTTATGCATTTTTGTGGGTGTAATTCGTCCAATCTATAGAGGCTTTGCACCATGACATCACCCTATAACACAAGCCCCTATAGTCTCTCATGCAGAGTGGAAAATGCACAAACCTTCTGCAAGAAAATGTGGCTAAAATGTTAAAGAGCTGCGATGCAACAGACAGCAGAAATGTATTCAGAAAGAATTCTGATACTTGCAGAGAAGCTAAAGGATCACAGCTATGAAAGTACCGGTGGATAACATGTTGTGTCTTTCTCTGGCTTTTCGTTTTCTTCAGCCAGAGATATTTCACATGAGAGAAGAGAACCTAAATACACTCTGCAAGTCATTTGCTGACCTTAAATAAACAGGTATGTTTAAATTAAATGTAATAATATGATTTAGGTTTTCGTCTGTCACATGTCATTGCTAAACGTGCACCACACACCCTGTGGGACAAAGCTGCAGTGGCCACACAGATGACACGTGCACGGCAACTTAAAGGGTTAGTTTGGAGTTTTGTAAGTCTGGTAGTACTTGAGTATTACCTACAGCATCCACCAGTATGAAAGAGGAGGCTGGAGTACCAGCTGAGCCTCAAGACCTAAAAAGAAGAAGATAGTGAATATCAGTTAAGGTGTACAGCATGCATTATATAAAATACCTTGAGATGACTATTAAATATATTTCCATCCATCCACGTTCTTAAACACTTGTTTAATTTAAGGTCGCAGGAAGCTGGAGACTATCCCAGCTGTCATAGCAGGAAAGGTGGGGCACGCCTTGAGCAGGTCACCAGTTTGTCTTAGAGGGCAAACACACAGAGAGACACACAACCATCCACACTCACGTCTACAGCAAATTTAGATTCACTAAGTCACCCAACGTGCATTTGTCTGGAGTTTAGTTTAGACTAATCGCAGCTTTGATGGTACACGGCTTTGCTTGTTTGTCAACTTTGCCACTAATTTCAGCTTTTGTGAGGCTTAATCTGAAGATGGTCTGTGCCTTCTTTGGTGCTGACTTGGGGAAAATGACAAACGTGCCCGGTGTATTAAATGCTTTAACAACATTCAGTATGGCAGAAACTGACTTAATAGGGTGCTTTGAAATGGGCTTGATGCAAGTTATCCAACCACACCTAATTTTTTTGTGAAGTACGACTTAAATGCACTTTCAACTTCTGCCCTACTGGTGGCGCTGTAGTACTCGAGAATCGGGGGACTTTCCCCTCTCATTGAACAAATGTCAAAGAAACACTTACCACAAGGTCCACTGACCTGCTGTTCTGGAGCTTTTGATCACATGATGTTCATTCTTTATAATTTAAGTTATCCTCAATTCAGCTAAACTTCATTTTCAACACAATGAATATCACATAATATGTGATATACGCTCCAAACGTGTACTCTCAATGAGACGGTCTTCCAGCTAAAGTTGTAGTACGTCATGTCACAGTTATCTTAGAGAGCGAAGTCTTTGGAAATCTGTCCACCTGAACCTCGGGGAATAGTTAAATGTCAAGAACGATGAGTGCCACACAGAAACAAGTTTAATACACAGCCTCTGACAGAGTAGAAAACAAACACACACCTATTGAGATCATTCAAAAACAAAAACAATCTAAATTTTTTCATAGACTGCATATAAAACATGGATAAACCTGCATTTTCTTTAATGACCAGCAGAGGGCGACTCATCTTGTTGCGAAAGAAGCTCGACTGTATGAGAAAATGATCCTACTTCTCTCTTCATGAACACAATAAACCACTTTCTGTCATGTTTTGGGCTCAATCAGTATTTTCAGGGCTACTTTAACAAACGTCACCATTGGTGCCATCAAGGACAAACTGGGTAATGCGTGTAGTTAGCAAGTTTTTCATGTGTGTTTGTGCAGTGTTGCTCAGTTTGTTAGATCTAACAAAGATGTGACCATCAAAAAGCTACACTCAAGGCTTCACACACCTGTTAGCGGCTTTGCAGTGATTATGTCCATCTTTTATATTCAGTCTATGGGATTTTTAGAGGGAAAAACATCATTGTGCTTACTCCACTTTCTACCATTACAGCTAATGTCTGACTCCAGCTGCACAGACAGTTTTAGAATGAAGCCATTTAAAGCTGAAGGCACCTGTGTTTCATCCATCCCCACCTCTCCTCTTCTTCCTTATCATAAAAACAGTCACTGCCTGCCAGCACTTAACCTGGAGTAGAAAAATAAAAGTCGTGTCCTCTGAATCTAATAAGGAGATGGAGGCTCTCCTCTCCGTGTGGGATATTCCTGATTTCAGAGAGCCGCCGCGACTTCCACTGGTGGAAGAGTCCTGACCTCCTTCAACGCACTGCAGGTAGCAACCTGGATGCTTCTGTGCTGACCTGACTGCAGTCTCTCTTACCAGCTCCATCTCAGTGTCCCACTCTGTCATTTGTACCATCGGAGAGACCCATCCCGCTTTCTGCAGCTCCAGAGCAGATGTTCTAACTGTCACCGCTCAACCGCCGCTGCTCCCAGGTCAGCTCCAGAGGCAGATGTTGCTCATGGCCTGGCAGGTGGAGCTGCTCTCTGCGGGAGAGAGGTAGATCTTGCCACTGGGACAAACGCACACCTCGTACACGGTCTGCTCCTGCGAGGCCTGCCTGGGCGACACTGTGTAGGTGCCGAGCGGGAGGCCTCCAAACTGAATGGCGTTGGCATCTAAAAGTATCTGGAAGGACACAACGTTGGAGACAAGCTGGAAGTCATTCAAATAACACTGTCAGGGGTGTCCTGGAGTGATATAGTACCAACTGGAACTGATAAATGACTGTGGCACAATCAGTAAATACAGTAGCAGGTGGAGTGAGATACAGCAGTCCTGATCTGATGAGTTAGATCAGCAGTGAAGGTGGATTTGGCCTGGAACATTAAATTGGTCTCTCTCTCTTTTTGTTTTTTTGGCCACACTAGTGGCTCAAGGGAGCCGAGTGTCAGTTGGTGGGTCGCTGCTTTGGTTCAGACTGAAATGGCTCAACAACTATTAAACAGACTGCCAAGATTTCCCAATTAGTGACTGACAATTCTCTAAACAACCATTATTAGAACTCTGGAGATCTGTTTCCATCCACCACCAGGCTCAAATGTTAAAAAGAAAAACAGAAAAGTAAAACGACTTCATTTCCACCATATCCACAGGCTCAAAGCAACTGGACAAACTCATAAATATAAGGATTGCATTGTGACTTTGAAAGCAATGACATCACTAAATGCGCTGCCAGGCCTTTACTGCAGCTGCCTTCTGTCTCAGCGTTCGTGGCTCAGTTTTTGTCTCAGATAAGTGAACAGCTGGCTCGGTTGGGTTAAAAAAATCAAGCAAGTGACTCATCGATTTAAGAGCATTAAATATCCTTTGCCTTCTGAAGCTCTTGGGTTGTTTTGGGATGTTTGAGGTCACTGTTCATTTGCACCGTAAAAAATCGTCCTTTTCGTTTTACAGCACTTGGCTGAATCTGAGCAGGAAGTAGAGCCACGGCCCAGAATTTAGCCTGCTTCTTTTATCAGCATTCACAACAAGAGACTACAAAAACCCAGCCAAGGCTGATCATTTCCTCCGCACCATGCACGAGTTCCTGGATCCAGAAGGATATCTGAATTTAGACTAGTTTGTAAAATGACAAATTTGAAATAAATAAGTTGAGCCAAGCCCGGGCTCTGGCCAAGTTTTCATGCAAATCATCTTCAACTTTTTGAGTCATCCGGCTAACAAACAGACTAAATAAACAAACCACATAACCTCCTTGCTGAAGCTAATTAATACTGCAGACCTAGCTCCACAGGTAGCCGTACATGCAATCACAATGCATCCTCCATATTTGACAAGTAATGATGTTTGCTTTGGATAATTAGTCCTTGCTTTCCCTCTCTTTCCATCATCCAGGTAACAAGGGCAGAGGGTACTGATACGCCAGAGTACTGCAATAGTTTGAGAGATAATACTGTATTGATACAGACCCATCAAATATTGATATTTTATTATATGATCTGCAAAGACAATACTAACTTTTTAGCCCTAGAATAATAAAAGAAATTACTTTAACAGTTCAACAGATGGTGATCTTGTGTTTTTTTTCCCCAAGTGACATCGGCATACGGGAGGAAGTTTTTAAAACAGATGGCAGCATTGTAGAAAAAAAGAACTTGGACTTATGTTTGGATTTACAAAAAAGGAAGGGACAAAGGAGGTGGATATAATACACGGGAGTGTCATAAAATACTCTGGGAGAACTATGAACATTAGCTTGGCTGATGCAAATTTTCGGTTACTCTCTATGTGTGACCTGCTCATAGTGATCTTTGCTAAATCTAATTTTCTACATTATAAAATTCTTCAAACTAAAATGAATTATTCGATTTTGCAGCACGTGCTCTCACACTGAAACCGAAAAACTGCTCTGACACTGGAGACAGCTACAAATAATTAATTAAAAGGGAGCTGCTGCACATCCACCTTTACCTGACATATTTGCCTCAAACAAAAGCAAAAGATTTACATGACAAAACAAATGTCAGGTTCTTACATCACTTTTACTGTGTTTTTAAAAAGTCACCAGATGAGCCCTTTTCTCTTTTTTTGACTCGTCTCCATAATTTCCCCTCATCACAGTCTTGATCCTTTGCTCATACCGAGGCTCCTAGCTCGCGGTTGGCTCTGAGCTCTGAATAGCTTTAGCTTTGTTCGTGTTGCCTTTGTTAGTTTCATGAAAACGTTCATGTTTGTGAAGGTGAAATAGTATCTGGTTGGGTTTATTATTAGGGACGTTTTCGTGGTGGTCCACCATACAGTTTACTTTGGCAAACTTTCTGTCCTCACTGCTGGCTGCTGTCTCTACAAAACAACCAACACTGGGACCACTGACAAAACTACCTCCCAATTCAGAGCTAAGAAAATATTTATAGGTGCCTTTTAAGAAACTCAAGGACACCTGGCTGTGCAACTACGTGGAGGACAAAAAGAAGCATTTTCCCCTCCCCAATCTCAAGGCACTGGAACCCAGGTGTGTGACACCTTTGATGGATACAGCTGTACCCAGGCTCTACAGAGAGGTTAGGCATAAATGTGAGTACAGCAAAGGGTTGCATTAACTTGAGACATCTGGACATTACATGCTGTGGATTCATATGTGGCTCATTATCTCACAGATGACTGGCTACCGCTGCTTAAAATACCTTTAATAGTACAGCAGCCCACACATTTGAATTCAGTCGCACACAATGTAACACAATGTAGTACAAACAGCTCAGTCTGTCAGGTGCATGCAACATTTTGATGGGTGTTAATGACCGTGTTGGTCAGTCTGTCTGCTTCACAGTTCTATTTTGCTGCAATAAAATGACAGAAATGCGAGAACTTTACAAAATAAAAGAAAGAGATGCTGACCAAGTTTGGAAAAAAAGGGAATAAATCGCAATATATGTTAATGTGATACTCAGCATATAGCAAAACGTTTAAAATCGCAATAATATCACATCAGGAGTATCATGACAGCGGTGTTCTTGACTTGAATAAATACTGCATTTGCATTTTTCATGAATATAAATTGAACACTTGGAATCAACTCCAGACTTGTGAGTTCCTTAATTTATGATTAAAGAAACAATGACAGATCTTTAAGTCTGTGAAAATGGAAAGACTATAAAAAAAGTCTCTTATTTCCTCCTGTGTTAAAGCTAAAACTACTCAGTCACATTTGATTGCTTCATATCACATGCCTTGTGGTAGAATATTTAAAACAAATATATAGATATACATATATAGAAACGAATGCTCCTCACCTCTCCTTCAGTGGACTCTAGCCGTAGATCCTTGCGACCGCTGACCTTCAGCGACCCTTCAGCGGCACTCACTTCCACCCCTCTGGGAGCCTCCATGGTCAGGGTTCGTGTGGGAGACTCGAGCCTGACAAAAAAAAGAAAGAAAAAAAAAAAAAAAAGAAGCAGCTCAGTGATGCAGCGGATGAGCTCATTTATTTATTCTGCTTATACTTTCAGCATGTTTGCATTATTAAAACGTTGCCTCTCAGTTGGATTTAATAGCTAAGGATACAAAATTCATTCAAGGTTACACTGATTGTTATTCAGTTGATATTTTATACATCTCTCCGTGTTTAGGCCAGATTAATGACGTGAATCGTCTTTGTTTTCATAACAAATCCAAGGATTTCAAATTTGAGTCAAAATGTCTCAAATTTAACAAGAAAGAAGGAAAGAAAGCGCACTGATATTTCTGTCTGAGCAAGTGCAGCTTGGGGTTTGCCGTACCAACTGCTTCCCTACCGGAGGAATATTAAAGCTGCTGTTCATGTTTAAATAGCTGCTTTCATTATTCCAAAGCAGTATGGCTGTCCTAAACAGCCCATAATTGTATCAGCTGATGTTGACCTTCAGCCACGCTGAGGCTAATGCAATTTGCATTTTCCTCCTGTGGACTATTTGTTTACACAGGGAAAGATAAGTGTGAGAGCCAATCAATGTGGAATTTGTTTTCATAACTCATAACCGTTTCAAATTGATTCCGCCCCCCCACGCGCACATCTCTCTCAAATCTGTTTTCAATGAATTTTAAATGGAAGACTTTAAGGAGCTGCCTTTAAATCGCTTAAATCTCCATACGCTCTGAAAGTGACACATATTTTGGATTATGCACTAGTGGAAATAAGGGTGCGAAGAAAGACGAGCAAACGAATTTCATCTGCATTTGAAAAGCCTGTCAGTAGATACAGTCTGAAGGGGATCTGTGAAAACGTGCCTTTGACCCGGGATTGTTTGTGCTCTAGACGTGAAGGAATAAAGAAGATAGAGTGGCTTTTCTTTTAATACCCATCTATTGTTTTCTCCGTGAAAGCTGTTCAGTGAGCAGATACGCCACGCTTCAGCATACAGTGTTATGACATGTTTGTTTGCGTATTACGTTTTCCAATTCAATTTTAATCTCAAACCCTTCATGTTGTTGGTTTTGTGAATGCAAATAACGGCTTATTACAGAAAAAAGGCAAGAATGTAATTTTAAGTACTAATTTCAAATTTTTTATTTATTGTGTAAAAACAAACAAACCCAAAACGAAAAAAAAACAACCTCATTCATCTCCAGTGGCAGCACTCAAAATCCCATCTCTCCTCTTAAACCCCCCAATAATTATTTGTTAAGAGTCTGCTGATTCTCTATGGACAGGGCAGTCATTAAAAGATCCATTTAAAACACCGTCCACTGAGCCGTGTCGTAAGAAATCTGTGATATGTAATGCATGAGCCTGTGATATTTTCACTCCATTCAAAGCAGTTCTGTCATCACCCACTGAGCGCACACACACACACACGCACACACACAGCAGAGCAGGCGCTTCTGCCAAAAGACAAAGTGCTCAATTTCCATGAGTGCTTGTTTCAGGCACAGTCCAGAAGAAAAAAAAGCATTAAATGAATTAAGTTAAAAATGTCTCTTCGGTTTTATAACCGTCTCAGACTCCTTCCATTATCATGTATGGCCTTTGTGAGGCTAACACAGCAGCGTGAAGTCACACTTCACTCTGCCTGAGACTGACTGGTGTAATAAATAAATAAATAAACCCAGCAATCACTAACGACATATCAACTGGAATTCATCGATGGCTGCTCAAGACATGTGTACATTAGATTCATTTAAATCCAATATTCCTGATAACTGTATTAAATATAGTGAATGGAAAAGAGCCGTGTGTGAGTTTAATAAGTTCCACATGTTAAAAGGTTGACACTAACATTTAGGCCAGCATCAGCACTTTCTGGCATTGATAAAATGTTTAATTTCCTTTTTTTTTTTTGCTTTGCTGATGATAGAAAGGACCATTGTTTTTTTGTGCGTGGGGGGGTTTGTTTTGTCTTCTAGTTTTGTTATTTTGTTTAATGTTGTGCTTTTTTGTGAAGTGTTTTATTGTGTTTGTGCTTTTAAATGCCAGGTTCTAATTTACCACAGTAGTTATCTGTTTTTCTTAGTAAGCTGTGAATCATTAGAAGCCGTCGCTCAGGGGGTGCAGATGAAAATGGCCTTTAAGCTAAATCTAGCACACTATACACTCGCTGGCCAATTTGTTAGGTAGACCTGTTCAGCTGCTTGTTAATGCAAATAATTAACCAGCAAGTCACATGGCAGCAAGCCAAAGCATTCAGGCATGTAGACATGATCTAGAGTACCTGCTGAAGTTCAAACTGAGCACTAGAATGGGGAAGAAAGGTGATTGTTGCCCTGGCTTCATGTTTAGGGTCGTTGTCCTGCTGCAAGGTGAACCTCCGCCCCAGTCTCAAGTCTTTCGCAGACTCCAAGAGGTTTTCTTCCAAGATTGCCCTGTATTTGGCTCCATCCATCCTCCCATCAACTTTGACCAGCTTCCCTGTCCCTGCAGAAGAGAAGCTCCCCCAGAGCACGATGCTGCCACCATTATATTTGACAGTGGGGATGGTGTGTTCAGAGTGATGTGCAGTTTTCCGCCACACATAGCGTTTTGCATTTTGGCCAAAAAGTTCAATTTTGGTCTCATCTGACCAGAGCACTTTCTTCCACATGTTTGCTGTGTCCCCCACATGGCTTGAGGCAAACTGCAAACGGGACTTCTTATGGTTTTCTGTTAACAATGGCTTTCTTCTTGCCACTCTTCCACAAAGGCCAACTTTGTGCAGTGCACGACTAATAGTTGTCCTATGGACAGATTCCCCCACCTGAGCTATAGATCTCTGCGGCTCGTCCAGAGTCACCATGGGCCTCTTGGCTGCATTTCTGATCAGCGCTCTCCTTGTTCGGCCTGTGAGTTTAGGTGGACGGCCTTGTCTTGGTAGGTTTACAGTTGTGCCATACTCCTTCCATTTCTGAATGATCGCTTGAGCAGTGCTCTGTGGGATGTTCAAGGCTTGGGAAATCTTTTTGTAGCCCAAGCCTGCTTTAAATTTCTCAATAACTTTATCCCTGACCTGTCTGGTGTCTAAATCCAATCGAGAATCTGTCGCAAGATCTGAAAACTGCTGTTCACAAACGCTGTCCATCTAATCTGACTGAGCTGGAGCTGTTTTGCGAAGAAGAATGGGAAAGGATTTCAGTCTGTAGATGTGCAAAGCTGGTAGAGACATACCCTAAAAGATTGGCAGCTGTAACTGCAGCAAAAGGTGGTTCTACAAAGTATTGACTCAGGGGGCTGAATAATTACACACACCCCACTTTGCAGTTATTTAATTGTAAAAAATGTTTGGAATCATGTATGATTGTTGTTCCACTTCTCACGTGTGCACCACTTTGTATCGGTCTTTCACGTGGAATTCCAATAAACTTGATTCATGTTTGTGGCTGTAATGTGACAAAATGTAGAAAAGTTCAAGGGGGCTGAATACTTTTGCAGGCCACTGTATAGTGCTTTTCTACGCTTTCTGAGCACTCAAAGCGCTTTACACCGTTCACACAAGCACTTTTCTTCTAAGCTCTTTCTATATAACACCTATACTCATTCATACTCTAATCGATGCATCGAAGAGCAACTTGGTGTTAGTATCTTGCCCAAGGATATTTGGCATGCAGACAAATTGAACCATCAACCTTCCGATTAGCAGGTGATCTGCGCTACCTCCTGAGCTAGAGCCACTCCAGTGGAGTTAGTGCCCCTTGAATCAGTGATTCAGGCTGGTGGTGTAATGGTGTTGGGGATAATTCCTTGGCAAACTCTGAGCTCCTCAGTACCAACTGACCAAAGTCTAAACACCACAGACTACCTGAGTATTGTTGCTGATCATGTCCATCCCCCTTTATGACTGCAGTGTACCATCTTCTGATGCCTGCTTCCAGTAGGATAGCGCACCGTGTCACAAAACTCAAATCATCTCAAACTGGTTTCTTGAACACAAAAATGAGTTCACTATGCTTAGATTGTAAAAAAAAAGAGCACCTTTTGGGATGTCCAAATCTTCTTCAACTGCGTGATGCTATTGTGTCAATATGGACCAAAATCTTTGGGGAATGATCCAGAACTTTCTTGAATCTGTGCCACAAAGAACTGAGGCAGTTCTGAAGTCTACAATGGGGCTCTAACCCAGTACTAGACGCAAGGTCAGTGAGTGTGTACAGTCTGCATTTAACATTTTTGGATTGACTTGATTGAGTTGTTTGTGTTCTGCTTCTCAAATTTAACAAATCAGCAGTTAAATTTCTCTACCGTGTCACAGATTTCAACCACATTTTAAAAGACTTGGGTAAAAATACAGAAAAACACAGCTTTTCATCAAACATTTTTTAAATTAGTTCAACATTTTTTTTTACAAAGTTGGTAAACTGTCTTCTGCCTTTGCAGAAGAATGGGAAAATGTGATAAAACATTAAATGAGTTTTTCTTAAAATGTCACAATTCCCCAAAACGTTACGATCATTAGGCTGACTGATGAGGGCGTCAGTTAAAAGAGGTTGACGCATCCACCATATTTCAGGGCTTTGAAACGTAAAGCCGTCACAAGTGATAACTTATCTGGTATTTGCAGTCGTAAAGGCTGTTTATGACAGGCTCTCCCGCTCTCTGGGAAACCTGACCAACCTTTTGTGGTGTATTCAAGCTGACCTTTACGTCCACATAAAGGTCACCGTATCACAGAGCTTTGGAGGAAAATAGCTGTAGGATGTGCTGATGACCAAAAAGGTGATACCAAAGAGAAAGAGATTTGTTTAAATAGTGCATATCTAGCATGTTTGCTTGGGGGGTGAAAGACTAATTTATTTTTATATGTTACTATCACTTACAGGGATCCACTGGGCTTTATATACTACCATCTTTATCAGTTTCCCTTTTAGCACAAGTTCAATAACTGGTTGTGGTGAATGTGTGGCAGTACCCAAAAACTATCTCAAACATTACACAGCAAAAGAAAAACTTTCCAAAACTACTACAGCATACCACTAAACAGTAATGTGATGGGTGCAGAATGAAAAAAAGGTAATATGCTACTGTTTTCCCCACCATAAATATGAAAGCTATATTCAGGCTTGTGGCCACAAAAACATAGGATGGAGTATGAAAAATATAAAACATGGACAGAATTTAAACTATGCCACAATGGAAGGACACATATTCATCAACATGGAAAGCTTCATATTAGCAGCTGATCAGAAACATTTAAAAGGGCCTCTTTAGATACACTATTAGAAATCTCATCTTTAAGGTAAAAGCCATGCATGCACAGACATTACTTGAACTCCCAGTGAACTCTTTCAGATGCAATCTAAAATGGCACAACAAAAGAGGCAGGACATGAATGGTTTTTGCAGTACAAAACTAAAATCAACCTAATTGTTCCTCAGGTCACAATCTCCTGTCAGGCGAGTAAAATATAGAACCCACCCAAACTTAAACCAAACATGAGTCATGAAGAGACACCATCTCTGCCAATCACCAGTGGTCGACGCCACCACCAACCCCAGAAATGTGATATTATGGACACGTCATCCACCGACTGCTCATGAGCATACATTTCCTGTCTTATCAACCCGCCCTTTAGTAATCTCCCATAGGAGAGACAAAGAGGATGGAACATCCATCCATCCTCATCCGCTTTGAAATGGCTCAAACTGTTCAAATACACAGAAAATATGACACAGGTCAGATGCTGTAGTATCAGAAATCTTTCAGACCAATTGAAATATGTAAACTGCAGACAGCTTCAACTCAACGCAATTACAAGGCGTTTACAACAAGGTGCAAACCAGCTCGTTGCACTAAACGATGAGAAGGGCATTTACATTTCACCAGAAAACATCTAAAAGAGCCTGCACATGCCTGAAGAAAATCTTTTGAGAGACAAAGCCAAGGTTTACTTGTACCAGAATGATAGACAGAGAAAAGTATAGAGAAGGAGAGAAACTGCTCGTGATCCAGAGTTAATGTATGGGCATGTAAGGCTGCCAGTGAAACCAGGCCACGAGTGTTTATTGATGATGTGACTGCTGACAGAAGGATGAACTGTGAAGTGTACACGGCTCTACTCTCTGCTCAGATTCAGCCAAAATAATCTGCACATCACCCAAAGCGTAATGCGAAAGCAACCCAAGAACTTCTCAAAGAAAACAAATGGGATGTTCTTCAACGGCCAAAAGTAGAGACGCACAAACATGCACGAAGTGAAGGTGTTCTCATTAAAAGCCTGGCAAAGCATCTCAGCAATCCTTACATTTAAAATGATGTCCAATTACATTTGAGCCACAGCTAATGGAGTACTTTTGTTATAAATGAAATAAAAGCTGAGAGTCTGCACTTCAGTTACATATTGTCTGTTTGACTTTAAATACAATGTGGTGGTGTACAGAGGCCAATTGTGTAGCTGTCCAAATACTTAAGGACCTAACCGTATGCTGAGATTTGATGGCGTCTGGACCTTTAGGAAGGGGGTACGATAATAGATATCCCAAAAGCTCCACACACTTGTCCATGTCTTTACTTATGAAGACACATGGAGAAGCAAGTACGACAGTGAATCAGTATCCCTAACAAGGTTTACACCAATTATTTCCAATATATCTGTAAGTAATGTTATCAGCAGTCCAAACATTCTTCATCTGGTCTACAAGACCATTGCAATAACCAAGAAACAATATTTCACTGCTGCAGTCAAAATAAGAGGAAAAGAACATGTGCACACTTCTGTAATAACTCTGTGCTCCCTAACTGGTAGCAGTAGTAGAGTCCGACCAGAGCTAAGTGGGAACAAGAAGAGTTTTTATCTCTTTAATGAACATGTCAGTCATGTGTGGACACGGCTAGAGCACGGACTGTCCTCAGAGCTGCTTAGATAAACTGTAGACAGACGTGCAGCTGGCCGCATTGCAGAGGAGAGCTCTAGTAGCAGAAAGTTACAGAGAAAACGAAATGAAAAACTATTTTTCTGCTCTCTGATTCTGGGCCTGATTCATCATGTGATGTCTGCACTGTAAGAACCCAGAGAGCCTTCAAATCCTGTCTGTCCTGCCTTTGCTGCTTAATGTCTCACTGCAGATTCCTGTGTGGGTTCAAGCAGCAGTTTATAGCCAGCAAAAAAAAACCCCAAAAAACTGAGTATGTTCGTTCTTGATACAATTGAGACCTGGAGACTTTGTGTCACATTGATTAGAAGTGAATCTACCATCTGTTGTCAAGAGATGTCAAAAGAATAGATGAAGTCTCCCTAAGTGTATGCAAACTAGATGACAGAAGTATCGCAGCTACACCAGGATAATATCACAGCAGTATCACACAGCTTCCTTTGCCTGTCCTGATGGATTTGGGACATTCGCATTAGGAATCAGAGCACCATCCTTCAGAATGAGATGTGAAATTATGTCATTATGTAATTGACAGAAACATTTTAATATTTAAGCCTATAATTGTGGGCTACAAGCAAGCTGCTCCTTATCATCAAGCTAAGAGGGCAGTTAGGTAGAGAGTCGGAGCCAAGTTTACAGCAATTATCTCTCTCGTTTTGTCTCAAACTCAGTCTCGGGGGCGCATTTTACGAGTGGAACTGAACTAAAGAAATTACTGTGGGGCGAGGGAGCTGATCGGAGTCTGAAAACAGCTATGTCTAAAGGTAATGAAGCTGTGAGCTGAGAGCAAGAGATGACAAACTGGCGCCTCTCCAGCAGGACCAGATCCGCTTCATAACTGCAATCCCCTCGTTTTACAGACCTAACATCAAGAGTTCTCTTCTTTGTCAGCACAAGTGCAATTATCCACAAGTCGCAGCACGCAAGCATACCTTTTAGTTAGCAGGTGACGAAGCAGAGGACCAAACACTCTACTCAGTTGTAAACCTTGCACATTGCTGTCACAGCATTCATTACACAGGAGACTAAAGCATAAACAGTAGCGTGATTAAGTAATTAGTTAGATTCTTACTTATGCAGAGAGCAGTGTTGTCAAAGTATTCAGAAATTAAGAATTTAATTTTGTCTTTTGATATTTGTGGCTGAAATTACTTCAGAATGACTTTTTCTGTTTTCATCAAACATGAAGACCGGTTGCTAGAACCATCCCACCAAATGGACCAATTCAGCCCCCTAGAGTGCGGTGGAAAGTGTGGAAATTGCAGTGAAGTCATTAATATCTGACATGAGGTGATGTCAGTGTTACTGTGAAGAAAATAGTCGGTCTCAGAAAATCAGTTTCAACAAGTTGTTTGAATCATAAAAAGTGAAATACTTCTGTTGTTCAACGTTACCTGTCAAGGTTTTTTGCTTTTGCAGATTCGGTGAAATATGCAGTGCACATGTGGTAATCAATATTGCTAAATATTACTACAATTATTATTAGTGAGAATCTCAGATGTTCATCACAACTTTATAAATTGTTTGTTCACTGTTTTTACAATATACCTGTAGTTCTAGAAAGTCAGGTTATTATGCAGCTTTGTTTATACATTACCCATAAACAAGAGTGAGTTTAACACCCCTGGTCTTTGTTTTTCATCTTTAATATAATGCTCATTCTGCTTATCAAGGTCTCTTACCCCTTCCTGAAAGACAAAACTCATTTGGGAGGGGGTAAGAGACAGCCTTTGCATACAGGAAGTCCTGAGGGACTCGGTCAAATGCCAAATCTTAAGTCCACAAAACACACGTAGACTCATTGGGCAAACTTCCGTGCATATTAGGTAACCTCGAGACGATTAAAAAGCTCGTCCAGTGTTCCACGACCAGAATCAAAACCACATTGCCCCTCTTTAATCGTAACTTTGATTTAAAAAAAAAAAAAAAAAAAAGGACTCTCTTCCCCAGCAGCTTGGCATATAAGATGGGACCAACACCCTAGTCTCCCAAACCATTGGCTCTGTCACCAACTTCCACATGTATTTTTGTTGTGCCTGAAATGAACAAATAAATGAATGAAATGAATGAATGAATGCTGCACAAGTGTGTTAACCAAAACAGCCTTACAAATCCCAGCTTTTTAACACGACAATGATGAGCAAGTCAACCCACCACCCCCAAATTCTGCTCCTGCTACATAAGGGATATCAGTGGGACTTAAAATATCCTCAGCTGCAGTCAGGCGGTACTGCATCCTGACTGTGCACAGTATAGAGTCAGGATTACACAGTGTGATATTCCTGCTTCCTGTTTCCAAGAATTGCCTTAAGGATGACCGAAAGTCTTGCTTACCGAACTCCTCCAACATCCAAATTTTGACTTCAGCTGTGGTTGCAACCCACTTGGCCTGTTGGCCTGACTTGTCGGCTGCCTGTGAAATCAAACTCAATAGGACTACTTCTTCAACTTGACAGCTGCCCTCTGGTGTCCAATATCTGGTTTGAGGTTACCACCAGACCAGGCACCAACCACTGAGTGGACCAGACCAGGCACCAGACCACCAGTCTCCCTCAGAATGCTGTCAAAGCTCTGCTGAAGGTGGGAACTGAAGATCTTGTAGATCAGGGCCTCTGATAAGTGAGCACCCTCTCACCACCTGGTTTTGATTAGTTGAAAGCTTTGCTCCACTCTTTACCTTAGTGTCCAACACATAAGGTCTGATGATATGATTATAAAATCAATCAAGTTCTGACTTAGGATGTCCTGTTGCCAAGTGCACTAATGGCGAAAAAGTGATTACCATGAAAGCAAAACAAATACAAAAACACTATTATTTTGTAAGGCTGTACCTTCCAACGGTCACACAGTTGTTTACCATGTGAGCATTGAAATTCCCCAGCAGGACAGAGTCCCAAGCACGTAAGGCTTTCAGATTGTCCCCACAAATTCACTTGAAGCTGTGTCACAAAAGTCTATCAGGTGATATTCTCACATAGACTAAGAACTCTCACAAGGCAACCAGCCAATAAAACAAATTAAGAAAAAGCAGATGACTCAGCAGATGAAGAAAAGTAAGCACAATCTTTCCAGTATGTGAAACTATGTCTAATTTTATTCCTGCTCTTGATTGTAGTTTGGAAAGATGTAGTTCTCCTGCTAGGTCTGCATCTACATCAACAAATATACATATTATAGATTTACAAATTCAGATTTCCAGTTCTCTCATTCCAGTTTAAACTTGTACATCTCAGTTGTCTCACGCTTAAATAGGCTGCCAACGCAAAAGATGCTGGAAGCCACTCTGGCTAAGTCATTTGCACTTGTCCACCAGTAAAAGTCACACATAATAAGTAATTAAATCACAAAAGGCAATGATCATAACAAACAAAGACAGACTTGAGTGCCAGCGTACACGGGTAAACTCCAGGAGAAGAACAGGTGCTTCAAAGAGGAAGAAGTTCTCATGTGGCTTTCTTTGATTTGACTCTGCTCTGTTCATCTCCCAGATTACTCCTGGCTTTCAGGGAAATAAAACACATCACAAAGAGAGTGATGTTTCTTTAAACGGGGAAAGAAAGGTGATGTGGACGCAAGCCAAGCTGTGTCCTTATCATCCGGAGGGGCTTACTGCACAGGTGACACACGATTTGCAAGGAGGGCTTAACTTGTCATGATTTCAGCGAGGTGGCGGGAGGGAAGAGCCTCATTAGCATTTACGGAAAGGCCCAGAGCTGCATACATAAACAATGCTGAACAAGGCAAATGCCACTTTTAAAAGAAATACTGGAGATGTGGGAAAAAATGTTTTCTTTGGATAAATAATCAGATTGTTGAATAAGCTATATTGGGCATTAAAGTAAAAATCTAAGTATATATTTTACTTTAGTGACAGTGTTTTCTGAAGATGATGTCACCTTACTGACTACTTTATTAGATCTACATGTGTAATCATTCGAGGCTGTTCCAGCTCACATTTTACTGTTTGGCTATATCATGAAAAGTCTCTGCTTTGCGATTGTGGGGATGGAGTTTTGCTGGCACGGTGTGAGAGTTGGGTTATTTTAGGAAACAGTCACGCTTTCACAGACTCAAAACATGGCTGCTTTAACTGCTCATTGCTGGAAAAAAAACACATCTAATGGACAAAGGAAAGTAGTTTCTAAATCACTAATTCAAGGTTAAGATTACATTTTAATTTTTTTGTGGACAAAATATTAAACGTTCCACTTCATCCAATTTCTACTGTAAAGCCTAGTTTAGTATTTAAAAAATGTAACCACTGACATACTGAATTTAAAATATGCAAGAGACTTTTACTCTTTAATCTGAATCTTGGTCATTTACACTCATGTGGACAAGAAAGTTTTCACAGGAATCTCTGAAAAACCAAGAACACCCCACGAATCACAAGTTTGGCAGCAATAAGTTTAAGTAATCGTTTTCAGCATCTATACATCAACTTCTCACATTCTTGTGGATGACTTTTACGCATCTCTTCTTTACAATGTTGCTTCAGTTCATTGATGTTTACGGGCTTTCATTTATGCACAGCTCTCTTAAGGTAATACCCAACATTATTTCAGTTTCAGTTGAAGTCTGGACTTTGGCTGAAATTGGGTCATGGACAATGATCCAAAGCACAGCGACAAATCTGCTAAAAAAGAAAAGCATCAGGATGTTGCAGTGGTCCAGTCAAAGTTTATCTGTTGGACAGATGTCCTCACATTGGACTTCAGAACACTTTGGTACTCAGAGGGGTTCATGGTCGACTCAGCCAGTGCAAGATATCCAGCACCTGTGGCTGCAAAACAAACCCAAGTCTTCATCCCATCCACCACCGTGCTTTACAGCTGGTATGAAGTGTTACGTTTTCTCCAAATTTGGTGCTGCACGTTATAACCAAACATCACTTTGGTCTCATCTCTCTGAAGAAGTCTTGTGTTCAGATGCCACTTTAAAACATAGCCCATACTGATATATTCTTTCTCTTCACAAGCCATGCTTGTTATTGTTTTTCTAATTTTACTGTCATGATCTTTAACATTTAACATGCTAACTGAGGCCTGTACAGTCTCAGTAAAGCTCTTGGGTTTTCGGTAGTTTCTCTGAGCATAGTTTGAACTTGGTGTGAATTTGCTGGCACTTCCACTCCTGAAAAGATTGTGGCATTGTGTTAACGCACAGTTAAATGCTCCAGACCAGCAAAATGCCAAAACCTTTGCTTTCATTGAGGTGCTCACACTTGCTGATGATCAATTAAGCAAGTATATTTGATTAGAATTACCTTGCTGTGACTTCTTAACTACCATGGAAGCATTAAGGGTCTGCTTAAGTTTTTCACAAGAGAAGAGTCCTGCATTTTTTTTCCATGACTGCAACTAAGAGATAAAAATTGTGATTTTGCTAATTTGCAGGTAAAAATCCATTTGGTTGTAGATTTAAATTTGAAAAAAATCTGATTAAAAAGCTTGTTTAATGATTATTTTAATAGCTTGCAATAACTAAAGAGGAAGCAGGTCCCCCAGGATATCCTCTGAAGATTTCTGTGAATTATAATAAAATAAAATAAATTAACTTTTATATTTATTTTGCATCAACTGCAATGTTGTTTTTCCCACAACCCACTTATTCAATAAACAGACAGAATGTTATTAGGCTTCAAGTGATGTCATAAATAACTCACAGGATTATGTTTCCTTCATTTTACTTTTTTAAGAAAACCGTTTGACTCAACATAAAAAATAAAGAAATAAAAATCTTTCATAAGACATTTGGAAAGAAAATTAGGTCTATATAAAAGGAGTCTTTATTTAGTCCTCACAGTACAGTTTGTACATCTGTTTGCTTGGAAATACTTCAGTAATTCACCAGTGAGGGAAGACAGTCGTCCACAGTCAGACGGCATCGTGGATTTTAGGAAATTCAATTTGGAAATCTTTAAATTAAACCCAAACAGAATCAACCTTTGATAAATTAAATATCTTTGATCGAATATGCTTTTAAACAGAAGAAAATCAGAGCCCAGCTTAAGTCATGTTGCCGTTTCTGTGTGTCGACCGTCTCCTGTTCGGTTTCCTCTCATTAAGACTTTGACCACATTGCAGATGGTCGCTCCTGAGCTGAGCCTGTGTGTGTCTGTGTGAGTCCTGTGTGTGCGCACACGCTTTAAAGTGAAACTCATCAGTATTCCTCTCACTCTGGGGGAATTAGCTGCCAGAACACCGCTTTTTCTGCCAACTTTGATCCCAGCCCTCCTTTCAGGACCAGTAAGGTGGACAACAAACCACACTCGTTATAGCTCGTTAATGGACCGACGCAGGGCTCAGAGCCTCAGGCAGAGTGCAGTGAGGATCACATGCACGAGGGAGTATAGGACTCCAACACGTAGCTCAACCTTACCCCCTTCTCTCCAAGCTCTCTTAGTGCTTTAATCAAATCCTGCCTGCCAGAGAATAACTAACAAATTAGCTCAACCCTCGGCTGTAAAACTGCTCAAATCTTCTTTTACATTTGTATCATAACAAGGCGACCAGGAGACGCTTGAGTACAAGAGGGTGCTTGAGATAATGATATTGGTGAATAATGGCTCCTGCCACATGTGTTTTTTTTAAGCACAGTCATTGACTTTGAAATGCCACAGAACATCTATCATCATTATTTAAAGATCTTAATTTTAATTTAACAGGACATGAACAGATGACATTAAGCTTTAATGAATTTCAGTAAAGTCATTGAATATGAACTTACTTCAGGTCTTCAGAAGCCCTCGCCTGGATCAGAGGAGTCTCCACTGAATGTCCGAACACGGCTCCTTCCGAGCCTGCGGATAAAACAAATCCCAGATCGTGTTCAGTGCAGCTTTATATTATGTTCCACAAAATACTTTTTTGGTAACGATTTAAACATAGAAACTAAATCCATATTTTTCAGTGACTTGCATGATTCAATTACATTATATCACCATTTAAAAGAGAAGAAAAAACAAGTGAACAGACTGCAGGCAATGGGCACGTATTGTCCACATAAACCTCCTGCTGCAGTCTTTCAATCATTAAAATCCTTAGAACAGCTAAGCCCAGCACTGGCTGTGTGATTAGCTCTGCTGCCTTTTTACTTGCCAAGCAAATGTGTAAAACCAGAAGACCAATGGAGGCAACTCGTTCATGCTGTTGTTTACACCAAATTCTGACCCTAACATCATGATGTGGCAGGAAAAAGACTCACCCAACCAGGTGACCAATATCCAATTTTGGTCAGCCTGTGTCAACTGTAGCCTCAGTTTCCTGTTTGGAGCTGAGAGTGTCACCCAGTGTGGTCTTCTGCTGTATATTTGCATTCAGAGATGCTCTTCTGCATACCTTGGTTGTAACGAGTGATTATTGGAGTTACTGTTGCCTTCCAATTAGCATGAAGCAGTCTGACCTCTGGCATCAACAAAGCACCCAGAGAACAGCTGCTCATGGAATATTTTCTGTTTTTTTGGACCCGTCTTTGCAAACTCTAGAGATGTTTTAGAGGGAAAATCCTAGTAGATCAATCACGCCACGTTCAAAGTCATCTGACTGCATGCCCAAATGCATTGCTGCCATGGCTGATTAGATAACTGACAAACAAGCAGCCAAACGGGTGTACCAAATGAAATCACCAGATAGTGTATATTACTTGTGTTGACATATTGTGGATTAAAGTCTTAAGTCTTACTTATGCCTTACTCATTAATGTGCTGGACTTCTAATATACTCCGGGAAAACCTACAGTACAAAAACTTAAGATTCAAATCTGCCCTTTTAGTTTTAGACAATACACCATTGATCACGGTTTATTTAAGATATCCAAAGACAACTGAGTGAGACTCCAGCATCGTCTTACCTGTGACTGTGAACTTTTCTGCTGCCATGATGACCTCCTCCTCGTCGGCAGTGAACAGAAGTGTGCCCCCGTCTCTGCTTCGCACCTCCAGCCTCTGACACTGGGCTTCCACAGCCTCGGGACCTGCAAGAGAGACGTAGATACTCAAGTTTCCATTGAAAACCTTCAGTAAACGTTGCTGAGTGCACTCAATTTAACGGCAAAGGAACGATTCAGCTTATTTGTATTCATTTACCTCTACTGCATTTTCCAGTATTTTATGAATGTTTCTAGATCTAACTATACATTTTAGTTACGATTAGAAAAATTTCCACCTCAAAAGTTTTATTAGTCTGCAGTGGTAACAACTTTCACTTTTTGAAAATATCGCTGTCAAATAAAGGTTGACTTATGCGACTCTGGTCTTTTAAATCTGCTCCGGGAAGCTACAGTATGTTTGTGCATGTAAGACTATTAGCAATCTGAAATACTTTGTGGAGTGCTTGCTTTGCAAATGAAAGGCTCCTAACAAAGCTGGATCAGCCATGCTTCTCTGATGAATGAAGACAAATCAGTAATCTGTTCCGCTGGTGAGGAATATTAATTCCTGTTCTCCAGACTTTGGTGTTTTTTCAGATGTGCATGCACAAAATTCGTCTCCTTTTCTTGCTCTCCTCTCCTCTCTCTGCCATTAATCCATGCCCTGCGACGGCTGGGGAATTTAATTATTCTCGCTGAGTTTCATCTCATTTCAGACGAAACGCAGTACCCACAAAAGCAGGCGTAATTTTCAGAGGAAGGTCAAGCGTGACCAAAACGTGTCATATCAACAGTCTTGTCAAATCACCATCAACTCTCTACTTATGCTGGCTAAGATCAATAGCTATTAATGTTAATAAGCAGGTCATTTGCTTTCTAGTGGTGATTAATCATGTAAATGACTTTGGTAATTTAGTCTGACTGATGGCTGAACCTGATGATAAAGAGATGAAACTATTGCTCTTTCAATAAGAGCATCAAAGGTTAGCGTCTGGAAAAAAAACAAACTACTCGAATAAGATGTAGAAGCATTAAAGAGAACTTCAAGATAAATTGTTGTGCTAATCTTAAATGAAGTCATCAACAAATGGTATTGATCTGGTAATTTATACAGCTGTGGCCAGATTAATCCAAGACCAGTTTTTTTCAATAATAAGTTGTACAAAGAGAGAGGAATACAATGCTGTGCAAAAGTCTGGAAGTGCATCTTATTTCTTCATATATTTTATTAGAAAAACATTCATAAGCCAAAAACAGAGATTCTACAACTCTGAAAGTCAGTATCTGGTATAAAAATGTGATTCTTCAACACAGCCTGAACTGTTAGGCAGCTTTCTTGTCATTTAAATAGTCTTCAGGAACAGTTTTCCAGGCTTCTTAAAGGACATTCAAAGCTCTTCTTTGGATGTTGGCTGCTTTTTGTTCTGTTCTCTGTCGAGTTGATCCCAAACTGCTTCAATAATGTGCAGCTCTAGGAACTGGGGAGGCCAATCCATGACGGACAGCATACCACTGTGTGTTTATTTCTATCCAGGTATTCTTTTACTGCATTGGCAGTGTGTTTTGGATCATTGTCATGCTGAAAAATGAATTGAGTTGCCAATCAGAAGCTTTCCAGATTGTATTACATGTTGGATCAAAATCTAATCGCGTGTTTCTTTTCCAGTTCTTTTGTAATTTGGCAGAACTCAGCCTTTTCTCCTTGTTTTGCTTCCTTAAGAATGGCTTCTTTGGCACCCGTTTAGGTTACTGGTTGAGCAAGCGCCCATATGCCTTGTGGATGAAATGGAGCAGCAAAGGTTCGAGTCGAACCTGTGGCCTAATCTCTCAGGTCTCTGTCAGGACTTTTTTCCTTTTGTTAAGAACATAACTTTCAGATACTGTTCTTCTACTAAAGATAGTTTTTGAAGGTAAGGTTTCAAAACAAAATTTTATGTTTGTCAAAATGTGTTCTCATAATCATAATTTTCATAAATACACATGGTGAAAAGCCTTTTTGCGACAGCCTGCTGGTGATAAAATGCTTGAAAATACAATTTTAAATTGGAAAATGGAAAATAAGTGAAAAAGCAGCCAATCTCCAAGGAAAATATTTTATAAACCTTTAAAAAGCCTGGTCAATGTTTGCACAAGTTAAAGTTTAAAATGGCAAACAGCAACATATAATGAAATGAGGGGTGGCTCAAGACCTTTGCACAGCACTGTAAAAACTGAAACTACTTGTAGGCTACATTGCAGACAGTCATTCCACAGCAGGTGTTTCCTTGCAGGTGAGGCAAGCAGCAATTTATAGTTTCAGGATGGAAATGGCACCAGCAGTAGTAGTGTAGAGGTACACAAAGGAGGAAGTGGAAACTCACCCACTGTGAGCTGACCAGTTAGCAGGCCTTGTTCGTTTCTGGCATTCAGCGTTACGTTCTTGTCTGACCGCAAGACCAACAAGCTGTCCTAGGGGGAAGCATGGAGGGGGGAGGAAGAGACACACAGTGGGAGAGAGACGGAGAAGAGAGGAAAAAAAAATGCTGCATTAAAAAGCTTAAATCTCATAAACAGCGTTGGAAACTGTTAAACTTATTCTTTCAATGTTAAAGAACCACAGAGGAAGGAAGAAATTAAATATGTAAGATCACTGAACAGGAATTATTTAAATCCCCACACTCAGCAGCTATCAGAGGCTGCCTTGTCTTGTTGAAATCAGAATTAATGTAATTATGCTGGTTCGAAGTAGATTGTAGTCTACAGTAAAAAGGTTTCCCAAGTGGATCTTTCCTGGATAATAACCACCAAATTACACAACATTAAGGCTAAAATGGAACAAATTAAAACCGAATTATTGAAAGATGAGTAATGAAGTGAAGAAAGAGATAGAGGAGGAGGAAGGGGTTTGCGGGGCAGCCGAGGACGTGTGTGTGATGAGCGTGGGTGCATTCTTTTCATTGCTGCAGACATTTCGGCTGTGGACCTGTCCTGCTTTCTGGCAGCTTTGCATTTTGCAAGTTTATAGCTTGTTAACATTTGAATGATGGCACATGTGCATTTTGAAAAGGCTTTGAAATGCACCCATTCTACCTCAGACGTCTACATTTCCCAGTAACATCATCTTATGAATACATTTAGGAGACTTCTACCTGGACTTTAGATTTTAAATACCTGACCGCTACAATCACACACTTGCTATCACACAAAGTATATATGGTTGAACATCAACATACTCTGGGAGGGTTATGTGGGTCTGCGAAAATGTGAAGCACATATCAATGTTTCTTGTGTGTTGTATCGGTCTGTCAAACGTCCTAAAGCAGCTAGAGATCTTTCTCTTGGTACTTGACCAAAATATTTTATAAACCTATAAGAGCAACATAAATAAGAATTCTGTAAAAACAGATGTTGCTGGAAGCTCAGTGACATAATGACAACTTGTGCTCTAGGGCTGCAAACCCAGACAGTATGTCAAGACTGCCTTAATTGATTTTTGGACATCTTCAGGCAGTATAAGAAGCTGTAGCAACACTGACCTAGCGCCACCGTATAACTCTTATGGTGAAAAGTTAGCAGTAAGCAGTTACTCTTTTACACATGCCACAGAGCGAAATTACCCTTCACTTGGAATTGTTTTGAGAGCTCTGTGTGTCGTTTCCTTTTTAAACACGCTGTTTTTATATTAAAAATGATCCCCTGTACACATGTAATTCAGCACAGTTTCATAACACAATTCAATCTATCCAACAAGACCATTCAGTGTAAATTAGTGGCAGAGGGCTGGTTGGGCGATACTTCTATGCGAGTTAGTCACCAGGAGGAAGTAAAGAGAGATGAATAACTGGTGCATCCCAACGATGTTTTAGCCACAGTGCTGAAAAGCTTTTCTGTAAAAGTGGATCTATTCTGCTTGCATGTGAGCTGAGATATATGTGCAAGTAATCCATGCGACTCCGCTGAACAGTCAATTCCAGGCGCTTTCTTCTATTTCTATGTCGATAAAAATGGGTATCCTTAATACGATCATATGATGTGTTAAGACCAGACTAAAGCTGCAACATACAGTACAACAAGACGTGAGCTTTGCAGGGTCCATTTCAAGCATGTAATTTTAGCTTTTTTTTTGCCAGGTGCATGTTATTCACAGGTATGGGTAAACCATAAGGCATAAACATGCAAACATAATGACAGTTGATTTCTGAAATCCTTTTTTACCATATGGGTGTTTACTTAAGTCTTGAATACCAATATTTTATTACACATTTTATTAAATGGAGGTGGATTGTGTCTGGCTGACGAGTGTAGGAGTGCGCTTATTTTTCAGACAATGGAAAGCTGGCATTGTCCCGTGATCACACAGGGATTTAAATATATTTTACTCTATATAAACAGTACTATATTTAGCTTTGATTTATTCTTTTTGTTTTTTAAATTTTAATGTAATTAAGCAGTGCAGGATGCCAACTGCGCAAACAGACCAAACAGCATGGGCACTCATTGCCAGTGTGTTTTATTTTGCTATTTTAGTGGCCTGAATATATGAGAATTTACCTCCGTACATGTTAGGGGTACACTAGTACCTGTAGAAGGTTTTTTATGTTTAGTCAGGTAAGCCAGCTGCTACTTTCTTTAAAACACCAACTGGTGCTGATGGAGAATTTTACTATTACTTTACTGCAGCACTCTGATCGTTCTGCAGTGTGTTAGTCAACCACAGGCTCATTCTGACCCAGGAAAAACGTCATGTCACTAGCTCTACAATTGTACTAAAACAAGTGACATTTACAAGCATTTAATCACAGTCTAGTATTTGAGCAAATAATTCTGCCGTTCCCTTAATAATTATCTCAACTTTGCAGAGGTCATTTGGTTCATTTTCATTCCCCGCTCGTTCCTTTCCGATGTTAATGTGCATCATCAAGTTTCACCACGAGGCAGCGGCATCATGGAGAAATTTGACTTCTTGATTTGAAGTATCCCTTTAAAGAGTTTATAGGTGTTTAACAGTATCCTGAGGGGGCACGGCTGAGACGCTCGTGCTCTCCTTAAAACCTCCCCGGGATCACATAAAAGGCTTTTAAAGTCACTGTGTCTGCCGAGGAAGGTCAAGCGCAGATCAGAGTGAATGCACGTAAACGGAGCCTGTTGTTGTAGGTGTACCGGGCCCCATCAGACTGAAAAATTACCATGACTGGTATACGGCAGAGGATGCCTCCCCGCATATGATGAATAAGTTCAGAGCAGAAAGCGAGAGCACGTCACCCTGCTCCTAAGAAATAGTTTCAAAACAAAGCAAATGTGTGCTGTCTGACGCTGTTGACTTTCAGCGAGTGAGTATAAAATGAAAACTGTTTAAAGCACAGATAAAGAGCACTGTTCAGAGTTTAACTGTAAGCCTAACTATCTATTTGCATAGACACATTTAAATTTTAATTATACCGATTGTTGTGCTGGAGGCTCATTTACATACTGAGCGGCACAACTAAATGTAATTTTTTTAAAATGCCAGGCGTGAAAAAGCAATGCTTATTATGCCTTAATTTCCTCATTTACGGTAAATAAGAAATCTTGCAGCAGGCTGTTTAAAAACATGTCTGCAGTCATATTCAATATTAAAAGTTGCCTGTATTTTAGTGCAATGCAAATCAAAGCGGTTCTAGCTTTCCGAGGCGACGCTGCAGTTTGCGGTTTAAGCTGCTCGAGATTAACAGGTGGATGGCTTTAAGCCGTCTTTTGCCGACTTGAATTCAGAAATAGTGCTTACAATCAGCTCTCTCGTGCTTATCAAATGCAAGTAGGTGAGGCTTAGTGAAGGAGAAGTTTCACTCCAATAAAGATACACCTGCATCTGCGGCTATTTATAGATCAGTCAGGCTCCCCGGAGACGATAACGAGAGCCAACAGTCTGAACAGCAGATATGTGATTAACTGTATCTGGGCACTGCGATGCACTCGTACCACTGTGTTCAGTTTTCAAATTCCAACCAAGTTTTCATTTGATTTACATCTTTATCAGCGACAGTACCATCTGTATCTAGTGGTTAAAAAGTTACAAGATCATTTATAAAAACCGCAGAAATGTTGTGTTATTATAAAATCCATGTCTGCTCCATGATTTGCGAAGATTACCTTTAAATAAAGACTGACTGCTCCCACATCTAGAGCCTCCCAGCTGTCAGATTTGATCTCCGTACTGTCGTTCCTAATGGGGGTAAAATTCTACAGTTGCAAGCAGCTGTGGCTTGAGAGGGTTAAAGAATTCAGCTACAATTACTTTACTATATAAATGGAGAATTTGTAGTTGGTGTACATCCCAGGCCTCCTGCCTTGTGTTATGTCCAGTCCAGCAGCTGATTTCTTTCTTTCTGTAAATGTTTGAGCTGGCAGAAGAAAAAAAAGTTCTTATCATAAATAAAAACACTTGCCTCTTAATCGCCAGTAATTGAAAGTTCTTGGAATTACATCATTAAATTACAAAAAAACAGCAAAAAGACTAATTAGAGTGGACTGGCCACTTTGCTAAAATATATCACTGCTGTTCACTGAATCTAATTTGACCACAGTTTGTCCTTAAAGGCAGCAGAGATTATTAGCCTAATGCATGTGCAAAACAGGAGCAATTCCAAAAGATAAATTGCTAAACTCAAGACGCGTCTCCTTTGTGCATTCATTTTCTGTTTGCAGAGAAATCTGCTGAGACTTTAAGCTATGCAATCCCACGTGCCTAAAATCTTTCATTTAACTTGACGTTAACCAACTTTAACTTTGCCCCAACCAAAATATTCAGATAGCCATATATATTCATCTGTGCAGTCCCAGTGTCATTTAAAAGTTTATACTAACCAGCTATCCAACCCTTATTTATTCCAACATCTTTGCAATACTGATAGTGATTAGTACTGATCTACCCTGTGAGAAGTTTCCTCTCGATGAAAGCGGGAGGGGGAAGAAGTGCCCGCTCACACGTCTGCTTTCACAAACACTTGAAATTATAAATGCAGTGTTCCTCTGACAGGTAAAACTCCAAGTGTGACGACGATTTCAAAAAGCCTGAAATTGCTGTTGCACTCAGACGGGCAAAAATGTTGAGTTCCAAACTGATTTGTCGTGCCTGAAATTATAACAGTATTGTGGCTTTCACAGGTGTAATTTAAGCTATTGTCTCGCAATCATATGCTTGAATTTTGTTGTAATCCAAACGTCTGATATTAAGGTCATCTCGCGGTATTGTTTTCACAGTCCTCATACAAGACTGTGTTTGGTGGGACAGCTCAAGTTTGCATGTAATGTGCTATCTGCAGAAGCTGACAGGTGACGGGAGAGAGGCGGGGAAGGAGGGAGGGCTGAGATAGGTGGACAGACATGCAGGCAGTGAGGAAGCCTTCGGGGCAGGAAAAAAATAATATCGAAACTCTTCCTTCCATCCATCTGCCTGTCAGTTTTGACAGACAACTCAGCACAGGTACATATGAGAACTGCAGTAAAAGAGGCTAACATTATAATGTGTTATTGAGCATTTTCTACAATATGGGCAAAGCATTTTTTATTAAAAGGAACAAAATTATTGAAATCTACTCAACCCTGTGTGAAAAAGTAATTGCCCCCTAAGCCTAATAACTGGTTGTGTCATCGTGGCAGCCTTTGTGATTATAGTCATTGAGTCTTTCAATCTGGAGGAATTTCGGCCAGTCCTCTTTGCAGAATTGTTTTAAGTTAGGCCAAACTGGATTTTCCAACATTAATGGCCTGTTTAAGGTCAAGCCAAAGCACCTCAATTGGATTTGATTCTGGACTTTGACTAGTAAAAGCTTAAATTTGCTTTTATGAGGCATTCAAAAGTGAACCTGGTGTGATTTGGATCATTGTCCTGCTGCATAACCCAAGTGTGTTTGAGCATCAGGGCACAAACTGATGGCCGGACATCCTCCTTCAGGATTTTCTGGTAGAGAGAAAAAGTCATCATTGCATCAGTTACAGCAAGACCTGAAAAAGCAAAGCAAACTACCACCACCATATCTCAATGCTGGTGTTCTTTTTATTTATTGCTGTGTTAGTTTCATGCAGACGTAAAAGGACAAAAAGTTCAACTTTTGTCTCGTCAGTCCGCAGAATATTTTCCAAAAGTCTCTGAGATCATCAAGACGGGTTTTGGCAAATGTGAGACGAGCCCTTGAGTTCCCTTTGGTCAGCAGTGGTTTTCTCCTTGTTCTCTCCCGTGGATGCCCAGTCTCTTTCTTTGGTTCAATCATGAACTCTGACCTTAAGTAAGACAAGTGAGGCCTGCGGCTCTTTGTACGTTGTTCTGGGTTCTTTTGTGACCTCCACAGTGAGTCGTCGGTAGCCCTAGAAGTGGCTTTATAACACTTTCCAGACTGATAGATGCCAAAGACTTCTTTAGATCGCATTTTTGCATTTTTGGCTTCTTTTTTAAAAACTTCTTCACTTTGTCAGACAGGTTCTGTTTGAGCGATTTCTTGATTCAGCAGGTCTTGTATGCATGGCTCGTAAAACTGAACTCAGCTTTCCAAAAAAATGCAGTTTATCACAGTTAATTCATGACTTAACGGGGGGGGGGGGGGGGGGGGGGCAATTACTTTTTCACACAGGGCCAAATAGATTTGAATTATTTCTTTCTCTTAATTAATCAACATTTAACAACTGCATCTGTGGCTATTTACTCAGGTTACCATAAAAAATGTGAGAAATATGCAAAAAACATAAAAGCAAAAAATCAGGAAGGAGCAAATACATTTTCATGGCTATAAGGTTACACAGACACGGCTGGAAAAACTTACTAATAATATCAAAACTGAAAGCAGCAATAATTGATTTTCTGACCACTTGGTAAAGTGCAACAAGCTGTGAACGCAGACATATGATCATCTCATGATGTTAGTATGGGTAACCCATTAACACTAACACACTATTTACACATACAGCAGCAGATGCTGACCATCATTAGCATTCCTTTGAACTGATGCTTTTAGGCGCTTTCCTTTTAACTCTGTTCGGTCATATATCGGGCTCTTTATCTGCAAAATGTTCAGCAGCAGACCGGCGACTCTGCCTGCTGTTTGGTGCCTAACAAGTTGTGAACAGTGATTTTATCAGAGGTTTCTACTCAAACAGCCATATGCTGCTGCTGAGGTTGACAGAGCGACTCAAAACGCTAAAGTTGTGGGTGAAAAAAACTAAAAAGACACACACACACACAAAATAAAACTGAAGAGCCTTTTTCTGTAGGTTCATCAAAACAAGAACTCTGATATACATATGGTTATGATACATGATTTTAAGCTCTCAATATGAAAAGGTTTACAAAAGTCACACAGAAATCCAAACATTCAGTGATCCTGTACACTGCCGAGACAAAACTTGTTACATGTAACCAATAAATACTGTTAAATAACAATTTATACTACAAGAAAAATGAAATAAAATGTGTTAAAAATCTAATTTAAACTCTTACTAATATATTTATTAAAACATTGCTTAAATCTTTAGCTTTTGTTTTGTGGGTAACTACCCTGATTTATTAATGTGGCCTATTTATGGTAAAATAAATGGTAAATGGCCTGTATTTATATAGTGCTTTACTAGTCCCTAAGGACCCCAAAGCGCTTTACATATCCAGTCATCCACCCATTATCACCAGTGTCAACACAGAGATTGTAAACTGCATTAACCTACCATTAAATAAACACTAGGTTGGCGCAGCCCGCTCTCCAGCGGACTCGCACAAAAGAGATTTTAAATCTCAAGAGCTCCACTTCATGGTTAAATAAAGATTTAAACAAAACCGACAAGACTTTGGTTTTATGATTAACAGTGGCTTCTTTCTTCCTTCCTTTCTTATTTCCCTCCTGTCTGCCTCACTCCCCTGGGTGACAGGTAGGTGGATGCAATTAAATGTGCAGGAATAAACTGAACTTCAACTCAACTCATTTGAATTCAATTGAATTTGAAAGTAGGGCCAAACAGCAACAATGATACAGAATGACAGTAAAAAAAAACAAAACAAAACCCCACAACACACACACACGCCTTTAAACAGAGCGTATCATCCACAGTGACTTTCTTTTAATCATTTCGACCTGCAAAAGAGTCTGCAGGTCAAAATGCTAACCTGCTGACACCTCACAAACACAACAAAAACAACCTGATTGCATTTTTCCCATGCCTTTTGCTCGGTTAATCAATGTAAACTGAAAGAGAACAGCTGTCACCTCGCAACATGCTACTCTGACGCTGCTCTGCCTTTTTAAGGGGCTACTCAGCATGTACTTTGCTGCCAGCGATCAGAGTTACTGCCAAAATAAGCAGAGGGAGTATTTCAATATGTTACCCGCAGATTACAGCTTCAGTTACTGATTAAAATTTAAAGCAATGATTGACTCGTGAAAAGGAAAAAAAACATATCAAACTACAGCTTACTGTGAGTTTAGCAGCTGCAGCTTGAAAAAATAAATAAATAAATAAATAAAGAAGGTCATGCTATATTTGATTTTAAGAAACCTTTGATGCACTACCAAGTTCACTGCCATTTGTGGTAATGGCTTATTGATCAATGCTGGTTATCTGACTGTAGAGAAGCACCGTGCACTGTTGTGTAAACATAACCATAATCCCTGCTCTGTGTGTGCTTGACATATTTCCTCAGGTGAGGAAATATTGAGTGACCCATGGAGACTTTTGTCCTGCAAATATCTCTGGTGCGGCAGATAAGAGGGGCCCTGCACAGCGCTGTCTGTAAAACAAGACCGTAAAAATGTCTGCAGGTGGTATTGAACTAAGCGGTGAAATATTGGCTTTGTCTAATACTCAGTTTTGGGCATCTGCTACGGCCGTGAGGTGGTTTTTCCTTCTACCGCTAAGGCACAAGAGCGTTATATTTAAATCAACATTTAGCTCCAAGTAGGACATCAAAGAGCACGAGTGGGCAATTCGGAGTTGTTTCTCAATCTGCTGTGGCAAATTGGAGCCATAATCGAGCCACTTCCTCCATCCATGTCCCTCAAAAAAAAGAAAAAAAAGGAGAAAAAGCAGAAAAAAAAAAAAAAAAATCAAATTTATACTGGAACCCTAGCCTACAGTGCTTGAAATTGCTTTCTGCACCATGCCTAATCACTGAAAAAGGGGATGATCCAACTGAGTGTCTGTGATTTGTGTGGGAGAAGAACATTTGGATCAACTTTGGGCTGGAGCTGTGTTGGTTAATCTACTAAACATCAAAGAGGAGAAAGGAGAGGGAGGAAGTGCACAGGGGGAGGAATTTATCGTGTGGGCTTGATTGGAAATCCAGCAGGGACACTCTGGTCCCCCCCTGTAATCGTCTGTAATCTCCTGTAGGTTGTATGTGGCCTGAGAGGAGCTGAGAAGCAGCCTATTACCCACCTCCTGCCGATGGGAGGCCCTGATAATACGCCGTTTGAGGACGACGGGAAATGAGGGAAGCCGAAGAGGAAAGGAGTAATACACAGAGAGGAAAGGGGTCGTCTTTTATTTTATTTTATTTTTTAAACCCAGGCATGCATAAAGTCTGAGCTTGGAGGAACGTTGGCCTTTGTTGATAACAAATTGATCATAACTTCCTCAACAGTGAAAGATCAATATGAACTTGTCTGCAGCTTTAGAGACATCTTTCTCCCTGAGAGCTTTTCACATGCGTTTCAGTCAATGGTACTTATTCCTAGTGCATCAGAGTATTGATCAACAAGCAACTTGAAGCTGGTGAGAAAAGGGAGCAACTTACCCTTCTGGACTGAATCTCATTAACATACAGAGGCAAAAGAAACTCGCTGATTCCCTCCATGCGAATCCCATCCTGGTTCAGCTTGAGGTTTCCCATTCCATCCTGAAACAGAGTCATGATCATCAGTGACGCTGTAAGAAGCTGTGTTCATTTTCCTGATTTGATTTAAAGGGTTATAGCTTCCCAAACGTTTTTTAAAAAAGAAAAAAAAAAAAAGGATCCTGGCGTCGGTGAAGTACATTAGACGGAGCTCAAGCTGTTGTGTAGCAGACAGGCCGGTGGACAGGCAGCGGGGCTGAGTGACAGGGAAGAAGTAGGACATGACATCGAGGTGACAATGCCACAGACACTCAGCACTGTCAGGGTGACAGGCTGCATGCAGTGGGAGGCAAACTGAGGAGGAACAGACTAATGTGGCAGCTATGGAAGCGAATGTTGAGAAGACTCATGGAAATAAGAAAGAAATTAGATTTATGGTCCTGCTGATTTGCATGAAATAGTATTAGCTCAATATTGTATATTAATATGCAAGTTTTGGGAGTTTTCTTCTTACCAAGGTCAAAGTGGGTAGTGTTGTACTGCACTGTGATACATTCAAAGCTGCTGCTAATGTTTTGTCCACTGCATTTACATAAATGGGCACGTGTGATAAATTGGACAAAATTAAAGACACTGCTGTGGAAAATAATGGCTGCGAACAATGTCAACAGAGCTTTTTTAACCATATGGGACCTGACAGTCACTGCCACTTACACACCAGCTTTCTTTAACTGCTATCAAAACGGCTCAAGATGCTCCTCGCCACACACGGCTTAATGATTAATAACTGCAAGAGCCAGCCAACTCCTCTTTGAAAAAGGACCAACTTACATTTCAAGCAGCGCGCTGTATTAGAATTTAACAGTCAAATCAGACACTTGGCATGTAATAGCAGGAAAACCATTAGAAAGGAGAGGCACGTGACATTAAAGACATCCATATTCTGCAGAGATGGCCCGTTCCAGCTATTATCCATTATCTTACTCACCTTCAAGTTTTACATAAGCGCTTCTCAAACTGTGTGACTGAGCCCATAAACTCTGCAGGAAAGAGTTCACAGAGGTCAAGACGGAAAGCTGTTTTTCTCATATACTTCTATAGGACAGGAAGTCTTTCTGTAGCCACAACTATCGTGGTGGTGTTTAGATTTAAGCCATTTTGCACTGGCTTCATTGTTTTGTACCATCTTTGATACTTTTTGATGATTTGGCTACACAATGGGATGTGTCATTGAGGCTACATCCATCATTCATAAAATTAAAAAATAAAAAGTATGTGGTATGAACAAATAAACATCTTATATACATATCTATATATAAAAACAAGGAAGTTCGGGAAATCTCTCAAAAAAGTTGCTTAAAACTAGTTCAACGTTCAAGTTTAACCACTAAAGCTGATTCTTCTACTCAGGAATGCAAGAAAATAACTGATTTGGTATCTTGATTAAAAAAGCAACAATGTGCTTTACTCATTTTTTCTTTTTTGGTAAAACTGTACATTTGGAAATAAATGGTGTTAACATAAAAAAGGATTTTGGTAATTACCAGCTTATTTTTGTGTGTTGCATTATTGTCCCAATACTAGTACTTAAAATTATTTAAATTGTTCATTTATTTATTTATTGCTATATTTGTTTTAATTAAGTAATTTCTTTACTTTTAATTAATTAATTAATTTTTCACTCTGATTGTCCGGACTGTAAATATGTTCAATGCATCTTAGTTTGTGTTTTGCTATAGAAATAGAAAAATATTTTCAAAAAATTGATTCTCAAAAGAAATTTGTTCCACCTTAACTACCTTTCCACGTGTTCAGGATTTCACGTTTAAGTTTTCATTATTAATAGCACAACGTCTGGGTAACCGTAGCTGTTAATTAATGCTAGAATGAACAAAATAGGGATCGTTAATAACGAATTTGTTTCACTTGAGATTTTCCTGCAGTAAGAAGCTAAATTTAAACTTTTCAGCTTTAAAAGTTGTCTGGCCATCTGTGTGATTGAACTTTCTGAAAAGCAGCACGTCATTGGTGGGATCTTTTGCTTCACCTGCGCGCTTTACAAAAGTCACGCCAATAAAAGTCACACTGATTTTTCAACTATCTAGCTGTACAGCTAGTCCTACCTCTCTCCACAGGTAACAGCCCAGTGGTTTGCACTTAAATTGATTCTTTGCCATCCCGTTTCAACAGAAGCTACATCAATTTTAAAAAAAATGAAATACCAAATACTGTATGAAATGAAGCATGATCCCGCAACTTCACCTCACATTTACTCGGGGGCTGATTTTGGGCTGTATATAATTCAGTAGAAATTGGACAAGGTTATGCCTAGCTGCACCACAATGAGCAGACTGAAGTGTGAGGGCAGCTTTGTAGAGATGTGTATGAACAGATTGGCCCTGAGGGATGTGTTGAAAGAGTCCATAGTGCTCAAATGGATGGAGTGAATTACAGAGGCAGAGAAAAGCAGGGAGAGCGCCATCATGCATGAGAGCAAAGAGCAGGGACAGACAGGAGAATAAAGTCAGGGGAGTTTCGGAGGTGTGTGCGGCAGTGTGGAGGTCAGACTGTGAAGTTGCTGCTGTGCTGGAAGGAGGCGGCATAGTGGGTGTGAAGAATTCAGCACACGCTGCAGTCACTTAAATAAGTAGATGGGAGGTAGGAGAAAAAGGAGGGCGTCACAAACAGCCCCAGTTCGATAATGTTCAAAGGCTAAAGGAGACCGTCAGCATCAGTGAAACAAAGGGTGATGTTCCAGAGGAGGAACTCCTGCCACAGTTAAAAGAGAAACTGTAGAGCCAAAAACAACCTGAGCTTTACCCCCTCTGCCCTCGACAGACGGGCAGAAGTTTTGGAGTTGTTTCTTTAATGCTACATATCTGCTTTATCATCCTATTTGATCCAGTCAGAGGATCCAAGATAGCACACGCACATAGCTTCACCCAGAAAAAAATTAATAAATAAATAAAAAGGGAAAACAGCCCACATGGTTTTCAGACCAGTGACTTCAAAAAGGATTGACTCACATAATCCATTTTCCCATATTTAGAGGGGAAAAAAGCATTTTCAGAGAAACTTTATTTTTAACAATCAATGCTTTTGAGTAGTGTGCATCATCAGGCTGCCCGTGTGATGTAACCGCAGAGATATTCACACACTCAGCTTGCTGGAAACATTCAGGTTGTGACTTCTGATTTACCGGGCAGCTTTGTGGTGAGTGTTTATCCCGTCCCACTGGATTATTAATCCTAAGATTAATAGTTGACTCAAAGTCTTACGAGCTTGATTGCTAGAACTGCAATGAATCCCTGTTGGCCTTACATCATAGTGCTTAACATCATTGTTTGAACTGAGCTAATAATGTTCGTCCTGGAGATTATAAATACTGAACAACTACTTTTACTGAAATTCAGAATAGAGAGTCAAATTCAGAAGCAACTGAATGTGTGATTAGGTTGTCAGAGTTATGATAGAAGCACCGTGGTGTATCTCTAGCCAAACAGAATACCTGCTAATACATTAACATAGTGAACACGCAAGACAGTCTATTACTTTTCTAATGATGGAATTATCATTGAGCAATTACTTATACTGTATTTACACAACATATTACATGTCAAACCATGTTACCACAATAAAACAAACAAACTGTACTACCACGATACTGTATCAATACAAGGATACCAAATATCGATATTTCATCAAACAATTAAATGAAAACTCTCTGGAAATACTACAAATATGAGTGATCATCTGATGCACGACCATCCAGAGATAATGTTAGCCAAAAAAACTTACATTAAATTATCTTAACTGAATTACCATCCAGCAATAGACACACTTAGCTTGACAAAGCTAATTCAGCCAAACCTAATGGCTCAGTCACATGAGTAGAAATAGGAGAGCAACATCTCCAAAAAAAAGAAAAAGAAAAAAAAGAATCAGGTGCTGTCTGATGACTGTTTTGAATTTTTTCATATTGTGTGGCAGACTAAGTGGTTACCCAGAACATGAGGGTGTTGCACACTCAAGATCACTTTTGAGGACAGGGCGATTGCACAGGTCACCTGATAGGAGGCAACCTTTCTGCAAACAGCTGCAGTCTGACTTGGACTGACTGCAATCGCTCTGAGAGAGATTGTTGAAGGTTTGCTGTCTCATTTATAGACAGATTACCAACATGTTGCTGTCAGTCTAAATGAGTCTTTGTCAGTGAGCACAACTCCAGGGGACTCGACCCAACTGACTGCCAGCTGGTTATAGTCTGGTTATATTTCTGTGGATTTCTGTCTACGTAGACAACAACAGATATGAGATTTTTCATGATTTATTACAGTTATATTACCAATTTGACTCCATTTAATCACTCACTGATAGCAGACTGACTCTTTCTGGCAACATTTATAGCAGGTTTTAATGAAATTTGTTGTTGTGCTTGACAATCTCATTTTGCCGCAACAAAATGCAGTAATGCAGTTTTTATGTACTGGAGAAAATGAAACTTAATGTTGAGGATTTTTTCCCTTGATAGGATGTCAATATGGCTGCTGAGTGGAAAATCTTGCTTTATTTTAAATCAAGCATTGTTGCGTGCACCAAGTGTTCAAAGTGACTTATTTTTTTAATGCAAGTTCTCCAATACCGTCTCATTTTAATAAATGATAATCAGTGGCAACTTTAAAATGTAACAGCAATGCCCTCGTGGTGCGGTTCTTAGAAGCTACTGTTATGCTTTTTTTTTTTTAATGAAACTTGCTGAGTCCTGAGAGATCTGGAGCAGCGAAGTGCATTTTCTGAAGCAACACCAACACCACTGATAAGGTCTTTCACTCATGACATAGATTGATGACAGAAGAAGGAGCAGAGGAGTGATTGTAATAGTCGAGGGGGTTTGGGGGGTTGGGAGGGGTGCTGCCATTGGGAATTTGTTGACAAAATGGTAAATTGTGTGCATTGTCCCTGAAAATGTCACGGGAGGAGCTCGCAGCTTCTGCCTGTTTGGATTTTGCTTGAGATTAACACGTTCTGCTGCCAAGGCTTTTCCTAATACTACAGAATCCAGACGAATCCAGTACACAGCACGAGATGCCCGTTATATATTTGATCCCCTATATTTGTAACCCTGCTGTCAATACTTGTTTAGTTTAGACACTAAAGCAGTCTCAATCAAATCTAACTGCTATACACTGGCTGATTTGTCTGATTTATATAATTATGTTATTACTATAAATGCTTTTCATAGGAGAGGGTTGGAACACAGCACAGACTGGAGTGTATCAGAGAGGGTAAAGACGGTAAAGCGAAGACAGTGCTGCCAACAACTTGTTAGCCTGCTCTAAGTGCAATAAAAGCTTCCAACGACTGTTAATGTGTCTGAGAGAACAAGACGCACACCACAAATGCTGTTCTGGATACAGCATTATGGTTCTCCTACTGAGTTAGCGGTCGACACCTCTGATAGGCACAGGAGGACGGGCTAAGACCAACACTTCATTTCAGTGATGCTGGATTTAATAAGAGTACAAGCCTTCCTTGCAACAATGAGCTTAATTGTGCACATCTGACAGCTCTGAAGGAGAGCCGGACAGCTTTAAGGAGAAATTCTGGACCAGTTTTCTTTACATGTTTGAGGACAGCACTAGAGATCCTATGAATATATGTATAAATATATGATCTCTAGTGCTGGTCTCAAATATCTACCTGCACATACAGAAATAAGATTTCCTCTCAGGCCACCCCAAACACAATACTGTTTTGTTTTTTTTTTGTCTGATGAAATTCAGTCAGAGATTTATTTTTCCTGCAAACTTTACTCAGTCACCGTGACATTATTCTGCAAGATAATGTGGGAATTCATTTTCCCCTCAATAATGGGCACCTGTTAGGAATCAGAAGGCAGCAAAGCAGCCAAAATCATGACCGCTCCCTCTATCTACGGGAGTCCACAAATCACAGACAAGCCCTGGCTTATTCAAATACTCCTCTTCATACTTCAGATTAGAGCGGGACTGATATAGCAGCAGGCGGATATTATTGCCCAATATTATCCATTTGCTGATATATATCTACTGGGATTTTTATCAGCTGGCAAATAAACATTTAAAAATTACACAAGCAAGGTGAGAAACACTATTCCACCAATATTATGAGTCCTGGCATTGCATAGTCTGTCCACCAGAGGGCACTAACCAACTTCCTTGTAGGCATTATGTTTTTGGAAAGCCACAAACAAAAGTAGTCCACTTTGGTGACTCTGCAGCGGTCTACATAGGCCGGGTCCTTCAAAGAAAAAGCCGGAAGTGCAAGACTGAAATAGGACGGTCTAGCCTTCAGATTTGCGTCACCGCTGTCTCGGTGGAGTTTAATAAACTCAGCTGTCTGCTCCTTGCTGTCTAAAATATAACAGGACACTGCCGAAATTCTTGACCACCTCATACTTCTTTTTAATCAGTTTTCTGTTTGATGTTTATCCAGCTGTGTGAAAATACCAGAGGAACTCACCCGAGGGATTAATCAAGTTTTATTTAATCAAATCTAATCTAATAACTTTGATCTCAACCAAACCGATTTACTCAGGAACAAATAAAACACTGAAAAAAGCCAAACAATAACATTTTTAAGTTATCTGAGTGACTTACATATCATGTTTAACCTGAGTAGCGAAAGACATTGGGGGTCTGAAAACGATGAAGACGGGAGTCCGCTGTTCTAGTGACCCTTGAACCCCCAACTCGCTATCGATCTGGTGGGTAACAGACGTCTCCGAAAACATCGGAGCACTTTTGCAAATATGTGATGTCTTGATAAACCGAGCAGATATTTGAAGTTTACGCAGCTACATTCTCGCCTGAAACTATCTTAAAAGTTTATTTTGTGACCCACAAAGAATAAAAGAGTAATATTAAAACTTAGTAGCAGCTGCCATTGTTGGAAACTGGAATTGGCTGGGCCATGAAGGATACACCCGACCCACCCTTCAAATCTGGGGAAAAGGAGGAAGCATTTGTGGGCCGCATTCGTAGGAGTCTACGAATTGAGACAGCCTTTGTCGCGTCACTGTGACATAATCGGTCTACAAATGCGGCCTCAGGAGGATGCGGCCTACGTTT
Source organism: Mchenga conophoros (assembly GCF_057382185.1). NCBI lineage: Eukaryota > Metazoa > Chordata > Actinopteri > Cichliformes > Cichlidae > Mchenga > Mchenga conophoros. The sequence goes on from NC_140528.1 coordinate 70,167,933, forward strand.
CGGGACACAGCTACTGTCTTCCTTAGCCTCTCTGTCATGTGGAATTCTTTTTTCCTCTTTACCGTCTCCTGCTGGGACTGATTTTTTTTTTTTAACCATGGCGTTGTAAATTTGGGTGTTATCTGCATAGAAATGGTAAACATGTCCATAAAAATAATGATGTCAGCTTCCCTAAACCACTGCTGTAGTGCGCTGCTCCTCTCTTGATCCTGGGCCTTCTGCAGCCGTATATTAAAACCACACTGGCTAATATTGGTCTCAAACTGGCCTTTCATTTTATGCAAGACAAGCAGATAAATTCTGTAAATTCTCTAATACAACCTATAGCTACAGAAAAGGCTAACATTGTTATCTTTTTACAAAAAAACAGCTAAACATGAGAGGTTTTTGGACAAAGTTTGTGTTCTCCATTCTTTAAGCACCGTTTAAGCACCGGCACCGTTTCAAAAGTACCGGTTTGGCACTGGTATCAGATAAAATCTAAACGATACCCATCCCTAAGTGGCACAAATAATTTGTGTGGCATCTTATTGAATGCAGAACAGCTGATTGTTCTGTAAATAGTTTGAAATGGTTATTTAAAAAAAATCAAGGTAAAAGGTAAATGGATGCAAATAATAAATAACTGCAAACTTTGTTTGCAAAACTTGTGCATAGGATTTTAGATTTGACTATTTATATTTGCATTTAAAGTTATGAAATATGATTCATTAAACATGTTTTTGGTTGTTACAGTAAAAAATATAACATTTTCTACTCTGATTTTGTTTTTTTGTCTAATTTTAGATCAATTGTGTTAATACAGTATGTCAAAATGAAAACACAACTGAGGTTGTGCTGAAAAGGATGATACCAAACAAGGCACAGGGTCACCTGCTCACTCACTGAGCTAAACTGGCTCCCTTTAAAACACATCTTAAAACTCATCTTTGTTCCTTGGTATTTAAATCAGAATGGTGTTTTCTTACCTTATATTTATTATTTAGTTGCGGGAAGCTTATTGTTTTTTGTTGATGAGTGAGTACACGGGTGGGATTTAATAAGTTTTCTTCGTCCCACTCCTTTTCAGGTAATTTTTGTTTTTGTTTTGTGCACTTTATGTTCAATATATGTATTTTTGTTGTGCCTGAAATGAACAAATAAATGAATGAATGAATGAATGAATGAATGAATGAATGAATTATTAATATTATTGGTAAGGGTTTTTTTGTTTCACTGACTTTTTGAGAGTGTACTGCTCCTTTGTATGAGACCTTGTAAAACTTGTGTTTTCAATAAAAAGTGCTCTATAAATAAACTGGATTGGAAAGATTGGAAAGAACCAGCTGATCTGGGCACAGTAATCCACGAGTTGTTGTGACAATAAAACAAGATCATTTTTAAACAGCAGTCATGTTATCTTAGTAAGAATTCACAAATAAATACATGTAACAAATGTTATTAAAAAAATCTGTTTATGTTTTTTGTGCCTGCAAGAAAAATAATTACTGGCCCAAATCAACTTTTTAAATCACCAAATATTAACATCAGTCAGAATCTATTCATATGTCGACTTTAATGATGAGATCATAGGCTTCCTTCTGATAACTCAAAGTGTGTGTTTGCCGTGCTGTACTCACCACTGAGAAGTTCATAACCTTTATGATCCAGACGGTGAGGGCCAGGTTAACTATCATGGTGACCAGGAGCAGTAGCAGGAAGAAATAAAGGCATCTTTTTCTCCACCCGTATAAACCCACCGGGTACACGGCATCGCAGCCTGGTCGTTGGAGGTGCAGGGACTGGGATGCAAGAATAAACTGCTCCTGGGTAATCTGGAAAACAAACCAAAAAAAAAAACTGTGTGTTAGTCGGCTGTCAAGGATATATTCACTCCGCACAGAAGCAATCCCATATTCTAAGTGGTTATTACCTTGCAAGTGCCGCTAAAATGACTATGCTGAGGCACGGCTGTGTTATTTTACAATTTTTTTTAAAGTAGTGCCACTACGCAAAAAAACAAAAGATGAAAGCATGGCATGAATATCAGCTAGGGTATTACCACTAGATTAAGAATTTATATCTCGGCATCTTAGACCACAGTTACAGATTTCTACTGAGAAAATTGCAAATAGCCAATTTATTTATTGGTTGTTTGCAATGTGCATAAACCTGGAAACACAAGCACAGTAGCCCAGTGATTAATCAAGCTGTGTCCAAAAGACAAAGTCATTTTCTGACTTAATTTTATTAAAAAACAACAACATAAGAAACCAAATCAAAGCCTTAAAAGGTTGTGCATTTCATCCCACTGAAGGAAAGAGGGATCGTCTGTCAACATTCATTGATCAGAAGAAAAGCCATCAGTTGTCGGAGTAACTGGCCCCGAAGTGGAAAAGCTCTTAAACAGCATACACTGCAAGTCAATGAGCATAAATCTACAGCCAAAACTAGATACTAACGAGCTAATCATAGTGATTAATGTAAGCTACACTCTGGAAAACAAGGTCCTTGACCTTTCTCTTCTTCTTGTATTTACGTTCTTTAAAAATCAAACTTCATTTGTACCGGCTTAATAACGTGTCACAGCTTTGTTTTCACTGCTAATTACTTGTTGACATTTTGTCATTCCAGTACTTGGAAAAGAAAGTCACTGAGAGCAACGGCTTCCTGCAGATGACCTGTGCAGCATTCGCCTCGGGCTGAGAACTTCACAATGTTACTACCCATCAACCTTTCAGTGGAAAATATTTCACATGGCTGGCTTTATGGAGCTACATCCAGCACAAGATGTGAAACACACTGCGACGGTTGCCACAGGCAGTCAGCACACGACTTAAGTATAGGAGTTCTGCCCAGACTATTTTATTTTCAATTATTTTTTTTTCAATTAATTTGACTTCCAATGATTATGAGAACGAGATAATCGAGAGGAAAATGGTCATTGTGCCATTTTCAGCTTCTCGGCGATGTTCTCGTTTTGCATCGTTGTAAATCCAGCCCACCTAAATTAACGTTTGAGAAAACACACTGTTAACAACCAAGTAAAATACTTGTGACATCGGCACAGACCAACATAATGCACGAAGCCCTGCTGATCAGTATGCAACTTAGAAACTCCCTCTGATTTTTACAACCAATTACTGTGATGAATGATTCATCTATTAAGTGTGTTTTGACAGTGACCATGGGTCAACTCCAGCCTCAAGTCAACACAAGATAAGAATTTATACCTTCAAATCAATATTACAGATTATCTTTTTTTTAAAGCTAAATCATCTGGATTTTGTTGGTCATGGGTAGCTGTGCCCAGCAGCTATCTGCAAACACTCACCTATGGTTACAAAAACAAAAATGTGCCAGCCAGTGCACCAACTCTGAGGCTTCAAATCGTGTGGCCAGAAAGTCAAAAGGTGATAGCCATCTTTTATGTACAGTCTAAGGTAAATTAGCATAAGTAATAGGGCTGTGCCGACTCGATATTTGGACTGGATATCGGCCTGATATAGACCCAAAAAGATGGAGCCCATATCAATTCAATTCAGTCTTATTTATACAGCACCAAATCACAACAACAGTCGCCTCAAGGCGCTTTATTTTGTAAGGTAATCTCTCTGACAATCATCCGGTGTCAGTCCCCTCAGTTCACTTCTCTGTTGGAGTTGGAGGTGTTTCACTGTAGCTACACCAACAGCTTCTGTCTGTATGTTTGCAAAACTGTTTCACGTAAGAACAAACTGTGGTTAAAGTGAGCCATCATGGGTGAAAAGATCAGATGTGGCTTTCTCTCTTTCTCTCACTCACTCTCACTTTGTTCAGAGAGTTTGTCCAAGACGTTAGAAGGACGCTGCTTTAAGCTCTCATTATACTTGTGATAAAGTAACGTGTTGTCAATGCCATTAAATAATATTTCACTTCAGCTGTCTCCTGTCAGCTCCGTAGCTGTTTGACAATGAAGCAGTAGCATTCACTTTGTGATTTTTAAAGTCAGTCCGATGCAAATAAATCAGATGCATAACACAAGTACATTGCTGTTCCATTGTATTTATCTTGTTGATATCAACCAAAAATTCTGGAAATTTCTTGGATGTATTTTTTTCTTAAACTTTATGTTACAAAGTTTGAAAGGATCTTTAAAGTTGAGTCTGATGTTTCTTTACACATATAACAATGATTCTCGGTCTCTGTTGTTCAGTTATGGTCACCCATTATTAATTTAACACTGGTATCGGCTCAGTTCCTGTTATCAGCAGATACACACAGTCGAGGTATCACTATGGAACTAGAAGAAAGCCGGATCAGGCCATCTTTAATAAGTAAAAGGCTAAAAAGGCGAGCTCTTCTCTCTACATCATTAAAGCTGCCTCCTTTTGGAGATTCAAACCACGCCAAAGCGATAACTTAAGCTACAGGCATGTTTAGCACTGCGGAGACACTGAAGTGTCCTGAGCCACTGCTCATCACTTTGTATTTGGTGGGAAAATAGTAAATAGCCTTCAGACATTTATTGAAATATTTGCAAACATACATGGAAATACAGTAAAAACAATTTCTAAAGTCAATAACGTGTAAGGTCACCTTTATTCTTCAACACAGCCTGAACTGTCTTCGGCAAGAAACTTTTACACAATGGAGCAAAAATCTCACTGCGCTTGTTTCCAACACCACTGAGCCTCCACCGTTTTCTGCAGACGTGGAAATGTCCAAATGTCCACAGAAAAACTTTGAAAGACCATTGGAAAGCCTGTAGGACTATTGCTCAAGACCAATTTTAAAAGGGAAGCAAATTATAAAGAAATCAAGGGCGTCTAAAGAATTTTGAACAATGCCGTATGTCTACACTCAGTCATCACAGATCGTTATCTTAAAAGATCTGAACATGTGCTCAGGGGGGTTAAAGCCCTGCTAGAGTCCCTTCAGATCTTCATTTTGCTCTGTTCTGTCTGTCCTGTACAAATAGGCACCAGCAGATCTTAAAATCACTTCAATAAGCTTTTGGCTTCGTGGACAGTGATGGCCCTCTACACACTATGACTTCAAAGCTTTACGCTGATTTCTTACTAACATTTGTTTTTCTTTTTTCTACAATATGCCAGCATTTAGGGGTCTTAACTGTGAGATGGAACAATGTCCAATGAGGCACTGTTAGTGTGTAACGTTAAAAACAACTAAAAATAAATAAAAATGCACTTTTCTTTCATTTTTTTTTTATGCAGTCTGCTGAACCCAAAATAACAAAACATGACAGAGAATTTAGTGCTCCACTTCACCCCATCCACATAACACAGCTTAAATTCCGATGCTCATTTCTGTGTTTTTCCATCCACTCCACATCAATCAAAACAGGATAAACTGGAATTTGATTGAAGGGTCGATTTTGCGCCATCAAAGTGCCTCACCACTCTGCCTGAATAACTAGGTGCCTGCCAGCCACGAAGAAGCTGCGACATGGGAGCTCTGATCTGAGATCAGAGAAGATGATGTCTGTCAAGTGCGGCTGTCCGAATGAGGGCGAGCAGTCGCTGTTCTTCAGCAGATCGTGACCGCTGGCTGACAGCGTGAAACTCTCGATCACAGGGTGCAAGGTTGGCTGAGCTCTCAGCTGCTCTGCTCAGCTGTAGCTGGCCTGAATTTATACTAAGTTTGCCATGCCACTCACTCACATAGATATACATGAAGAAAAGATACCAGCCCATACAATCCAAGATAAAACGTCCGTTTTATTATGTCAATTTTGTTCTTTTCTACTTTTTTTTTAGACCAACAAAGCAGAAACTATAAATTTATCAAAGCAGTATGAAATGCTTTAATTCCATTACACACACATCCATAACTGACACACCTGTGCACAGTTCCCCTCTGAGAGACCCCCAGATGTGTAATGCATGCACAAGTAAAGCCATGCCCCACATGCTTTATTCACACTCAGCATGCCATTAGTATAATGTAACAAAAAATAATTTCCCCCAGGGATCAATAAAGTATTCTGATTCTGATTCTGATAAGACACTTATGGCAGGCATCATTAGCTTGTATGTGTTTTTCCCCCCCTGACAGGCTTTCATTAGCTGTGGCAGAACGGGCAAAGACTCTCAGCAGGGTAAAGACTTTTTCCAAGAAGAACTCAACTACTTTGCCAAGGTTTGAGCACGGTAAAGCAGAATATATATATATATATGGTTGCAGACGTCTTACTTATAGAGGGAGTCTTATAGAGGGAGGGAACAATATCTGTTTTAACAGTCAGGCCAGAGTCGCAGTCTGTGAAGGTATTGTGTTGTTGCAACAAATCAATATCTCTTACAAGGGTGAGCGGTTGATGAATTTTAGTCATTATAAAAGCAGAGACACTGAAGGTGTTTTTGTACAACTGTGCAGCATTGCATCATCAGGCAGTGTGTGGAGTGGTGGTAAAAGGTTGGTGCTAGAAATAGACACAACCTTCGGGCTGCGGATGAGTTCATGGAAACGCCTGCATTTTTCTTTCTTTTTTCAGATTCTTTACTCCACAACTCCAACTCGTGACTTCATTGAAGAATGTGATATTCAAAAGACCAAGGGGACAAAACATGAATTAATCTTATAGCTTTCCTGCACTGAGGGGCAACCTATCACATCATGTATACACTATAACTATTCTGTAATATTTTATATATACACACACACGTAAATGGGACCTCTACTGCTCATTCCTTGCTCCATATTTTTATTCTTGAACTCTACTAGAGAGTTTTCATGACTCACACTTATCCTTCTTTATCTTATACCAGGCCTTCGTGCAGCTCCCCAGTTTATCCTCTGTGTGTAAAAAGTGTTTTTTTCCCTTCCCTTCTCTCCTCCCCTTCATGCCAACTTTCTTCCCACTGGATGCCCCTTTTAAAGAGAAGGTTTCATCAGCAGCAGGTGGGTGGGGCTTTTGTGCTCACAGCCAGAGCTGTGAGCATGACCGTATTCGGAATATCTTTTATCACTGACATCATGCAGAGCCAAGAATAGGAAAAAATGGTCAGTGTGAGCATTTAAGAGAGGACTGTGAACATAGGTTTTATACTACATGGCAAATATGGCCATTTATTTCAGTGGATTGAGGTATTTGATGTTATGGGAATGAAGGAGGTGCTTGGTGGCATATCAAATGACATTACCAGAATACATGTTTCTAATGCTAGCAAAATATTCCTGCCTAAACCACAACAAATACTCAGTCAGCACAAACTGCAGGCCCACCTGTAAGCCAAGGGACGGGGCACAGCGGGGCATTTAAACAGCGTGCAGAGAGAGAAAGAACAGATAATAAACTGGTAGTTAAATCCAAAATTAAGTCCACAACAGTTCGCCTGTCTCAACTGCTTCACTCAACACTTAATAGCCTAACTGCACTTGTGTGAGTGACTCAGTCTGACTCTCAATGTTTGCTGTGGGAGGCAAGTCTCTTCCTAGTGAGTACGAGAAGTTTCAGTGAGAGGAGGGAGTGAATGCTGTTAGGAGCAGTCACCTTCTTCTACTGGAGTGCGTCAATAAGCTGAGGATGCACTGGTTACTGAAAGATGCAATAAACTGGTGAGTAACCATCGCCTGTTTACAATATTAATCAGTTTTTGTTTACAACACTTAACAACACTATTTTTAACTATGATAGTTGACACTGGTAAGTCACAAACCCACAGACAGTCCCAAACCTAGGTCACCAATGCAATTCATCCACGTGATGCTAATCAGCCAGTCATGTCACTTCATTGAAAATGTCTGTGTGCGCAGGTGCGTAAACAGAAAAGTCTGTGACGAGATGAGATGCAGACGTGCCAAGAAGTAAGTGAGGGAAACAGAAAGAGAGAAAAGAGCTGCTGTCAGTGTTTCCTGAGCTTGGTTACATGTGAAATGTTGTTAATGAAAAAGAATGAAAGGGGAAACTCAAACTACTTTCTTTTGTTAATTTAAGGACTTGAGAAAACTTTCTCAAAAGCCCTTTTGAAATGTAAAAGAAGAAGTTTTATTTTTTTATTTGATAGCCCTCTAGCCCATATTGAGAATAAATATTATTGAAATACTGAATTGAATCTGCCGCCGCTTTGGTTTATTGCAGCCAGAAGTTAACATACTGGGGCAAAGCAAGTTATTTTGTGCTTTATACATTATCTGTGCCATTTTATATTCAACTAAATCATAAAATTTCAGGGTATTCAGATTAATAAACAAAATGTTAGTTGGTTCTATATAGTTTGATTGGTTTATAATTCTTATAGCTCTTTTTTGTAACTTGAAAATATGAAGAGTGTTCGTTTTATATGCATTACCCCATATCTCCAGACAGTAAGTCATATATGGAAGCAACAGAGTACAATAGAGTGTGTATAATGATTTTTTGTTCAGGACATGCTTTGTTTTATAGAGAATAGCAATGGTTTTTGACATTTTTGTTTTCACATGGTTTATATGAGACTTCCAACTCAGCTTATCATCAATTATCACTCCATGAAATTTATTTTCGTACACTCTTTCAATTTCAATTCCATTAACCCTTATTTTAGATACATTTTTCATTTGTCTAGTGCCAAAAATAATCAATTTTGTTTTCTTTATATTTAATGATAACTTATTTACATCAAACCAGTTTTTTAATATATTTAACTCCTTTTCCGCTGTAGTCAGAAGCTGTTCTAAGTTTTTACCTGAGCAGTACAGAGTGGTATCATCAGCAAACAATACACATTTTAACAGTTTGGAAACACTACATATGTCATTTATATATAATATAAATAATTTAGGGCCCAGCACAGAGCCCTGAGGAACGCCACAAGTTACCTTCAACTGCTTAGATTTTACATTATTGAATTCGACATATTGATATCTGTCATCCAGGTAACTTTTCATCCACTTGTATGCTATCCCTCTTATGCCATATCTCTCTAGTTTATTCATTAATATAGAATGATCAATTGTATCAAACGCCTTTTTTAAGTCTATAAAAACACCAACAGTATATTTAAAAAACTCGGTGCTTTTGCTCAACATTTTGCCGCGACGTTTCAAAGAGCCGGAAAGTAAATAAACGGCAGACAGAAATGCGTTTCGCGCATGCGCAGTACTAGAACGTAAGCATTTTCGGCCATTTCAATGTGGACGCACAACTCTGGCTGAAAACGCTAGGGGGACGTGGAGCGTTTTCCGACAAAAACGCCGTTTTTTCAAATCTATTCGGGCTAGTGTGGACGTAACCTTTGCCAAGCCAATTCTGGTCCCCGGGCCTTATGTTTGACACGCCTGACCAAGAGAAATTGCAATTTCTGCCACTTCCATGTTGGCACCATTATTTTGCTCTGGAAAAAAAAACAACCTTTAGAGCAGTTTGAAGTCATACTTCAGACTGAGCCCAGCATCCACCATTGTCACCCTATGTAGTACAATAAACCCCCTTTTCTATGTTGACAGCTCATTCAATAATTAAAATAGCCATTAACTGCTGTGATGGATCCTTTAAAAAAAAAAAAAAAAAGCCATTCAAACATAGGACAGCTAAGCCTTGAAGAAAATACTAATACCTGCAAATAGCAGCATACCTCGCTGCAAACACGGCATCTAAAAGAAGACTCCCACAAGCTTTCTGCTGTTAAACAACCTAATCCACTCTTCAAGTGATTGTTTCCATGGATGGATAGTTTGGGTCACATCTGCTGGTGCTGGCAGATGTCTCACAAATGGATGTTGCGACTTAGCAGCAAATACAAATGACCCATATCGCTGGCCTAGAAATGTCAGTGATTCCAATTTAACCAGCAATACAGCTGAGGGACAAGAACACTATGAGAGGTGCTTACACAGAGGCATAAAATCAACTCTCTGTGTAGTCATGCAAGTCATTTTCACAGCCACAACTTTTCACAACACTGGAAGATGTTTACACAAAACTGACCTGAGCTACTGAACCCTCAAAATTATCATGAGATCTTTACACAACTGGTATCCAAGAGGACCTATCAACATTAATAACTCCAAGAAAAAAAAAAAAACTATTTCCAACCAATCTTTTAGCCTACAGCCATGGCCCTGCTGGACACTTTTAGTCTATTTTCAATCCACTGTTGCTAGGGGAAACTTCAGCACTTGTAATTTCTATGGCAACCCACTGTTCCCAATGCTAGCAGATCCTGTGATTTCTTTGCAAGGGTTTTTAATGCATATATTACCCTGGTCCACTCTTGCCTCCTAAAGCTTGGTTATTCATAGAGCTAATGGAGGAGTGCATAGTGGCTGGCACTTTGTCAATTTGTCATTTCAGCATGCTGGTCACAGCTGACGCTCACAAACACGCACGCCTGGACCGATGAAGATGTCCAATTGCATCAAAGTGTAAGAAACAACAGTGACTTTTAAGAAGAAAACACTGATAACAAATAGAACTGCTATAATTCTCAGTTTTTTAATGATGGGCCCAGAATATCACAAGTTGTGCAATTAGAAAGAAGGTAAAAGTAGAGCCGAAACGGGGCATTTAAGCCCCTCATTGACATTTGGTGATTTAGAAATCTATTTTAATATATTTTTTCTTTCGGACAAAGCAAATCTCTGACATTTGTTAGGTGCAGTTATTTATGAGTCCTTAGTAAGAGAAAACTATAAACTTTAATGTTTTATTGTACCAACAAGTTGTGGATTACTCGTTTACTCTTGCCCAACTCCACTCGGATGTTGTGTTTGTGTTGTTTCAAACACGTGTTGACAACAGAGAAATTGCAGAGTGACCTCTAGTGGAAAAAGCAGGCAACATCAACACTGATACCATTGTTGAAGGGTGTTTCCTCCATCTCTTCTTTACTTTTCTAAACTTTAATTTATGAGCTGTTATAGAAACTGATACCGATACATCTAGCTAATAGCTAATATCAGTTGATACATAGGTTGGGTTTAAGCAAAAACTACTGAAGATTTAAGTCTACATTTTAGGCAAACCCAGATATCTTAATGGCCATTCAAGTGCATTTGGCAATTCATCAAAGTATTTTCTTTCTACATCTAGTTTATATGCCTGCTTCTACATCCACTTCAAAGCCTCTTGATTCTGTGTTGGAATTACGACTTGTTTAAAAGTCTGTACTACAAAGGCCACCTGTTTACCTGCTGACACTATTCACTGGCAACCATAAGACAGGATAATCACCAGAAACCCCACGATGCAATATTACTCAGATTTTTAGTACTGCAACGACATATATTGTGATTTATAACAATTTTCCACTCTAAATTATGTGCTTAAACTTAATCTTTGCCAATATATGCTGTATCCACTGAGATAAAGTTGTTGATTTTTTAATTATTAATTGTATTTTTTTTTTTTTTTACTGAAAAATTAGATCAAAAATACAATTCCTGTTATCACGTATATCAGTCTGTGATTGACTGGGGGTCAAGCTGGCAATTACATGCAGCCTTTTTCTAATAACACAACAATTAACTGTGATAAAGCACCAAACATCACATATACGTAAACTCACAATTAACTATGACATTTGCCCTCATCAGCCTTCCTGTTCTACAGGAATATAACCAGAGTACAAGCAGCTGGCAACGAGCTGAGTCCCCTCAGGTTGTGCTCATCGACAAAGACTCTTTCAGACTGATGGCAATCTGTTTGTAAATTAGACAACAGTTATTTGCAACCCTTTGACAATCTGAGAGTGACTGCAGTCAGTCCAAGTCAGACTGTGACTGCCTGCAGACAAGCTGTCTCCTATCAGGCGACCTGTGCCATCACCCTGTCATCAAAAGCGGTCACAATTGAAATTCAATACAATCACCAGGCAGACACTGGTTCTTGTTTTTAGATGTAGATGAACGATGATGCCTTCCTATTTTTACTGGTGCAACTCCTCCATCAGCTTTGTCTGAATTAGGCAGCTTTGTCAAACTAAGTGTACCCAGTGTTGGACGGATTTTCAGTTGAGCCAATTTAATGTAATTTTGCTCAGCTAACATTATAACAGGATGGTGGTGCATGGGATGATCCCTCTAGTTCGTATTATTCCCAGAGGATTTTAATTTATTTAATAAATATTTTAAATTTGGTCACCCTGTATCGACACATAATCACCATGCAACATGTCACAACACTATATGCTGTATCGATCCCCCACGCGCAACAACTACTCTTGTACGTGTGTAAATTTGTGATGAAGCATGTGTCGTTATAATATGTTGCACAGAGGTCATTCTTAAAAAAGAGATCACACGAATTTAAATAAAGGATTTATTATTATTATTATTGTTAATAACAATAATAATAATAATAATAATAATAATAATAATAATAATAATGACCTTTTAAATTTTGCACAGGTCACAAGAACTGCTTTAAAGTAAAAAATAATCTGACCATTGTTGAGTATTCATGTAGTTTAACCAAAATGAGACTCGAAGCTTTAGAGTCTTCTGAAAATAAACAATTAAGCTTTACACCACTGACAACAACCATACGTTTGTGTTCACAATTGCAGGTCTGAGAATGATTTTAATCTGACGGCTAAAATCTGTAGGTACCGATTTGTATTTGTATGTAATTTAACAGAGCTATCAGTGCTGAAATCATCGAAATATGTTCTACAGCACTCAAGACAAATGTCAACGAATTATCGTGAACAGGTGGGTCTGAAATCCTCTCAGATGGTTTACCATCTACAACCTGTTTTACATGCAGGTTCTATTCATAGGAAGTAAACGCCTACACAGAAACTAGCTTCTCTGAGGTACAAAAGGCCAAAAAGCTGCTATCTCTGTAGATGAAACAGTGTGCTGGAAACATCCGCGTGGATTTGTTGCACAACCAAAGTTATCCTTGCACATGCCTCTTCATCAATCCCATTTAAGTTTGTGCTGAGATCTGAATCTGTCACTTTACTTTTCGCCTCGAGGGTGGGACTAGGTCCTGCTTTCACTACAGACCTTAAAGCTGGATCCAAAGCCAGCAATTACCCAGCAGTCCCTTCCCACTGCTGGCGTGCCTCATCTTCAGCAATTAGCACAGAGGGTGATACTCTACACGCTGCTTTGATCAAATGCACGACATGCTGCAGAGGCAGCAAAATACAGCTGAGAAGCCCCTAATGAAAGAAAATGAGACGTTATTAATGCTTGATAATGTTAATCAGCAAATCGGCGAGCGCTCTCTCGCTCAGCGGTGCCACTGGAGTCCCACAGGGCTGCCTCAGCTGGAGGTAAGAAAACATTTGAGACGCACTAATGACTGGAAAGCTCGTATGCGTCCATCCCCGCGTGCGAGCGCTGCACAATCGCTGAGGCAGCAGCACGGAAAATAGATGGACACGATCTAGCTCCAAGTCTGACACACAGTATTAAAGCACCTATTTATTTCAGTTCTTTGGGCTTTTATTTTGACAGAAAGTTCAATCAAAAGGGTCGCACAGTTGAGCCTGAATACACGACTGTAAGCGGGAAAGCCAATTACGCTCCTCAAAGCCAAGCTCGCCGCATCGACGTTACTCTCTCACATTTTGTTGATGTGACAATCAAGCACTTGGGTGCGAGGGGTGGGTAGGGTGGTGCTGCTGTCAATAGTCATTCCACTTGTACGCGAAATCCAATTTTTGCGGCTCCTTCATCTCTGCAGGAGATACAATAGTTTGTCAGTGGGTTCATCTTCTGCGGTTTGGTTGCCCTTTCTAGGCAAATCGATGGACGGGCGCGCGCTTCCTTAAAAAGTCAAAGCAACAAGGTAACTCTACTGTAAGTACGAGACCAGCGGGGATCAAAGATCTCCAATAAGCCCAGCGCAACAAAAGGTCGCAGCTGTTCAGTCGGAGCACTCACAGGCACCAAGAGTGAGCATCACATCACAGGCTGTTTGAAGATGCCATTTGGGTGGGGGGCTGGGGGCGAGTTTCCTTTCTGCTTTTGAAGACACTTCCCTCAAATGGCAAATTGCCTGCACTTATACAGAGCCTTTGAGAGGTAGATGGGTTCTTACAGAGTGTTTTCACAATGTGTTTTCCTTGCGCACACAAACGGCAGCTGCCTCGGGGAGCAATTTGGGCCTTACTCAAGGACGCTGTGGCAACATGGGCAGGCCGGCCGTGGCTCACCTATCATGTGGCCGACGATACCTTCTGACCCTCGCATCGTTAATTACAGTCGAGAGCTGGTGTGAAGTCTCTTCAGCAGCTCTGGGGAGGTTGGAACGTGGTAGTGATGGTGTGCGAGACAGTCGACAAACTGCTGATGTAAACAGGCACACACTTCTCCACAGTAAACTAGCTTTCCCTGCTAATCCCTGGCAAATCCTTCGAGAGCCAACGGGGCCATTTTGGACAGCACCCCGTAGTCATCATTTGCATTCATCAGAGGAACGCACTGGGGGCAGGGGTAGGGTGAAGTGCCAGACTGAGCGCAGCGTTATCAACAGAAATACTGTCACAAAGCACCCCGAACAAAGCCTCTGTTTTAATTAGATAACACAGTGTCAATTCAGAGGATTCAACGGAGCACAGCCTTCGCAGGAAACGGGGAGGAAATGGTGAAAGGAAAAGTTGCAGGACGGACTCTGAGCGGGGCAGGAGGGGTTTCTCGACTGATAAGAGTCACCCAGCCACCGGGTGATGGGCTTCAGAGTAGCTTCTTTTTTTTTTTCTTTGGAGGGGGGGGGCTGCAGAACTGACAAGATGCACATACTGTACCCAGAGGTTACTGCCTCCACTGCTAGGCTGGAATAATAATGAGAAAGCATAGCAGCAGAATATTCATAGGCTGTCACATTACAGTGATTCTTGAAGAGCAGGATGCATACAATATGAGGTGTAGTGCAAAGGAAGAGGGGGATGAGGAGGAGCAGGGGGAGATGTGTGAAGGAGTCCATGCAGACAGGCTTCTTGAAGTGCCTGAGCGCTGGTCAGTTGTTATTAATCACACTACTGCCTGTAGAGAGAAGCAGACACTTTCCATTCATCTTTAATTAGCTGGGAGTTTTTTTCTTTAACAGGAACACTTGAAGCCGGAGGGCGCACCTGTTGCAGAGAGGACTCTGCGCGAGTTTGAGCTGCTGCATTTAAAACGAACAACATCATCCACGTTGATAAAAATGTCACAGGCATCCACAGGTGTCCTCCTGCCGGCCAGAACACGCCTGAAACCCCTTTAATGCTGCCAAACTGGACATGCGCCTTAAGCTATGGTTAATGCCACCTGTGCACGTGCGCGGTTCCAATTAAAACGAAGACTAAAAAAGGTGTTTTTTCCCACTGTGACGGGCTTACCTTCAGAGTCTCTATGTCCAGAGTAGCCGACTGCTCCATTTTCCAGTGGCATTTATCACACTTCACATATTTCCACAAAGTTGAGGCGAACGCGTGAAATTCAGCTCCCCCGCCGCGCCGCTAGACCCACTTCTTCACTCTCATTAGAGAAAGAACAAGAGAGAAATGAAGGGGCATAAAAAAAAATATACCTGCTGTTTCAGGAAGGCTGTTTTTTTTTTAAATGTATATATTAACGGTACACTTAAGTTGTGTTTAAGCTGTATTGTGTACGGAAGCCGGTGTTCAAACGAGCTGCGGTCTAATTAATGTACTCCGACTTGCGCGCTCCCCCTTTGCAGCTCGCTTTGACACGCTTCGCTCTCCTTCAAAACTCAACAGCCGACAAGTATGACGGAATAACCAGCTGGACTTCCGCTGCTTAACTTCAAAATAAAAGTCGGAAAATGATGTCGCTTATTCAGCGCCGCTCAAGAAGGGAAACCCACAGTAGTCAACATGCTGTTTGTTGTTACAAGAGTTTTTATTTACTTTAAATTAATCTGTATACAGAAGTGACCACCTTCTTCTTCATCTTCTTTAGTTGCTCCATTTAGCAGTCCCCATCATTCCTAGCATCCTCCTCTATCACACTAACCGTCTGCATGTCCTCCTTTACTACATACATGAGCCTCCTCTGAGGTCTTCCTCTTTTCCTCCCCACTGAAAGCTCCTTCTCCTACGTCCTTTGTTGGGTGGTCCTGGTTCTAGTTCAGGAGACAGAGCAGGTCATCTTGGAAGGTTGGTGGTTTGATCCCTGGCATGTCAGAGTATCCTCGGAAAAGACACTGAACCCCAAGTTTCTCTCTGATGCATTCATCAAAATGTGGGTGTGTTCAACTTAGTCACCTCAATGTGTGGTAAAGAGCCTAAAAAATATAGAGAGAAACCCCAGCAGCCACAGGCAACATTGGGAAGGAAAAACTCCCTTTTAAGAGGAAGAAACCTCTGGCTGAAAGTATCTGCTTTACAACAATACACCAGCACTTAAAGTATAAAGGTCAGTCTTTCAAGGATGTCAATGTTCACATTTTGGACTGAGAAGACATGTGTCTTGAAAAAGGGGTAAAGGAGGCTATTTATGTCCACTGTAAAGGACCATCATCAAAAGGAGATCATGGCTTATGACGAAAGCTGTCAGCCACCCACAATGCCATCTTGAAATCCCTTCAACCCCCACTCACACTTTGCCTCAGATGACCTCATTAGGTCGCATAATAGTATAGGCAGTGTTGGGAAGGTTACTTTTAAAATGTATTCCATTACAGAATACAGATTACATGCCCCAAAATGTATTCTGTAACGTATTCCGTTACGTTACTCAATGACAGTAACGTATTCTGAATACTTTGGATTACTTAATATATTATCATGCTGTTTACAACTACGTGAATGTACTATTGCTGTGTGATTTATTAATATTACTGAAGGTCCGCGACTCCGAACTGTAGTAGAGGGACCTCTGACTAATACGGCGGGGTCCCTGTCGGCTCGTAGCCGAAAAATAGCTTTACTTTGTTGTGTGGGTCAACTTTTCTTGCGAGAGACAGAGAGAGGCGTTGAAAGACTGCTCCAACGGAACTTATTGTTTTCGGAGGAAAACACGAACACGGTGTACAGTCGAGTCTTAATAGCTTACTTACAACTGGGCTCGTCAGGCACTCTTCTTGGCTGCAGTGGTTATTATTATATTTACATGCTTCCAGCTCCCGTTTTTCCTCGATGACAACTCGTACCTTTCCACTCCCCTTTTTCTCCCTCCTCGCGCTCACAGACCCATAACGTGTATGGCAGTCCATTCTCCCTTCAACACGGACTACACTGCCCATGATGCTACATTCTTTACGGTGTGTTCACACCGAACGCGAACAGCGAACACCGAAGCTATGCTTGTAGCATTCTGCCTGTTAGCTTAGCACAACAACAACGAAAAGGCGCTCTCTCACCCAGGAAACACACAGTCGCAGAGAGAGAGAGAGGGCGTCGCCCTGTAACCATGGCAACCGTAACGCTGCCGCCTGGAACAACAGAACGTAGCTGTCAAACAAAACCCAAACAGTCCTGACCCGCGACAAAATGAAACAGGAAAGTACCGCAGTGTAATCCATTTATTTCAACAAAGTAACTGTATTCTGAATACCACCTTTTTAAACGGTAACTGTAACGGAATACAGTTACTCATATTTTGTATTTTAAATACGTAACGGCGGTACATGTATTCCGTTACTCCCCAACACTGAGTATAGGGCACAATGATGACCCAAGCCTTTTTAATTACATTCATTGGACGACTCACACGATTAAGAGTGGGTCCACAGACTTCAAGACCACCTCCAAAGGGCACAACACCCACAAGGGGTTAAATACATGACATTTCCTAACAAATCTATTTTTTGAACTGAAGAAGCCCGAAGAGACCTAACAAGACGAGTCAAGTTCTCATAATAATAATAATAATAATAATAATAATAATAATAATAGCAATGATAATAATAATAGGGGGACATAACAAACATCAGATGCACTTTGTAATGACTAGAAAATTGAACTGAGCTTGTTTTAAACATGGCAAAGTAGATCGTTTTAATCTGAAAATAACACATTGTTCAATTTCCGGTTTATTCCTAGTGAACTCCGGTTGACTTTACAAAATATAAATCCCACTTAACGGACAATCCAAAGGCAGAAATTGGATTATTCTGAAAAAGCCTACGCTCTCCGGGAGAAATCAGTAGACACAAAAATGTGAGAGTATTTGACACTAAATGAACAAGCAGGTCAGCACAGAGTTTCCTCTCTGTTAGTTAAAGGCATCAATGTCACTGGCTCACTGTACAGCTCCATCAGCTCCCAAAAGTTGGTGATTGTTGCACCCTGCAGGAGGCACACCGACAGTGCAGCAAAAAGGAGGCGATCTTTATGTCAGCGTGAGTGTGTAAAAACACAAACAAACTTCTGGTGCTCATTAAACTGGGCTTGAAATCACAGATAATTTAGACTGTGCGTCGCTTAAGTTGCAATCTGCACTTCGTGCACCTCGTTTTTAGCGTTGGAGTCCCAGCAGAGGGGGGAAACGATGTTCCAGCCAGACAGATGCAATCAACCCAAGAGCTCCCCAGTTGAAGGATAAATAATCGACCGTGGATCAATTCATTCTTCATCACGAAGATGTCCGACGCTAAGCAACTAATGGCACAGAAAAGGTAGACCCCCCCTGCTTTCCAACCTGCACTGCACCGTGCGTGGCGTATTTTGAAGCAATGACAAATGTCAGGAAATTAAAATGTTCAATCATATTCTCCATGTATTGCACTGGCTGACACTGTAGCAGCCAGGCGATGATCTATATGTGCTGCTTATTCTCGCTGTCGTGTAGTCCTCGTTTATTTGAATGATGATCTCGGTATATCTGTGTGTGTCTGTGCGTGTTTTCCTGCAGTGCTAAAATCGCCGCTGGAGCCGTTGTGTGTGTTGAAAGCGAAATAAGAGGAGATGTGACTATCGGTGAGTCTTTTATATTATTACTACCTTCAAAATAAAAAGAAAGAATAAAGAAATCTACAGCTGCTGCTTTAAGCTCCATGTAAATCCAGTTCTTCTTCATTCACAGGCGCTAGAACAGTGGTCCACCCAAAAGCGCGGATCATAGCAGAAGCAGGGCCTATAATCATCGGAGAGGGGAATCTAATAGAGGAGCAGGCGCTTATCATTAACAGGTAACCCATAGGTGATGTGTGACTTTTATTTATTTATTTATTTATTTATTTATTCGCTTTTATTTTTATTTTTTTAAATTTATTTTTTCCTGAGTGATCATTTTCATGCACGCTTACATCCCTTTAATGTCTCTTAATAGTTATCCAGAGAATATAATGCCAGACTCGGAGGGAGTCGAGCCAAAGGCCATGACAATCGGGACTAACAATGTGTTTGAAGTTGGATGTGGTATCCTTTGCTGTAACAATAGCCATTATTTATGTAGGCCCACGGATGCCAAAAATAATTAAATAAATACGTAATGAATCATTTAATTAAATGTGTGGTTAATTAATTAAAATGGAAATTAATAATTAATTAAATACATGAATCATTAATCATATATCAATTAATATAATACATTTAATTAATTATTTGTGTTTGTTTCCAATTTAATGACACATTTAATGATGTATTTGTTTGATTCATTTTGGCACTCGTGGCCCTCTATAATTATTAGCCTATTAAATAAATATATACAATCCTGATTTTTGTATTATTATTATTTTTTTAAATTATCGTTTAAATTTTGTTGTTGTTGCTTTATAAGTTAAATGCTTTTTCTCATTTGGGAATATTGTTGTCCATATAGAGTTTGTCCACCAGAGAGCACTAACAGGCTTTGACTTGCTCATCACATACTATATACATACAGTACAGTGCAATTCCTTAATGCTCATTTCTATCTACTCCACACTCCTATTATATTCTAAAAAGTAACTGTTCTAGTAACTATTCTAAAAGTAACTGTGCTGCCTCTAAATTCATCCACTCAACCCAGCTGTTTTCAAACATGTGGTGCAGGCCTCCTTGTGAGAGACTCATTTGATTTGGAGGACATGATTTGAATGTGACATGAACTGTTTTATGAAGGGTTAGTTAAGAAATAGGAGGCCAGTTTTTTTTTTTCTTTCTTTTTTTGGCACAGCGTGTGAAAACGGTTTTGCTTCCGGTAATTTAAAAACATGTAGGTTACCATGCCAATAAGCAGTTTTAATCAATTTCTCTTTGTTTATTTTTTATGAATTTTTAACTCGAATATGTCAAACTGTGGCAATTCTTTGAAAGACGGTGATTTAGTAGAAAAATACTCAGTCATAGCAGCACATTCGTAAATGATTAAATCTCTGATTAAAAACTCCACCAGGTTTACAGGAAACCAATGATCACAACTCACACAGCGTCATCGCCTCAGGCTAAAGACGGAAAAGTTACCAGCAGTGCCAAAGGGAGCAATTTTTGTTGGCTGACTGGCCGAGTCGCACCCCTGTGCTGAGCAGGGATTCTCCTCTCACGCCCGAGAGGTTTAGGACAAAGTAGTGCCATGTTTAGTTGCAGTTTATGCCCCACAAACTGTTAAATAAACAACTTTCTTTTTGACATAGTTTTGAGAATGTTTGAAGACAGTGAAGTTAAGATAACAAACATTTCAAATATGGGAAAGTCTGATTATTCATCACTGTGTCATCGCTTCTTTGTAATTGTGCTCAGCTGGGATCCTTGGTATGCATTTTTGGCTAGTTTTTAACATACTGCATCACATCACATTCAAACTTATCTTGGATCTTTGTTATTTTATTGTTTATTGTAAAAAAAAAAACAAAACAAAACAAAAAACCTAAAAAAAAATCAAACTTTTGGCTTCCGAAGCGGACATTGTGGAAAAATTTTAAGAACCATCATATTAAGACAACTTCCTTGTGATTGGCTGTCCCTATCAAACAGAAGGATTGAATGGCTGGTGGGTGGAGCTTCTGTGGTCACAGCTAGAGCTGTGTGCCTGAGAATACTATTTTTGAGCTATCCATTCGCTATGACATTGTACAGAGTAGAAAACGAGTTCAGTGGTCACAGGGATTACTTGTACATACGCTGACTTTAGTATTTAGTATTTGTCCATGTTTACTCACAACTGTAACAATATATATGACAGAAAATAAGGGAAAGCACGTATGAAAACAGCAATATAAGTCAGTATGCAATATCTTTTGATTACATATCAGTTGTTTCATTCCCCTGATGTACTGGTTGAAGTCCTTGACAAGTCTGACACAGTCTCTCAAGCTTTGAAAATTGGAGACAACAATGTGATTGAGTCCAAGGGTAAGTACTGCATTAACATTAGAAAAAACTTGAGTCTTGACCCCACCCTGAGTTCTTGATATTTTGCTTCCAAGGATCCAGACTTTCTTACAATGTTTTAAAGTGCTCTTGAGCAATAATTCTCCAGGCTTTCTGAAGGTCTTTTAAAATTTCTCTTTGGATACTGGCTGCCTTTTCACCCATTTCCAGTCCAGTCCTTGTACCTAACCATTTTCGTTTGTCTTTTAAAGCCACTCACTACCAACCTATAAATCATTCAAGCAGAAAGTCACTTTGCTCAGAGATGAACTTTGTATTTGACAGTGTCACAACACATAATGGAAAACCTAGCAAAGATTGCAACAACGCATCATTAGGTACTATGTTACTAGCAGCCTGTCACAAAGACACATTGTTTGTTCACGTCTTTACTTAAATCTACAAAAACCACTAAAACTCACATGTAAATATGGTTTTACAGTGAGCCCAGTTTTCATATTTTTGACAGTGTGTTTTTGTAATGTTCATTCCCAGCTGATCTCGGGAGAAACGTGATCCTGACCAGCGGCTGCATCGTCGGCGCGTGCTGTCAAATCAACACGTGCGAGGTCGTGCCGGAGAACACAGTCGTCTACGGATCAAACTGCATCAGGCGTGTGCAGAGTGAAAAGCCACAGGTCAGTGCTTCACGCTGATGCTTGTCTGCGATCCTCCAGGTTCTGCTGGCTTGTAGGCACATTTGTAATAACCTGGGATGATTTTTAATTTATTTTTTAATCACATAGCCTCAGACTCTGCAGCTGGACTTCCTCATGAAGATCCTGCCCAACTACCACCACCTGAAGAAAACGGTGAAAGGAAACGGCACGCCTGTAAGAAACTAATGAGAATCCAGAGGACTGAAACCTCCTGCAGTCCCAAGCACCTCCACACACAGACACCTTACTCGTGCACTTCACTTGAATTCATGTGTACTTATCTTACACTTCAGCATTTCGCTGTCTGATTCTGATTCTCCATGCCCGTCTTCACGGATCCAACGAAAACAACCACGTGCACTTTCGCTTTTTAGATCAATATTGTGACTATTTATGATCTACTTTGGACCTGAAATCTCAAATTTATCATGTCTGTTTATGCTAATGTGTCTCATCTATGTTTATAAATGTTCCAATAAAATGGCATAAATAATGCAGTAAAGATTCAAATAGGTTTCCTTTCAAGCTCAGTTTTTTAAATAATATTATTCGACCACTAGGAGGAACTGTTGAGCAGCTCATGGCTACGAAGCCTTTGTTTCATCAGGTGATGCAAAATATCCAATTAAAGCAGCGTTCTTAAATAACACGACTAAAAATATCTTTTTTGTGTGTGTTCTAGAAATAATACTCACACGATCGAGTTTGTGTGTGGTTAAATATAATCCTTTCAAATGAAGCGTGATTTGGCTGTGACTCGTTTATGATTTAATAAATGCGATCACTGAGCAAAAGTGAGGCCTTGAAAAGATAAGGATGGGTGTGGCAGCCCCCTTTCTTGGATATGTTGGTGTTGCCAGTCATGTGTCCTCCCACCAGGGGTTACCAAATTGGTGCTGTGGGTGGGTAGAGTGGGAATTCCACACAGAGCGGGTGTGGTTCAATTTCTGCTGCAGAATGGGTCTGATTAATGCCTGGCTGCCCTCCCCTCATCGTGTCTAAGCCCCCTTTTAGAGTTGCTGAGCCCATCTGTAGCACAGACACAGATTTGAATGTGTGTGTGTGTTTGGTGGACAGTCAGTAGAGCATCACCGCCTGAATCACCTGACATAAAAAGTTCAGAAGTCACAGTTTACAGTTGCTTCCTTTAGCTGTAAAACAAGCTCAAGGCCACTGCTCATGCTCTTCGGAGTCTAAAGGGCTGGTGTCGTGCTCAGTGCATGCTACAGTGGCTCCCTGCAGGAGGCCCACAGCTGGTGTCGCACACTGCCAATACTCATTTGAACATGTCACGGTGGAGTCCCACGAGGAGTGCACGTCAACCAGGGGGCTAATTACTTCAACAACGGAGTGCAGCCGGGGCCACGTCTAGGCTCTTTTCTGTTCTCACTTCTTCAGCTTTCTTTTTTTTTTTTTCCACTACCCTCATTTTTATTTTGGGGTGTTGCTGAAGCGGTCAGTTTACTTTAATGTGACAAGGAAGACAGATGCTGCGCACAGTTGCACGGATGTGGAGAGTGACAAACACCTCATGGGGGGCTGGTGTGGCCTTTAATCTGCAGTGGGTTCTTTACGCAGGCAAAATGGCCATGGTGATAGCAGCTCATAGCAGGAATGTGAGGGGAAGTTCAAATATTGTGCTATATTTGGAAGCAGTTATTTATACCCCTCCCTTACTGTACAGTTCTGAAACTGAATTATCCAGCTTCCACTTATTTGTTAAAGCGGGCTGCTCTAGATTGCAGTGGTATTCACTTTTTTCTTTTTTTAAATCTCAAGTCTTTATTTGGCTTTAGCTACAATATGCAGCATTCTTTGAACACTCCATAATGTCTTATCTTAAACAAAGAGAAGTATGAGATCTTAGATGGGAAAACAGTGCTGGATACTGAGCAGGCTGCTGGAAAACAATGTGAGCCAGCACCGTTTGGAAACATGTAACTATTGGTATGAAAAAAAGGGTGAGAGAATGTGTTTTCTTGCTCTTTAATGAGCTATTATGGTGCTTTCAGCAGCACTTGCAGTCAGAGTCAGAGAGTCTTGGTCTAATCCACTGTAGTCCGTCATGTTCAAACAGGCCACCAGTTGCTTTTGGAGGACATAAAAGCTTTCTGACAGCTGACCTTTGCATCCAGGTCCGGTCCACCTTCGAAAAGTGAAATGTGACCTATAGGCCGCAGTGATTTCCATTGCAGTCCCACAGAAATAATTAATTTCATCACAAGGGGACCCACAACCTCTGGATGTCATGCCTTTTTTGCCGTGTTAGCTGCCTGGCTCTGTGGCTTACAGCGTCACTCGGTTAGTGCAGCACTTTTGGTCAAATCTGAATTACTGTGGCTGCGCGGTTTCAGTACATACAGCACTTTATTTTATGACTAAACACCAAGTGACACCCTTGTTGAAAAGTGTGGAGTGGTATGCCACTCCTGGTTCAGTGGCATATGTCACATTCCCTGCTGCTCTCGGGTGGTATGTTGCTGGTATTCATTGAGCCACTTTCCAGTGGCAGGTGTTGCTTGATGCTGGTTAACCATTATTGACTGTCACTTCAGTATGCGCACCTAATGCCAAGAGACTTTTTTGCTTGGCAAACATTTTGACTTTACAGCAGGGAAAGCACTGGTGGAATGATAAATGGATCACTTCCATTCAGTGTACCAGCAAGCCATTACAACCACACAGCTTGCTAGCTTACACCTACACTTTTACTTGGGAGACATTTAGATCCAAGTAATGCAGTAAACATAAAGATATTTACAGACAATGCAGCATGTGCTTGAAAGCATGTTTTTCTAAATGTGTGATTGTAAAATTATTTTATATGATTGGCACTGCAGAAAATAGCTTTAATTAAAGCTCTCATAAGCTAGCAGGCCAACTAAGCTAACATGGCCAAAGTTAGCTTAGTTTTAGTAGTATATGTGGGATGAAAGTAGTGGTAGGTCATGGTAGTAGTAGTGGTAACCAATGTTCCCTCTAAATTTTCATGTGTCTGAGCGAACACACAAACTCCCTGAGCGGTCCCTTGGACCACTGTGAGCAACAGCAGACGTGTGCACTGTGGTCACGCCAGCATCAAATCCATCCAAGTTACCTGGTTTATTAAAATAATCCAATTACAGCATTTACATTTATGTTAGACTACTTTTAATTAACTGCTTTAGCCCACATACAATGAAAATTTAAAAAAAAAATTGTTCATGACCTGTGTGGCATGTTAACACTATTGTAAGTAAACAATAACTTGAACTCCAATTTTGAAAACACAACTTTCTTTCTTTCTTTCTTTCTTTCTATATATATATATATATATATATATATATATATATATATATAAAGCTCTGACTTGTATTATGAGTCTGTGGTCTGGGAGAGAGTCCTGTAACTCTGTGTCTGCAAAATACAGTATATAATGACCAATGTTGGGCAATTTAATTATATAGTTACTTCTTCAAAAAAGTATCCAAGTTATGCAAACAACAAAGTTTTTTGCAGCTGTTTACCTAAAAATGCAGCCAAGGCATTTTTAAAATAAACATTTCAAACTATTTACAGAACAATCAGCTCTTCTGCATCAAATTTTCTGCCACACAAATTATTTGTGCCACTCCAAAAAATACTTTCTGTCCACTATGAGATGAAGGAGAACAACAGCCTGATACCTGCAGGCCTGACAACAGGATGTATCGCTCCTGTAACACCTGTAACATTCAGTTGTCGCCTCATTGTTCTGACACACAACAAAACTATTGACTACACTACACACTAAGTACACAAGATTTGCACTAAACATCTCAAATCTCTCACATCTCAAAACACCGCTGTCATAGCCTGTCGACGTTGATTAGCTGCGTATATACGAATGTGAATCATTGGCTGGACTATCGGATATGGTGGCATCGTTCTAATCCCATACGGCAGCAGCCAGTCAGAGACTAACACTGCAAAACAGAATTGTTAAAGTATTCATTTTAATTTCAATTCAGATTAGATTTTTTCTTTTTTGTGCGCAACGCAGATTTTCTGTGCGCAGAGACCGTGCCTGCGTAATTGCGCACACGCGCAGCTTAGAGGGAACATTGGTGGTACCTCATTATAGACATGCCAAGTTAAAGAAATAATGTTAACCTTGTTCTATGTAATGTACCACTGGAGTATACTTACCTGCGTCAGTCTGCATACTTAATTGCTTACTGGCTAACTTACCCATGCTAGCTGAGAGGCTACACATAGGATTTTTCAACCAATGTAAACGTGCTTACATGCAGTCCTCTGAAATCCCAATAGCATGCTCCATGTGGGTGCATCAGTCCAATGCTGATTGGTTGACAAGTAGACCAAAGCAGGGAAGGGAATGTGTCAATGAAGTTTACCAGAAATGGCAAAAGTGTGAAAACAACATCAAACATCAGAAAACAGAAGTAAGAAAAGAACAGACAGTGGCTGTGATGGACACTTGTGAAAAATTATCAGTATGTTACGTCTTCGGAAACATGAGAACAGTTTGGAATTAATCTAGACATGTACATTTATTTTACTTTCTCATCATGAATCACTTTGGAAAACACTATCTAATATGATTAAGCTTGTGGTTAAGGTTAGGGATAAATTTAGGGTTAGTGCTGGAATACAAAAACTTGTGTTACTGCCAGGAGCGTCATTCTATTGAATTCCATCCACAATCTGGCGCGTTTCATAAGGACGCGGAAGGATACCTTACTATGAGACGCCTCGGGATGTGACAAATTGTCGGTATGTTACACACTGGGAATGAGAACCGACTCTCACACCCTGATGCGAAACTGGAACCGATGAGTCACGTATTTGGACCTTTGCACTTTGTTTGTGCTGTTGGAGCATTTTTGGATATTTAATGATGTCGTCTGATTAATATTAAGGCTTACTGTGTAATACAGACTATCCAAAAAAATACTGCTTCAGTGTTGATAAGTGCAATTTTATTTTTTTATTTTTTTATATTATTCTAATTAGAAGGTTTATTTAAAACCTACAACCTCAATCTTGATGAATAAAGCTTGCTAGACCCCAGACCTTGTGAGATGGATGAGCGAGTGGTGCAGATTTCCAGGTTATTAATTAAGTTTCCTGGGTTTTGTTTTCTGTTTTTTACAAATAGGTCAACACTTCAAGAGGATTCAGAACTGAATCATGAAGTCCCAGGTTAAACCCTCTGATTGCAGGCCAAGAAAAGTGATGCTTCTTGGTCTGGAAGCACTCAGTCATAGCATGTTTACCAGCTTGGGCGAGGTCTTTTACTCTGCCCACCAATGGTGACAGTTCTTGAGATTAAGATGACAGGACCTTTTGAGGTGAATGTCGCACTAAATGCTTCCATTTGCCACAGAATATTTGTCTGTTTCTCCATCTCCCTCCTCTCATCCATTGCCCTTGCCTCTCCTGAGCACCGGCCTGTTCGCATGGTAATGTTACCATTTACATAAATGAATTCTACATTTTTCCATTTTATATGTGCATATATGGCACTGAAATAAGGACTTAATGGACAAAAGACAAGAATGCGTGAAATAAATAAATGAAGCTCAGCATCCTCAACGCAGATGTTCCCCTGTATAAATTTAAATATTGTACTCAAAATACAGTTTTTAAGAACATGTTTTTTCTGCACTGCAAATCAATATTTCATTAAAAAAATATATCATCACGATAGCTTAAAATGGTGACTTCACAAGAATAAGAATCAAAGAACAAGAACGAAATGGAGCAAAAATGACAATGACCATACATGCATAATTTATATCCACTTTAAGCAAAGGCCAATGTAACATACGTGCCAAGTAATTCGGCTGGTCAAAGCAACCTGCAGAAAGCAAATTACTTTTTTTTTAAACCTGCACATTGTTCAGTAATGATTAAAGGCAGTAGGAATGAGAAAGGCTTTAGGGCCCTGGTTTTATTTTAACCTTTTATTACTTCTGCTATACAACAGAAGAGTAGTTGTCCCAAGACATTTTAGGACCACTCAAAAACATTCAAAGGGAACATCAGAGTCCATTACAATGTCTTATGTCAACAGTTGGGAATTGACACAATGCCTTGCTCTCTACTTAACCCGTCCTCTGCCCAGCGAACCACTAAGGTTTATGGTAGTGTCTATTGACAAAAGTTTGTGCCTTCTTGCTTAGGATGTTTTATCTTCACACAACTGCAGGTCCATTACATAAAGACAGAAAGGTATTTTGATGAGTCAGGTTAGGCACATTTATGGGCTAGACTTGTGGTTCACATTGACCCTAAAATCTAATCTTAGGTGATAAACGTGGCACAACAATATATGATGAAGCTATGTTCAGTCCAACTTCAATATTGTTAATACTGTTGAAATATTAATGTAACCGTGAATAAACTTTTCAAGCTAACACGGATTCTCGAAACAAAACGAAACGGTAATCATTGTTTTCTGCAAGTTGCTTAAGTTTTTTTCTACCACTAAGCTAAATTAAATAAAGCTAATTAAGCAGCACAATTATTTGGTTTATCACCAATATTTGAGCAACTACTGCATTCCTCACACATGGGTCCTCTGTCGGAATACAGGAAACATTTTTATTAATCTCGAAAATCCCCCCCGACGCCCCGGACAGAACGTGAAAAGTGGACATGTCCGGGGAAAAGAGGACGGTTGGTCACCCTGATTAAAATAATGTTTCCCATGATATGTCGTGGCTTAAAGTCTTAGAAAAGCTACAGTATCTCCACAGTAAAACTGAATCTCATTGTAGAAAAGAGAGCACAAAATGTTTTTTATTTTTTTCTATTCTTAGTAGATTTCCAGGAACTTAGTCAGGCATCCCCTCCTTTTGTCCACACTGTTATGGAAATGTTTGTCTTCTAATTTTTTTCTGGATTTGTAGTCAGCCATACTGACTTCTGTGTTTTATGTTCCTTTCATGATATGGCGGGTGACAGGATCTGTACAACATGGACGTAATAGTTACAGATTCTGGCTATCAGGGAAAACTGATCAAAACATACTTTACAAGCTAACACAGTATGCACATTTAATAAGTATGCACAGAGGCTGCCCAGAGGCAAAGGCATAGCTGAAAAGACACTGCTTAAAAAAGGCTTCAGTGGCTTAGTAAAAAATAGAGAAGGCTTTATTGCAGCAAAATGTTGTCTCTGAAGGCAGCGATCTCTGAGCACAACGACTTGAAAGGACAGAAAGGAAAGAGAACAAGCTCGCCCATTAAAAAAAGCTTTAAAAAAATTACTGGTATTGTCACTTAGTGTGATTTTTTTGTGGCGCGGAGGTGGGGGTAATTAATTAGAGCGAAAAGGACTGATCAAACTGAAACAAAGCACCAAACCTCTCTAGCCCAATTAGAGCGGGTCAATCTGACCACAAATTGCTCATTAGTGATCTTAGAGGAAGATCAAAGGGCAGCGAGAATAAGGGAGGAACACTCTGTATCAGTAAGTCCAAGGAATGGAATGACCTGGCTCCAAGCCCAATGAGAGCCACTTATCCCACATCACTCAAAGGGGTGAAGTGCATTGCCCTGCCAAACACTGATCTACTAGGTTTACAGACAGTTTTTACAGTTGACATCTAGCAACATTGTTCATCCTCTGATTTTTTTTTCTTTTGGTAATACAGGATAAAGATACTAACTGTTGATTTGTAAGGAGTTTGCTGGAATGCAAAGAAAGGGTGTGGAAGAGTTACAGGCAAAGCAAGACATTGTTGAGTCATCTGACTGCAGTGCTCACTGAGCGGACTGCAAGATCCACGGGAGTCCTCCCTCAGGGATCCACCGCTGGTCAATACATCGGCGATGTGTCATGATAGATTTTTGTTTTGGGCTTAATATCAAGCTGGCATTTTAGCCATGAGTCACTGATCCAGAAGAAGGTACTAGATAATCTGTGTCTCAATACTCCTGCTTTTGGTTGTTGATTAGCTTGTTACAGAAAAGTTCTCTGGTTCTTGAAGCAGTGCTTTGACATATTGGGAAACAATGGGAGGATACTGGGAAAATTTTTAAGCTTCAGTTTCAGCTTGTAGCCTTGCATAAAGTGTGGAAACAGTAAAGAAACAGCTGGTCTGGCTCAGAGAAAAGGTAACTGCTGATCTCTAAAGACAAATAGTTATTATGCAAAGGCTCGTGTTCTTGATCT
Source organism: Mchenga conophoros (assembly GCF_057382185.1). Lineage (NCBI taxonomy): Eukaryota > Metazoa > Chordata > Actinopteri > Cichliformes > Cichlidae > Mchenga > Mchenga conophoros. Next base: position 70,197,907 of record NC_140528.1, read on the forward strand.
GTTTAACAAAAAAAAAGAGTGTAAAAATTACACTTTATGTTATAAGAGTTACATATTGGGCTATTACGTGCTAATGATCTGGCAGCAGTGCAGCAACAAATTTCTTACTTTCACTTTTTGTTTGGAATAATAAAATAAGAATGAAACAATTACGGGCTGTACTGAAAGGCGTAGTCAAGCGCTTTCAAGTGGTCGGTAAGACTGGGGAAGTGCTACAAAAATGCCTTTCCATTTTCACTTCCACAAGAGCCACCAGCTGTTTTCACACATGCATCCCTGGCCTCAGCTTTCCCAGACATTTCCCAGTGGAGATGCATGTATAGGAAGGCACAAATGACACACATTGTGTTGCCAGGTCCCTAGTACAAAATCTGTGTGAAGTCTGATTCCTGAAGCCCTCTCAGACAGCTAAACCAAACTCGAGTGCTTTCAGTAGTCTCCTGTTGTGTTTTACATGTGAGCCGAGAAGTCTTCGGACATTGTTGAGACCTGATTCTGAGGAAATTCCCCAGCAGGGCTCTTTTAAAAGAACTTCAGGGAAGGTGGTGAAATATCAAACCAATATAATAAGGTAAGAACTGAGTTATTAGTAGGTGCCTGTTTTTTTTTTTTCAGGTTCAAACAGAGCTGGGTTAGATGATGTTTATGCTGATCCAACTTTACCGGCTCCCAATTGTAGCTTTCAAGTATTACTCCTAACCTTCTTCCCCCGACTCTTTAACAAGATTTATGCACGCTATTTCTGTTTTTATCAACTCTCAAAGAAACAAAGCTTCTCTGAGCAGCCTGCCTGACATTGTTGCTTTTTGCTAACCCAGCAGCCCCTTAGATAACACAGAGATATCTTCATGTTGGGCTGGACCATGTCAAAGCTTGCTGACATGTTACCCAGGACACCGTGACCAGTCTGTCTCCTGCCGGCTCCTCTTTCACCCCCCCCCCCCCCCCCACACACACACACATCCTCAGCGTGTCTGTCTGTCTTTATATATGCATGTGTGTGTGTGTGTGTGCTTTTATGGTGGTGGGCACCCTCCCTCTCCGAGCATCAGACCACACAGCTCAGCCCTGAGACCTGTCAAACACAGCTGGGACATCTCCCCCACCCCGCTCTCTCCATCACCCCGCCTCAACTCCTATCCCATCCTCTCCTCCGCCTTCCTACCTCTCCTCCCCCTCCTTGCTCCCCAGACTCGGGCTGGAAGCTTTGATACAGGGGTGTCGAGAAGCAAAGGGGAACATTTCCATTTTTATCTGCTTCGAAGGCTCCGAGACCCTCCTCCCTCTCCCATCAGCCGCTTCTCATCAGCATAAAAAGACTCTGCCGTGTCCCTTCTTCGGCGCGCGCGCTTCAGACGCGGCGTAATTGATACAGACGTGATCGGGGAGGGGAAAGAGCAGAAATCTGTACGACCCATCCACGACGACTGCTTTTTCCTTCTTTTGTTGCCTTTGAGGTGCAAGTTCAGCAAAAAAAGACAGACTCTCTCTCTTTTCTGCGCAGGCTGTCATAAAAAAGCGAGCTCCTGTCCTGTGCAATAAGTGTCACGCAACATATAGTCAAAGTCCCCACGACGGAGCTGCTGTCAGCTCCTGAACTTTTCACGGCGGAATACAAAGTGAGGCAGTTGCTCGAAATAAATGTTTTGAAACGGTAAAAACAATTCGAGGCTGCCTTGTCACCTGATCGCCGCTTTTAAGGCTGTTCTGCAGCCCTCACCGTAGACAACAGCAGGCAACACCAGTGACATTTTTAATATTTTAACTTTTAGTATTTCTCCATTATTCCCACACCTCCAGGGTTTAGCTGTTTTGTTGTTGTTGTTTTTTACCCCTGCACCCTGAGGTTATAAGTGAGCTCACCGTGAAGTGACGCAACTAATCACGCTCCAATCTTGAGCACTTTACAGGTGTTATCTCCAGTTCCTCTTTTGTTTTCAACCTGCTCACTGTAAATCCACACGGAGACGGGCTCTAACTCTGAGAAGAACCGTTCGGGTGAAACGGCAAAAGCCCTCCGAGGCCTTGAACTGATGAACTGAGAGCCACGTGAAATTTATTAAGCAGTCAGGTTGATAATTGTCTGTAACTCCTGCTTTGCAGACAATGAATTTTGCTGACTTCTGCGTTTCAAGAGGGGAGAAATACTCCTGAGTGGGCATGCCTTTATGCTCACCATGTTTGCAGTGCAACTTGGTTAATAAGTCAACAGGTTATAGACATACAGTAAAATCAGTGACTTTAAAACTATGGTGCATAAAACTATATGGCAACATGAAGACGCATTTGAAAAATATACTACGAGTAATAGCTGCTTACTGATCAGGGTTTAACGGTTATACAAGGCTGCTCATGTGTCGAGTACCAATATATAAAGACTCAGTATAAAAGACTGTCTCACAATCTCACACGCCTCGTGTATACTTTCAGTGGCACAGCAGTGTGCTGATTTGTGCTGTTTCCCCACTGCAATAAAGTTTTGGCTTTGAGCCTTGGTGATTCATTTTTATATGAGTTTTCATCTTGCAGTCCTAAAAGCACCTGTAATGTGAGTGAGACTTAAAAGTGTTGGTCACCGTGAGTGACTAGAACATCTCACATGTATAGATGTGTGACACCTCTGACATTGAGTAAATATATAAGAAACACACACTATAAGAACATGCACGTGTAATAAAGGCCCAGAGCAGCTGATGAAAAACAAAACAAAGAATAAAACCAGGACATATAAGAATATGTGCTGTGGTGACAGATATAACATTCATGTGGTCCAAAGGGTGATTGGTACTGATTTTCCACTGAAGCTCCTGCAGCACTTGATAAATCTTGATAAAGCCGAGCAGAGGGGTGCATCCCACCCAACCAACACCAAACCCCTCCCTCCCCTCCGCTCTCCGCCTCCCTTTCTTCCTCCCCTCCCCTGCCGCACACAGGAGATGGGTAGAGAAGTTTGCTCGCGGCGCGGTCCGGTGAACATTACTGTATTTCATTTGGGGAACAGCAACAGCAAGAGGCTCTGGAAAAATAATACTAATTAAAAAAAGACGAAAAGTAAGGCTTTCCAGAGAATGCCGAGGAATATCCAACTCAACAGCAACATCAGCCGCAGCGAATTATTGTAATTATATATATGTACATATATATATATAAAATTAATGAGGTTTATCCGTCATCATTGATGTGGCCAAATTAGTGGGAAGTTCGGGTCAGTAGGGGGACAGCGGGCTCGCGCGCGGACTGTTGGAGGGTGCTTTGAATTTGTGGGTCCTGGAGAAGAAGCGCAGCGCGAAGCAGATTCAGAGAGAGCGAGAGAAGAGGAGGAGGGGGAAACAAGGAAAGAAAAGAAGAGCCGTCCGAGTGAAAGTGAGAAAGAGTCCCGCTCAGAATGAATAACAACAAACCCGAGAAAGAAAACGAGCCGAGTGAATTCACCAACCACGAGGAGGAGGTACGTATGCGAGCCCGAGGTGCTCGAGCGTCTGTCTGTGATACTGTGGGTGGCTCCTTGACCCGTAATGACATCCTTAATAAAAACCGAGTCATGCTAACAGCGACTGCTTCTTTTCCTCCACTCCTGTATTCATTAAGGTGTAGCTCGTATGCTGGTTTGTTTGTTTTCTGTGCCGTAATCTGGTTTTACCTCATAAAAGTTTCCAGTGTTGCTGTTTACATTATTAGACCGACTGTATGGTTCGCTCATAACAGCATCTATCACCGGTTTCCTGCAGGTAATGCGCTGTTATTGCACTGAATTCTTCACCTGTCTTCACTTTTACGTCTCTCCTCTACTTTTCTTTAAATTGTATTGTAGCCTTGTTGAAGTTAGCCGTCATTTTTTTTTTTTAATTTAAAAACAGCAGCAAGAACAGGGAAGGGCACGAAGCACTGATGAATCACTAACTAGCAAGTCTCGAATAACTTTGAAGTCAGGATTGTGTTTTTCCTGGCTGTGCTACGGCATTGCTAGCTGTGTCTTACTGTACAATAAAGCCAGACTTCACACAGCACTGGAAAGCAGTAGTAAAGGGAATTCAGAGCCAGGGCGAATTAGTTTTCACTGAAGCTGAGGGAGCAATTGAAGTTGAAACAACTGCCGCTGCAACATGTAGGTAATAGCAGGCTGTAACAGAGAGCCCACTGCATTACAGTGGAGCAAGAATAGCCTCTTCTAATTACATCTAAACACAAACAGAATGGCTTTGTTTACCCCCCCCAAAAAAAAGAAAGAAAGAAAAACATTTGGTGGAAATCCATTTAACGTGTTCTCAAAGTATGTTTTCCTCTCTATCTCTATAATAGCCTCATTTCTTCCCTTTCTCCTCTGTAAACATTGCACAATCCGGCCCAACAATATCTCCTCTTTGGTAAATAAGCCTGTAACGGCTCTCCTTGCATGAGGCGATTTTCTTTGGCTCAGATGAATCTCTCTTCAAATGACAGACTTGTTATTTCAGAGCTCTGCACATCCGCAGTCGAGTGATGTAAGGAAGGTGTATCAGATTATATCAGATATTTCTCTTGGAGCAATTTGATTAGGTCTCAGTGTAGCGTTAGACACTTTGTAACTGAATAGTGAGATGTAGCCAGCCTGCTGTAATACCATATTTGGTCCACTGTTGAGGTTGCTATGGATGCGGGGGAACTGCTGTAGCACCACACAGATGAGGTAAAGACCAAAGAGCTGATTTCTTGAGGTTAGGGAGTTTGAGTTTAAAGCTTGTGTCACCTTCTCCTTTTACTAACAACACGTCAGTCAAGTAGGGCTCTGTAACCAGTACACGGCCCTGAGGGTATTCTTGTTATTGAATCTAATAAAAAACAACTACTCCGTGTAAAATGAACATATTCAACAAAAGAAAGATGACTACTCAGCACCAAAAGATGTCTGTGTATGACCATCTAACTGTACAAACTGCAAATATGTCCAATTAAAAGTCTCATAAGTGGCAAATACTCACATTTCAGAAGCTGACGCCAGAGAAATACTTGAGTTTTTTGTCTAAAGCACCTTCTTAAGCACCTGCCTGTTTTGAATTAAGTTGAGCACAACACAGCTATAATTAAACCAAAATAGGGCAAAACACAAGAAAAGCACTTGATCTGTTACTATCGACACAAGCTTTTTGTAGCTGAAATGTTTAGTTGCTCATTCTCATGAGCGACTGATCATATTAAAGCACGAAAGCTTTCAAAATGTGAGGATTTGCTTCTTTTCTTTTTGCTTTCGTGACACTCGGTTACAGTCACGCCGCTTACGGATCATTTTTGTAAGACCAAACAGTTAAATGAGGACTTCAGATTATTCAAAGATCTCAACTGCAGGATAGGTCTACGAGGAAATAAGCTGTGTTAGCTGCAGCTGTAGTTCGCCAAAGACACAAGGCTTCAAACTTCTACCCAGCTATTAAAAATTCTGTGATGTCCATAAGCTCAGAGATGAGGTGCAGGTTGTGTAAAAGGCAGGCAGACAGAGACCTTAAAAGGAGACTAATAGCCAGAGAGATCTAATGGTTTTGGAAATGTTTGGAAGCCATCCAGACCGGCAGGGACTTACATTTACTTGGGTGAATTAACGTTAAGGTCAGACAGCACCACTTTATCTTTTGTGGAACGGTGTGTGTTGCATGCAGAGGAGCAGGGAGTTTGTCACAAGCGCAGATACATATTCAAGCTTTTTGCAGGCCCGTGCGGATGTACTCAGACTAATTCACGCTTTGACTTAGTTTCACTTGTCTTGGGGGGGTTTGCATGAAAGTCTGGTCTGCACAAATGTCCCTTCACTTGATGCAGAAAGCATAAAAATGCCAGCAACAGCACCACAGAGGTAACCATAAACTATAACCTCAAGAGAGCCAAAGTTTAACAGCCTTGCTGGTATGACTCTCACATGCTGAGCAGCAGCAGCTCTCCGCCCCTCCTCTTGGGCAGTGTAGTATGTGACTCAATGGATCACTGATTCGCACCGGTAAAGCACCGCAGCGAGCTCGGCTCCTCGTGCCCGCTTCATTGCTCAACCCCGCATGCCGTCGTCTGTGTACACGAAAGCTCGACGATGCTTAATGTTTATCTTCTGCGGACCGCCGCTCACCAAACATGGTCTTGTTGCAGGCAAGGTATGCAGGTTTCGGGGGCCTGGCAGCATCTAATCTCATGAGCCGCTCTGATAAGCGACATTATCAGGTGTTCTGGATGCTTTCGCGTACTGTGGCACTTCACTTCGCCGATGCTGCCGAGGTGACACGCCGTCGCCTTATTGGTGAATGTCAAAAGATAAGAGTTTGAACGAGGTCCGGTTTCCAGACCTTGTATGGACAAGACACCTGGAGCGGGTTTTCCAAAGCTTGACTCGAAGATGCTTTTAATAGATCGGCCTAGCGTGTTTTTTCTGTAGTCTTGACCGCGGCGGCGGCAGCGATGTGGAGTGTACTCAGAAAACCCCGAGTTCAAGTGATTAATTCCAGATGTGTTATCAGGAAGGAGACGGTCCATGACAACGGGGGCACACTGAAGAAACAACCCAGTTCACCTCAAATTAATCCCATCAGTTTATAAACGATTAGCTGATTTATTGATCAGTCGGATACCTGATTGCTGGGAAAATAAATAGAAGTTGGAATCCAGTGACTGTGAAATTTTCTGGAGACGTTACTAAATCTTTATTAATTGCTGTTTTTGAGCATTTAGGCAATGCAAAAAATCTTTATACTGACAAATGGCATGTTATTTACTGAAGTGAGGCAGTTATTTGTGTGCAACCCTATTTGAAAACCACATGTAAGCACAATGAGCACATTTTAGTGATTTGCAACACTGATTATCTGTTAGTAATTAAGGCTATTAACTGAATAAAGTCTTCTGGTCTTCTGTTACTGAGAAAGGACCATGTTTGGACTTATAGACAGTTTATGAGACAAAATCCTCTCTTTGTTACACGTAACCTTTGGCTCTGGGGTCTGATGGGGATCTTTCGCCTGGATTTTCTAGCACTTGGTAGGCAGTTCACTACAGAGAGAAAAGGTGTATGTATGACTACATGGAATGCTTTGTAGCGGACCGATTCACCCAATGAAGATTGACCTTTCACCTCTTTGATGTCAGTTGCCCTCCAGCTAAAGTGTATTTACTTAAGTTGAATCTCCCCACACCAAACTTGGAGGTCCACCAGCCAACCTCTTGCCTTTTGACAAATGACTGAGCACAGAACATCCCTCTTTTTATTTGTTCCTCCACAAGGTGAAACAGTCTCTTACTCGAAATCGTAGTTTACATGAAAGCAGAGCTGTCTCTCCCCCGGATGTAACACTCCAAAGGCAGCAGAAGTATGAAACTTGTCAGACATCTGTTGATTCTTGTTCCCAGCTGATCATAAACATTTAAGTGGATCTTTACAAGTGCCCGAAGAGAAACCGAATATCACTCAAGCAGAGTTCAGCAAATGTGGCGTATCTCCCTGGGGTGTAATTGGATTGTGCTTGGCCTGCTTTGGGTATCTAGCAGGTCCTCTTCAAATAGCAGGTCATGTGGCCACCGTGACCTTTTCCATGAAGAGATGTAGGTGGGGAGCTACGCTGCTGGAGAAGCACGGTGAAGCGGATGAAGGCCGGTGCCAGTCTGTAAGCGCGGTGGCGTGGGCATGTGTGTGGTCTGTACATGTGCATGTATCTATGAAAAGGGCACAAGGATATATTAACTCTCTATGACAAGAAGCATGACCAGAGGGGAGTATAGAGGGTAAAGTGGCCATGATAGGGAAAAAACATCCAAAGGATTGTCTGTGAAGTAGCCTATGTCAGACAGATATATAGACATATACACGATAAAAAATCCCTATACAGGCTCAGGCAAGCAGTAAAACCCTGCTCTATCTACCCGTCTGATAGTTTGGCGTTTATTTATAAAAGCGCCAAGGGAATTGTCATCTTATCTTAGCCGTTTGTCAGCTGCGCGACAAGAGGTATTTGAAAAGACAACAACAAGGCTCAGCGTCAGGAGCAGCCGGCTGGCAAAAGAGCCTGAAAAACAGATGTGAGGGGAAAAGACAAAAGTCAGAGATAATAACTGTATCCAGGTGGATAATTATACATACCTCTATATGTATATTACTCCTCTTTAAAAACCTTACCTGTCACTTGCTTTGAAATAAATCACATGCTGCACAGCAGAAGGAAGCGTGCGCTTTTTTCCTAGACAGCGCCAGCCATTTTGTTCTGCTTGGTAATACTGTGTTTATGCACTTCATCTGTCACCTCTGATTAATATTGCTTACTCATGAGCTATAATTATCTGCCTTATTGTATACAGTATCCCATCTTTGTCTCTTTGCACCTGCCTTCGCTCTCCTTTTATGCTCTCCACATTGTCTCAGCTCAGGTGTTCGATAAATTAAAGGGAAACAAAAGTAATTAGGGCCGTACGATGAGGCCATCCAGTGCTTTTTCTGCAGTAGGCTGCATTTTGCTGGAATGGTTTTGATCCAGTTTAAAAGGAAGGGTCGTTCCCAATCGATGCAAAGTTGTTCTGAGTGATCACCTTTATGCTGGGATGAAACCTTTCTATCCTGAAGGCAGTGGTCTGTTTCCTTCACAGGCCGCGAGGGGTTGCCGATGATGAAAATTATGTCAAGAATGGCATTTGATACCCTCACTAGAGTTCCAGAGACTGGTACAACCAATGCCAAGGCTGGCAGCACATGGTGGCCCAGCGCATTACATTTTTTCTTTATTTTGTGCCCAGCCACCAGCCCCCCCACCTCCTCTCCTGCTCCCTCTCTACAGTTTTATCTCCCTTCCCCTCTGTTTCCTTCCCTCCGTCCTTTTCTATGTCCCACCCTTTTTCTTCCCTTGCTACCTCCTTATCGTACTCTTTTCATTTCCTCCCACATTCCCTCCCTCCACCCCAGTAACTGTTTATAATTTCTCTCTTCTTCTGCACTTTCATAGCTCTCCGTTCTTTTTACCCCCCCTCCCGTGCACCCAATTTAGTCCCACCAGACAAACTCCTTATCCCTTCTCAGGGCCATGGACTCTTGACGCAGAGATCTCTGAACATAGGGACCATTTATGGACATGGAAGAGCCTTAAAGACACAATCTAGCCAGGGAGAAACGTGCCAGTCTGACTATGCAGCTGCGTGCCAGCCGCCCTTTGGCTGACCAGCAAGAATTAGCAATCCAAGGTCAGACCTGAAAAAACTAGAGAAAATGTTACCCATAGCAAACTAGCTTTTTCTCTTGTCACAGTAAAGCTGCTGACTGTAAGACTTCAGAATTTACTGTAATATAATAATATAATATAATATAATATAATATAATATAATATAATATAATATAATATAATATAATATAATACATAATGACTTATCTAATAATTAATAATGGTATTTTTCTAGTTCTAGATTCTAAAATGTATTATTTGTTTTGTTGTGTATGCTAGCAAACTAATTATGTTTGGGATTTTGTGTGTTTTTACTAGATATCCCCAAGATATCAGCTAAATATCTGCATTGGCTGATAACACCGTGGCCCTGTTGGTTTGACCATCTTGGAAAATAAGATGCCATGTACAACAGCCTGACTGATTATTGGCAGGCCAATATTATTGGCCAATAGTAGTTATTTGCCAGTAATATTAGCACTGACATTTATAATAGTGATGAAAAAAGAAAAAGTAGAAACACAGTTCAACCATGTTATGAGTGCTGATGTTGCATAGTTTGTCCTTTACAGGGCGCTCTGCAACTGCCCTACTTGTGAGTAATTAGTAAATACTCATAAATAACTACACATAATATGGAAATCTGTTTGTTTAATGTACCTGAAAGAAAAAAAATCATCTATTATATTATAATTTTAAATCACTGGTATCAGTCTTAGAAAGCCTATATGAGTCTTTAACATTCTCTGTTGGTTGGTTAAAACCATTTACCGGTGTTAGTGGCCAATATCTGACACGTCCAAACCCTTTGTGTTGTCCAAATGCTTAAAAAATTGTAAAGAGTTGCTGAAAGATTTAAGAAAAGCTGCTGTGGTTTTTATTATAGGGTAATATTCTGCAATCATGCCTTCCTTTTTTGACCTTTGATTCTCAAAACAATGAATTGCACCAAAAATGCTGAAGCTGTATGGATGGACGGATGGATAAAAAGCAGTCATTATTTGCAGATGAAAATATGGGATCACTTAGTGCCATCAATGACAAACCAAAAGAAACAGCTGCAACGCATAAAGGAAACGACTTGTTAGCAGCAGGCTAGGATTTCTTCATGGTGACGCCGAGGATGACTGAGTATCCTCCTGTTGTTTTTTGTTCCTCCGCTTGCGCAAGACGCTTTAACCCTCTGCCCACCCAACCAACCACAACACTAAACAGTCTAAGGTATCCTTGTTGGGTAGGCGACAACAAAGGAAGTCCGGGAAAGGCTGATGCGGAGATTAGTTCACGTTAATGAGCACTTAGGAATTTAAAGTCCATTCAGCGAATGTCATCAGATAACAAAGGGAAAGACGAGAATGGCGTTTGTATGAAAGACTTTTGATGAACTCTTTGAATGGGTCGTTTGTTGGGTTGATGAGAAATAAAAGACATCTGTGCATGATCAAGAGAAGAGGTTATTTTCTAAGTTAGATTAAAAGCTAGTGGAAGTGTTATGGTGGGAGGAAGAAAAGAGCAAAAGAAGGAAAAACTGAAGCGGGCGCCTGCTCGCTTTTCCTAGGCCGTTTGTTTTAAATGTCTTTTAAAGGTTAACCTGTTGGAACATTTACAGACCCTTACTGAGCAGGAACTGCTCGTCCAAAGCACTTGTGGGAGTAAGAGAGAGAGACAGAGGAAAAACAAAGCCGTTAGGAGTGTGCTCAGTCTCACAGTTGACCCCAGACGTGCACAGTAACCCCGGGCTAATCTGCGACCTCCGACCCCAAATGTGAAACTTGACCCGTTGAACCCTGGCGATTAAGAGGCAAAACCGAGTCATCCATTAATGGTTGTTTGACACCTCCCGGGCCTGCGGTCGCTCACTCCTCACATTCCCTGATAGAAGATGAAGAGGAAAAACTTGTGAGGATGATGGAGAGTGATGTCAAGCCGGAGCAGTGACAGTTCAGGGGGTGTGGGAGTCTGTCAGTCGGGCTGGGTTTTAATCACGCCGTGCTCATCTGATGCAAGAAAACTCAACCTGCCCTGTGCTCACGTAGGCTTACGGGTTCACTTTGATTTTTTTTTAGCTCGGTCACAGAGAACAAGGACTCGGGTGGATTTGAAAGCAAGCCGCGTGGTGGACGGGCAATGAAACATTTCCTCTGAGCTTTTTTTTTTCTCTTCTTCTCCTTCTTCTTTTATTATTTCATGTGCAGGTACTCGCCTCACTGTTGCATGCACACTTGCTACGTTATGCTATTGTACCCTCTCCTCAAGGTTAGAGCCGTGTCCTGCCACTTCTGGCTCGAAGGACCTCCGTTTATTAACTTGGCTGTCGAGCGCGCACGCGCACACGCGCAGGGAGGGAGAACGAAACACATAGTAATCTTCTCACATTGCACCAAGGTCGCGTCCCTCATTTCAGCCAGAACGAGCGGTCAAAAAAGCACTCAATTAAAGTCAGGGCAAATATGTGAGAGAGCCACATAGTGCAGCCGGATATAATGAGGCATTTCAGGCAATTGCTGTAACAAATTTAACAGTCTACAACGTAAGCTGAATAGAAATGACACATTAATACGTTACGGGGTTGTCCACTTAGACAAATCGGGCCTCTTCGTAACGGCAGCGTCTTCACTGGAGAAAATTTGACGTTCATTTGTACACATTTCGACTGGTGTTGCCTTCAGTCATGGTTATGGCTGTGAAACAGCTGTGGTGTCAGATGTGGCTTTGGTGATTAAATCTGCATAAAATTGTGGCTGTTTGGTGGAAGTACGTCTGAGGCCTTTTGTTGGTTCAGTCATACGAAAACATTCTTCTTATTATTACTATTGATTCAAAAAACTTGTGTGCAAAGGTTTGATTATTTTTATGATTTCCTAATATTTGAAAACTCCATAAATCATCAAAAAGAACCTAGTTCATGTCTTAAAGTGTGTATTTTCATTGTTTTCCAACAGCAGTTTAACTATTAACTACTTAGTAGAGTAAAACTGTGTGTGAGATTAGACTAACAGTAGAAAAAATGCAAATGCTCCCCGAGTTTGTTACAGAGTTCTGCGTGGATCGCCACCAGAAAATAAACAAAAATGAAGTCCAGTGCAAGATCTGCCAAATGCAAGCTAGGATGCCACAAGTCTCCAATAAATTGTTATTTCAGAGTAATTTGGGGTCGGGTGAGCAGTGATCTTTTCTTGAGATGCCCATCTTTATTTTATGGAATATAAGCAAAGTGAAAATTCTTTGAGAGTAGCAAAATATAAAGTATTTATTTGGGGCTTAACCCAATGCATGGCACTGTTAACAGAAATAATAAATCTGAATAACCTGACTCGACCATCCAGATCTCCCAGTTTCATATACAAAGACACAGATACAGTATATCTTTGTTGTTTCAATAAGGGACATGCAGATGTTGACGTATGATCCAGGAAATCGTGATTTCATTGTGTTACTGTTTTCTGACATCTCACAGAGATCCAGCTAGCCTTGATACTTGTCATAGATTGATGCTGAAATACTAGTGCCAGCTGAAAGACTTTCAAATCATAGTGAAATAATGATTGAACCCACAACAACAACAAAACAGATTTCCTCTTCAACACAGCACTTGAGTCTTATTATGAGCACAGGCTCCTCCCTCCATCCATAGGATGCAACAACGGCAATGATAGCATATCAATAGGGTGATGACCTCACCCGGTGCTTGTTGAGTCAAAGATCTCTGATTAGAGGTGCACAGATCCCCTAGGACTTGCTGCAGAAGTGGCCTTAATAGAATCTGATGTTTTTGGCCTGGGGCTCTGCACTCTGCTGTGCACCGCTAAGGCGTTGCCAGGGAACTGCACTGGCACGCCGGCTGGGAAGTACTCAGCTGGCTTGTGGTAGGTAGGGACTGCTGTTTTTGATCGAAACCTGCCTGCGTGATAGTGTTTGAGCACGCCATAAATGGTCAGCGATTCAAAGGCTTAAACCAGGCCACTCAGCACTATGGAAATATAGGTATGTGACTCACGGGGAACCAATAAAAACAGACCCAATAAAACAGCGGCCGAAGGTTTGTCTTTGCTTTTTTTTACAAATCTGCACAATCTGCTCAACCTCCGGCTTGACCTTCGCTTTAGTTTACTGCATCATGAAAGTTTGATGTCTCACTTTACCTGGTGGGAGCATCTTTACAGCTCCCTCCCTTTATTTATTTATTTCTTTTAAGCCAACCTGATAGAGGCATAAATATAGACTGATATTATAATCAGCAGCAGATGTCTGAAGAAGAGAGCAGCTGATAGATTTACCTGTGAATCATCCTGTATCCAGCGTGTGTGCAGCCAGCTCCACGCTGGACACACACACACCGGAAAAAATGATCATATATCATAACAGCTGACGTCAGGAAGTCTCAGGAATGAGGTTCAAGACAGCCAAGAATGTCCTTTTGTTCCGAGTGTGCACAGGAGTCATTGTGTTTGTCTTACTCGTGCATCACATCCAGCTCCTAAGTGGCTATTATCAAGGCTGAAGACAGGACTTAAATCACAGATAAGATCTTAGGAAGCTTGGCAAGGAAGGGTTAGACGACTAAGATTTTCTTAACGTGTGCAATTCTGACGTTCACTCTTGGCTTTTTTCCACCTAGAGTAAAATTACAACTCCTAAAAAGAGCGTCGTATAAATCTGTCGTCTTAACCGCGTCGGTGCGAAAGCCCGACGTCGTTCACTTGGGATGAATTTGGCATCTATTTTTGCGGTCGTGTGCAGAGTAATGCTCACTGTAACGGCAAAGCTGACAGAGAAAACAAACACCGTCCCTGATAGAGATTTCAAATCTGAAAGCTTTGGTGTCTTTCTTTTGACTTATCTGTCTTCATCTCAAAGAGTTTTTCTTATTCTTTTTAGATTTTTAGAGCTTGAGCACCGTTTCTATTTTTACAGCACTTTTTTTTTTTACTACGGCATTATTAGTTTTATCAGCCTCAACAGCTGTCAGAGACTGACCTTGCTTGTGTCTGATTGATACCATCCTTTTCTGACTCTTTGTTCCCATGTAACTCCATATAAGGAGACCTTCAATTGAGTTTACTTAAACAGAACTGCCAGAGACAGAGCGCAGTGACGGCCCTGCAGGGTTCAGCTCAGCTCAGATAAGATAAGAGCAAAGGTGAGAAAGTCGCTGAGGTGAGATTTTTCTCTTTTTTTCTTCTTCCGGATGGATGGGTGGTTTGGCACTCGCCAGCTCTCGCTCTCCTAGTTGCTAAGCTCCTTTGTTTGTGTGTTGCTCTGCCTTTGGCTTCACTGTTGCGTATCAGGTTACATGTGGGAATGAGGTGCCATGTGAGTTCAGCAGTTCCTTTGTCCCCTGAGTTGTGAATCCACTATCTAATGAATCTGGGAGCTTTGAATATACTCTGTGTAATTGCATAGCTACGGTTTTATTCTAAACTGGGCCCTGTACAGAATCAGATTACAGTATCATGCTGTGGGATGTTGTGACGTTTGCAGGGGTGTGTGTTTGCATTGTTTGATTGTATTGTCTTCTGTGCGCTGAAGCATTTGTCTTCCTGAACCAAGATCTTTGATTCGGTGAAAGTTCCAGGTATGAGGATTGATTTGTTTTCTTAGATTGCATGCTGGCACACCTATATATATATATATATATATATATATATATATATATATATATATATATATTAGAAAAATAACCTATACCAATACATTCACAACAGGCCAGTATTGGCCGATGATGTCATTCGATCAATTAAACAGTTTTAAAAGTACCCATTATTCCCCGTATGAGCCAGTTAATTTTGTAACATTTTATTAGAATAGGGAGTTCTTTCTCTTGTTTGCTTGTTGTTTTGTAAAGCTTGATGGAGGTTAAAAGCAAAAGTACAGCTGTTGCATTAATAGGAGACAGATGTGTAACATCTCCTGGACTGACCCTTCATTAAGGGCAGATGTGTCTACAATTACATGCAACTAACAGAACTTTCACTGTTTTGCTGCTTCCAGAGTGTAACGGGATCTGCGTTCACGGGCTGTGGTGGGGCATCCCAGCATCTGCATCCTATAGTGTTGCTCTGCGTTTCATAAATGTTGCGGCTGGGGCTAATGTGTGTTACAGGGCTACTGCTGTATTCATCTGTTTTTTAGATCTGGTAGCCAGGTTGCCGATTGCATAACTGAAGGATTTGTGCTTTTACACCCCTTCTGCGTCACTAGAAATATTATTTTGAACAATAATGTGGAACAAATGCATCTGTCACCCAACCATTCGATCAATACTGTTTCCATGTCAGGGATAATTGATATGTATAGCGAGCCTGACTAATTAACTTAAGGTAACTCCTGTTATTGTTTTGCCAAACCAGGATGGTATTAATTATTCATGAATCTTGAAAGGAAGGAAATCTCTACGAAGTATTGTTTAGTTAAATGTTCTGTCAGCGAGCAAAGGCCTGTGTGACTGAGGCCTTGGTGAGGTGCTCACCTTATCATACTAAACATTTAACTTGTGAAAGGAATGCAAGGAAATCAATATTGGACTCGTTGGTATGTTTTAGCATGCTTACAAACTGAACAAGAGTCAAGCCATGCAAAGCATTTAGAAGAAACGAGATCAATATAGCGGCTTCAGAAGTATTAATAACCTAATCTGCAGACAAACACATAGTAGGTTGTACTCTGTGTTTCTAGTCTTAATGCTAAGCTAAGCTAACTTGCTGCTTAGGTTTGCTTTACATATATTATACAGATCTGACAGCAGTACCAAACTTCTTGTGTAACTTCCAGATTTATTGCTAGTCTCTGTGCAGGTGAGTTAACCCCCACTCAAGCATGTCTGGTATCTCTTTCTTTGACGTCACCTAACTATTTTTTATCATCTAAGGTTTGACACTTAGGGAGTTTATGCACTTTGTATCCTCTAAAAAAACCCTAAAAAACACTAGATTCCACACTTGAAATGAAAAGCTTTAAAAAGTTTTACCTTCAGCACACCTCCAGCGATCACGCTGCGTGCATTTCCTCCTCATCATCATCGCATGTAATAACATAAGAACCCCGTCCTTCCCTGAAAGCACTTTTGTAGTTATTCTTATTTTGCACCCTGAGGGTTTTGCACCTTCTCTGACTATGGGCTGTGGACCACAACAATTACATTTCCATTTAGTCTGTTGTAGCTAACATTTACATTATAATTCCCCAGCAATGCCAGCTCAAGTTTCAAGTTGAAAAGTTCAAATGTAAAACAGAGGCTAGAGCTGCGAGGGAGGGTTACCATAAAACACAGCAGGTTGTAGATTACACAGGAGAACACAATGCTCTTACTGTAGAACGCACTGTGTGTCTTAGTGTGTTTGCAGAGCTGAAAGATACCCGTATCTGGATTTAAAAAGTTTATCTTTCAGTGTAAAGCCAGCCTCGGTAACTGTTTAACTCATGCTCATTGTTCTTTTTCCTCCTAACCTCATCTGTTATTGTCAGAAAGGCAATGTAGCTATTTATAACTGGTGGAGGTTAATGAAAAATACATGATCTTTGTCTCTCTCGTGTCTTCCTCAGGTCCGAACACTATTTGTCAGTGGGCTACCACTGGATATTAAACCGCGGGAGCTCTATCTCCTCTTCAGACCATTTAAGGTATGTTTGTATGTTTTAAATGGATGGCCTGCTGCTATTCTTAGCAGCTTACTTTCCAGCAGTCAATGGGACCTCCATTAATGGTGATGAAATAAACGGCAATGGAAACTCTCCCGCGAGGTTCAAGTGTCTGTGTTCTTAAAGCCGACGTTCAATCACATCTTGATCCATGAGAAGCTTATGTCTCATGGAAAAATGGCTCAATGCCTGCGAAACAAAAACAAAGCTGTTTGCTTCACCTCAGAAGCTCCAACTTTGTTGCAAGAACACAGACCCCCAGAGTTTAGTTCAGGTGAATACATGTAGATGTTGCAAGCTTTTTGAACTATCGACCAAGACTAACGCGCCTTAATGGTGCAGCAGCAGCAGCAGCAGCAGCGCTGTTTAAGTGATTAATGCATCTAATCGCTCACTTAAGCAATGTTCATGGTATGTGCTCTGAGTAAATGGTTTGCATCACGAGTGTTGAAAGCAGTAAATCTTGCTTAATCAGGTAAGACACAACAATCTAGTCCATATGGTCTTCATAAGAGCGCCGTGACCTGTGAAACTGCCAAGCTTAGTCCTCCGTGACCCCAACATGCCAACATTTTTGAGTAATTTAGCAAAAAAGCTTTTGTAAGTGTAAGCAGCCTGCGTGTTTTGCAGCTTTTTAGCCACTAAAGTTGAATTTTTGCTTTGTTATGTGTATTTCTGACATTTTGTTTTCTGTTTTTTTCAGGGCTATGAAGGCTCCTTGATAAAGCTCACTTCTAAACAGGTATGCTAACAAGTCTTGGATCTGTGTTGTGTTCAAAGAAACTCCTGAATGAAGCCGGTCAGTCTCTGGTCACACTGTTACTGTCCACATTACTTCTTGCTCATCGACACCTTTGCATCTTTTTCTTCTCTCTTTGTGTGTTTAGCTTGTTGAGAAAGAAGGATTAGCAGGAAGTGCCTTTAATAGAAAAGAAAATAACAAATAACAAAGGTTTCCGGGGGGAGGGAGAATGATAGGAGGGGAAAAGTGTTGCACCAACTTGCCTTTGGCAGTCGGATGTAGTGCTTGTAGTTACAGCGAGTCGACTGGTGGGCTGTGTGAGGACGAGGAAGAGAGACGGGGAAAGAGTTTCGAGGTGTCAAAGTGAGCGTTTTGACAAGAGCAGCACTGATGGTTGAGTTTTGCCTCCAGGGTTGCGGGACTGAAAATGAGCCCAGCTGGCAGGTGTCCACGTCCAGAGTGGAGCAATTTAGCTTCATGTCAGCTTACTTGTTGCCACTTTACACTGTTTCTCATAAAGACATGACATGCTCATTAGAAGGGTTTAAAGCGATTTGGGTTGAACTTGCTGAGTGTAATACCTTAAAACTATTCCTGAAACCAAGTACAAAGGAAAGCTTTAGGCTCTCTCTTTTTGTTTCACTGCTATTGCGTGCATTCAGAAAAACTCATTCTAATGTATGTATCTATGATTGAAGTCTAATTTAGCATTAACGGTTCTTCTCACTTGTTTGGTGATTTTGTTGCCAGTTATTTTCTTACAGTCAAGGTTTATACACGTGTGGCAGTGGGCCTGAAAGTGGCCGAATTCAAAGATTAAAAGGTGTGGCTCGATACTTTTGTTGTTTTGGTGTTGTTCACAGCAGACTGTGTTGTTTGTCAGATAGTTCCACCTAAGTTAGCCAAGCTGCAGCTACCTGTTTTGGGACACCTGCCAGTCGAAGCAGCCTCTCCCCTGAGTTTCAGCCTTACCCTATCGAGACGGATCAATTATTAAAAACATCATGTATGATATAGTTGTTATGAAGGAAGAAACTATGAACCGAGACTTGAACAGCTTGCTGTAAGATGCTATTTAATGCTGTTTAGTAGGACATTTTAACATGAGAGTCTATGGGGATTGACTCGCTTTTGTTGGCAGCCTCAAGTGGTCACTAGAGAAACTGCACTAGCTTAATTTTCAGCCCCTGGAGAATATTTGGCTTTTAGACTATGATGGAATTCACAACCTGTTTTACCTTTGTGATTAAACTGTGACTCGGAGCGATGTTTCTCCAGCCTAAGTGGCATCTTCAGCGAGAGAACTGCTGTGAACTGATGCTTATGTTAAGACAAAGTGCTGCCCCCCATTTCCTCAGGGTTTGTTTGGAGCAGCTCTCCTCCTTGTTAATGTTAATGACAATGGCCACGCAAATCAATCGATCTCCGTCTCTCTCTTCCAGTCCAAGAACTCCCAGCCATGTCCATATATAGCAAAAGCCTGATCTCAGAGCCTTTCTATTTATATTCCTGTTATGCTTCCTCCTCCTGACGTCTTCACTTAGTCTTTCTTTTCTTTTTGTGTTACTTTTCGGGGGTTTTCTTTTCCTCCACATCCTCCTCCTCCTCCTCCACTGCACTTCTTCAGAATTCCCATAACCCTAGACTGCTTTTCCAGATCACACGCAGCAGTGTGACCCCATGGGAATAACATGTTTAGAGTTTTCTGCAATCTCTCCCCCACCACCACCTTCTCCCAACGTCCCCATCCACATACAAGACAAAAATATGTATTTTCTGTTCATATCTGCAGTCAGAAATCCTGCAGCCGCACCTACACCCCTGTGAGTGTGTGTTTTTTTTCCTGTTTTATTTCTCCTCACCTTTACTACTGGCTTTGAAGCGATGTCGCTGGAATATAAAACAAGTGTGGGTGAAACAGATGCGAATGAGAAAATGCTGCACTGACAGGCCTGTTTGAGGAGGTCTTTAAGAAAACCCCCCCCAACTTTTTCTACCCGTTGCCCCACTTGCTTTCATTTTCACCTTTAACCCTTGAAATTCCCCCCCCCCCCCCCCCCCCCCCCCGTCCCTTTCTATCTTCTTCTCCTTTTTCAGCTTTTACTCCCTTCTCTGCCTGTCTCACACTAAACTCTTACATGCTTGTTCTCACTCCTGCATTGCCCGTATTTGGGCAAAGGGGAGCCGAATGATGAACTCTACAATGAAAGTGCGTCCAGCCTCCAATCGCCCTCCGCCTCCCCCTCCCCGCTCTGTCGCAATGGTTTTATAAACAGGAGAGAGGGAGAGGGAGGCAGAGAGGTAGGGGGTGGGGTATGCTAAGATGTTAAAATATATATATATATATATATAAAAACATGTCTTTGTCACTCAGACAGAAATGCCGACTCAGTTTTCTGCCTTAAACCATGTTTCTTTCTTTTGTTCTGTCTCCTTGTCTCCCCAGCCAGTGGGGTTTGTCAGTTTTGACAGTCGATCAGAGGCGGAGGCTGCTAAGAATGCCTTGAACGTAAGTGTCATGCCCTCGTTGTGCTCCAGCTCAGCTCTAGTGTTTCTCATGAAATCTCATCTTTTTTTTTTTTTCTGCCTTTAGTGCAAATGTATTTGAAAGCGGGGGAAAAGCGTTTTCTATCACATGAGGAAAAAGCTGAAAAGTGAAGCAGCGAAGGCAAATATATCACAGCTGCTCTAAAATAGCGTGTGTCTGAATGTTTCTGTTTGAGTAAATAAAGTCTTTTTTTTTTTTACTTTAAGCTCTGCGAGAGATCCTGCAAGGTCAGAAGAAAATTAGCTGTTCTTCCACATAAAAATAGAAGATATTGATCTAGGGTTTAATTTTAATCTCTCGTATTTCAGAATGTGGCTCAGTAGAAAGCCTTGATGAGGCAGACTCTAACACAAAACAGAGCTCATCTTCTCACGCGGTTTTTATTCGACTCTCTTGAAACAAAGTGTAGACGGACGGTAATGAACGCCGCCTGTCTCCTACACCTTTGTTTTTCCATTGTTGTTTTTGTCTTCACCATGCACCGCCCTCCTCCGATTGCCTCTTAAGTTTTTGTTGATGTCTTTATCAAGGCAGCGGATCACTTTAACGGCCCTCCTCTTAAGTGGGACCGTGACAGCGCGAGCGGTGTGTCAGCTTTCTCAGATGTCGAGATATCGGTGCTCGTCAAAGGTAGAGCAGAGAGTTGAACAAAGGATAAAAATTATCATCTTATTATGAGCCAACAACAGCGAGACTGTTTCCGTAGAAGGGCTCAGTGGGGCTGAGAATTCAACGCTGCTCTTGTTTTTCAGGGAAAGCTATGTCCCGGGGGGTCATATGGAGATAAGCCAGATTCTGCAAACATCCATCTGCATATTGAAATATGGGCAAGACGCAGAAAACTGTGGGAGAATTTGGGGATTTGTTTCCTATCATAGTAGCTCTCTTATATTCCCTCCAAGCTGTGAGCCTCGAAAACAAAAAACTGAATTACCTCCAACAGTCAGAATCAAAGCTCTACATGGAGAAGGTGCTATAAAAAGACATTTCGAGGTAGATATTCCAACACATTTCAAGCAGAGGTGTGCTCGGGCCTCATTATTGCCATGTAGCTTATTACACCTCTGCAGCCTCTACTGGCAGAAGCCGCGAGTGCGCTGAGCCGAGGCAATCCCAGTTAATTCCCTCCCCTTCATGAGAAGAGTCATCCCTCGCTTGTTTCAGCCTTGCTTCGCCCGAGCCTGCAGGGATGAGTGCAAGTTCTCGTTTGCTGCCGAGAACTTGCACTCCTGGCTGCTTTTCTCCTCCGCTGATCTGACCTTCGTGCTTTTCTGTATCGTTTACAGGCAATCAAATGAGGTTAATTTCAGGGCGTTTATAGTTCCTGGTAAAAATGTGTCCAAGCGGAGTAAATGAATAGCAACTTTGACGATGCCACATTCCTGTTGTTTTTTTAATCCCCATATGTGGAGATGTTTGATGAAGATCTGATGGCAGGGCAGCTTTTTCCTTTGGCCTGTCGTGAGCAGTGGCATCTCAAGAATTCGCCAAAATGTTTGGCTCACTCTAAGCGGTGATGCCTGACATATGTCAGGGTATTTGATGTCATGGTATTAAATTACACTGCATTCAGTGGGGAACAGAGTGAGGGCCTTGTGGCTTGTCTGCTTGTGTTGTAAATGACATCATGCGCCAGCCAGGTTTGTGTCATCAAGTTCTGATTTCCCATTGCATGTGTCGCTCAGAATAAGCAGCTTCAAAGGCTAAACAAATGAAAACGCTCTCGTCACGCCAAGATTTCAGCAGTAAATTGTACTGTACAAAGTGACAATTCCAGATCAAGCTAAACAACAGATAACAAGACAGGAAGTGCAGCAATGGAAACTGTACGCGTTATCTAATAAGTTCTGTGGGCTAAATTAGTCTGCTTCGTCACTACTTAAAGGCACAAGGCGGCACGTCTGTCAGTCGCTCCCTATTATTTATAACATCATCGCTTCACTGATGAGCAGACTTATTTATTTGGTCAGCCTCTTTAATGCACGGTTGCCAAACCAAGGTATTAGCTGTTGCATTTTTAACATCATAAAGCGTCATCATATGCTGATCATGCGCTAATTTCACTTCACTAAACCTTCCAGGAAAGCAAAAGACAGATAAGAACGTTATAAACAGCTTGTCTGTGCTTATATTTCGACTGGGAGCAGTATGTGAGGAAAAAAACATTTTAAATATGTAAACGGTCGAAATTTAAGATAAGTTGAAACCAAATGCAAGAACTGAAATATCCATGGTTCCAGTATTCTGTCTGTGCCACAACAACCTGTCTACTATTCAACAACATGCATGTAGAAGTTATAGTAGCTGTGAAAATGAACTTGATTTAATCACAACAATAAATCTGATTATATGCAGTTGTGTTGAGGAAATATTATTCCTCAACACAACTGCATATAATAATGAAAACATAATTCAAGCACCCCTGAATATCAGATATGGCAGAACTCAGATTTTGATTAATGCAGCAGTCCCCGATCTTTTCTGCGCCACGGACCAGTTTAATGTCAGACAGTAGTCAGACAGTATTTTCACGGAGCGGCCTTTGAGGTGTCGTGAATAAATACAACAGAATAAAATTATACTGCCAAGACAAAAACTTTGGTATTTTATAAATATAATAATAAACGCGAATTCACTGTGTAATTGTGTAACTTTATTAGCAGCGTCCTCCTGAAATACGCCAAAAACATTGAGAGTAACATCCTCCTCTCTGCCCCTTAATGCGCTCTGGTCACTTTGATAACGTGTAAATATTTCTTTCAAAATAAGACACACAACTACAACACCCAGGGAAACAGAGTTAACGATAAAAACCCTGAAAACCATAAATTTCACACCGGAGACTCAACTTTTGCGACGCGGTACCAAACGACTCATGGACCAGTCCGTGGCCCGGGGGTTGGGGATGAATGACTCATGACACCTGCTTTCAGTGCTAAGACATGGATACAATCTCACGGCTAAAATGCTTCATATTTCCTTTTTAAAGACTTGTCCATCTGCATTACCCCTGTCAGTGTGCTCCCTCAGTTCTGACTCACCTGTCCTAAAAGCTTTCCACTAAACAATATTTGCGCTAACATATCTGTCTCATTAATCTCAGGGGGTACGATTTGACCCAGAGATTCCCCAGACTCTGCGGCTGGAGTTCGCCAAGGCCAACACCAAGATGGCCAAAAACAAGTTGGTTGGCACTCCCAACCCCCCTCCTTCCCAGCAGAGCCCCGGGCCACAGTTCATAAGCAGAGACCCATGTGAGTACGCCGACTGTTTACCCGCCTGTCGCTGAGTTTGTCTTACTTTTACATATTGTCCGTCTGCATTGCTACTTCCTCTGGCTGTACTGGACTGGACAGCTGTTTCCTTTTAGGATATTATTTTGTAATCGAGGTGCTTTTCTGTGCTGTTGTTGTAAATGTGCATGAAAAGGAGACTGTTGAGTCTGCTGCAGGTCTCTTTCATTGAATGCTGTTTTGTTTGCCCCTAAATTAAACATTTACGTATTTGTCCCTCTGTGAAACGTTAATTTTGTGCGGGCGTGTAATGCTGTTTGTCGTTGTGATGTGTTAACTGATGATGTTAGACTAGTGATTCATTAACAGAGCATGTTTCAGCTTTAACCGTTTACTCTAATAACTTGGACTCAAGGTCTTCAAGTACAATGTGTGTATAATAATTTGCTAATGCGACTTTCCACCTTTTTTTTTTTCTTTTTTCTTGTGGTTAAATATTTTTCCAAGAGTTAAGGATTTTGAAAGAATCAGCTATTGATAGTTTAAACATAGGCCAGCTGTGGTAGTACATTCTTCCTGTATGACCAAGCTGCTTTTATCTTAGATCGTTTTATTTTTTTATAGCCGGGGAAAGGGTGTGTGCATGAGGCCCCGGAGGAAAATGGAAGGAAACGATTAATGAAACCGTGACGTAATCACTAGGAGAGAAATTGCTGTCATTTCCTGATAAGAGATGTTTAAACCAGCCATCTTTGTGATCATGCTTGGATAAATGGTTACCAGGAGACATGGAGAGCACAGGGAATGCTCCTCGAGATTATCTGCTAATTATCCAATGAGCTGCTGTGTTTTTTTCCCTGCATTTTTAAATGCTCACCCGCTCTGTACGACTCAGCACCGTCTCCTAACTCATGCACCGATGCTCGTTTTTCACAGTCACTTTGCACTTGATTTAGCAAGTAAATCATGATGTCTGACATTGTTTCCTCTCAACCTCTCCTAAAGTATGAAATCTAATCATGTAGTGTCAATGACCGTTCTCAGATACTGTCAAGGTTTTTGCATAATACATGTGCATTTTGAATTAATAAAATTTCCCCTTGAAATTTTTAATTTGTGAAACTAAAGGTCCTGCATTTCAGAAGCGACTAGATAATAACATTAGTGGCTGATGGACATCAGTTTTCCTGGCTAAAGCGATGGCAGGTCCAACTATCTATATATGAAGCTAATGAAGCTAATATTAGTTCACTGCATTGGTTAAAAGAAACATCTTTAGACCATACTGGTTCTGTAAAAGGCATTTTAAATATTTACATGATGATTTATAGTAAAGACATTTTTCTAAATACTAAGGCTAAAAATCTCTGGGTTAAAATTTCATAATCAAACAGTGTAACCCATATGGAAAAGATATATATAAATCTTATAACGTTTGTATCTGTCTTGTGTGAAACTTGTATAAAAAGCATACAAGAGTGAAAACAGATATAAGATCCCCAGAAAAATTATATAAATGAAACTTGTATTTTTTGGATACTTACTAAAAAATATATGAAAGTGGCCACTTTCATTAGTAAATCATATAAGCCTTATATGATTCAAGTAGGTAGGCCACATCTGATGCAAGTCTTTTATAAGTTTTTTCTGTTTCTTTTCCATATGGGAAGCTAAGGCTACGTTCACAATAATGTTGTAAGCTAAGCAAGGCTTTCATAGGTACTGTTGGCTTGGGATGATAAAGCAGAAACTTCATCAAGTTCAGCAACAAGCTAATACTAGCTATAGCAAATAAATACTGTATTTATTATGAACAGCTAATATTAGCTGTAGCAATTAGCTATAGCTAATAAATGCAGTATTTATTAGCTGTTAGCTTTTCTAGCTAATTGCTTGTTCACGATGCTTGAGTTAAGAGGATCATCATAGTTCTGTCTAAAACATAACTATATTTCAGAGATGAGCAGCCTCTTAACTCATGTAAATTATCCTTTTGCCTCAAGCGTCTTAACGATGTGTTTTACAATCACTGGAACCAGACTCGTTGCTATAATATGGAAACACTCGTATGTAGGAACATGTAAATGAAGTTTAGTGGTGGCTGATAGTATTGGGTTTTCTAGCTGCCTCTGATAGCCTTGAGCATTTTAAGCAATGCTGGGTTAGACATGTAGGTAGTAAAGCTAACAGCTAATTGCTGTTAGCTTTTAGCTTTCCTCAAAGCTAACGTTAGCTTTGACGAGAGAAACATTTTTTCTATTACGGAAAAATGAATGGATCATTCTTACTCCAGCCTGAAGCAAACCACAAAAACACTCAAAGTTATGTAGACAGTCTCTGTCTCGTGACAGTAGTTAAGCTGCAAGTTTAGAAAATAAATCTTTCTCGGCTGTATTGACATGAAATAAACACAGATGTTACTAATGTCAGTAATGAGGGCATTGTTCTGTTTATGTACGCAGCCTTAATTACAGTGAGTAGTAACACCTGTGTTTCTTCAGGAGGTATTAATCAAAAAGAGAAAATAAAATCATTTTGTGAAAAGCCTGACCACCTCATCATAATTAGATCATGAACAAAAAAGTAAACTATTATTCTCATGTATTTTGAGGTTATTCGATGCCTGAATGATGCTTAAACACAAAAGCTTTATGTAGCCTTTAACAGCAGCCTTTAACATACAATATTGTAGATATATGTAATGTGATTGCAGTTACGATTATTGTAACAGTATTTACCAACCATATTACATCAAAGTACCCACTGTGAAGAAGGTCTGTTGTGTAGAACGGCATTTGGGCTAGTTTTATTTGGGTAGTTATTTTAAAACTTATCTAAATGAACTCAAATTTCAGAAGTTTTACTCCTACCTCTAAAAAAACCCTTTTTTTGAGTATCTCTGTCTGTCTCCCAGTCTCTGGTTTAAACAAGAGGAAGCGACTTCAGACAACTGACATTCCCCCAGCACCCACCTTCACAATCACCACCATCACCGCCACCTCCACCCTGTCTCTCTAGCCACCCCACCCATCCACTTGCCACTCTCCTCACTCCACTCCTCCTCTTCTTCTTTCCACAGATGAGCTCACAGTGCCTGCTCTCTATCCCAGCAGCCCAGACGTGTGGGCCTCATACCCGCTGTACCCGGCGGAGCTGTCGCCGGCCCTTCCACCCGCTTTCACCTACCCCTCCTCGCTCCACGCTCAGGTAAACCCACCTCCCCTCCCCCACCGCCACCGCCGCCTCAGTCACCTAGCCCACCTCACAAAGACCTGCTGCCGTCAGCCCTGTTATCACTTTCTGCTTCATCCCACAGGTGCACCTCAGAGCACACATGACCCATTGTCACTGTTAAACACAGTCATGTTTAAATCAAATGTCTATCTATTTTTGGGGCTGGGGAGTTATTTTCCTTACAGACAAGGAAATGTATACCCAGCATCACTCAGTTTCATCAGTGTAAACAAGCTGCTTCTCTATAAAAGCATCTAAATACACATTTTCTTTGGCTGCAGGTTTTCATGTTGACTTTTATTGAAACACTTTCAAGTGCAAACATATATATAACTATTGCCGCTGATACTGATCAGTCATGTTCATCTGCTGCACCAGTAGCACAGTGAAGGCAGAATTTTGGTATAATTTAATTGTTACATTGGTGCTGAAATTAGTGAGTTTATAAATAATTGAATTGTCAGTCCATTTTCACCAACCCTTCTCAGCGGAGCTGTTACCCGATCCCAGCACCTTCCAGAAATCGAAGTAAACTTAGCTGTTCACCTCACTCTCAAACTGCATGTCACATAATGGAGCCTGTGGTTTGGGCTGAGTTTTAGGAGGTCCAAGCAGGAAAAATAACTCTTCCACAAATTCCAAATGATACTTTTTTAAATCAGTAAAAAATAAATTCCTCAAACTGAAACTGATTTGTCCTGTTTTGCTTTTTATTTTAGACTAAAATCCTGAATGTATCCATGCATGGATACATTTACATCCACATATAATTTAGAATCACCACTTAACCCACTGTGTAAGTCTTTGGACTGTGTGACAACCTCCACACAGAAAGTACATGCAAACTCCACACAGAGAGGTCACAGCTGGCTTCAAATTAGACACCTTCTTGCAATGAGATGACAGTGATACCATTGCACCACCAGGTAGTATGAAATAAAGAATTCAACACCAAGATAATGTTAAAAATGGCATCACAGGACACAGTTTTCAGATCTTGTAGCTGCTTAATCTGCACAGCTAAAATCTGCAGCTGTACAAAGGGTTTGGATCATTTTACCTCCATCTACCTCATTAATTATAGCAAATCCTTCTTTTCCAACCAGCCATGATCCAGTTTATTGAGGTCTTCTAATCTGCGCAGCTCTGCTGTGAGTTCATGTTAAAGTTCATTATCGATCTCTTGAAATTCTTCTCATGAAGAGCGTTTGATGCAGGCAGGCCCTCATGCAGTCTTAATGCCACGCATACAGTATGTACGGTTTTGAATGCAAGCTCTCACTGCTCACTTTGCAGTGTTTCAAACTCAATGTGTTATACAGTCATGTGGTGTTGCTTTTCTCTGCTCGAGGGAAAATTGAGCATTTCCACTTATAATATAGATACTAAGGTTATTTAAGTATAAAGGCCTCCGGGCGAAAACACTAGCTGAAGCTCAGATGATGTCAGCATTTGAAATGAATGCAAGAATCTGCCTAGCTGGCATTTTCCCACATGCATCGAGTATATTCACACCAGTGGCAGCTGATAACTGAAAAAACGAGGACGGACGAGAAAATCAATTCATCTTATGTTATAATAGTTAGTATATTTCCATTTTCTCGTGGTGAAGCAGTAAAACAGTGCCTGTGCTCTGGATGGGAATGATGTATGTATTCTTTGAAGCCTGCCAGCTTTGGTCATTTTGAAGAAACTGGCCCTTTAAATGGACCAGAGGGACAGACAGCAGTGCGCATTTCTGTGAAGCCCACAATAATAATACACCAAAATAATTAGTTAACTAATTACCAGCCTACATATTGCCATGTTTTCATAGTTACTGATGTTTAGAGCGGTCAAACTTGTGCACATTAGTGATACCGTGATCACTACCGCAGATACCGACCTTGAGCTAAACGGGAAAACTGGAAAAATAATAAGTACGACAAGAAAGATGTTTTTGATTTTAGTGAGTCAGTTTATTCCAAACCATTTAAGCAATGAGGGCTAAAGCTGTGCCATCACTGCAGAGCTCTCTACCCTTTGCCCAACGGGATCCAGTCACTCCAGTCCAAATCTATTTCCTATGCTAGTCCTTCATGGTTGCCTTAATGTTACCACTGGCTAGTGCAAGTAGCTAGCTACTGCTTGATTTTTAAAAAGAGAAATGAAATGGGGAAAATTCTATATGTCCTGCACTTTTTTCAAAAGACCCAAATCAAATGTCACGAAGTTAATCACGTTTGTACAATATAGTGGAAGAGATCTGACGAGTGGAAGAACACAGTGTCAGTGTTTTACTGTGGATGTTCTGGCTGAGGTTGTCCTCCTTTAGAGCATCATGCTACGTGTTCTGCTCACTAACAGAGTAGTAGGAACGAAGCCAAAGTGTATTAAATTAATGGAAGAGGACCCGCCCTGAGGACGTCAGACTCAGTGGCGAACTGAGGCTATAATTCAGGCTGGGACATCATCTCTCAGACTACTCTGTACATGCAAACCATCAGACTGCTAATTCTGCTGCCTTACCCTGGCTGCTGTTTAAGGAAAAACAATATGTGGCTATCAGAAATCACATCTAGCCAAAAGAATTCTCTTTAATCTTATTATTGTGATGTTTAATGAGATTTCGAAAATAAATAAATAAAACTACTTATGTCAATTAATTAAATGTTTTAATTGCAAGTAAAATACAGCTGAAATATGAGTGTAATGAGTGGAGATAATCAATAACCACAACAGTAAAGACGCTAGACGAAAATAACAATGAGTAGGATATTATGAGTAAGAACGAGCCATTGTAATACTTTTTAAACACAGAGGGAGATACTCTATTCAAACAATTTTAAAACTGAGGCATCAAACAAAAGTACAAAAAAACTTCACACACATTCACTGAGACTGATCTTGAGCTACAGCAGTGTAGCTTCTGCTCCCAGCTGGCAGCATTAGCCACTTTTAGCTGCATCACTTTTTTTTTATTCAATTCAATTCAGTATTATTTATATAGTGCCAAATCACAACAACAGTCACTCCAAGGCACTTTATATTGTAAACACAATAAAACAGAGAAAACCACAACAATCGGCTGACTCCCTTTGAGCAAGCACTTGGCAACAGTGGGAAGGAAAAACTCCCTTTTAACAGGAAGAAACCTTTGGCAGAACCAGCTTGCAGAGAGCGACAGAAACTGCGAATACTCATTTAAATGCATCTTTTTTGTGTGCATCTGCTTACCTGAGATGGCACACATCGAGTCGTATATTCATGTCAGGCCAGTTGACTGACCCCAACGACCCCACACTGACTGACCCTCTGCCTCTTCCCTGCAGATCTCACTTTTGAGACGATCTGTATTTGTATAATTTTAAATACTATGATCTCCCTCTTGTCTCTCAAAAGAAACAGAGGGCGAGCAGTCTCCTCTGCGGCCACGACTGAGCCGCCCTTCACGCACACATTCTGACACGTGCAAAGTGATCGTTGCCGTGTGATGTTGCGAGATGGTCAATCTACTTTCTGTTAACATGAGCTCACCTTTTAGGCTCCACAGTTTTATGTTAATATGTGATTATGTGTGTTTAGATTCGTTGGCTCCCGCCTGCAGATGGAACTCCTCAGGGATGGAAGTCCAGGCAGTTCTGCTGAAGTATGTGTGAGTAACAGCACACACATGCACACACACAAACACACACTCACACACTCGTACGCACACATAGCTCCCTGCCCTGCTGCGTCAAAGAAGTGTACATACTCTGGTGTGAAACCTCTTTTGTAAATGTTATGACACTTTGCATAAACAGGAGTAGAGTTATCTTAAACACATGCCAGGAATATCACGGGGTGTTACTTCACGCGTGTTTACCTCTTTTGGCCCTCAAACCTCACAAAACGTCCATCCTGCTAACTGCCAAACTAACCGGCTAATTAGTCACGTTTCCTCTAGTAGACGTCAAAAACATATATGCTAATTGCTAACAAAAGTACAGCCTGTGGTTCGATGAAACCACACACGCTCCTCACACATGATCATAGGAGATGAAAGGTGCGATCTAAAGGGGAACTCCATTATTTTCCCCACTCTGGTCACAAGGTACAGAGGGTCGACTTTTCCCATTGATGTTATGGTTGATCTCAGGCATCAAAAGCAGCAAGTCAAACAGAATATACAATGAGTGCCAATGCCAACGTTTAATAAATCAGACTGAGAAGAGGTTTGCAAATATGACTAAAATGCTAATGCTAGCTGCTTTGAAAGGCAACACAGCTGCAGGGAAAGTCACTCAGTTCTTTCACTACTCGCACTACAGTTTTGAGACCTGGCTATTTCTGTTCTGTGCTGCTTTTTACATCAGCTCTACTCCAGCCAAAGTTCAGAAGAAAATTTACAAGATTTAAACCGTTAATTTGAAAAGTAAAGTCAAGTGCTCAAATTGTCTCGACCAAAGCTGCTAAGCTATTTTTTCTAAGCTATTTCAAAGTTGTCCATTCACAGTGGGAATAAAGCTCTGAAAACCTTAAAATGCATTGACAGACGAATCCTTTAAAACTTTAAAGTAAAGCCCCTACAATAATATAAAGGAAATCCCAAAAATCAGACAACCCCTACGAGGAAGCGCTTTGGTGACAGTGGAGATGAAAAACTCTTTTTTTTAGCAGGAAGAAATCTTTTTTTTCTTCCCCTGGTCACTGCAGATGGCTGCACCTCCCTGAGCCAGGTTCTGCTGGAGACTTCTTCCTGTTATAAAGGAGTTTATCCTTCCCACTGTTGCCAAAGTGCTTGTTCATAGGTGGTCATATGATTGTTGGAGTTCTCTGTTTTCTCTGCATCAGTAGTATCTTTACCTTAAAATATAAAGCACCTTGATTTGGCACTACATAAATAACACTGAATTGAGTTGAACTGGTCTCTGTCTTTGAAGCAGCCACACAGTTGGATTTTGTTTGTGTTTCATCCTTAGTTAATGAGGATCAATTTTTTTACAATTTCAGGACAAGCATCAGGTTTCTGCAGTGAAATAGTTCTAAGATATGATTACATGTGCTCAGTCGTTTTTCTATGGAGGATCAGAGGAAATTAGACCTGCCTAGCGGAAAGACGGCTGATATTTATTATACTTGTGTGTGAGGGAAAGTTTATTATTATGCACCCGCTCTTGCATTGCTATAATAAACACGGAATATTGTTGTGTAATGTTGTTAGTTATATAGCACAGATATTAGGTGCTGTTTGTCATTTTGTCAAACCCTGGCAGGATGAAATACATTTTTTAATTTAAAACCCTGTTTTTGGCATTTCTGCATTCTGACAAAGTGCACAGTGGAGAAGCATAAAAAAGATGGGGCCGAGGGAGACGGAGGACGTGATCCAAAAGGTCGTAAATGGGAAATATTCACCCAGAACCACTGAGGTACCTGGGTACTGCTGGAAGGGCCGTTTTTATGAATCTTTATTAGAAACTGATTAGCGTGGGATCTTTATTTCAAATAAATTACAGATGACTTAATTTTAGTGGAGCGGCAGACGGTACACAGGGCCGATGGCTTCTAATAAGTGCTTTGATAAGTACATGAGTCAGCTATAACCACGCATGAGCAATGCAGCACGTGCGCTTTGCTTGGGGGTTCAGACAAACTGAACGCTGTTGTGCTTGCAGAAAAACAAAACCACAAAGCAAAACAAATCCCCTGCTAGTCTGTGTATCTCTGTTGGCTCTGACTCTGTGTGTGTGCATGTGGCGCCAGTCGCACTGTCACCAGTACCCTCCCTTCAGTCTCAGGACAGGAAGAAACATGTTGCCCCAACCCCACAGGGAGTCAGCAGGGAGTGGGTGGGTGGTGGTGGAGGTGCTAGTGTGGAGCCTAACATTCATCAAGCTGTTGATTGGTGCTACTCCTCCATCACCTCCTTCGAAGCCTACATCATAGCTTACATGTCCGTTTCTTGACATGTAAACATGCTGTGTGAGGAAAACGAGCCATTTGAGTAATTTGGATGTTTCTATGACTCCTTCTCTGCCTGCGGTGGGTGGGGGGTGGGTGGGGTGTACAAAAGAGGAAGGAGGGAGGGGCTTGGAGGAAATAATTACTTCTCTATCAAACCAGAAGGAAGTCGTTTGGCTGGTCAGGCTGCCCCAGTGGATATTAGGCCCTGAGTGAAACAACAACGACCCCACATCCGGCTCACGGTGGAGGGCAAAGTGCAGCCGAGACATCCAGTCAGAATATTGTTATAATTACAGGTGACTGGTGCAGGAGCACACAAATTATGCAGTGTGCAGCATTACTACATGTTCAAACATAAAGCTTCAGACAGACGAGCACACACGGTATGCAAACAAAAGAAAAGCTTCGGTTCATCAACATTACAGAAGACAGCTCACGCTTACTTGCATCTATTCACGCCGATACTTTTTTGATTTACTTGCCTCGGCTTTAAGGGGATTTGTTTTTGTTTCTTTCACTCCAATTATATTGCTTCCAATATTGCCTGAATGCTTCTAAATAAACACTTTAACATCCTCCTAGAATCACTAAACACAAATTTTTACGTGGGACCTCTAAAGGTTTCTTTCCCTCGATCCTCAATCTGGTTTCTAGAAAGACAAGCTTTCCTAAACACAATCCTAAACCATAGGTGGGGAAGCAAGAATATATATTATATACAGGTGTATTGCAGCATAATGCAAGCTACAGTATTAATTAAAATGATAGAAGAGATGGTTTTACAGTGGACAAAAGCAGTCTCATAAATAAATCTATTAAGAGTAGCTTATGTTACACATGTGCTACTTGTGTTCAAAGTAGAGCTGCAGGGATATTACTGATGCTCTAAAACACATCTCCCCAGTAACCATGTTGCCATAGTAAAACTGAATGACACTTATGTAGCTCAGTGTCTGCCTTGTTGAGTTAACCTTACTACTGAAGGCTGCCCCTGACATTTTGCATCTTAGCAAACAAACAGTTAATCCATACAAGTGTCTTTAGGCCTTCGTCGCATTTCAAATAAATGCAGTCAACTTGCACTCGATGTCTCGAAGCTGGCTGTGATGAGGGTATAACTGATTTGTGCAATGTAATCTGCTGGGCAGAATACTTGTGAAATATTTTTAGCTGCATGACTACAAGAATAAACTTGAACAGAGGTTAGGGAAAGAAGGCGTCTGTGTTGCACCACTGTTGTGCAATCTGTCTGATATTGTCTTTACAAAAACAGCAGAAAGGACAAGATTTGTGAATTTGTTGCTAAAGCTAACTGGGTAAACTTGAGAGATGCACGCTCACAAAAGCCCGCAGCTCTGCGGTTCAGAGAGGCCTGTGGTCGGTCGCTACTTGTCGACGAACGGAGACCACTCACTGTCTGAGTATGCGACTTAGGAAGCGTAACTGCAGGCCTGAATGTGCATGTGTGAACAGCTGGAAGTGAGGTAGCATTCAGGCGTGACTGGTAATGAGTTGTCCCAATCACCTGGCTTCCTGCCTCTCTAGGAAAGTGCTGTTTAACAAAACAACAACTTTATTTACAGCACCTCATGCAAGTTTAAGCAGCTACTGGTTTTTATTAGAGGCTTTAAGTTTTTGTTCTTGTGATCCCCCCAGGAGGCTTTGTCTGGTCAGTCGTCTGGCTGTTTGAGAACCTGAACTATATTTGACATTCGTGCTCTGGTCTTAGGTTCCAAAGACAACCTAATAGTGGACATTAATGCCCAGTGAACTGGAGGGAAAGGTAATCCGGATTTTCCATCTGACAAGACATGGTGAGGAAGTGTAGGGGGGTGTAAAACCCCTATCATGCATGCCTGTGTGTGACCCTGAAAGAGACAAATGTGCGTGTGTATGCAGCCTGGCTGCCTGCCTTCAGGAGCTTTTTTGGCCAATAGCCTGACAAAACCCATGGTTCCTGCACAATGTTGCACTAACTCCCACTGGAGGAGAGCTGAGGGCCAGCTGGGGCCCTTTCTAATAAGGAAGTGGGACTTTATTCTTCCACCCCCTGCTGACAGATGCACACACGCACACACACAAACACACACAGTGTATAGTACAGTGTAGCTGCACTGTGGCACCAGCTTGTAGGAGCTGGATACATGTCAGCAGCTGCATTCATCACCACCCAGCTCCAGCAGTTATTGCTGGTATGTGAGAAACACAGCCAGGGCCTAAAGGCTTTTCCCCGGATTAAAGGGGTTTCAGACGGCGATCTTTTTCATGGCCACGCTGCGCAGGTAGAGATCTTAAAGGACCACAGGGGTGTGTTTGAAGTTTTAGCTCGATATTAGATATATTTTACAGTTTTTTGTTGTTGCTGTTGCTTTTTCATCATTTTTTCACAAAAACTGACATCAAGCCTGAGTTCATTTTGTAAACTGTAGATTTTTTTGACCCCTTTAAAGGCAGATTAGGAATCCGAGGGACATTTTTGGGAGGTTTTTTTCATCTGAAGCCCAAAGTTTACAAAGACATGTTGAAAGAGAAATTTTACAGACATAAAAAGAAAGAACAAAAAGGTCCTCTCTTCTTCATTTGCAGCACCGTGTCAGTGATAACACCGGGACGAACATTTGCGACACGAAACCTGGTTGAAAATTTTGGAAAAAAAAGGAAACAACCCACACATTCACGAGAAACCGAGTCACCTCCCACACTCAGAACTGCTTGTTTACTTATCTCACATCATGCGCCCAGGCCGAGTTATTGGATGTAACACATTAAGCCGACAAATCACTAAACCTTTCCCTAATCCGCACAGACATGTTCAATGATCAACCCAATCTTTAACCTTGGTGTCTCAGCCAGAACAAACAGGGTGCTCTGGAAGTATGCGTCGCATCAGTTTAGCCAAGCGGCTGTATAACGCATCGATTGCCTCATCCCTGATTGAACACGCAATGGGGCATTAGCTAGGCCAGCCATCCCCCTTCAAAAACGCACTGTTCTCTGAACAGGGAACACTTCCTAAGCCACCTCTCTTCTTTCCCTGCAACAGTCTATCCAGCTCCTTCTTTCTCTTAAGGTCATATTTGGATTAGTAATTGTTTATTGTTCCACCGAGTCCCCCCAAACTCAAATTCCTATTTTTGGTGATCCATCTGGTGTGGGAGCTTGCATGGTTGACCTTTCTCTTTGAAGTGTGGAGGTTGGGGGTTTGTGGAAGATCATGTCAGGCAGACATCCTGTGACAATGCAAAACTTTGAGCTTGAAAGACTTCTGAATGGACATGATATTACAATAATAGTTCACAAATAAAACTGTGTAATACACGTCCTGACAAAACTGCTGGACAATGGGCTTCTGTATGTGGCTCGAGTCTTGACTTAAGATGTCTTCTGCTGCTTGGTTTCGTCTCTTTTGAGCTACTGATTTTAAAGAAACAAGATACACTATTGATTTTTCCTCTGTAACAAAGAAATTAGTTACACTGCTGCTTAGATCACTGTCGTGTTACTCCACAACATTGCCTAGGATACATTTCCACATAAGTGCCAGGTTATGACACAGCATTAAGCCTTTCATGTGCATACATACCGGCATAAATCCCTGATTTAATGTGTAGAGCAGACATATGATAGTGGGGTTTTTTTGTGTTGTTATTTTAGCGTCAACACAGGAAAACCAGCCAGAAAGGATGTTACACAGAAGTCACTATAGTAGTATAACATAGGCAAGATTTCCTTTACTATGTCTGAACCAGTGCATATCTCTGTATTTGTTTAAAATCAGTCTTTCAGATTGATATACATATATAAGTCTTGAGTCACCCCTCACTTCTTTATATTTTGCCAGGATAATTGAAAACAGGCACAGAAATTTGCACAAATACGTGCAAAAATACATGGAAATACAGTATATAAGGAAAAAACAGTGACAAGCTTGAAATTCAATAATTGGTATGACCACCTTTATTCTTCAACACAGTCTGAACTATCTTAGAAAAGCTTTTTAAAATTTTCTTTAAGTAGTCTTCAGGAATAGTTCTCCAGGCTTCTTGAAGAACATTCAAAGCTCTTCTTTAGACGTCGGCTACCTTTTGTTCTGTTTCCTATCACGATGATCCCACACTGCTTCGAGGCCATTCCTTGACTGATACTGTGTCATTGTGTGTTTTTCCATCTAGGTATGTTTCTGTAAAAGTGTGTTTGAGATGCTGAAAAATGAAGAAATAACTATTTTATACCCTTCAAAATTATTATCTTTGACATTTTTGTAGATTTATTTAAATAAACGAGAACAAGTTATGTAGACAAAACTCTAGTTCATCCCTTGATTTTTGTGCCTTTTCTATGTTTGATAGGTCAGTGTTACATGGATATGCAAATAAACGAAATGGTCAAGAACTGGACTAAATGAGTGAAACAGCAGCCAGTGTTCAAAGAAAAACTTTGAAATACTTTCAGAAAGCTTGGAGAACTATTGCACAAGACCACTTTAAAAATGACTAGAAAGTCTTGTTCCTCAGACGTAAAATATAGAGAAATTATGGGAGGCTCAAGACTTTTGCACCACACTGTACAATCAGCTTAATTATCGCTCTGGATCCAGGGGTCTTTTGATACCTGCTCTGTAATATTGTGTATTGTGTTGCCTTTACAGGCAATCGGAAAGAATGGATCTCGTTCCTGGGCATGGGTCCCTTTACTGTCAGAAATGATTTCCCCTTTGTGCAACAAATTCTAAGTAATGTCCACCACGTAATCACCACCATTCGAAAGTTGTTGACCTCTCTGCCATTTTTGTCTTCGCTCCATGAGGTTAGACAGTTGTGTTTATCTTTTTTCTCTCTTTTGCAAATAAATAGAGAATTTGTGTAGTGAAAGTAACAAAATCATGCGATTAACAACTTTGTAACTTTGTAAAACTGACACTAATAAGCTGCTGCGTTGCCCTTCAAACATATACCAGTGTGTTCAATGCAGCTGAACTTTGTCATACCAGTAATCGAAGAGCTTGAGAACATTTAAAAATCATACATTTTTGTTGAAATAAAACCAAAATTCACTCCTCTGAAACATCATCAAAAGGATTTATTCCAACTGTCTCCTTTTGTGCGCTCAGGTTCCTGATGTGTGATGGTGGCCGTGGCCGGCTGTGACGGGCGTTGCCGATTGCCTCTCGTGTCCTATTAGAAACCAGGAGGACCGACCTAACTCCAGCTGCTGGAGCAGCGCACCGTCGGTGAGTTCTACGTCTCGGAACGTCACAACCGTTGATCCCAACAGGCGAGGACAAAAGGTGTAGATCGCACCTCGTCGCCCGTGTAGCGGGCCCCTGCAGGGGAGACGGGGGGTTTTGAAAGTGTAGATTTGCAGGAAAAGGTGTGAAAGTCCTTTTTTTAAAAATAAAAAATACAAATTTGAGAGACAGCATCAGTCAAAAACATCCACTTGAATGAAGGAAGCAGCGCCAAACTGTACTGACACCGTGTCGACTTTCATCTGTGCATGTTTGAGATTTGCGAAATGTTTTGAACAAATACACCAGAATTTAAGCGCGAGATAGAGCGCGCGTGCATTGAATGTGGGTGTGGTCTTGGCACTGGATCGGGTGGGGATTTAAAAAAATCTGTGTGACTTTTACGGCTGTTAGTGTTTCCACGTAATCCCCGGTGTTCCCATTATACATTTGCGAACTTCAGCCTCACCCCGCTGTCGTTCTGTCTTTCTCTTTCAGGCAGCAGCAGCCTCATGGGCCTCAGGACATACTAGACCCCAGCCTCCATCACACATCGAGTCCCCCCCCTCCCCGAAAGTCCCTCCAAATCTTTTTTATACTGTTACGTAAATTTACAGGCAGCGCTTGGCTACACCTCCTCTGACACCTCCGTGAAAGGTACCAGGCATGCACAACAAAGGCGTCCGCGCTCTTTGTTTACCGACTGACTGCATCGCCCGCCTAGCTGGTCTCTGCATCCTCTACGTGCGGGTGTAAAGCCGGCCACCTAAAAGGAGTGCAAACGTTGTTTTATGCAGCCACTTTGCAGACGCCCGGAAGTGTGGCTAAAGTGCTACTGAGTAATGTTATTATATGACTATAATTATTACTATTCTGTATATCATTCATATTAATGTTATTATGATTATGAAATTACATGTTGACGCATGACTTTGCAAAAAAAACAAAAAAAATAGAGCGTGAGAGAGAAAACAACGAAAAAACAATGCTGTACATTTTTAGATAT
Organism: Mchenga conophoros; assembly: GCF_057382185.1. Taxonomy (NCBI): domain Eukaryota; kingdom Metazoa; phylum Chordata; class Actinopteri; order Cichliformes; family Cichlidae; genus Mchenga; species Mchenga conophoros. Next base: position 70,236,612 of record NC_140528.1, read on the forward strand.
TTTAAAGAAATACAAAAAGGTATTTTTGTAATCAAGACGATGTTTGAAACGGTTTTGTTTGGGTTGATTTATGTTGTGCTAAATCTTGTGAGGACGTTTTATACCTTTTCTTTTTTTGTTCCCTTTCTGTTCGGTGCCATTTTAAAACAACAAGTCGCCCTGCTATACCAAAGCAGTCCTGCCAGTTTGCTCTTGTCTCTGCTCCAAAAGGAATTTTGATTCGCTCATATGTGTTGTGTTTTTTTTTTTTTTTGGGGGGGGGGGGGGGGGGGGGGGGGGTTTGTCCCTCTGTGGCGTCTTTACCCGACGAAACGAAACACAGAAGTCTTTTGTCTGAAGCGATTTTAACGTTGAGTGACAAAACGCACCTGATCCAGCTCGTAGTTTGGCTGTTTGAGGTAATCAGATGTGTGAAAAGAGGCACTGACAGGAAAAAGCCATCGCCGGTGGAAGGTAGCGTGACCCCAATGTCACGTATAGCGTGATGGCAATACGCGGCAAACTGAGCTCTGCTATAATTAGGAAATCGCTCCTTCGCTGTGTAGCAGGAGGACAGCAGCACAGTATAGAGAAACAAGACCAAAGCTTTTTCTTCTTTTTTCTTTTTTTACACTGGAGAGCTATCTAGGCTAGTGGTTATTCCATTTTTGACTACTTTTGTAGTCCTCAGTCTGATTTCTTATGAAGTATGACATTATTTTTGCAGCATGTCCCTTTTGGTGTCACTCCAAAGAGCCACTCTGCATCTGAAAGGATATTCACTTTAAGCGATTTGTGTCTTTTGTCTATTTTTAGGGAGCCGCTGTGATTCAACCTGCTTTTGTAAAGTTTGAATTTACATAATAATGATTGGAGTGAGATGTATAAAAAAAGGAAAAGATAAAACAGTCTTTTGTAATCTTGCAATAACGTCTTTGCTGTATGACATATCATCGAGTGATCATATTTCTGTGACATCTTGACGCCAAAATCTTCATTCGCTAATACGAAACCAGTCTCCGAAGGCCAAGTCGCATTTCACGCTGATGTGACAATCAAACGCCGTAAGGAGACAAGTGTCCCCTGTGATGTTTAGCCCCTCTGTGTACACTTATATCGGACTGGTTGAATCATACAGTAGCCAAGTGTTTGTAATTAATGATAATATGCATCATATCTATTAAATCAGCTGAAGGGTTTTTTTGTTTTGGTTTTTATTTTTGCTTTTACAGACATTTTTAAGCCAAGTGTGGCACTCAGATTTATTAGAACAAGTATTTATACAACGTGCGTGAATGTTATGTGTGTTTTTTAATGGGTGTTGTCTTTTTAAGGTTCATAGAAAACGCCCATCATATAATTCATTGTAAGTATTATTGTAAGTTTAATTGTATTTTCATTTGGTAAGAATTACTAGAGCTTTTTCCTTCGTTTGTATCGGTCTGATTGGAGCATACTGTATGTAACATGTGAATACTGTTTTACCTGCATCATTCACTGTGAAATCCAGAGAAGAAGAAGATATACTCCTCGAACGAATGGGTCTTTTGTGTTTCGCCAGCGGTACCGTACAAAAGTTCCTGAAAAAACGAATAAGACGACTCCTCCCCCTCCTTTTGTCAGTGACAAATCATTTCTTTACTTGTTTTAGTATACCGCATGTGTAGCTGTGTGTTCAGTGCATGTTCACGGCATGTGTGTGTGCGTGTTCTTTTTCCTTTTTCCTAATGCATACAGTACTGTTGATATTTATGTACTTTAGCCGCTGTAAGGAGAAACTGTATTTCAGTGAATTGCAGAGGTTTGTTTGTTTGAAACAAAAAAAAAGGAGATGATCAAAATGAGACGTTTTTATGAAAATGTTAAATGAAGACATTTCAGGCCATCTGCCATTAAAGATTGACATTATCTGTGCTGTCATGATTACCTTATTTGTTCAGAGTGTGCAAGTTTTCTGAAATGTGAAGACACTGATAAAACTCTGATATATATATATTATATATATATATATATATATATATATATATATATATATATATATATATATATATATATATATATACATATATATATATATCACTTTGCTAGTACTGGGTTGGACAGATGGGGGTGGCACAGATCGATCAGTGTGCTGGAAACATTCCTCAGAGATTTTTGTCTTTATTCATCCAAGGGGATGAAAGCATCGCACAGTTGCTGCACATCCATGATGAGAATCTCTTGTTCCTCCACATCACAAAGGTGCTCTGTTGGATTGAGATCTGGTGACTGTGGAGGACATTTGAGTGTCATGTTCAAGAAACAAGTTTGAGATGATTTGAGTTTTGTGACATAGTGCGTCATCCTGCTGGAAGGACCCATCAGAAGATGGGTTTGCTGTGGTTATAAAGGGGCAGACCTGGTCAACAACAATACTCAGGCTGGCTGTAGTGTTTCAATGATGCTCAGATGTTACTAAGAGGAAATGCCCCTCAAACCATTGCACCGCTAGCCTGATACAAGACAGAATAGATCCATGCTTTCATGTTTACACCAAATGTGGACCCTACTCTCTGAATGTGGTTCTGAATGTTCATCAATGAGGTATTTTCACCCAGAAAACTGCTAAGTGAGCAGATGGTAGTGTCCGAAAATCCCAGCAGATCTGCTGTTCCTGGATTCAAATTCAGACTAGCATGTCTAGCATCAACAAATCACCTCTCTTCCTCATTCTACTTGGTTTGAACTTCAGGAGGTTGTTTCAACCATGTCTACATCAGTCACTGATTAGCTGATTAGACAGTAGCATTAATGAGCAGTAGAACATTATACCTAATGAAATGGCACAAGAGTATTTTTGATGAGAAAATATGAAATCAAAATTTTTTTGTTTGATTGTTTGCTTTTTGGTCACAGGATAATTATAGCAAACCTAATAACCATTAAGCTAACTGGTTCCTCTTACGTGCTAACAATCTGAGCAGGCTCACTGAAGCGCAGTATCCTGTGAACTTGCCAATGTTTAGTCTTTTAATAACTATGTAAATAACTGGTACTACCTGGGCCTTTATATTACAGGCCATGGTTTACATCATAGGATATTTTTAGACTTCAAGACTGCATTTGGTAATTTTGGCTCCTCTTAGAAGTGGCCTTGTACCCACAGAGAAATCCACCTTCGTATAGTTCCATTTCCTCTTCCATTCTTACACTTTTCATTGGATAATACCTCCCTCGTAATCCCAGTAGACCATCAAAACATGATGTGGGATTCTATAAAATGGTTTGTGTATCAGGAGAGCTGGAAACCTCTCACTGCCCTCTATAAGAATAGCCCGCCTAACCCAGGGGCTGGCTACTCCTGAGACAGAGGCCACAGCCAATTTAGTTTCTCTCTTCACTGTCTCCACTCTCCTGTCAGCTCAGTCACACCAGGTGGCACACAACAGCTTCTCACACGACACACACTCGTCCGTGCCCGGTGGCGTTCACGCAGGGTGTCGGTGCAGAGCAAAGTGAAGGACGAAAATGCTTGTGCAAAGGTACGTAATCATCTTGGTGCATGCATGCATACGCCCAACCGGCAACACTTTGTAATGGTGTTAGTCCATTTGACAAGCCCATTAAAGAGGTGTTTCTGTCTCATGCTGTTCTGGCTGCAGGATGTCAGACAAATGGACTTGCTGACAAGCATTTTTATTTTATTTCACTGAAGTGAACAGTCAAAATTCAGGTAAATTAAAAATCTTCTCCTTGGTTTAATACATTACCTGAATATGTATGTTTTTGTATACTTGAATTCGTTTTTGGGATCGTGCCTGTAAAATACAGACCAAACATTAGCATTGCTTAACAAACATTCAGCTAAAAACTGATGTTTAACACATTTAATACTTTCCTAGCTGGTTTCTAATGGGTTTTATTTGTGCCCCTTTTATTAGTTGTAGACACACAAAGAGAATAAGCCAATCAGCTACCGCAGAAAACAGCGAAAAAGCTTCCACTGCCATGTTAGCATACATGCTAGCAACTGAGCTTACAGCTAATAAGTACATGCTAACACGCTCATGCTGATAATACTAGGATGTTGATTTTATTGTTACTAATTATTTTTTATATATATGGTTTTTTAAATCATATTGACAATAATTGTGTGTGTTATGCTAATGACTATGACTACTGAAAACGAATGGAAAAATAAATAGAAATGTAAAAACAAAATAAAAATAAATAAAATTAAAATAAAAATTTACATAAGGCAGCGCTAACTAGCAAGTTCGAATAATTATTTCAAAATTTCAACTGACTTCTGAGTAACTCAAGATTTTGAGATACTAATACTACTAATAATGATACTAATAATACTAATAGAAATTCTGATTTATGGATGAAAAATTATAAAGGCTTGATGATATATTTCCTATTAATGTCTCATCTCATAAAGGCCAGCCAATGGCCAGCTGTCTCAGCTCCATCATCATCATCATACTTTTCACACAATAATGTTTTCAAATGAACATGTTTGGCACAAGTCTCCCCATCCGGTCCAGCAGATGGCCCCGCCCCTCCCTGAGCCTGGTTCTGCCAGAGGTTTCTTCCTGTTAAAAGGGAGTTTTTCCTTCCCACTGTCACCAAAGTGCTTGCTCATAGGGGGTCATATGGTTGTTGAAGTTTTCTCTGTTTTTATTATTATAGGATCTACTTTACAATATAAAGCACCTTGAGGTGATTTTGTGATTTGGCGCGGTATAAATAAAACTGAATTGAAGTCACATCTGAGCATGTATGCTGGCATGAATTGTTTATAGTAAGACTGGAATCTGTGCTGACTGTCTACTGACTCATCATCCAGCAGTCTGCATGCGTCTCTACAAAGGCCTGCAGAGTCACTGTCCAAACAGTGATTGGCTAAAGCTGGGCCGTGTCTTCTTGGAAGCATTGGCCAACTAATAGCCCCGATGCTCACCAGTACGCCGTCAGTGTCTTTGTGATCGTTAGTCTTTCACATGAGCTGACGACTTCAGAGTGAGTCAGTGAATTTGATTTCACTGCGGTAGAGGGGCTGAGCTGGGCGAGGAGTGGCTTCTCCCTGTGTTGTCCTTTCTTTCTCCTCTTCTTCACACACACACACACACACACACACACACACACACACACACACACACACACACACACACACACTTCTTCTTGTCCTCCTATTATTTTTCCTTCCCCACCTCCTCCTCCTCCCCTCTCATCCACAGCTTCCACCTCCCTCGGGTGGGCCCCTTGCGCCCACAGTCTCACAGCAATCAAAACACTAAAGGCTAACTCTCCCACGACTTTCCTGTTTCCCACTGATTTCACTCTAACTCTACTGGATGCCAGATAAGTACCAGAGATATTATTCCAATAATTTGAGTTGAGATCCAATAATTATGTAGTGGGGCTTTGTGTGTGCGTGCACGTGGGTGTGTGCGTCTGTGTAAACAGGGTGTGTTTCATATGGTAACTTGGCTTAGGATGACATCATAGAGCAGCTGAGGACCTTCTTCTCAGACAATAAAGAGCTCCACAGTGCTACCTAGTGGTACAGATATTACAAAGCATTTATGATTCACACATAACCAGTGGCAGATAAAGAGTACACATCTTCGTTATGGTAAAAATAATCCTCTCTCTCTCTCTATGTGTATACATAGCAATAGGACAAAATGAAAGCCTTCATTTGCTAATACAGGTCAAAAAATATTTTAACTTGTAATACTGCCACAGCTGTAAAATCTGAACTTTACACTTTATAAGGTGATCCTATCCATTGCATGGAAGTCTTGTATCAGGCTAATCAGTGATGGAGATGCATCCCATAATGTTGCTGATTTAAACGTCAAAAACATAAAATGAGTGTGGACTGCACATCTTGACAGAGAAAAGAAGCCCTGGCGGCCCACTTTTTCCCTGCACTGAAATCTGTTCAGCCCTCCAGCATCTGACAGGTCTCCGGGGACTTTCCTCCCTAAGGAGGGTTCAGCGGAAAACTGGTGTTCAAAGCAGCCCAGCCCCTGCCAGATTAGCCTTGTTCGTGGAGGGCTTTTACCTCTGTGAAAAAGGGTGCCACTCAGGACTCAGTGGGAAGTTGCCATCGATCGATATTAGACTCTTTCTTTCTCAGTCTATCATTGTAGAGCCAATAAGACTTTAACACTTTATTGGTTTTACTTTATTTGGACTTATGGTTTATATCTAAAGACATCACCTACCACGTCCATACAAACCTCAGAACTATACAGTACAGAGTCCTGAGACCATGATGATGTACTGTTGGTATTATGTTTTGGCTTTTCATATACTTCATTCAGCCCAATAAAACATTTATTGCTTTGCTTTGCAATGCAAATAATACGGAGCCCCGCAGGGGACATGGGAGAAAAAAAAATTAAGACGGACTTTTGCGAGATCTCGCAAAACTAACTCGGGATCTCGCAAAACTTTTGCAAGATTTCGCAAAAGTTTCATACAATATCCGAAAACATCGGAGCACTTTTGCAAATATGTGATATCTTGTAAACCGAGCAGATATCTGACGTTTACACAACTGCATTCACGCCTCAAAATATCTTAAAAATGTATTTTGTGACCCAGAAAGGGTAATATTACAACTAAGTAGCTGCCGCCATTGTTGGAATTCAACTTTTGCGAGATCTCGCAAAACTTTTGCGAGATCCCGCAAAATTCCGTCTTAATTTTTTATTTCTCCCATGTCTCCTGTGGGGCTCCGTAAAATAAAGCTATTGTAACTCATAGGAGTTCTTCTTTTTAAGCATGTAACATCTGATGACTCCCTGTTCAAAAGCAGTTTAGTTTCTATACTTATCGGGTCTCAAAACAAGAGTTTGGGTTTCAGTAGGATAATTATTAGCCAAGATGCCCATGTAAGGAAATCTGTGTCATGTTGATGCCTGCTCTGCCAAAGACTGGAAAACTCAAGCACTTTGAGCAGTGTGAAGTTCTAAATACTGGAAACCTGTTGCTTAATTTTGCTTAAATTGCACATGATGAACATCACAAAAGTTAAACTACGCAGGCGTGAAGACTTACCGAACCTGTCCATCAGGCACTGTCTCTGCAGAGTGCAAAAGTCCTGAGCCACCATTTGTTATATTTTACTATGAAAATGGGAATGGGTGCTGAGATTTATAGAAACAAAAACAGAGTTTGTACTTTGTCAAGCTTTCTTGTAATTTCTTTAAGTTATCTTGAGGAATATCTTCAGGCATCTTGAAGGACTTTCAAAGCGCTTCTTTGGATGTTGGCTGCCTTGTGCAGCACACTCTGTAAAATGATCCCACACTGCTTCAATGTTCAGGTCCAGGCTCTGGGGAGGCCAATGCATGACTGAAAGTGTGTCGTTGTGTTTTTCTTTCTAGGTTTGCATTTACTTCTTTAGGAGTGTGTTTAGGATCATCGTCATACTGTAAAATGGAGCAGTTACCAATGAGCTTTCCAAACTGTATAGTGGTTCAAAATCTCATGATACTTTTCATCTTCTGTAAACAGTTTTTCTTAGGCTTGCCACTTTTTTTTGCTTTTTTTATACCCCTCTTGTTCAATACTGCGCACATGCCGAGAATGATCAAATAATTATCTTTGCCATTTCTTGTGTTTTTGTACAAATAATGAAAAAACCCATAAAAAACATTTTTATCTAGCATTTTCTGAAGCTGGCAGGTCCTAGAATTCGTATTGTGCTGCTGTATCTACAGCAGTAAAATTAAAGGAGGCACGGGTTTCCCTCTTGTGGTCAGACAGCCTCATTACATACATGCTCTTACTCTTTACACCCTTCGTGGCTAAAAACAGCCATGAGCTTTTTGTCCCTGAATGAAAATCATTGTTCACTTTCTAGAAAACCACCATGTGATGAACCATTAGTTCTCCACATAGCACATAAGGGCCGCCACATGACAGCAGAAGGTCACACTCCAATCATGCGCTATAAGAGTGACTGGAAAGCAGTCTGAAATGGTAACGTGGTATTTCACTTAAATCCCTGATGAAGAACTTTTGATGCTCGTAAAAAATGATATCGTAGAGGCATGAGCTTTGTGCTTGTGTCATGGAAGCAATATGACTAAGATTATAGACTTTTATCACATCTGTTAAGACAATCTTGACTGATTATATTTATCGGACTTCATTCACATGCAATTCAGTCATTTAATAACACCAACACTAAACTCAAGTGACATAATAAACATGCTTTATTGTAGAGGACAATCTGATACATGAGAACCATTAGTGCAATTTGATTTTTTCCCCCTGTTTGAACACACACAATAACATTTCATGTATTTCATGTTGCTGTGGAGCTTTACCTGAAAACAGCCATTACTGTGGATAACCTACACCATACCAATGAATGAGTCCTGTGAAATTTGTTGAAACTATGATGTGCGGAAAATCCCGAACCCCTCCAAGACAAATAAAACTAAACCCATTTGAATGTTTAGCTACTGCTACAGATAGATATCCACTGCCAGGATGCTGTTTAGTGTTTGTTTTCTCCTTTCACAGGAAAAGGGATGCAAATTTAACTGCGCTGTGTGACCATTTCAGTGTTTCATGAACATGGTGACCATAATTCTTCTTGTAAAATAAGCTAAATGCCAACAATAACTTCAGATACAGTTCACTGGGCTGTGTGATTTATATAAAAATAAAATTTGAACTTCAATATCCAGGTTACTGCTTCTTGAAAATCCTCTTGGCATCCACCCCTTCATAGTTGTAGCTCTGCAAAGACAAAAAGTGTCAATGGTTTGTGGAGACGTTTATTTATTGGGACTGAATTCGGGATCGACACCTTTGGACCTACTGACCTGCACGAGCTCTCCGCCCACCAGAGTTCTAGTAGTGGTCAGGAGCTTGTTGTTGTCTTTCCTGGTGAATTTGCCTTTCATCATGTCCCCCTCCATCTCCCATGCACCCTGGTTAAAAATATACAGTCAAAGCACTCTTTAACACTCTCCCTTACTGTTTTACATTTGCATAAAAGCGACTTTTAATTCACCGCAGAGTGAATTATTCACTGGAAACTGTTCCTTTGCTTTTAACTGCAGCTGGTTTCCACTATTTCCATTAGCAGAGAATCCATCATTCTTAAAAACAAGCCAGATTTGCCTAAAACAAACCATTTCTGGTTGCCTTTGTGCAATTATGGAACAGCACCTTGACCAAGTGCCTGTGCTTCAGTAATGTTTCTCTTTAGCGCACTCACTGAGACTTCAGTGCCATCAGCCAGGGTGTAGTCAAACGGAACGCCCAGAGTGAAGTCAACCTCTTTGGTGCGTAAAGTGCTGGACTCTTTGACGTGAAACTTGTCCCCGTTCTGCTCGATGGTGATCTTCAGGTTGTCGTGCTCTGCCACCTTGCGTTTCACAAGATTAACACCTTGTAAAACACAAAAAAGCATAGAAATATGAAACTGGATTGTTGAATGAATAGTTATTGGTCATTAACCCCTTGAGGTGATTTTATAGCCACATGATAGTGATTAGTGTTATAATCAGTCCTAAGATGAATGCTGTTACAACAACTACATTAAAACCTAACATCTCACTGCTCTGTGCAGCACCTGCACAACCATACTGAACTCTATGGAAACACAGTTACACACATTATCCTCATAAATTCACACGGCCAGGCTCAGAAAAAACAGAGTTTAAGTGCATGGCTTGACAGTGAACTAAACACTGTCAAGTGCTCTCACACACACTCACCCATTTGCTCCATGAACTTGACATAGTTCTCACTGCGGTCGATCTTCCAGGTTCCATTAAAGGACATGGCTGCAGGCTCGTCGGGTTGAAGGCAGCTGATGATGAAGCGCTACAGCAGACCGTGAGATTGTGATTCCCCAAAGGCCTCAATTTATACACATCCACCCCTCCTTGAGCTGGCATGGAAGATGCTGTTCTTTATCTCACTGATTATCTGTCTGCTGATGTGGCCATTTAAAGACGGTGTCAAATGTAGGCCGATAGCTGCATGACCTCAAGGATACGCTGATAAATGACAGGAGGGCAACTCCCCTCTGCGAATCTGGCACAGTTAAACACTGTTGCACTGTTCTGCAGGGGGAAAAGAAAGGAGGGAGTTGTTTGAATGGGTGCCCCTTTCTACTGCTCAATCTTTTCATTGTCACACAGTTTGTGCCTAGCATGAAAATGATGGTCCATTTAACAATGCATCCTTAGTGTGGCCTCATAGAGGACCCCAAACTTTCTATTTAGGACAGTTTGAGGACAATGTTAGTGTCAGCAAAGTTTCAGAACTGTAAAACTTTATTAACTTTATTTATATTTTCAAACAACATTAGGTTTATGAGTATTAAAAAAACCAAAACTTGCATAGGCATGCATGCAATCCACCAGAATGAGTTTTTGTCACTGTTAAGTATTGTTGACTAAAAATATAATCCGTCTGTTTTAGGTCTCCATCAACTGACTTGTGGGATAACATTAAAAACAAACTGGATGTATGTTTTTATGAGCTTTAGAGATGAAAATAATGTTACCTTTACCAAAAGTGTTTCCAAAACTATCACCATCTGTAGCCCCACAACCCTGTCAGATGGACCCAAGCCCAAAAACCACCTCACAAGACTTCTCGAGGTAAAATGTGTTCATTTAAACATATTTTAAGCTTTATTTAGACTTTTTATTTTTATGTTTTTACCATTCATTGTTGTTTCATGTTCACCTTTAACAGTTTAGCTTGCATTGTTTCAATTGTTCGTCCAAAACTGCTAGCTAAACGTTTAACTGCTAGCCATAGCATTAGCGAAACAAATCAAGCTTTCATCAGTAATGTTTAGCTAATAAGTTAAATGGTTTACCTAGAATAATTATCAAACACGTTCTGTTGTCTTAGCACTCTCTCGTTTGTCTATTTCCTGCATTTTATGCGTTACCCTTGCTTAACTTTTAACATTTTTTCATCCAACCTGTTCAGAGTTGCTACAGATCTTTATGTTACTTGTTTTCAGTCACTTGTGATAGTTTTATTGTATGGCATCTGCCTAATGTGAACGTACCTGCTGCAGTAAACTACATGTGTGTTTTATGGCTGGTGACTGTAGTTTTAAACTGTAGTTTAGTTTTTACTGTACATGTGAGGCTGTCACAAGTCCCCAGTCTGCTAGGGGAGACCAAGTTAGTTTCTAAATGATTTTTTTGACAACATGAATAACCGACATAACTTACTCCACCAAGAAAACATTTTCATGCAATAAATATTATGAAAAATGATAAATATGAATGGATTTTCAAACATAATAGCACTGTTAGCACAATGTTGATGAGGTTTAAGATGCATTCTTAGGGAGAGCAGACGAGATAGAGGACAAAACACTGCGGGTATTGTCCTTAATTGTCATTAAGCTTCTGTCCATGGACAATGGGGCACTATAGCTGCATTCTTGAGCGGTAAAGCTGCACTCGGAGCTGCACAGCTCACTACATGAATACTGAATACTCTCTGTATACCTCTAGAGTTCCTCTCAGTCACCAAGAGATGCCACTTCCATTTAACAATGAAGCGGGTAAATCCAAACCGAAAGACACAGATGATGAAATAACACAGATCATATTTTAGATCTTGTTCACTAGTCAGTGTCAGTATCAGTGACATTTCCATATTCACTGCACACTCCTTGGCCCAAAATACAGCTGGGGTTGAAGCTACAGGATTCACATAAAAATGTGAGCAGTAGCAGCTGCAAAGGCCAAATGTTAGCGGTATGTGCGTCAGCTCAAAAACTCCTCACACTTTAAGCCCTGCTCGCTGCTGTTGTGTTTAATTGTGGTAATAATCTACCAACTGCGGTGCCAGTGTTGTAAATTTGCTGCTAAATTGTAATTTACAACAAAGCTTGTATATATAATCCTAGTAATTTATATTTTACAAGGCACTCATTAGCACTAGCTTTGTTAACTTTGACAAAGCTACCTTTTGTCCCTGTTTCAAGTCTTTATTTGGCCTAACTGGCTGCTATAGTTTCATAACATGAACAGCAATTAAATAGTTTTGCAATTTATCTTACTAACCTCCAAATATTACTAAGAGGTAATTACAGCATTGTTACTTGATTACTTCCACACCACCTTTACTGCAGTCAATAAAAGACAGTTTGTACTTTGCCTTTTGATTGTAATGACCTGATACGATGCCTCTGGTAAATTGAAGTGATAACTAGTGAGAATGTGACAGATAACAAATTTTTCTTTCCAACTTGTAATGCATTCAGTGTTTAATGATCTTTCTGTGAAGATATCTCTGCATCTACTGTGTGAGTTTGTACTATCACTCCTTTATAAAATTAGTAAAAGGGTATTGTATTCCATTCTTTTTTAAATATATATATTTTGGTCATGATTTTTCATAATGATTTTCCTCAGTTATTCTTAATAATCCTACATCATACTAGTAGATGAATATAATAACACCTCAGTGTGTGTGCGTGTGCGTGTGTGTGTGTGTGTGTGTGTGTGTGTGTGTGTGTGTGTGTGTATGTGTTCTTATCAGATTTGATTCACAGTGCTGGGACAAAAAAAACTCTTTATTTTGATTGGTGTCAGTGCATCTATGACATCATCTTGGTCGTTATCAAGAGAAAAAAATTAAAATTTTGGGGGTTTTTACAAAAACATCAAGGTTTTTTCATTTATATTTTTCTTATTAGTGCTTAAGAGTTCGGGGTCACTTTTTAAAGTGCAGCACATAAATTGATTAGAATGGTGATTTGTGATGATTTATTAGGCTTTAAACAGGAGGCATGAACTTTGGAACCAGTTGCTGAACTCTGGCCTCTGTAAGTAGATAGCAGTGCAATAGGGTAAGCCTAAATGTACTCATCTGCCACTTTGTTAGGTACAACTGTTCACTCAATCTGTTCAGCCAGTCATACGGCATCAACTTCACTGGACATATAGATGTCAAGGTCAAGGTCAAGGTAGGTCAAGGTAACTTTATTTATACCCAAAGGCAAGGTAAATTTGCTTTACAGAAAAATGACAGCATTTGGCATCCCTTTAAAAACACAAACAAAAAGATGTGGTAAAGATGACCTGCTGAAGGTAAAACTGAGCATCTGTATGGGGAAGAAAGTGATTTAAGTGACTCTGAAAGTGCCTGATGGGTTGGTCTAAGTATTCAGTATCTGCTGATCTACTGGGTAAAAATGCCTCGTTGATGTCAGAGCTCAGAGGAGAAAGGCCAGGCTGCTTTGAGCTGATAAGAAGGCAAAACTAAACTAAATAACTGCTCATTATAACCAAGGTATGCAACTCTGAAAACACACTAAAGCAGCAGAAAACCTTCCTGTCAGCTATGGGCAGGAAACCAAGGTTTAGAAATGCTCGACAAAAGTGGACAATGCAAGACTGGACAACATCTGATGAGTCGCAATTTTTCATGCGTGTACAACGCATCCACTTAACACACTGTTTGCTGCTACAACTACACATGTTTCTTTTCCAAATATTTATTTATAAGTGACTTATGTATGTATGTATGTATATATATGTATATATTGTACTATTCTTAGTTAGCGTATTGTCTGTCTTGTCTTAATGTTGGTTTAAAATGGAGCACTGTAACAAAAAATAATTTCCCCCAGGGATCAATAAAGTATTCTGATTCTGATTCTGATTCTGATTTGGTACAAGATGAAAGCATGGATCCATCCTGCCTTGTATCAACAAGGTGGTGTAATGTGTGGGGGATAATTACTTGCCACACTTTGAGCTGCTTAGTATCAACTGAGCATTGTTTAAACACCACAGCTTTCCTAAATATTGTTGTCGGCCATGTCCATCCCTTTATAACCACAGTGCACTCTTCTTCTGATTACACCATGTCATCTTAAACTGGATTCTTGAACATAATGAGTTCACAATCCAATAAAGCGCCTTTGGGTTGTGGAGGAACAGGAGATCCTCATCATGGATGTGCGGCCAACAAGTCCGCAGCAACTGTGTGATGCTATCATGTCAACATGAACCAAACTCTCTGAGAATGTGCCATGAAGAGTTAATACATTTCTGAAGGATAAAGATGGTGTCCAACCCAGTACTATAGCAAGGTGCACCTGATTCAGTAAAGGACTAGATGTTACAATCCCTGAAATTCCATTGCTTTAAATGGCGAAAATCTCGAGGGATGGCTGTTATGAGGCAGCCCAGAAACTTTACCAGTGGTGCACATTGTTGTGTGCCTCAACTTTCGGTCTTTTACTTGAGCTGATCTGCCATTTTTTTCCTTGGTTAAGTTTAGGGATTAGAGATCTGATCTAGATTATCATATTCAAATTTGGGACACATCGTCAGTAGTGGACCTTGGATTCACCGGGTGTTTCGGCCATTATCACTAGAAACCCTCATCCAAGGAGGCCCTGCCAGGGTTGATCAGGCCCTGGAGAGTTATTTGTTTTCTACAGTTTATTTTCTTTGATCTATTCACTGCAACTGAGAAATAATATTTACCTCTTTAACATTTATGGAGCCTCACTTCTTCAAAGGGATTGAAAAGGTGATAGAGACAAGTAAGACAAAGGGGACAAGAGAGGAGAGAACAGAGAGGAGAACTGGAAGGGGGGCACTTAATCTGGCTTCCCACACCTCCCCGCCGGATCGGGCTGTACAAAGCTGTTTGCTCGATGTAAATTGATTTATTGGCAGACATGTACAGATAAAGAAATTTTTTTAGTAAAAAGGGAGGAAGAGAAAAACCTAGAAATGATACTATGTATATGTTGAAAATGTTACAATTTTACTAGAAAATGTATTTAGTTTTATTTAGAGGTGAAATGTTTTTTTGCTGGAACGTCGGATTTTAGTTCCCTGCCCTCATGCTTGCCTTTAAGGATCAAACTTGATGGACTTGCCGCCGGTGCGTCGAGCTACCTGGGGGGCTCTTCAACTGGTGGGGGAGGTTGTCACATCTTGCAGGAGCTTTCCTCTCTTCAGGAACTCTCTGCAGGAGGGGGAGATACAGGAGAGGTGGAGGAAGATCTCAGCCTGGGCGTCTATTGTCTTATGTAGTCTGGAAGATGAGTGGATGGTGGGGTGGGTGCAGTTTTCTCTGTGGTGGGGTTGGGTGGACTGTCCCGGGCTCTGTGGGGCCGGGCGGCGCTGCTGCACTGGGCCCCGGTCTGGATGGGCCTGGGCCCCCTTTCCCTGGCGGGTCGCGGAGTATGGGGGTGCCTACTGGGGTCAGCGGGGGAGCTGGCCCCAGGGAGGGGTCACTTGCCCCTCCCTTCCTTCCCTCCCCATCTCCAGCTGCCTCCCTCTTCCCGCTCCACCACAACCACCCACACATGCAGGGCCTTGGAATAGGGGTGTGTCACCAGGGTGCAGACGAGGCTAGCTCCATGCCCTCCTGGGTTTTAAATGCACCTTAGAACACACATGCATCAACACTACAATGAGCGGGTGGAGGGAGGTTTGGAGTCTTCTCTCACCCCCGTTCTCTGCGGCCTGCTGGAGTGGGAGGGCTAGGAGGAGGAGTTGGCCGTCCAACTGTGGTCTGGAGTGTGGGGCCTCCCTGCTGCTGTGGAGTTGGGGCGGTCTGCCTCCCCCCACACACACCGCAGGGAAAAGGGTAACACCACCTGGGTCTGGGTGCAGTTCCCCCCTCCAGGGGCAAGGGCACCTAGACCCGGTTCGTAGAGTACGCTTGGGGAGTGTGATCGTGTGTACAGCGTCTCTTTATGTCTGTCTCCACGTTGGTTGAGTGTGGAGTAAGTGCATATGAGAGCATGAGGGTGGGAATGGATGTTTGTATATGTGTGTGCCTGTATTTCTGTGTCTATATGTCAGGTTGGGTATCAGGCGCCACCTCTCTGGGGACATCTCAGGCCCTCCAAGGTATGGAGGCCTATCTCCCCCCACCACCACTTCCCCTGCCAGTGGCGGATTCCCTCAGACATCGGTGCGTTGGCGGTTCTTTGTGTCCGGGGATGGGCGTCCAGGTACACACCGGCTCACTCCTTGGTGGCTGCTTGTCGGGGCCTGGAGCCTGGGGCTCGCTCGGGCCACTTCGGAGGTGGGGTGCCCCCGGCCTCTCGGCCTGGGGCTCGGTCACTCAGGCACAGCTGGCTGCCGGCGGAGCTCACGGGTGCGTCACTGCAACCTCCCCTGGCTTCTGCTCCGCGGCTGCTGAGTGAGCCCTCATCTGGGACTCTCCTCAGCTCTTTCTGGGACAGTGGCGCGGCTGCCCCTCTGTTGGTCTTCCTTGGTCTCTTGTGTTCTGGGGGCCTCTGGATGTCTGGAGTTTTGATCTCCTCCATACCTGCTTCATGCCCTGGAGGACGGGGCAGTGGCCCCCCCACACCCTCTAGCAGATCATTACATGTAGGAAGCTTTTAAAAAAAACAAGCGCGTCCATGCTCACAGGTGTACACACGGGTGATCACACCCACAAACTACACCCTTTTTGGCTCCTACCTCAAAGCACACTGTGTTCTGTTGATCTTATGTGCTGCACAATAATGTTTAATATTTAGTATTTACTGTCATATTCCCATATATCATTGTGATGTTGTTTATTCTATTACTCTTGTTCTCTTCTGCTGGTTTTCTTTTTTCTTTCTCAGCAGGTGACCCAGGTGATCGATATATGCATTTTTTTCTTTCTTTTTTTTGCTGCCCATTCTGTTGGTTTTTGTTTTGTGCCCTTCTCCCCCGTCCCTCTTCTCAGCTGTTTCTCTTTCCCTCTTTCTTTCTCCCCTTCTTTCCCCCAGTCAAATCTGTCCCGTATTCAGCAAGTGAAAATAAAATAAACAATAAAAGGTGAATCAAATGGACCATTACGGCAAGGCTGGGATGGTCAATTTGGTAAAGTAAATCCGTTGGGTATCTTTCTTCGCCTTTAGACAATAATTCTGATGGCAAAAGAGCCAAACGGGACAGGCAAAAAGAAAAAAAAAAGAAAAAGAAAAAAAGATCAAACTTGATAAGAAAGATCTGTGATGCAGTGCTCCATCTAGTGGACCACTGATAGAGCTGCTGTGTCACTTTACTGTAGGCAGACTGCTCACGCCGAGACTGATCAACAAGTCAAATGCGCTTCTAAACATTTCTGAAGTTGCTCTTTCAGACTGAATTTCAAAATAAAAAACTAATAATTGGCATTTTTTTAGTCTGTAGATGTCAGGTTTGCATATTTACAGAGCAGTCCCATAAGAAATAGTTTCTCCATTAATTATAACACCAGGTAAATGTTAAATTTCAGTCAGGTTTGGCTGGCATTTCGCCTGAGCTGTTGAAAGCCAACCACTGCTGTGCCAAATCTCCTGATGTCTGCATACATAGTGTAAGCACAATCCTTGGCCTAAAAATATACCCAGAACCTCTGGAGAGTAACTGAAAGTCAATATTATTGAGGCTTAGCAATGAGGCAATATTTGAATTTCAAATGAGTCTCAGACAGTAGAGAAAGGAAGCATTCAGTCACACAGACAGGAGTGCACACAGATGATGAAAAAGCGGGCACGTGACCCAGCGCTGTCAAATAGCCAGCGCATTATGCGTAAAGAGAAACACTGTTTCTGTGAGAGGAAATGGGATAATTGATCCAAATTAGGAGAGAGTGACCTAAAGCGAGGGCCAGTGAAAGGCAGAACGTAAGCAGTGTTAATACGTCTCCAGGTCCATACAACGCTGTGACAGGAGCGAATGAATTTAAATTCAGCACCACCTCTTGAAGACACTTAATTTTTATGGTTTCCCAGTTATTTCAGTGTTTTAGTGCATCTTAAATCAGACCTATAATCAAATCAAAGTCCTCAAAATCACGAAACAAAATTGTAATCTTAATTGCTGGCTGTCTTCTCAGTGCATCCCCTATCCAACGCTTCACCCTTCCATATTTATTTTCCCTCGCTGACGGTGCGTTCCAACTCTGAGTGAGGGATTACACGCACGGCTTGGCCTACATCCTACAGCCTCTGCTGAGACTAGTGCTGCCACCCACCACAGGACTTCGGCTGCTCCGGGGGGCTACCAGCATGGCTGGGGTGTGGGTTCGCAAATGATCCAGGACGAGGCGCCATGCAGTGCCACCCTTTAAGCAGGCTCCTTAAAGAAAAGACCTCCGATAGGCTTGTAAAGAGTGCACATGTTGACACCAGCTGGATGACAGAGTTGCATAACTTAAACACACACACACACACACACAGATTAGCTGCAACATGTGTATTCTGTTATACACAGTTATTTTCTGTCAGTCTCCTTTTGAACGTGAGCTGACTGCTGGTACACGGGCCAACCAGTTCATTCTTTCAAAAATTTAAACGTTCTCTATGAAATGTAAGTTTTTTAGGTCAAATTAGAATATGTGATGAAATCTTTCAAGGAATTTTACACATTCAGTCAACAAGCAACAAAAAACAAGAATAACCCATTATCATTTATTCGTTTTAGTTTCAAATGAGAGAAAAAACAAAATCAGATATCGAGTGAGTTGCAACATCTAAATGAACAAGCAGGTTGGGATAGGGGGTCAGTGGTTAGCACGGTCGACTCACAGAAAAAAGGTTCTGGGTTTGAACCCACTGACCTTTCTCTATGGAGTTTACATATCTGTGTGTGTGGGTTACCTCAGGGTGCTCTCTGACTTCCTCCCACAGACCAAAAACGTGCATGCTGTGTGACTGTGAGAGTGTGTGGTTGTCTGTCTCTCTGTGTTGGCCCCGTATTCCATCCTACGTCAACCCCCTCCCTCGTTACGACGTTAAACTGGAGGAACAGAAGAAAGCGAATCGCTGGAACAGATGAAATAACCTTTAATTTGTTGCTGATGAAAACAAGAAAAAAGAAAGTAACACAAAAACTATGATGAAATATATTGCCACTTTCGCCAACGAATAAAAATGAGATGAAAATGTTCTGCAGAGATGAGATCCAATCAGAAGTCGTCTCCATGTGCAGTAAAGTTGATCTGCCCCCGAGACACGGTACATAATGTCAAAATGTCAACGCTTGGAAGCAAGAGAAAAGCAGCCATATGGACACGTTTCACATTTTATGTCAATAAATAAGACACTTTATTAACCACGTGGAGCAACTCTCACCAGTAAAAACAAGACAAACTTTTACTCTAGTCAATGAACCAACTTTAGAAATAGTTCGCTACAATCTCATGATATTTATAATCCGGGGCAGTAGTATGAGAAGACCTAGCGCCGGGTTTTGAATTAGCATATCGCAGAAATCGTCCGCAATGGTTCTTTGTTGTACACGACTGAATTCGCCATTGCAGCCAGGTCTCCATGACACTACATTCATTAGTCATACTGATAAGGATCTCAATCAGCATCTGTGTACGTTTGTTTAATCACAATAACAAGGAAGGAGGCCAAGTTCTGCAGCTGCACTTTGGAATTATTTTTAGAGATGATCTCTAAAGGGCCCCAAAATGAGCAAAATAAAATGCCAAAATCCATAAAAATCCATGCAGCTGATCAAATAAACTTTAGATTCAAATTCTAATTCAAAAGACAGGGGTAGGTGAACACCGCTGGAAATCAACATGAAGCTTTACAGCTATTTTTTCTCCATTACTTCCTGTACAGGATGCCTGAAGCCTCGGCTAATTAATAGTGAGTTCAATATAATAAGAAGTGTAAGAGCAGCAAAAATAAAGTGTAAGATTTTTCAGTATGAGGGTTGCAGATAAGTACAGGGAGTGCAGAATTATTAGGCAAATGAGTATTTTGTCCACATCATCCTCTTCATGCATGTTGTCTTACTCCAAGCTGTATAGGATTGAAAGCCTACTACCAATTAAGCATATTAGGTGATGTGCATCTCTGTAATGAGAAGGGGTGTGGTCTAATGACATCAACACCCTATATCAGGTGTGCATAATTATTAGGCAACGTCCTTTCCTTTGGCAAAATGGGTCAAAAGAAGGACTTGACAGGCTCAGAAAAGTCAAAAATAGTGAGATATCTTGCAGAGGGATGCAGCAGTCTCAAAATTGCAAAGCTTCTGAAGCGTGATCATCGAACAATCAAGCATTTCATTCAAAATAGTCAACAGGGTCGCAAGAAGCGTGTGGAAAAACCAAGGTGCAAAATAACTGCCCATGAACTGAGAAAAGTCAAGCGTGCAGCTGCCAAGATGCCACTTGCCACCAGTTTGGCCATATTTCAGAGCTGCAACATCACTGGAGTGCCCAAAAGCACAAGGTGTGCAATACTCAGAGACATGGCCAAGGTAAGAAAGGCTGAAAGACGACCACCACTGAACAAGACACACAAGCTGAAACGTCAAGACTGGGCCAAGAAATATCTCAAGACTGGTTTTTCTAAGGTTTTATGGACTGATGAAATGAGAGTGAGTCTTGATGGGCCAGATGGATGGGCCGGTGGCTGGATTGGTAAAGGGCAGAGAGCTCCAGTCCGACTCAGACGCCAGCAAGGTGGAGGTGGAGTACTGGTTTGGGCTGGTATCATCAAAGATGAGCTTGTGGGGCCTTTTCGGGTTGAGGATGGAGTCAAGCTCAACTCCCAGTCCTACTGCCAGTTTCTGGAAGACCACAGCAAATTCAAAAGTGTTAAATGTTTTGGTGTTAGTAGTCTTCTTGCAAAAGTAGAGTTAATTTTACTCTAAGCAGAGTCACATTCTTTTAATGTAACTCTGAGGTGTAAAATGATAGTAGTTAAAATCGAGTGTTAAAAATGAGTGTTTCTCTGTCAAATCTGGAGGTGTTACAATGGAAACATTAACTCTTGACCTCTTAACTCTGAACTCCTACAGGGGCTATGACACCAATAGAGTAAATTCACAGACTCCGCCCCCAGCACGGCTCCAATCGAAGCTGAAATGAAGCCGTTTCAGAACATTTTGCTCTACATATTTGAGTTGTTTGCCATGCTTGGTAAGTCATTTTTTCAAAGATTGTTTCAATTATTATTATTAGCTTTTACTTCTGTGGCTCTTTGGAGTTGAGACAAAGCTGTGTGAAAGGCATTAGCCATGTTGCTCGCTGATAGCATAATATTCTGTTTTAGCTAGCTGAAAGGTATTGTTTGCGGGAAAATACCACAGCCTTGAAAAAAAGCTTGCATGTGAATTTTCAGTCAAACCTTTGGTCAAATACACCTAAAACAATGTCTAGAATGTGAAATGTTGGTATGATGGTGCTACTTGAAGCCTGAAAACGATCGCCCATAAAAAAAAAACTAAAAAAAAACGAGCAAACAGCAATAGCTGACGTCCTGACTGGATTCTACGGTAGCATTTAGATCCCTCCAGAGTTTGGTGCACACGGTTTAGGTAAAAATGAAAAAGGTTGAGGTTTTACATTTAGTTCAGTATTACCTGTTGCCTGTGTCCTTGTCTTTTGGGAAAATACTTTACACAAGTAATGGCTCAAAGAGGATTCCTTTTTTTTTTTTTTTTTTTTTTTTTTTTTACTGTGCTGCAATTGTTTACTGGATTATTTGTGCCATTTAATTAATGTCAACTAATTTATTATTCAATCTCCGCACAGGATATGCTTGTGAAGATGGAATATGGGGGAGAGCAGAAGTGCGCTGAAGTTCCACAAAGTGATGAATGAAGGACCTGCATATTGTATTGAAGAAATAAGTGATGAGAACGCTGTTATTTGCATTTACCATGTCAGACCTTTTGATAAACAAAATTCTAATGAAAGTGAGAACATGTACACTGTTACATCTTTCAGAAAATGTTTTGAAATTGTGCTGCACAGTTCAGAATAAATGTTTTTCAAAAACCATTGCATCTTTTTAGTAAATGTTTATTTCCAAAAATTTCTAGAAGTTCAGAACAGTAAAATTCCCGCTTTTTAGAATGAATTAGAAGATAACTCTTACGTAGTTAAACTAAAATACTCTTTGAGAGTTAATATATAAACTCTTAACACAAAGTGTTAAATTATCAACTCCAGACAGATTTGGTGTTTAACACTAAATCAGAGTTAACGTACCAACTCTCCAAAAAGAGTTAAATTAACACTCTCTGGTGTGGACCCATATAGACACTTTAATAGTGTTGAAATCAAATCCGACAGTGTTAATTTGGACATGCTGGATTTGCTGTGCACCTTCTTCAAGCAGTGGTACAGGAAGAAGTCTGCATCCTTCAAGAAAAACATGATTTTCATGCAGGACAATGCTCCATCACACGCGTCCAAGTACTCCACAGCGTGGCTGGCAAGAAAGGGTATAAAAGAAGAAAAACTAATGACATGGCCTCCTTGTTCACCTGATCTGAACCCCATTGAGAACCTGTGGTCCATCATCAAATGTGAGATTTACAAGGAGGGAAAACAGTACACCTCTCTGAACAGTGTCTGGGAGGCTGTGGTTGCTGCTGCACGCAATGTTGATGGTGAACAGATCAAAACACTGACAGAATCCATGGATGGCAGGCTTTTGAGTGTCCTTGCAAAGAAAGGTGGCTATATTGGTCGCTGATTTGTTTTTGTTTTGTTTTTGAATGTCAGAAATGTATATTTGTGAATGTGGAGATGTTATATTGGTTTCACTGGTAAAAATAAATAATTGAAATGGGTATATATTTGTTTTTTGTTAAGTTGCCTAATAATTATGCACAGTAATAGTCACCTGCACACACAGATATCCCCCTAAAATAGCTAAAACTAAAAACTACTTCCAAAAACATTCAGCTTTGATATTAATGAGTTTTTTGGGTTCATTGAGAACATGGTTGTTGTTCAATAATAAAATTATTCCTCAAAAATACAACTTGCCTAATAATCCTGCACTCCCTGCTGGTTATTGGATATCTCTGTGGGGGAGGACTAACTGACCTTATTATATAAGATGCAGTGGTGAGTGTTGTAATTATCTCCAGTAATGAAGCTGTAAAAGTCTATGAGTATGGACTGTGGAGATAGGAGCGTGTCTATAAATGGCATCCGCTTGATGCCGAACTCTTTCTGTACAGCAGAGTCGTTGCAGAGCAGCAGATTCTGCATAAACCACTAAATTTACTCTTTTTTTGTGTGTTTTATTTGATTTTTTTCCTAGCAAGTGGCTGAATCCTCACCAGAAATTATTTTTGATGAGAAGTGCTGAAACTGTGCACCCAGACAAGTGTGTCCTAATTAAAAAGTTTGCAAAGTTGTGAAGCTTTTTTTTTTCTTTTTTTTCCAAAACGTCCATGAGTGCGGCCGTATTTCAAACTAGCTTTTTTTTTTTTTTTTTAAAGGGCACAAGTCTTATTGTACTACCAGAGAAGGTCCTCGGAGTTCAGCTGTAAATGTAAAACACGGCGCTATGATTCCCACACTCCTGCTTGATTGAAGAGATGTTGATTACAATCATCTCATCTCCTCTGGTTGATTTTAATTTGCACTCGGTGCATTTGACCCAATTTTGTTCTAATGAAGTTGGCATTTTCAGCAAAGTTCACATGCCTGAAATGCTTTGGCAGGGACAACTTTCTGGTTTGTGTCGGGAGGTTTTGTAGCTTTTTTTAAAAAGATTTTTACCACAAATTAACTGCTCAAACTTTCTAAATATCACCACTGTGCTTGTGCTTCTCATGACAACTTAACACCTCTCCCTCCTCAGCTGACGTCCACGTAATAACGACTTGATCCAGCATATGGGCACACAAACAGGGGCTTGTTCACGTTTTGTGTGACTGTGGTGCAAACCTCTAACCCACGCTGTTTGAGCGCTTTTTTTGTCATCAATAACCCCTATTTAGCAGATTTTCCACAATTACTCTTCCACGGGGTATAAGGTGACTGTCATCCAACATTGTGTAAGTAATATTCTGTCACAAGCATTCTCACAAGTTGTTTATAATGCTCTCTTAGT
Organism: Mchenga conophoros; assembly: GCF_057382185.1. Classification (NCBI taxonomy): domain Eukaryota; kingdom Metazoa; phylum Chordata; class Actinopteri; order Cichliformes; family Cichlidae; genus Mchenga; species Mchenga conophoros. The sequence goes on from NC_140528.1 coordinate 70,260,430, forward strand.
TCTTCCCACCTAATCTTGACGTTTCCTCTTCTCTCTTTGACCGCTGAGGCGTTTATTTTTTTCTTTTTATTGTGCCGAGAGGATGAAGTCTAAGCTCTTAATTGCAGGTGGTTGTGTGGGTACGATGTTCCCAATCCCAACCCCTTTTGTTCCCATCGCTGTGGGAGAAACAAAGGTTCCTATTTTTTCTTCTTTTTACTCCCTGCCTTGACTCTCAGAAGTAGTGTGGGGATGAAGAAAGGATTAAGTTAACATTTCTCATGACCTCTGAGGCCTGGGGTTGAAGAGGAAGCCGGCATAGCACTTACAATAAAATAAATAAAAAAACTGTGTGTGTACGTGAGAGTATACGCACACACACATCTGTCAAAATTGGCTGAAAAATTACCCAAAGATGGATACCTACAAATCTAACTCCCTTTAACATCATTTTATCTTTCACAACCTATTAGCGCGCTAAATGCTCACACATTCCCTCAAAACAGTAATCAAGTGCTAATATAATTCGGAGCAGTGCTGCTCTGGAAATCTCTCCCACTGAGACTGAATGAGTCATACCGCATGGCGAAGGCTGCTACAGTTAACTGTTGTTGTTCATTTGTTTCCCATTACAGAAGCTCCATTTTAGCTAATTAGTCTTGACAGTAACTTTTCCCTGCGGTGTTGATTAGATCTAATTAATGACTGCAGGCAAGATGGAGGACCGGTGCCCTGAAGGAGCCATTTTCGCACATCAATGGATAATTAAGGCTATTTTTTTTCTGAAACAAAGAAAAATTATTCTTATTTTTTTCTCATTGGCATCTAAAACTTTTAATCAATACTCTCTCGATAATCTACATATATTCTCAAATTACAGCATCATTTTTGAGCATTTTAAAAGGGTGCACAGCAGCACTATTGATTTTATGCAGTGTTGTGTCCCTGCAGTTGCACCTGTTTGCAAAGCACCGATTCCCCAACTTTGCTTCAAGAGGATGAATATGAAGCAGGCTGCAGAGGGACAAAGAAGAGCAAACACAAGCAAACTTCCTTTGGATTGAATTTAAATGAGCAAATGAATTTAAATCAGCTGCTGCAAGGTTACAGTGTTGTGACATGACTTTTTAAGGAAACCAAAGCTTCTTTGGACGTTTTGCTGTCAGGCTTTCTTTGACCTCAGCCCCTTTCTTTGACATTGCGTCACATGATCATAATCTTTCAGTTGTAGCTCATCCACAGCTGCCTTCCACCTCCCATCAGTTCAGTGAACATGGAGTGGAGAGCTGAAGGGGATTAGATCTGAGGCAAATGTCTCATAGGAAAACACCATGGCAAAGTATGCATGTTGCATGGGAGCAGATCGCCTGGACGATCTGATTAACAGTGTGAAAATGTTCCTTATCTGTGATTAAAACCTCCATACAAATGCAGCAACACCCAGGGAGAGAAGAACATGAGATTAGATGATTGCGGAGGATATGGATTTTGTCACGTATGTACAGCATCTGCCAACAATGTACAGCAACAATTTTTCAGATTTTCAGTTCTGATCACAACGTGATGTAAAAGGTTATCTTTGTGTGTGTGAAACCAAAGGAGAAGATGGAAAACCTATTTTACTATGTATAAAATAGGACACTTTCCTGACAGATTCTCTCAACTTTTTCTAAAGCAGCCTTTCCAAAGTCAAGAGCGCCGCAGTCCACTTGAAAAACAGAAAATCTCATCGGGCCCACGCAGTCTTAAATCTTCACTCTAACCAAAATACAAGCGATAGTGATGCACTTCCTTGAACATTTTATTCAACCATAAACAACATGCTATAACCTGTGACCCACCTGCCACTGGGACATAAACTGCATTTGCGTGGGTTTTCTCTGAGTACTCCGGCTTCCTCCCACAGTCCAAAGACATGCAATTAGTGGGGTTAATTTAATTGGGGTTTAATTGGTGAATCTAAAATTGCCCATAGATGTGAGTGTGTGTAAAATGGTTGCCCATCTCTCTGTAGTATCTCTGTTACAGATTCCCAGTGGGGTACTGGATGGGTGGCCTAGTAGCTAGGCCACAGCCTCCCCACCCCGCAACCCTGATTAGGATAAGTGAAGAAAAACGGATATCTGGAATTATGTAATGTAGCTGGGAAATTTCAAACGGAATTTCTGTTATCTCTGTGACCCACCTGCAGTACCTCAGTACCCTTACTTTGGGAATCATTATCCTAAAGAATTGAATTCATGTTCATCAGTTAAATAAATCAGTTAAAGAAAATCATGTTGACTTATTTTTTAACCTAATCATAGCCAGTACTTGCTAACTCTAGCATGAGACCAAATGTTCACCATAGTCTTCATACTGTATAAAAAAAAATAGACATAGTCACTGCAACAATACCTGTTGTGTTGTTGACAAGTATTTTGAAGCATCAAATTTTTTCAATGTTTGTTTTTTATAAGCCTGACATGACCATAGTGAGAGACCAGGAAGTTGTTAGTTAGCTAGTGCTGGCTAGCTAGTTAGCAAGGTATATTTGCAATCTACTATGATAGCAAACTGAATTCCTGCCTCTTAGCTAGCAAGAGACAGGCCTAAAACAAAATGTACTTATTCCACTTCTAGTCGAAGTTGTACAGTGAAAAAATACATATTGTTGTTAGAAAGCTAAAAATGTGACAAAATCACCTGCATACAATGATCACAAACAAAGAGATTCTTATGATAAAACATTTCTGTCCAGCTGGTAATGATGTTTAAAATTTCCCAATTGTTTGGGGACTCTGTAGAGGCCAACAGTGAGATTCTGCATGTAGAAACCCAGTAAATAGTTTCACAGGGTTTTCGATTATGAGCAATGATGATCTAACTATGGAAAGTAACATCAGGTGAGCGACAACATTGTGAAACAATGGTATATGTTCCATTAGAAACTACAAGTCTGTATGATATGAACCTCTGTGATATCAGTCCTATATCAAAAAACTGTAATCTTTGAATGTTGGAAGTCGCTGTTAGTATGGAAATGTTTAAACCTGCAAAAATCAGGTTGTTTAATGAGCACTAGATATCAGAAAATACCATGTGGGACACTGGTGTAGCTCACTGGGTTGAACAGGCAATCCATATGTTGTAAATCTAGCACAGAGGCCTGAGTTTGAATCTGCCCTCAGGTTATTTTTTATATTTTTCCCCAGTCTTTCTTCCAGCTTTCCTATCTTCTCTCCACTCCCCTATTTCAACACACAAAAAATATTACAAACACGCCTTTGTATTGATTACAATCGAGAACAAATGTTTTACTACACAACATGAACAGCAAATTATATATGAGCGCAATTATGGAACGCTGGTATTAAACAAATAAACACAACTGTAATGAAACTGATTACATTTGAGAATGGTAGAAGTCATTCGCTGCAGAGTCTAGGATTTGCTGTGTGTTATGGAACAGTAGTTATTCCACCTTAAAATAAAGTATGTACACAGTATTGAGTGTTTGCCTTTTTTTTATAGTTATTTTTTTAATCAAAATATGAATGACTGTGAAAAAAAAGGTTCTGGTCCCCACAACGCAAGCAATACAAGTAGACACACACATATATCTGGGGTTACATGTGAGTACATTGATTGAAATAACCCGTTCCAAGCCTCTTTCAATGACCACCTGATTTAAGTGTTAACCTCTGGAGGCCCATTTCCACCACTAAAAAAAGAAAATGTATCCATAACTTGAAATTTTGAGTTATGTTTCTCAAAATTTCGACTTATTAACTTGAAATTTCAAGTCAGCGCTGCCAATCAGTAATCTACATGAATTACATCATTTCCTTGTTACCCAGAAGCTGAAGCCCTCAGCTATAAATGCTACAGCTAAGCTACCAGCATTACAGCCAGTCATGAATGCACAAATTACTAAGTATTTTCAGCGTGGCTTCACAAATGATAAAATCTTTGTGTTATTAGATGAATCACGTGGCGTTACTATCAGCAAAGGTACTCTTGGAAGTGCCAGTTTGTTGCCATACATTGGTAGCTCACGATCCGGTTTTGATTCCTCTGCGCTATATCCTTCCAGGTAACAAGAAAATGATGTCATTCACATAGATGACTGATTGACAGCGCTAACTTGCCATTCATTTGCCATAAATTTTGAGTTACTTTTCAAAATTTCGAGAAAGATAAGTATCCATAACTCTAACTAAATTTTAAATTATGGATACTTTTTTTTCATTTTAGCGGCGTAAACAGGATTACATATTAACAAAAGATTAAGCCCAGAGTTAACTTTAAAACAAGACGGTGGTGTGGAAAGTAAGGGTTAACCAAAAGGTCTTCACTTCTCCACAATGACCTCACTCTGATCATCTAAAAGTCAAGCTGGTCCTCACTATGATATTTGGACTCTCATGTTTTTCACAGTAAAGACGAACTATAGCTATCATATTACATAATATTTCAAAAGACACTGATGAATAATTTCACATTAATTTTCATACTGACAGTGATTGAGATGACTATGCTTGATCTGATGCTAATAGAGAGAGGTCCTCATTTACAAATATTTTAGCATCTTTCATTGGCATAAATATCATAAACATATATATCAAACTAAAGAACATAGTGGAAAGCTTAGGAAGTAAAGAGACAAAGGTGTCCATCTGTCAGATGCCTCCATGCCAGACAGAAACATTGCTTTATAGAGGGTAATACCATCTAGTATGACCAAGTGGTAGCAGTGGTATAAGACTACTGTGCATTATGTGCTTTTGGGATAGTCTAGTTTCTTGTGTGGGGAAATGGCATTTCCTACTTTCAGCTTTGGGGCCAAGACAGGGCCAATGCCAACTGTTATAAGGTCAGGAGGTAAGAGGCAGTGTAAACCGTGGATAGGTCACCAATCTATCACAGGGCTAATAAAGAGAGAAAAATAACAAAAACAGCCAGTTTGGAATCACCAGTCAACCTAATGTTCTCTATGTCTTTGGGAGGAGGCCAGACTACCTGGAGGGGACCCATGCAGACAGTAGAAGAACATGCAATCAAACCCAACAACTTCTTTCTGCCAGGTGACAGAGCTAACCACCATACCAGTCAACTGATGCTAAATTTTGTCAAATAAGAGAAACGTTTTGAATCCATAATCCAAGTTCTTTTTGTTTATGAATGAAAAATTAACTTGCATCTGCCATCATTTTATAGATATGACATTAATAACCCGGCAAGTCGTGCACCAACATTTTTGCAAACCTTCTAAGCTGTTGTTCAGACTTGAGCTAGTGTGATTTTTTTCTTTTTAACAGACACCAGTTTTACTGTTACAGAATAAACTTACCCTTTCACTCCACTAATGCTTCCAATTTGAAAGAAAACCTCTATTTTCCTATGCTGGTGTAAGTCATAACCCAGAGCAGAGTACACTATTTCGCCAGCTCCATGTAGTGTATAATTGCATGGTTGAGGAGAGACATGGTGGTTCCTGATGAGCGTTGTACAGACTGGTGTAGGTGTGTCCCTGATGATTATCTCGAGGTACTCTGGAGTCTGATCACGGACTCCCCTACTTCCATCACCACCTGCTTGCAGAAATCCAAATAATTACTAGCGTGTTAATGTGGGTGGTGGTCCTTATCTGCAACCAATCGCACCGAAGCATGATGGAACTGCTGCTATTGCTCATGGCATTGCTCATTTCTTCCAAGAAGACGAGCAGAGCGAATCTCATTAAGGAGAGAGATTTCATGAAACGAATGTAAAAGCTTTGTTCAGTGACCATTAGTTGTTATTTTAAAGCTGAAGTTGTAGATTCATTTATGTGATTTTTAAAAATCCATTTCCTTTTTGTTGCATCAAATATTGACAAAAAGATTAAACCTACTCAGGCCTGACATGACAAGCTGATGATTCAGATCTTGAAGATGTGAAATAGTGACAGACGGAACAGATTCAATCATGAGCAATAGCCTTTAAATGACTCTTTCAGTATGATTCAAAGAGACGAAGACTTTTTCAGACCATTTCTAAAATGGTTTGAAGATAGTTGTTAATGTGTATGTCTTGTTTATTCTTATAGGTTTATTCGTTTCATGCAGAATAGTGTTGCATGTAGTCTATTGAGTCTTGTTCAGCTTTCTCACTAAATACGACTTTGAACTGAGATGATTGAAATGATTTTTAGGGAACTATTTTATTTGGGTATCCTGGAGCGAGAGAGAGTTTCTCAGCAATAATCATATAATTAAAGAATCTGTAGATCCTTTAGGGGAACTATGTGGCCTTGGTTTGACTGACAGAAGGCTAGCTCAGTTTTCCCTTTTGGCAGATCTGGTCAATCCTGCTTCAGCGGTATCTCTCCACCTGTTTAAACCCTGCTCCTCCCACCACTTTAAATGCACAGCATGACACACATACAACTGTGAACCTTCCTCAAACACAGAGGAAACACTTGGGGATTACAACGTTAGTTTTTCAGAGTCAATCACCTAGAAAATAGAGCCCTGAATGGGTGCCCGAACCAATATACGGTCACTTAGGCACAGAGGGCTGACCAAAGAACACAGCCAAGTGGAAGGAATACAGGCATGCTGGGAGTTGAGAATGTAAATTAAAACATGCCCGAGGATTAAAAAAAGTGGAACAACCGTTCTCACGTTTCCAGATCCCCTCACAATAGCTGGCAAACTGACATAAGTTAATTGTTGCTCAGATATGCAGGGCAAGAAAGGAAAGTAGTAGTGAATAACTTGCCTATTATTCTTATTGTGCTGTGGTGTAATTTCACATTTCTTTAGCCAGAAATGATACGATACCCTCCACACATACGCACACACACAAATTCTCATTGTCGATGACTCTGCTTTACAATTCCTCTGAGCTGTGGATTATTCATGAGATTGGAATCTCTCGAGCATGTGTCACTTAGAAACTCACATTGCATACATACACTTCGTGACATTGCACATACTGACATGAATGGCAATTATTGTTCATCTGTGTTGAGCAGAATTTAGTCAAACATGGTCAAGGAACCCTCAGTACATAGATGCTTACATTTCCCAAGGGCCTAAACAAAAAATCCCACCTCGTTATGCAGTGTGTGCTGGAAAATCTGACCATGATTAAACTAATGTGGATGTCTAATTGAGATTAGCATTGTTTTACTGTTGTTATCACATGCCTGTATTGACACTCCTATACACTGCTAAATTTGGGGAATGTACTGCAGTATGACTCCCACACTTCACTGCAGCCCATTAATAAGCATTCATGTGCATGGCAAAATCTGATTACCCGAGGCACTTAACTCCTTCTGTAAGTCTCTGGAATTTCACTGTGAGATCACGTTTGAATTCCTTCCAGTATAGGATTAAGTGCAATCTATTTTCTGCGCTGTCTACTTTTTTTTGGCACTATTAACCTCTACAGATTTGCTAGCATTGTGTATTTTTACAATAATTACTGTCTTTTAGCATATTTTTCAGTAGTGACTTGGTTCGCAAACTATATATTTATATTAAAGTGTCATTTCACTGTTTGTTGTTTGGTATTTTTACATGTTTGTTTTACTTAATACGTTGTAATGCATTTGATCTTGTCTTAGGATGTCGTCTTCCTATATTCATGTGCAAAAAAGGAGCCCCGTTTACTCAAACAATCCTTGTTTGGGAAATGTCTTTATTGCCTTATTAACAGAAGCTCGTCATTTAAAGTTTCACGTGGACTAAGGAGCGATCAGATTTCACAGTCAGGTAAATCCACCTGTGAAAAGTGAACAAAAGCTCTGCAACAACCTAGAAATTGTTAAACAATCTGGTTTGACAGGAGATTTTGGCAAGGACGATTATTTAGCTCTCGTTTAATGACTTTTAGTAGTTGTAAAACAATCTTTTTAAAAATCTTATAATATGTACTTTATTCACCTTGTTAAATTAGGCAGATACTTTTTTCATTACACTTTGCTGACGGTGGGTTATCCTCCTTTTGCCTTCAGAACACTTGTCGGCTACACATCCATGATGTAAATCTCCAGTTCCACCACATCCCAGAGCTGCTTTATTGGACTGAGATCTGTTTGAGTCCAGTGAAATCCACCCCAATACTTGTGGTCTGTGTTTAAGAGACAGGAAGCTTCCAGGGAGGTGCACGTCAGGTTATGCGCACGTAATAGGGTTTTGTGGTTACGACGTACCTTCACCACAGAGTTAACACAGAAGCATAAATCTCCTGTTGATGTTGCATTTCTATCAGCTGAAATCAGCCTGGCCGTTCTCCTCTGACCTCCGGCATGAGCAAGGCATCTTGACCCAGAGAACAGCTGCTCACTGGATTTTTTTCTCTGTTTTCTGATCATCTGTTAACCCTGGGAATGGTTGTGCAGGACAATCCCAGCAGTTTAGCAGTTTCTGAAATACTCAGACACGTCTGTCTGACCCCAAAAGCCATGCCACGTTTAAAGTCACCTTTCTTTTGGGGTGCCAGTTTAGCTCAGTTGGATGAGCAGGCAACCATATGCTGCGTGGCTGAGAGCGGCCGGCCCCGGTTTGAGTACCGCATGTGTTTTCCTGTCAGTCTTCACTGTATTTGCCTAATAAAACCAGTAAAAAGCAACAAAAATAACTGAAATTTCTGTTTGAAGAAACAGTAAAGATGGCAGGTCATCTTTACTGTGTCTACATGCCTAAATACACTGAGTTGCTGCCATGTCATTGCCTGGTTAGATATTTGTATATGTATACTTGCATATCCGTGTATAAATATCTAATTCGATAGTATCAGCTATCAACGTTGAGATGTACAAAATTTATGTAGGAACAAAATGTAATTTTACTTTATTAGGAAACACAAGCAGCAGTGTGGAGCAGATTTTACTTTAAACCACTGAAAAAGTTGCTGAAAGTGGGACCAAAGCACTGCAAACGGTGTAATAGGTGAGAGTGCACTCAGCTCACTGTTGTGAATAGTATCACACTCTGCATTCAGGAGTTAGAGACAACTGTAGCGCTTACCAGCTATGTGGTATTTACCTGAAAATTCACCTGCATTTTTCTCTGTGGGCACAAATTGGCGTCTCCCTCCCTCGACGAAAATCCCACTTTGATGTTTTTCCCTGTTGTGTTTGGCCTTTGTTGCATGTGGACTGCCCATCTTTATTCTGTGCTAGCAGGGTAGCTGGGCTTCAGAAGCCTTTCAAACCACTATTTTCATGGTTTAAAGCTTTCATCTCATTTGCTGGTTGAGGAAATGTCACGCTGCTGTTGAGTAGGGTGTTGTTTTGTTGTGTGGGGGCAGGCTTGGCTTGTTTCCCTCACTGGGGGGTGAAAAGCGCCTGTCTTGCTGTAGGGAACCAGGCTGGCCTTAATCACACAAAGTCTACGGTCTGATTTTAACAAAATAGTATTTGGGATTAGATGTTGCAGTACAAGCAAATCACAGCTGGGGTAAAAGCAATTCTCCCATCAGGGGGCAGTCATCCCTTTGGGAGCTCTTGTACCCCCTGCCTGCCTGATAGGATCAAAGCCAGGTCTTGAGAGAAATTTGTCAAATTGTAAGGTGAAAACCAAATCCTGCTATTCAGAGTTAGAACAGTAAATAAGCTTTAGCTTGTCAGTGTAACAGGCTAAAAGATAATTACAACAGTTGTGTCTAGTATTGTTAGATAGGTTGGTATTTGGTGATTTTATCACTTACAGTTTTGAATAAACTCCATCTGCTCAGGAAGACGGTGAGATGTGGTACACACTTCCAAAACAAAGTTTTGTGTTTCTTTATTGTTTCTTTGTCAGCTTTTCTGTCATTGGGTGAATTTTACCCTCAATTTCATGTAGTCACTTAAGTCAGGAAATACTACTTAACGGACGGTAAAATGCAAATGCAACAGCTCTTAAAAAAATTTAATGAGTACACACCACACCGAAGTTAATCTCTTGCCAAAGAGCTCATTATTATAGGAAGGGGCGCAGGCCTGACAAGAAACAGACAAAAGCAACACAACAGAGGTGCTTTAGCTTGAGTGGGACGCTCTGATGGTGCTGGGGTGACATCAGCAGCCTGTTAAGCTGTCTTTTGTATCCTTTCCCCCTCGTTCTTACCAGCAGGCTGTTTTCGCGTCCTCGCTTTAAACTCTGATCGCAAAATTAAAAGTTCCTCCGAAAGCCAGCACGCGTGACCTTGCCGTGACCTCGCGTTAAGGAAGAGACAACGAGATGTCTCGGTGACAGGTATACCAACCTGTTTCCCCAGGAGAGTGTTTATAGTCAGCTGGAGAGCTCTGCCACATGCACTTTGGAGGACGCTTGATTGTGTCCTGGATTGTGTCCACATTTTTGCTACACTTTTTTTCTGGTCTACAGAAACCAGATACTAGTTAAAATAAAGGCTAAAATACAGTAACTTGTCACAGTAACTTTCATACTTAATCGCAGTTAAGTAACATGTAAGTAAGTGCTAGCATTGCTTGCATAACAGCATTAACAATGCAGTAATCCTGCTTTTGATAAATATTGTGTTAATACTGCGCGTTAATAATAATGTAAATAATGTATTTTCGTATACTTATAGTTGCAGATACTTGAACTGAACCAATGAAACAGCAACAAAAACAAAGATTGAAATCAGTCGATGAAGTTGTTATTTTTTTTTTGTTTTCTAATGTCATTTTGTACATGAGCCGAAAATCAGATTTTGTTGCAGTCCTGTTTGGTTTCAGCTTATCTGTGGCTGCATTACTATTTGTGTTTGGCTGTTTTCTGTCTTGACTCATTTATTTTTGTTTATATTTATTAATCTGTGTTTGTAACATTTTGGCAGAAGGCTGCAGAGGAAGAGTAGCCAACTGGCTTGCATTTTAAGAAAAGCTGATAATAAAAATAATCTATTGTTTCTTGTTAATGCAGGAAAATAGACGATTCAAGCATATTTTAATAGATCGGTACCCACTATACTAAAGCAGATCAACACTCACAACATGGATCACACTGCTGCTTGCAGTTTCCATATTAAAGGGATATTTAAAGAGTCACTATGTTTTTTTTATATACATTTTTTTATTTACAACTTTTTATAAAATTTACTATAAAAAAATCATTCTATATAAAAAATATAGAACGATTAAAAAAAGGTTATTTAATTTCTAAATGAATACTAATGAAGAAAACTATCTAGATGTGAACACTGGAGCTGTTTTGTTTTTCAGCTTTCTCTGTCATCTGTAAAAAAAACTAAGTATTCTGGGTAAACTAAGAGGCGCCTGTTAACAATCAGCCTGTGTTCTCTGGGTCACGGTGTTGTTTCTGTATTTACAGGTTATGTTTTTTAATGCATGACTAATAGTGTGTCGTTGTTTCACTTTAAACACTGCACATTCTGTTTTAATTCAATCAAAACATCCCAATCTGTCAAGTCATCCTTAACTTTCACATCAACAACAAAGTTTATTTGTGTTTCCCACAAGATAAAACCAACTGGTTCCCTTATTGGAACACAAAGCACTGATACATACCAGAGGCTCGTCTGAAAGGAAACACTGACTGCTAAATACCTTGTTGCCTAATCCTTCCTGTCTGACACTAAAGTTTCTCACCGACTGCAGACCAACAATGAAAACACATTAGTGTCTGCGCTCCTCATTGATTCTACATTTCTAGCTAACACAGCCGAGTTTTAATTAAGCACACCATTCATTTCACACACTTTGCAATCTACCAAAAGCTTTACGTAGTTTGCAAACAGTTTCACAACTTCAAATAAGTTAGAGGACTTTCTCACACCTCCTAAAGCTCAACGAGGAAGATCTTTACTAAAATGCGAACGATCACAACGATAAGCTGTGTGTCATGATCAGATAAATTCCCTTAAGCCTGTGAACTTATGGTTGCTTTTCTTAGACTCTGAAGCCCGCATTGATGTTGGAACTCCAGTTGTACAATTATACAACATCTAAACTGATAAAAGATTCCATTTATCTTCAGGTTTGTAGATGAGAAGGGGTAGGATCTTCAAAACGTTCCCCCCTAACATCAGTGCAGTCCCCCATTTGGAAGTGTTTTTGAAAATAGTGCTTTGTTCACACCTGTGGTCAGTGCTGTATTTTGTATTTTACCTTTATCAGAGTTTCATCTGCATGCAGCCAGCATTTTGCAGTCTATAGTTCTGAATAGACTCCAGTGCACATTGTTATCTCTGCCTCTACCTCTGTACCTGACTCGCTGTGGTTCCCAGTGGCTTTGAACCATAAACAGGTGCTAGTCCGTGTACATGCACATCGCTATGATTTAATGCCAAATACACTAAATGTGATGGAAACAGTCTTACCTCAAAGAAGGGTCTTCACTTTGCCTATCATTTATGTAAAACACCAGTAAATAATTCCTCTATCCGGTCGTTCAGTGATGACGTGACGAATCCTACTTCCGGGCCTAAAGTAGTCTGCGTTTAATATGGCTTTTGTGTTGTTAACATGTTTAATGTTTTGTATTTTCTTTTATTTAATCTCAAAAAGCTCCTAAAACAGTCAGTGATCACTGTTGACCTCCCTCTGCTTTTATTACCGCTAATCATTTATTTAAGCTCAGTTTTTAAAACCTTAGGATGTAACTACAGCCCAGCCCATGCAGCAGTATATGAATGGCTAACCTCGTATTGTGGATGGATTATCTCAGTTGTTCTCCTGGCTGAAGTTTGGTCCTTTTACAGCATCCTGCCATGCGATTACATTTGTTCCTGACCACCGAGAACACTCATGTTAACTTTTATCGAGTGGAAAAAAAGTTATCTTGTTTATATATGCTAACATTGCTGTGTCGCTAGCGGTCACGTAGCACATCATTATATACCAGCTAGCCCAACTTCAGTAACCCTACAAACGTCACTGCTGTTTAGTTTTCTGTCTTCATTTATGTTGGAAGTGATAACAGAGCTGTACGTTTTAATTTGTTTCCAAAACCCCGCAGTCAGGACATGCTATATTGTATTTAGATAGAAGCTAGCGAGCTAACTCCCTGTTAACTTCTAACTCCGTTAAATGTCATAAATTCCGTTTTTCATGGATGCCTGGATGTTAAACTCAATTGTTACACCTGGTAGAGCAGAACGCTGATCATTTTATTAAAGATGAAAGACTTTAGACAGTTTTTCAACTCTCAGTAATGCCATAGTGATCGTTTGATATATGGACCTGCAGCGGAGTTTAGGCCCAGACACGGCTAGTGACGTCAGACTTAACGACCGGATAGTGATATTGGACAAGCTTGGCCCAGTGCTGAAGATTTCCTACTGTAAACGAATAAAAGTGATCATTTATCAGAGTGCAACAACAACTGAAATAAATAGCAGGCACTCATTTGGCAATCATGGAAGCGTGTGAAGTGTGACACATTAAAGTCTTTTGCCTGCCCTACTTACAGTAAGCCTAACTCTGTGAGTCCCAAAATAGCGGAACGAGCCAACTGTAGTAAAAATCACTACCAACAGCCAAGGTGTATGATTAATATGGCAGTTAAAATCGTTAATTTCCCAGAAAAAACAACAAAATCACTCTTTACTTTCTTAGGCTACGTCTACACTAATGTGTTTTTGTTTTCTCTCCGCTTTGGCCTCCCATCCACACTGAGACGGCGTTTTCGCTCATGGAAAACGCAGCGTTTTCAAAACGCTCTTGAAAACGCATTCATTTGAAAATGCTGTGGCAGTGTGGACAGCGAAAAGGCAGACTTTCTAAAGCGATGACGCATATTAGTCATATGATGCAGTCATGTGACCAATTAAACTAAGATAGCGGAGGGCATTATACAGCAGCTGTTTTGTTTGCTCTCAATTTTGACAGCCCTTTTAAAGATTAATATCACTCCGTACATGCGTCAGATAGATTTTCTTCAAATTCTTTAATTCTCACTCGCTTTTGCAACTTTGTACTTTTGTGTTCTCTCACAGCAACAACTCCACCTCATTGTTAGTCCATTTAAAAAACTTGGTGCTTTTCCTCAACATTTTGCCGCAACGTTTCAAAGAGCCGGAAAGTAAATAAGCGGCAGACAGACAGAAACGAGGCAGGTCGAATCTTCTTGCGTTTCACGAATGTGCAGTACTGGAGCGTAAGCTTTTTCGGCCATTTCAATGTGGACGCACAACTCTGTGAAAACAACTGAAAATGCTAGCGTGGACGCGGAGCGTTTTCAGATGAAAACGCCATTTTCAAATCTATCCGGGCTAGTGTGGACGTAGCCTTATTCTCAGTAGCAGCTAAAGTCTAAATATGGTCATTTGGACAAAGAAGCATGAGAAACATGAGACTTCTTTTATCTTTATACAATGCTGCATATAAAGAAATTATAATTATAAGAATTGAATTCATTTTTTATGAGTAAGGAATATCCCCACATAATTACTTAGTTAGCTTCTTGTCTTCTTGTCAAGGCAGCCAGGACAGGACTTTCTTAAAAATATGTCATTCCTTCAGCTTATATTGACTTTCATCTGTAGACTTGTGGTGCACCTGTAGGTGACATCAGTTTAGAGGCTCCAGCTTTCACATAAATATCACTATAAAATCAAATCAGAGATCCATCCAGACAGCAGCCATTTAAAGTTGGGGCGACTTAATTTAACGTTTCTTCTACGATCAGCAAAGATCTCTTCTAGTGTCTCCATGGAGACTTCCACCAACTTGTTTAGATTAGTCACATGTGAAAAGTTTAAGACAGTGTATGTTTGCATACGTGCTTCTCTGCACCACCGTTTGATTTTATGCCAACTAACACGATGAGATAAAATAAGGCATTGTGATCTTTTTGTTCATCTGTAACAGATTTATCATGTCTCAGTGGTTTCCTTTGTGAGAAATGGATAGAGTTCATGTGAAACTTGAACAGCTTGAGCATGCTGGGTGTAAAGAAGGCAATGCAGGCTTCAAAATCTTTTCATTGAGGTTTAAACCACATGTAATGCTTAATTTATTTTACCAACTGTCCTGTTCACTATGGCTTTTCAGATGATTGGATATCGAATTGTTTTTTAATGCATGTACAGGAAATATGTAACAAAGCACGCTGGACATAGCTGGACATCATCCCCATGAACTAACATCTAGAAGCTTCTTCTCTTGTGGTTTCATTTTTCCTCTATTCTGAGTAGCAGCTCCCATCTGATCTTTTTACGGATGCCGGTTGCTATCAGAGACAATGTTAACAATTTCTAATCTGTTATTGTCTGTTTCTGAAAGCCCAGAATATTTTCCCATAGCACCCTGGCAGAGATGTACAGCACTGATGTCTCTCCCCGTGCTCGACGTTCATCTGATAGCACAATCACCTTCTTTCTGCTTCACCTCCTTTTTCCTTGTTTGTCGTTGTGTTCTCAACGCTCCCCTGCACTTTTAATATGCTTATTGCAAAGTGGACATGTTTAACATTGTTTCAGTATTCCCTGGTATTGCAACACTGAGACGCTTAGTTACTGTTGCTTTTCAGGATCCGTGAGATTGCAGTAACAAGATTCATTCATTACAGCATTCATCATTAGAAGCTAGGCATGGTGGTGGAACTATTATGAATTGTGCTTAATTGGAGAAGTGAATCCTTATCAAACTAGTAAAACCAACAAGAGGAATGACTGACCCAAAGGTCATATCTGAATCCCACTGAAGTGTTGGACCAAATGGGAAGAGTACATTTTGCAAAGGAAGGATTTTTGCTTGGAAGAGTGGTCGGGTAAATGTTTTTTTTTATGATTGAAAAGTCAAAATTTCCTTGTAGCATGTTTATTTATATGAACTCAATCAAAAAGATTCAAACATTTGTTTGTCTAACACCAGTTTCCTTGCACTAATTATTCACACCTTTGCATATCATTAAATTTCTTGTCAGTCATCAATTTTTAATTTCTAAGTACGAATAATAGCTTTTGTTTACACAGAGGATGTTTACAGCTCCCTAATCTGATAGCAAAGGCATGTGAAGGCCCTCACAGCTGGAAGCAAATCCCTTTGACAAACAGAAATTACCCAGAATCCTTTCCCATTAGGACGACGAGAGATCCTTTCACTCGAGGCGCAGCAAACAACGCTTTGGAGGTCTGATTTGGAGGCGTGCAGGCTGAATTCCTTTTCAGTTCAGAGACAAGACAAACTATTGCAACTCTTCTGCCCAGCTTGAATGAGAGCTACTGTATATACATACAGAACTCTAGAGTCAACTTCGTGCACAGAACTTATAAAGTCTTCATAATCATGAAGCACTAATAGCGAGTTACTTGTGCACTCATGTTCTTGTTGATACGTTTTTCTTTAACATTCTATCAAATTTCACTTTTTTTTTAAATTAAAAAGCATTTGCAGAAACCCGATTCTTCAAATCCCTCTGAAAGGGTTTTTCCTCATCTGCCACTGAGTTATGCATTGTTGAGCTGCTGAGCACTCCTTGCAAGTGTATCACTGAGTAAAGAAGTGCCATTGACAGGAAACAAACAGAGAGTGTAGCCAGAGTAAGCACACTAGAACAAGGAGCTGTCTGGGTTCAATCCTAACCTGCTTAAGCTGCATTCACTGGCAGATGACCCGAACCTTTCAAGGTACTAATGTTCCCCAACACCCCACTACTACTACTACTGCACACACACACACACACACACACACACACACACACACACACACACACACACACACACACACGCAGAACAATAACACTATAAAATGTATATACAAGCATTTGGAGTGAACCAGCATGGAAAAGTGAACCTGCATTTCCTTATGCAAACATCATGTTGATGCAGATGTAATATGCATGATTTAAAACATAGCCAGGGGGTTCACACACAACCCACCCACCCCGTTTCAAACACACACTAACACACACTCACACCCATGAGCAAACTTGACTGTCTTTGGCCCACTATTGTTCATTGGCACTGAAGCATTGCTGGGCTAAGTGAGGGGCCCTGATAGATACCTACCAGGCTCAGACCACCAATAAAGGTGTGAGAGAGGAGGAGACAAGGAGCAAATGGAGGAATATTGAATAGGGGACTAGAAGATGGTAGGAGATAAGAGCATGTAAACTCTGATGGGATAGGCATGGTGAAAAGAAGTGAAAAGAAAATCTATTGTTCCATGTATTCAAATGCACAGGTGTGTATACAAGTATAATATGGATGCTTCTCCTCGCTGCGTATATGTGAAATCAGATTCCGGTTATCTTTACAGAACAGAAACCCTGATCTGGGTTGTATGATTTTTGAGGTGCAACACAGGTATCGTATGACATTTCATAGATTTTTTTTTTTCCTCTGTGAAAAAAGCAGCAGTGGAATATTTCAGCTCACTGCAATAAAGGCTGAAATAATTGTTTCTAAATGTAAAACAGTGAGGTTTGCTTGGTACTGGTTAGGTTAGCTTAGCAACTGTAAGCAGTGTGAAAATTTTAATAAAAAGGGAAATTAATATAAAAGGTATTATTGTTACCAGGGTGCAGTTATTATTCGCTGTACATTTAGCTGGAATCCTAGTTTTTGACCTCAGTACTTTGCTCTCAGACTGGAGGCTTACTTTCTAAATTTAACTCAGTTTTATTTATATAGCACCAAATCACAACAAATTCTTTGTGGTTCCCGGGGTAATTTAAAAGTAAAATAGGAGACAGGATCTTCAGCTTTCAGGCCTCTCTTTTGTGAAACCAGCTCCCACTTTAGAGTCAGGAGACAGAAACCCTCTCTACTTCAACATTGCCTTTTTGCTTAACATGGCAGATGGCTGTCCCTTCCCGAGCCTGGTTCTAATGGAGGTTTCTTCCTGTTAAAAGGGAGTTTTTTCTTCCCACTGTCGCCAAGTGCTTGCTCACAGGGTGTTGTCTGATTGTTGGGGTTTTTCTCTGTATTATTGTAGGCCTTATAGATTGTAATATATAAAGAAAATTCAATTAAATTGAATAGTTTTTGGTAGAGAGGGAAAAAAAATCCAGAATAAAAGGTATTTCCTAGGAGAACTGAACATCTAACTCTTTATATTGCTTTACTACAACCTAATTCTGAACAATTAAATAGTAGTTCTGACCAAGGTTATTACCAAACCTGCTTTTGTTTTGAAAATGATCTCTATCTATCCATCTGTCATAAAAGGACAAAAGTATGTCAGTCGCTGCCAAGAGCATGTCAAAACTGATGGTGAGATGACCCTAAGCTCAAAGAAAATGTTGTCCAACTGGAAGCCTACAAACTGTAACAGGGTGCACGGTGTGATGTCAAAAAGGAGTTAAAGGCACACACCTTTGATGTTGCGAGACGAAATCTGCATTTTCCTTGTCCACATGTAGACACAGAAACTGAGTTTCTGAAAACTTCGAGCTGGAAGATTTGAGTTGTAAAGTCTTTCAAAAGCTCCTTAGTCGCTTAAAACCTATGGGCAGGGTCTGAGAAACTAACCAATAATAACAACCCTAGGACTAAGACTAGAGCTCAGTCCCCAACCGTCAGGTGAGGTCAACCCTAGTCTCACACCCATTTTCCAGTAGTACCTACTCGGTTTACCACAGTTTTCAAGGTTTTCCATTAGGTCAGAGTGCCTGGTACCAGGTACTTTTTAGTAAAATGCGACTTCGTCAGACTGCATGCCACCGATTGGCTGGTCAGTTGGTCACTCGATGAGTCACGAGAGCGTCTCGTTCACAAAAATCAAAACCACCATTTTTGAAACCCAGCAAACAGAGAGATTGCTACAAAAACCAACGCCGTGGTCCCCGAGTCTGACAAAAGCCACAGACCGAGCAGCAGGTATATCGTTGCCTTGACGTCTACCTTTGTTGTAGCTTTCATGTTGCATACTAATTACGTCATGGGACGCTCGCCTTCATTGCTACAACCACGCACATTAAGTGGTACTCGTTTGTAATGGAAAACCACTCAATCCGAGCCGCGCAGTGGTGATCCAAGTAGGTACTAATGGAAATGGTAGGGTAATGGTAGGTACTAGTTACTCATTTGCAATAGATTAATAATTTTGGTTAAGTTATTTTCACCCGCTGTTGGTGCCCTTGTGAACGATTGTGTAGCTGGAACAACTGCTGGCACATTCTGCACTTTTGTGCCACTTCAGCCGGGCATGCACTGTGCAGCTGGAGTTACACAAGTATGCGATCGTGTTGTTTTTTACACGATATCAACTGATATCAACTCAGATATTCCCGAGGGAGAGAGGGAGATGTGATAACAGGTAGAAAAGGTGAGACTTTCAAAACAACAACAACAGGAAAAAAAACCCAAGAAAAAATACTCATTTACTTCCTGTTTCCTCTTTCCATACCAGCACTGATACAGAGGCTTTGTCTGACTGATGACATCAGTAATGACAATATCAGGTTTCATTCATTTAACAGTTTTTTGAGAATTACTTTGCAGCTATTGTTACAGGTCAAATAAAGTACCCAAAAAAATAGATATTGTTGGGTACCGCTATCAATTTCCAGGTATCGGTACCTGTATCAGTACTCTAAAAGCAAAAGGTACTCGACCCTACTTATGACATCACATGCTCATAAGGTAGCCACTTTACAGTCACAGAAAAGCCGCACCCTAAAACATGCCCTGGGTTATCATCTGTTTTACACGAAATATGACCAAAACTTACAAAACAAGCAACAAGCAATATTAAAGAAGATTTGGAACAAGTGATTGAGACCATAAACTTATTAGGATAATGTTTACTGAAGTAAAAAATAAAGTGAGAGGTAGGATCATTTTCTCATAGACTTCTGTACAGTCGAACTCTGTTTTTACAACCAGTTGAGTCACCCCCTGCTGGCTTTTAAATATAAGGCAGGTTCACGTTTCAGGCTGGAGGCTTCATTTATTTTATTTTTTTAAATGGGCTAAATACCTGCAATCATATGTAATATTGTACTTTTAATATGGAACCATGAGTGATTTTGCAGAGTGATATAAGATTTATTTTGCAGCAGCTCTCCAAACATATTTCAGTGTGATTTTTCTTTTTGCACCTTGAAGTGAGCTATTAGTCTGATCTCCAGAGAGACTTGTGTCAGAATGTTTCCGTAGGATGCGGCGCTGGCAAAGGCGTAACTTATGCCCCAGGCGTTGTAAACACAGACACCAAGTCCAACAGCACAGCAACAGTCAACATCCCCTGGCACAAAAATAAAAACAGAGGCAACAGTCTTGAAAGCTCCACTAAAAGCAAAGTTGCCAGCTGAACTCCGCCGAGGCCACACACGTCACACGAATAAGTGTTTTTTTCCCCTTCGTTTTTTCTTCTTTTTATTTATTATTTTTTTACTTCCACGGGGCTTTAATACAAAAAAGTGTCAGTGGCATATAAGGCTAAAGTGAAGAGAAAGCTATGTTCACACAAAAAAAGGGAACACACTTTCATTTTGAGAATGCGACACACAACAAGTTCAAGCAGTCTGAACATCACCGGCAACCGTTCGACCCAAAGTGGAGTGAAGCGGAGGTTGCTGTGCGCCACTTCGGCAACAAGGGCGTGAAGTGACACATGAGAAAACAAACACGTGAAGGTCGAGACCTTTCTTCTCCTGAAGGAGAGGGGAATTTGTTGTAACTCGAGTGCCGTGCGTTCAGAAACAATGCCGCTGTCTTAAAGCCGAATTCACGGAAACTCGGGCCGCGTCATGATCTCTCTGGTGATGTTGATTCATAGCTGGCAGCTGTAACACGACCTGATTTTCTTCCCTTTGTGCATTAAGACTCACAACCTGTGGACACGATCCAAGTATACAAAGTAGGATCTTTGAGGATATATGTTATTATATGGAAATTGTCAAGTCAGAACTTCCCTTTCTCAGAGCTTTACCCTCTTACCTCTCCACCCACACTCCCCCCACCCTACATCTCTCTGACAGTGGGAGACATAATCAGGTTTTGCTAGATTTGGGAGTAGATTAGCAGCCACCTTGCTTCAGATAAGAAGCTGCACTGATAAAGCCTGTCCTGGAAGGCACATGTCTGTGATGAAACACCATATCTGACAGGAGCAGATCTGTTAAGAACACAGTTAAGACACTGTCTACCCATATCTACTCTAACGGGACTTATCCCTGCCGATCTCTCCGTTCTGTGTTGGTGATGAGGTTGAAAATTTCCAAATACAGCCAGATGATCCATACAAATGTGAAACTAGACTAAAAAAGTTTTTTTAAAACAAGGCAGAGATAACAGCGGTGTATTCAAGTTTCTTGTGTGTAAGATTATGATTTAAACTACTTGGAGGAGGGGGAAAAAAAGAAACTCTTTCTTTTAGATGATGTGGTTTAAAGGCACTTTAAATAACCAGCCTGGCTTAGCCTCGTAATCCTGTGATCCGCAGACAAACAGAAGAGGCAGTAAATATAACACTACAGCTTTTATCCATAATCCAGTTTATGGAGGCTTTTACCCCTAACCCTAACCCTCCCCATTTCCTCCTCTGGGTAATTACAAAATAGGACTGGAACAGAGCCCTACAAAAAGCTCAAGATATAGTGACGTGCATTTACACAGGCATGATGCAGCGCCGCTTCCAGCCTCCATCCATGAAAAAGCTGTAAGTGGTCTGTATAAACCACCTAAGTGGTCTGTGCAGTGAAAGAATGAAAAAGAAGAAGAAGAAGAAGAGAAAAGAAGCAGCCAGGTGGGAGCAGCTTAATGTGTCTGGATAAACTTGCCAGCCACAAATCCAAACATCAAATTCCACTTCACAGTGGATGAAATGATAAAGAAATAAAACCCAAAACAAGCAAAGAAAAAAACTGCATGTGCGTCCACACAGCATCTGCATCACCGGCATTTATTTATGCTTTAAGCACACTCACTCTGTGTTGATGGATGCATTTCAGATTACCTTCCTGTCCTGCACGGCTGGAGTGAGCGTGCACCAGCCCTTATCTATCGAGGCCCATAAGTAATGGAACATCTTTCTGCAAATAGCAGACTCACTTCTCAAAGCCTCATCTGCACAAATCATTATCTGGATGCTTTATTTATTCAGTTTACAAGACAAAGCCTGTATACAAGTCAGAGCCTTTGCACAATATGTCTGCACTTAGCTTTTACGCAAGCATGGCCGCTGTGCAGGTGTGCGTGTAGCTTTTCTCCCCGCACAGCAAAATAGCGTTCAGATAAGATCCATCACTTGGGAAACGACAAAGGAGGCAACTGTGTGAAGAAGACATGGGAAAAAAAAGAAAGTCCCAGTAACTCAGATAATTTAGTTTCAAAAACAGTTATCTTCTTTTATCAGCAAGTTGAAACACCTACGAGTCTCCATTTGTGATAACTAACATTAATCACCGTTAGTTATGTCTGCGATTTCCCATGCCAGTGTCGTGGTAGATCTGCCTCAAAGATGCACGTCAGGGAATCTTTATCTTAAATGAAAAGCCAGGGGACCAAGTGCTTCCATCCACAAGGTTATTGTTGGTTTTTCTTCTTTGATTCACATGCATTATTCAGATGGAGTCAAAACTACAGGCAGAGCAAGTCTGTAGACGATCAGGGGATGGTATCATGTGTGGCATTTGATTTATCATTTCACTCTGTTTGCGCAGATAAGTATGGACAAAGTAAGAGACACACCTTGAAGAAAGGCAGTTTAGCAGTAGTTTAGAGCAGGGATGTCAAAGTCGCGGGCCACATACGTCCCACACGGACCAACGTAAAGTCAGTGTTAAGTAGTTTAAACTCAGTGTAAGAAAACAAAGTCTTTCTCAGTTTTCTCTACATGAAGATCTTTTTGTGATTTCACAGAAAATATCCATCCAGCTGGTCAAGAAGGCTTAGCAGTGGCTATATTTCCTGAGGAGGCTGAGGAAATTTGGTATGTCGGCCAAGATCCTCAGCAGGTTCTACAGCTGCATTGTGGAGAGCACACCGACCAGCTGCATGACTGCATGGTACGGCAGCACTACTGCTACGGACCGCAAACGCCTGCAGAGAGTGATAACAGGACTCCGCTGCCCTCTCTGCAGAGCATCTACCATTGCAGAGTCCAGAGGAGAGCTGCCTCCATCCTCAAAGACCCCACACCCCCAATGCAGACTGTTCACACGAAGGTTCAGAAGTGTGAAATCCAGAACATGCAGCCTCAACAACTCCTTCTTCCCCACTACCAGACTCTTGAACAGCTGACCCATTTTGAACAGTAATAATGTTGTTGTTTTTTTGCACATCAGGTCATCTTACATATTAAGCTATAGCTCTGCTGCACACATCTCTGTTTCAAATCTCCATATTTTGTCTCCTTTTCTGTCTTCACTTATTTGTACTATTTGTATTTATATGTTCTATTTCTATTGTGTATGTATTAATCGGCATCTGTGGTTGAACAGCAAAGAAAGGATTTCATTGCACAGAGAAATGCCGTTTCTTTTGTGACACATGACAATAAACACTTTGAATCTTGAATCTTTGTCAGTGGAAACTGTAAAATTTATGACAACACAGCTAAAAGGTTTTGTCACATTTTCTAAATCCTTCCAGTGGGCCGGATTGGACTTTTTGCCGGCCGAGTCTGGCCCCCCGAGCCTTATGTTTGTTTTGGACACACATAACATGACTGGATTCATTTCATAGAGTACTGAACTGAACAATAGGGTTCGCATCATGATACCCCCCCCCCACACACACACACATATTTGCTAATTTCTGCCTAACGATATTTTTTTTCCTCGTGGCGTTGCCCTTGGTGACTGACACTGCGCTTGTCACATTATGCTCAAGTTGCTTCTCTTGTCATAACGGCAAAGCAATCTGGTGCATGTAACCGGATCCTGTTTGAATGCAGGGAAATGAATGAAACATGTGACAAGGTGTGATTAGGTATTCGCCAATCTCGCTGGGTGTTTGTTGACAGATGGGTCTTTTGTCAGAGTAATTTGTTCAACAGAACAACCAAGCAGATAATTACCTGTTTCTTTTGTGGCTATTAGGCCCATTGTTGTGTTGAGGGGGGGAAAAACATCCTAATAGTGAATATTCATCACACATTAGGGCAACCGAATGGAAGCTGGCCTGAGGCAACATGTTTTTCTTTCTTATTTTCTAATAATGCTTGTTTTGTAACACGCTGGCCTTGTTCGATCCACCTTCTGTGCCTACTACTTTATGTTATTATAACGTCTGTGCGAATTTGCATGTCATTTCAAACAGAGCGCAGTTTTGATTTTATTTCCAAAAAGAGAGTTTTTTTTTATCTGGTCTTGATAAGCTTCAAGTTTTTATTGAAATTTTATTTGTCCTTTCACTCTATGGCCGCATGCAGTTGCAGATTAGACCCCCGCCCATTCATCCGGGATGCAAATAAACATGATAGGGCATTAAGAGGCTTGAGCGGAAAGGGGTGTGACGAAGGTGTTGTGTTTCAACTCAAACCACCTGGCGAGGAGACACTTAAGGCGCGCAGGTTCAGCGTGCTGGCGCATTACAGAGACACCAGTCGCTCAGAGAAGTCCAAAACACCTTAATGATTTCACCGTAAACAGTTTTGCAGGACTCGTAGAATTTTTTTTTAACCCTCTCTTCTGAGCGATGGAAAATAGGATCCGACCCCTTGGTCTGACCGATCATACCTCCGGCCCACTCGGTAGCCTGCCGGTACCCCCTTCCCTTCTGCGTCCTCCGCCTCTCTTCCTCCAGACTTGCAACCCCACGCTGGAGAGGGGATACCCCCGAACCCCGAAGTGTGCCAGGTGCAGGAACCACGGCGTGGTCTCTGCGCTCAAAGGCCACAAGCGGTTTTGTCGCTGGAGAGACTGCGTGTGCGCAAAGTGCACACTGATTGCAGAGAGGCAGCGGGTGATGGCCGCGCAGGTGGCGTTGAGGAGGCAGCAGGCTCAGGAAGAGAGCGAGGCCCGGGATCTTCGGCTCTTGTACCCCTGCACTGGGATCGGAGGGGAAGCGGGGATCCCTCAGAGATCGTCCATTAGCGCCGGGGTACCCGTATCTGCCAGCAGTACTCCTGCAGCTCCCTGTTTCGATGTTTTTGGGAGTGAGAATCAGAAAGACGGTGAGTTGAAATGTGAGACTGTATACTTTGTCTTCATAACTATTTTAATACACAACAATGTTCTTCTTTTTGGTTCCTCTGCAGCTTTGGTGAACGTTGATTACCCCGTGCGCATTTAATTTAAAAGCTGTTGTCCCTTTTCTTTCATCCTTAGTTACAGTTTCAGAGGACAAATTACGCAAATACAACTTTTACAACGGATTCATGGGCCGACCCCTGTTTGCACCCCATTCTCCACGGCTGCCCTCTCCAAGTGACAAGAAAGAGCTGTCTTCCAGCAAGGACAGCGGCGGAAGTCAATCCCCTGCGATGGATCACCGCTCAGACCACACAGAGAGCCCGCAGAGGTCACTTCCCTCCTCTGATCCAGAGTCGGGGAGCGAGTCGGAGAAGCCCAATGAGTATCTGAGCCCGGACCGTGACCCCACCGACATCATGGCTAAGATCTTCCCCCATCAGAAACGGGACACTCTGGAGTCTATGGTGAGAACGTGCAAAGGTGACATTGTCAAATCCATTGAGCTGGCGTTGAACTCCAAAGAGAACAAAATTGACGCTGACAGCGCGCGCAGGCCTTCTGCGGGACTGCCCGGAGGGCTCGGTGCTCTGGGGGCCAAGTCTGCTTTCTCCCCGCTGCACATACCCGCGTCCCCAGGGGGAGACAGCCTGTACGGCCTCAGCCCTCGCCTGGGCGTCAGCCCCCTGCGGCTGGCCTATCCCTCCGCTAACGGCGGCATGGCAGGCTTCATGTCTCCATACATGACATCAGGACTGATGCCAGTGTTCCCACTGCGTCCACCCTTGGACTCTTATTCCCTCCCCGGCATGATCCGAGACCTGTCTTACATCCAAAGCAAGGAGTCTCTATGCAATGCAGGCCTGTACACACGGCTAAACAGCGAGACCAAATAAAAAAGGGACACATGGAAATAAATAAATAATAAAAAGTTAACTGTAGCTTTTAAATAACCGCTTTTCAAGTGCCTCGAACCACAATGGTGTACTAAAATCTGACGACTAAATGCTTTTTTTCTTAATGTAAATTTTGCAGATTGTTTATTATGAAGAGTTATCTTTTCTCGTTTTACACATTTTGTATTCATTTCGTGCAGATATATAAAATGATGAAGTGAGTCTTTTGTCGATGTGTTTTTTGTTTGTTTGTTTTTTTAGCAGATAAAAAAAAGAAAATGGAAAAACAACTGCATGTGTAGCACTCAAAACTAACAAAAACCGGACTTTGTCCCACGATAAGTCTTCTGTTTCTTTCTTGTTTTTTTTTTTTTTTTTTTTCTTCCCTGTTTCGTTTCACACATTTTAGTTCAGGCTTATTTAAGTGCAGTAGTCGTAAATATGTTATATGTGAAAGTGACCTTGGTGATGTCTGCGCTTGTGAAGGAGCTCCAGCTGACTACAAAAGATGTCTGCTGGCTCTCTAAAAAAGGCTACACTTAAAGTGCTTCAACTTTATACTCCCATTTCTAAAATGTAAATAAAGCCGTAAGTGCAGTAAATCTTAATCAAATTCGTCCTCTTTTTCGCCTCAGCTGCCGTTCTCCCCTGCGATTGGTCGGTGGATGATCACACGAACCTTAAACTAGAAACCAATAGAAAGCCTCAGAAGCGCCACGAGACCGCGTGTTTCAGGAAGTCGGGACACGGCAGTTTGAGATGCTGGCGGTGCAGTGTTTGAAACAGCCTTGAGCGGGATTTTATGAGGCAGGAGGCGCTGACATGCGTGTCTACATTATTGTCGCTGCTGTGTTTTGGTGTGGTTATGTGGACTCGCGGAAAGTAAGAGGAATATCCTCGTCCTGTAAGTCCATTCTTCCCTTTTAGCTTCCAGCTAGGTAGCTGCCAAATATATACAGAAACAGCTACATGGTGCTGAAGCTTTGGCAGCTCCTGGTTTCAGACGCAGGCAGCACGTTACAAGCTGTGATAACAGAGTACACAGCATAATAATGGTACACAACATGAGTGTGTAGTAGCAACACAACACAAACCTGCTGTTTTACCCTCCCCAGAGGATCCGTGCTAAGACACGATAAGCGCTCACACTGATGCACAATGTTTGGCTACAATTCTGGTTGCACCTCAGAGTCAG
Source organism: Mchenga conophoros (assembly GCF_057382185.1). Taxonomy (NCBI): domain Eukaryota; kingdom Metazoa; phylum Chordata; class Actinopteri; order Cichliformes; family Cichlidae; genus Mchenga; species Mchenga conophoros. The sequence goes on from NC_140528.1 coordinate 70,287,510, forward strand.
CAGCGATTACAAAAGTGGGCGTTTGCTTTTATTTTGTAACAGATAAAAGGTTCTACAGGGAGAGGAAGTCGTTTCTGTGCATAGATGGGTCGAGAATGATCCCATTTGAGCAGGTGAACGACGATTACTGCGACTGTGAAGATGGCTCAGATGAACCAGGTAAAAGGTTAATCAGTGGGGCCAGCGGGCCTCTGTCAGTCTGTCTGGTCACTGTGACTCTGTTGGAAAATCAGTGTTTTACTTTAAAGACTTTTGAAGTTTTCTGCGCTCAGATCAGCTGCATGTGTTTTGGGGGGCAAAACACATGCAGCTGATCTGCAAAAAGCAGACGCCGATTTTAAAAGTGCATGCTTTTACATCCTGGGAAGTGTGAGGGGGAAAAACTGTACACAACAAAAACATAGACTGTCAATACCGAAGACGTGCACTGCGTGGACAAAACAATAAACCATGTAAACAAGAAGCCATGAGAACAAGAACCCCCACCAAGGCAGCTCACTCTCTGGGAAGTATTTACTTTGTATTTTGTACATATTCATATTGTTTTCTATGTTATTTTTAAACATACTTCTAGAAGTCTGTAGTTAAGTAAAAGCAAGTGCAAAGTGCAGGCTTTTGTTGTTTGCCCTGCTGAAACCCATTTTAATATGCTTGGCGTAATTTTGATTGCAATACTTTTTAAACATTTATATGCCCACAGGACGTGTGCAGCCTTTATGCCATTGTTTAGTGAAATTTGTTGAATAATAAATATCAAGTGTCAAAAGCCCCCCCCCCTCCCCCCTAAAAAAATAAAAATTATACATTGTAATGTAGTCAAATTGTTATGTATTTAATGATTACAATCTACATAATTACAATCTATTATTGTGATGTAAATGGAAAAGTAAGAATAAATTTATTCAGCTAAAGTCAAATAGCATCTCTTGGCAACATGTTTTTGTCAGTCTGAAAACGTATTGTTATTTTAAATAGCTTTATATAGCATTATTATCACTTTACCTGCAGATTAATCTACTAACCTTTGAAGGAGAGGTCAGAGATCAAATGTGACATGATATTTTAAATTGTTAAATCCTACTTTATATGCTGACAACACCCAGCACTCTTGAAGAATCATAGTTTGTAGGTTATACTTTTTTTTTTCTTTCAGTTTTCGACCAATAAATCATTAAATTGATCTTGAAGACTTTGGTGGACGTAAACCAAGTTTTAATAGACTGTTAACATGACCCTGCCCTACATAGCTACAAAGTTTTTTCAGAATTATCTCAAAACTTTTCAAGCTATCGTGATATGCAAACTCTACCATACCCTCCTTAGCAAACATAGTTACTGGATATTTTGCAGGGTTTAAATATTAAAAGATAGATGGCATTTTCTCTTGTGTAGCAAAAACGGGAAAAGACAGAGGAGACACATCCCCGATTTCATTATGCAGTTGTGGCTTTTATCGTTATGCTTTAAATCAAAGTCACACATCATTTACAGTTTGTATGTGGGGCACAGGGCTGCGGCTAACCTCTGCCAACACTAACCAGATTTTGAAATTTTAAAAAGACACACAAAATAATGATTAAAAACAAAAAAAAAACCCCATCAAGAATACAAATAAATGTTTAAAAGTTTGAATTTTTAGAAACAGTAATCAGGTGCAGTGGCTAATGTCTTTGCAAGCGTTGTGAACAGTTTAAGGTAAATTCATTTGTTTCTGCACATTAGTTTATAATGCAGTGCTGACCAGTTTTCCTTGCTCCATGTAGGCACTTCAGCCTGTCCTCATGGCCGATTCTACTGCACCAATCTGGGTTTTCGCCCGCACTACATCCCATCATCCAGAGTCAATGATGGCATCTGTGGTAAGGCTGTGGTTTAATATTGTGTCTTACTGTCGGCTGGTAGCCGCCTTTTCTGATTGGATGTCAACTTGCGGTCCTGGAAATCCCCTCTGAGTGGAAACTACTGCAGAGGCGGGTTGAGTAACTTGGCAGGTATTCATAGATTAAAGCCTACAGCCGTCATAGAGCACAGGGAACATTGTCCTATCACAGATACTGTATATCAGTTTTAATGTTTGGTTATGAAGATATGTTAATACTTTTATTTTCACATGTTGGACATATTATAGCTGAGGAGAATAAAGCCTGACTGATTTATTGTCAGGCTGATATTCTCTATTTGTCGTTGATCACTTTAGGCATTTAAAATAGATGATAAATGAAAATTAAAACAGTAAAGAACAGATGGGAGAAACGCCCTTCAGGCATGTTATGAATGTTGATGTTACATAGTTTATCCACCAGAGGGCACTGTGCAACTTTAGCATGCCTCAGACACAAACACTATGCTGAGGGGAAACAGGTAAGTACATAACTGAACAAAACAAACAGCGAAATCTCGTTATGTTTTATATGTCTGAAAGAAAAAAAATTGGAATATCGGATTTTCATATCACAAAATATCGGTCTCAAAAACACGGTCGAGCTGTGAATACAACAGATAAATGTTGGCAACCTCCATCATTAAATTCCTCTTATTTACTGATACATGGCTGATGTTAGTGAGTTTGGGTGATATATCAGTGTTACAGAAGGTCATCTACTATTAAGAAGGTTAGTGGTTTGATCCCTGACTGCTCCAGTCTGCATGTCAAAGTGTCCTTGGGCAAGTTGCTCTCCGATGTGTTGTTAGAAAGGACATCTCTCTATTAGTCTGTTTACCATCCAGCTGTGGTCTTCCACTTACCTGACTGTTGGTCCCTGGTGGGTGGGGCTGAAGTCTGTCCAATTTGAAAAATCATAGATAGACTTTTTTTTAACTCCCTAAAACTTAGCATTGTTATTGGTACCAAAGTAATGGTAAATGGCCTGTATGTGTATAGCGCTTTACTAGTCCTTAAGGACCCCAAAGCGCTTTACACATCCAGTCATCCACACATTCACACACTCGTGATAGCAAGCTACGTTGTAGCCACAGCCACCCTGGGGCGCACTGACAGAGGCGTGGCTGCCGGACACTGGCGCCACCGGGCCCTCAGACCACCACCAGTAGGCAACGGGTGAAGTGTCTTGCCCAAGGACACAACGACTGAGACTGACCAAGCCGGGGCTCGAACCGGCAACCTTCCGATTACAAGGCGAACTCCCAACTCTTGAGCCACGATCGCCCCATATGAGTTATCTCTCAAGTTTTTTTTCTACGTCTCTTTGTGTATTTTGTTAATGCAATAGCATCACAACCACGTAATCATAAACACGCTGTCGGGTCTTCATCAAAATAACTTAAAGTCCTGATTTTACCGAGTAAAAACTTGTTGTTTACTTTCCCTCTTGTGCATTTTGCAGACACGGGCAGGAATTTATGTTTTGCTCGATGTGCAGATGCTGACATGTGGATGTACGCACTCTCAGTCTTTTTTGTAGCGCAAACAAACGATGTAGCTTCAACAAACAGAACATGGCTGCCTTCACACAAATGCAGACGCGTCCATACAGTCACTTCCCTCGCTCAGCTTTCCTTGAAAAACATCCTGCTTCTATTATTCTCAAGGCTTTCTTCCATTCTTTCTTGCCACATGCGCTGCCCAATCGGGTAGTTTTTCAGCCTCCCTTTCTTTTCCACTTTTGTTCTCCAGTAGCTCGCCACTTTGGATAAATTCAATACATTCTGCTGCTGACATCTCTGCTCTGTCACCAGCTCGTTCTGCAGCAGTAGCAATAGACGGCATGTAACCATCGCAGGAAATAAAGCTGAAGGAATGAAGCATGATAGAGCGGCAGGAGAATATTTCCCAAAGCCGCCCTCACCCTTTCCTCTTTCCTTTTATTCTGCTCCCACTTGTCTTCTTCTCATACCTTCTCTGCTTTGAATGGAGCCACTTAATAGCTAATTCATCATCGCTTTTCCTCTTTGACTGGTTGTTCAGAGACATTCATTGGCTTCCCTTTTTGGACTGTAATGCTCTCTTTCGATGGGTCACCAATGGGGTTCTGGATAATTGAGAGATTTCACACTGTGCCCACTCTCTTGGGTGAAACATCAGAGAAAGAGCCAGATCTGAGCACTTACAAAACACCATGCAGCTGATGTTATAAGTGGCTGAAATCAAGAGACCTTCTTCGAAGCGCAGAGAGATGTCACGCAGACCTAAAGATTTAATCTTCAACTTTAAGGACGAAGATTTCCTGGGTAGCTCAACATGAAAGAGAGTATACATTTGTCAGCATAATTAATTAAATTTTAATCGTGTGGCTTCTCGTGATTAAATGAACACGATGCTGTAAATGTGTGCTCGACCAGAAGAACACAAAGCAAAAGCCAGGAAAGCGCGCCCTAAATCATCGCTTGATGACCTGCCTGCTTATGCCAATCACAGCTGTTCCCTGCACCGCACAGCACGAGCTTTCCCAAATGCACTTGACCGCAGTGATATACTGTAGATAAAAGGCCATTACTGCAAAGCAACACAACTGTCATATTCAACTGCCTCAAAACACAACACAAGCTGCAGAATGATGAAAACCGAGAAAAACATTGCAACAGCTGCTAATGTGAATCATCCGGCTTCAGCTCAGACGTCGATACTTTATTATTATTATTATTACTGTCATTACACAGAAATGTTTTGTTTTATGCAGTGTGTTGAAGTTTTAAAGGATAATCTGATAGAGCACGACTGATATGGGATTTTTAAAAAGCGCACCGATATTTGGTGATTTAAAAATCCGATATTTTGATGCACTGGTTAATTTTTTTTTTCTTTCACACACAATAAATGTAACAATATAATTACACATAACAATAGCACATTGTTATATGTAGCGATATTCCGTTGCACTGCTCGTCTTTGCTGGGATCGTCTGATTGTTTTTGGTCTTGCCTATAGAAAAGTTCCGGAGGTGCCCTCTTGTGGATAAGCTATGCAACTGCAACCCTTGTAACATTGTTGAAGGGCATTTCTTCTTTACTTTTTAAATTTGAATTTTGTGTCAAATGCTGATGCTTATATAAAGGCAAAGAGCTAATATTGACTCGTGATATTGCGTTGTCTGACACTCTGGGAGATACACTTCTTTGAGTTAGTGGTGGCAAAAACCTGCAATCCTCAAGGCACCACATGGGGCTGCATCCAAAATGAAGTCACTCTTGAAACAGTCTCATGTTAAAATAGGCAACTGAACTTAAGCAAGAAAGAAAAATCATATTTACATGCTGGTAGAAAAAAAGTTTTGCTCCATAAACATAATCTACACCCAATTGAAGTCGCTGAACTTGACCTTTCAACCACATTTATGGTGCTGGTGCTTTTTGGAGCTCTATTACTGGAGTTGTCTGAGCTATATTATCCAATAACATGCATTGCTGTGTCGTTAATTGAACTGACAGCCTATCCAAGATGTCTGTGCTTCAGCAAGTGAAATTCTATTTTATTTTTATGTTGCTTAGCAGTGTCTGCGCTGCACCCATACACTGAGCTGATGCACTTTTCTAACCAGCGTTTTCAGCCATGGTCACTTCTGGTTCCAAAAACCCCCCAACAGCTTTAAACCTGAGCTTCACAAAGCGCTGTCAGATGTCACAGTGGATACATCACCATGGTTTCTAGCCTTAGTGCTGTGCTAAGCTACAGTACTGTGCAGAAGTCTTCTGTCCTCCAGTATGTACAGAAGAGGTCAATTGAATAATTGGTATAATAGTGAGTGTTTGTCTGTAAAACTTAGTGCAGGCTCTGTTATGGGCTGTATTTCAGCCAGTTTTGTTGGGGATCAAAATCGATGGTATTATGAACACAGAAAAGTATCATCAGATGTTGATTCACTGTGCAATACCATCTGGAACAAGTCAGCTTCATATTTGAGCATGACAACGATCCCAAACGTGCTGCCAATGCAGTAAAACGAGTCATGGATTGGCCTCCCCAGAGTCTGGAGCTCAACATTATTGAAGAAGAGTGGGATCAGAAAACAGAATAAACAGCAGCCAACATCCAACGAGCTTTGAATGTCCTTTAAGAGGTCTAGAGAACTATTCCTGAAGACTACTTAAAGAAATTCCAAGAAAGCTGCCTAAGACGGTTCAGGGTGTGTTAAAGATGCCGTCGAAGTTTCTCTTGACTCACTACAAGAATTCATTGGCTTAAAGTTTCAGCTCAGTTTTCCTGTAGCATATTTGTGTTTATTGTTTGTTATCGTTTTAATGAAAAAAACTGTGTATTATATGTGGGAAAGCAAAATATTGCTTTTGCAGAAAGCATCTTGTATTTTTTTTGTTGTGTATGAGTTTAAAAAACAAACAAACTTTGATCTGTTGTGTAGTAATTGAGTAAGACATTGTAAACATCTCCGTTCTGACAATGTGGTATGCTTTTCCTGTTTTGGTCTGTGTGCATTGGATTGGTTTCTCCTGTGTGTCTTTGCCAGATTGCTGCGATGCTTCCGATGAATACAACAGCCACACTCGCTGCCAGAACACTTGCTGGTCAGTCGATTCAAAATTGAGATTCGGTATTTATGTATTAACACGTGTGCAGTTTGACTCGAAATATGTCGCCAGACGCCAGAGGGTCCAGTTATTTAAAAACAAATATCCAAATGTGAAAAGATATTCATGCGGTCTGATATAAAACAGATCTTTGAGGGGAATTCACTATCATCTGAATAGAAAGCTGCTTATCGTAGCAGCAGTATGATGGACTCTGCAGTGAATCGGTTACTGTGCCACCAGGGGGCATGGTGTCACTGTGATTTAAAAACTCAGGGCTGTGTGTGCATCACAAAATTGTATTGAAGAGTTCATCTGTTAAATGCAAATGTGACTCACGACCTTCTTGCAAATTTTTCCTCCTCCTCCTTTTTGCTTTAAACTGCTCCCACCACCCAGAGACTTTTTGTTCCTGGGAGATAATTTAGATAAGTTATAAATTACACGGCGCAAAGGTGGAAGGTCCCTGAATACAGATGTTTATAAGAATTCATTTTCCTGCCGCGATGTATTTATCATGTTTTTCTGAGCTGAGCTGCAAAGATGGACGATGCTGCGGCGCAGAAACGCAGCCCGCTGTGTATATGTCGCTAACCCACTTCTTTTGTTGACAGTCCTCTATTATTTCATTCACCGCGCCATTCGTCTCGAAGCCGCGTACAAGCAGAGTGTATCTCATTATGTTTTCACAAGGTCCGCACTCATATTGTGTTTGCCAGGCTTCAGAAACAATTTAGCTGAGCCGCGGAGCATCGGCCCCCATCTTATTTACTCTTCTATTTTCCCATTTGGATTCCTGCTGCATCGCAGGCCCTTAAAAATTGGATTGCGCCATCTCGGTGACCATAACAGGAGCGGCTGGCGTTTTCTCAGTAATGATGGGACTGTGCTTCCTCTCTTTCTCTCGCTCGCCTTTCCTCCAGGAATCTAGGACAGAGAGAGAGGGCGTACGTGGAGGGCCAGATGAGGACCTTGGATGAAGGTTTGCGACTCAAGCAGCAGCTGATTGAGGAGGGAGTGCTGCTCTGGAGGGAGAAACAGGTAAAAAAAATTCTTGTAGAAGTTCCAGCTATTATACGGCATGTGTTTGAAAACCACCCGAAAAGTAGATCAGTTCGTGTTCACACTGGAACTAAGTCGTCGTCTAAGCACGGCCTCTACGTCAGGAGAAAACTTGGAGAACTTTTGTGATTTCGAGTTTAGAGGTTACAAAACTATTACAGAACTGATTAACAGGTTTGAAGCAGTCTTCCTCAAAGCAAAGAGTTAAATTAGTGATACAGCAGGGTAACATTACACTGAGTTGGTTTCTCTCACCTGTCTAGTTCAGCATCAAAGTGGAATTGGAGAATCACCTGTTAACCTAACATGCATGTCTTTGGACTGCTGGAGTGATTGGAGGGAAATTGCACATGCACACAAGAAGGCCCCCAGCTGGTGGCTTCAGCACCACCGTGAGTCTATAGGGTCCAATAGGGGGTGCATGACCCTCATAGGGCTTAAAATCTGCGACTCTCCACCAGTTGTTCTTAGAACTGAAGAAGCTTCTTGGATGAGAGGTGAAACATCTTCAAGGAAACTTTTCTTTTCAAGCTCCATAGATTATGATGACCTGGATGACTGAGAACCTTCAGACGAGTCTAGAGACACATTTGTAAAGCGCTTTGAACCAACAGCTGGCTAAGATGAATGTGGTGGCTCTAATAAGAAAAGCTAGTGGATTATATCGTACAGGAAAGCAGTTCTGGTTAGGGGACTAAAGGTAAATGTACAGTGCTTGTAGTTAGGATATAAAGATACTTGGTTAAGTGTTGTTCTGCGTGTGCTGCCATACAGTGGCTTCTACAGCGTTTTTTAGCTAACAGTTGACGGAAAGGTTAATTTGCTTTCATATATGCTGCGCTCAGAGCATTGCTATTGAGCAGTGAGCAGCTTGTGATGCCGTTTTGATCATACATGTTCGCAGCACCTGCTGCTACGGGCGTCTGTTGTGCTCCCAGCACCAGTTTCCAGCACCAGCCTTAGCCTGCTGTGCAGGTACTTTTTGCCTTATCACAGTAAGAAGCTCGCTGCTTCCTAGCTGTCAAAAAAAAAAGCCCTGCTATTTTCCTCCCTCCATTATGTTACTTGGATCGTGTCGTTTTAGTTGATCAATTCATGTCATTTCCTGCTGAGTGGCCTCCAGTTTTAGCACAAGAGACATCACTGTGCTATATAATGCGTCATGTCTCAGATTCGAATTCTAGTTCGTACTGTTATCTGTAACCCATAAACATCATCATGCTCTGCTCCTGCCACCTTACTTTGCATTTTATTGTGTCTCTTAAGGAATTCAGCTGTGACTATACTTCATTTGCCGTCGCTTTAAAGCAGTAAGGAGTAAATGGCTGGGTGTAAATCAGCACCAGTAAACAAGTACGTGAGCAATCAGGCCTTTTTTTTCTCTCTTTTTGACTCCTTTGCAGAACTTGGGGTCGAGCAGCGACTGCTTTACCGTTTTTCCTCTCCATTTGCACATTTACTTCAGCGAGCACTGAGCCAATTTAGAGACGGACTCCTGGAGTTTGGTGCAAATTATATGGTAAATTTGGCAGCTGCGGATCTCCGAGGACGCTTCAGTGGTCTCATTACTTAATGCATTAGTGGCCTTTAGAAACTACAAGTTACTTTCCAACACTGCAGCACCTACAGCTTTAAGTGTATTAGCGATTGAAATGGCAGCAACTGAGTGTTGTTCATCATCATTATTTGGATTTTGGACTCTTTGTTGATGCAGCACATTTACACTGTTCTGACTTTTTTCAGGGCTGCTATGAATCCTTGTTATTTCCTGCCCTGATTATTCATTTCTAAGGTATCTTGAAGGATACAGCTGTTTAAATCTTGCAGCACTTATAAAAGATGTCAGGGAAAGAAAAGAGAAAGAAACCACTTGTTTACAGCACAGATTTGTCTGAAGGCCACTTTTTATCACACTCACATGTGCGAGCTCACACATGTCTGATTTGCCAGCTGGTGATCCCTGGGTTTTTACCCTGCACTCTGCTCTATTTTCCTTTCTTTTCCTTTCCCCCCCTCTCCGTGTTCTTTTCGGTGGCAGCTGATTGGCAGATTGAGGCTGAAGTGTCACCCGGTCCTCCTAGCCCTGCCGCACTTTGCGATCCTCTTTTCTCAGCGTGTCTCTGTTGATATGGCAGGGTTACCTCCGGGGCCTCGTGTTGGAAACCTTACACAATGACTCAAAAATGAACCCTTCCTGTGGTTCAAGAGGAAACTGTTAAAGAAAACACTTGCGATCAAACTTTAACCAAAAAAAAAAATCAAATTAGAAGCTGAGCGTGGCGTTGTAGCCTCACGTGCCACAGAACAAGCAGAAATGGGAATGCTGCTGTTAATTGAATACAAATTGGTATTCAATAAAACCCATTTCACGATGTTTGCTGTTTATTGGCCCACTCTTAAAAGTACATGTTAAAGCAGGAAATGAAGTGCAGCGTCAGCCGTTCCTTATCCTCAGAATCACTTTTCTCTACTTTTTTTGTTTTTAATTCTTTGAAGAATTTGCAACAGCGAGAAGCTTTATATTAGTTTCTGGTGTTTTCTACTTCTTTTCTTACACAATGGAAGAACTTTTGGCATGTTATGGGTGTTTTTTCCACAAGTAAATATGTTCTTGTACTCCTCATAATGGCGCCCATAAATCACCGCTGCAAGCTGAAGGTGTCTAAGCAAGCAGCATGGCCTAGAAAGGTAGTCATCCCTAGCTGAACCTCGCAGAATCCATCACTGCATTATGAGAGTCTCTGAGGACAGATTGGAAGGCAGAGTTGACACACACACATGTGCACACACACATGCACGCGAACAAGGAGCTGCTGCTCTTTCATATTAATTGGTCCATTACAGAGAGTGATGATAGGTTACGCTTGGTTGTCAAAAGCTGTCGTATTTGGTGCGACAGCAGCACCTCCTGATGCAAGTGATTTAAATAGTCCATTGTGCAGGCCCGGCTGCTGCGGTACAAGTTTTTGTAAATACACAGTGTTGGTTGGTTCTCTTCCGGAGCTAGACGAGGAAACGGAAAGAGAGAACAGGGAAATTCTCCTGCTTCTGTTTGTCTGTCAGTTTATCTCTCAATAATAGTCTCTGTGCTTTGTTTATCATTAAGAATGTTATTATAATGATGTTAGCATATGTCTGCGTGTAGCCTATGGCCTCCTTAACTGGTGGGCCAATATCAGTGAAACTTTGCATGATCATAGTCACATGAATAGTGATTATTAACATTTATATGTTTTCAAAAAGATTTATTACAAATCCCAGTTCTTTTGATTTATACAATGTTAGGTTAGTGCGTTTGTTTCATGTGCGACTGTCAACATATACTTCCAAAACATGTATCAGCTAAATACGGGATGAAGAACTTTACAAAGTGCCACGAGTCTGCTAGTGTCTATAATCACAGTGTACACAGGAATGAAATGGTTTTGAGTGCTAAACATCAACATCCACACATGCTTGCTTCAACAGTGCTAACATGCTGCTATCAAGCAGGTGGGAGGTTTTCTTATGGACATACAGCAGCTGCTCTGACATTAACCACTGGTTTGTGAAATCCTATTTCGATGCCTCGATAGAATTTGAGTTCTAACACATCACACTATAATTAGCTATAGAGAGCAAAAGGGCTATATGTACTAATCTATAAATATGTTAATTTCATTATTAAAGCTTTTAAGATGGTTGACTCAAATGCCCTCAAGTGGCCATTCAATGAACTGCGGTTTTTGGCATTTCTGCGTTGGCTTCGTTTTACTGCTCTGGAGGTTTATAATTGTATTTTCCATGCTACCATTAAAGGACTAAGCACGAAAACTGGATGGTGTTGGCATTCTCATTAGTTCTGTAGGTATTTGAAATGCTGAGCAAAATAAAACTTTGATTCGATGATGCTGCTAGATATGCATCGGTGGATCATCAACATTATTACAACTTATTCATGCTCACTCTGTGGTTGACGTTCAAGTCCGTGTCAAATTTGATTCCAACGCATCTGTTAGTTGCTGAAACATTTCACCTTAAACTGCAACTGTTGGCTCCATGTACCAAAAAGTTGAGTCTGTTCATCTGGACGTAGCGTTTTCAGTGGGAGAGTGGTTGAGTTAAACAGAAACAGCCTGTTTCCAAAATGTTTAGAGTCGATATCTGGAAACATTGTATAATAAAGTAATGAGCCAACCAAACGACAGAGAAATTAACATTACTTAAGAAACGGTCTCTGTTTTTTAAAAAGTGTGGCAGTACTGTGTAGGTTGTCCCAATCTGTAACAACAGTACAAGCCTAATACGAAATGTTGTAATGTCGCTTTACTTTTCTGGGCTTGTTTCTGTGCGTTGTCTTTCTGCAGCCACTATCCAATACTTAAGACTTATTAAACTGAACAATAGCCAAATTTATGAACATCACATATGAACGCTAATGTTCTTTGGGCTAGTGCAGCTTGCATGAAAGTTATATTTCCAAAGGACGTTGATTAAAAAAACCCCACAGTTAGATTCAAGATTGTAATCAATCAGATTTAAGACCAATGCAAACTGTTGCTGCTATCTTGCATGCTGACTGTAAGGTATAGTTATAAATAGCTATAAATTTGACAAAGTTGGCCATGTTTTTTCTATTTTTTGTTTTCATTTCATCTCATTAGGCCCAGCTCAGAGAGCTCCAGCAGGTGGCAGAAGACCTGCAGGTCAAGTTGGAGGAACACAGGAGGAAAAAACACGAAGCCGACCGACTCAAAGAGCAAACATTAAAGGCACTGGAAGCAGGGAACGGTGGTAAGGGTCGTGCCATTTTTAATCGGAGTCATTTAAATCTATTTGCTCCTTTCACCAAATTGCTTCAGTTTGTGGACAGTAGTTAGGCAATTTTAGCAGCTGCAGGGCAACTTTCATTTCATTTCAGCTCGATCTTGCATTGAGCAAAAGTAAATTGGCCTGAGAACCTCAGGTCACACGGTCAGGATGACAAATGGTAAAAGATAGGGAGGAGCTGGAAGGGTTAAATACAGATGCCTGTGTCGTTGAAATAAGCGGACTGGGAGAGGATTGCTGAGCAACAGCATATTGCATTTCCCCCAGCTCTCTTTTTAGGTTCCACAAGCCTTCGGAGAGAAGTTGCTTATGACTCACTGGAAAATTCCCTTATCACTGCAAGCACAAGCTGGCTCGGCATTTAAATGACGTTCAGACTTGTGTATGTGAACGTATTGAAAGTAGTGAGGCTGGATGGGAAACGGGCTCAGTCGTTTTTAGCTCTGTAGTCCACGTGGATTTAGAATCATTAAGTCTGTGTTGGGAAGGCAGGGCATGGAGACCGTTTGGGTTAAGTTCGCTTAATTTTAGATTTAGTTTTAGATTTCTAGCTTGTTGCAGCACAGATATTAAAACAGTCCTTCATGTTATGCCTCATAACACACAGAAATAGGATTTATTAATGTTTTAAACTTCTGTCTTATTCTTTGCTCATCCATATATCAAACAGCACACACCTAGATATTGTATAGTGCTGGTAATTGATTCTGCCTTGTGTGTTCAAAATAAAAGTTCTGATTGCAATAAAGGTCATTTGACTTTGGAGCTTCTCAGAGCGCACATCCATCATGGCTCCCAAGGTGTGCAAGCTGACCTTTGCTAGTCGTCACCCCCCCCCCACGTGTTCCCTGCGCCATCATCATTCACTTCCGTTACTGCTCATCTTCAAGTTTTTGCAACCATCAGTTTTCATTTCTGTGGTCGTGTTGGCAGGTGTTGTCTATGTTTTGTCATCCATCTGGGGTCTTATTTTGCAGTTTTAATAAATGTGTGAGTTCATGTGTGTGTATGGCTTCTTCAAAGTTCCAGTCTTTGTCCTGCTTATGACATTACTTGTTGGTGAATGTTCATTTATCTGCTAACAATAGGAGCTGAAAAATGTATTGATGTGATGTTTTCTCTTTCGCTGTGGTGTGGATTCACTGCTGCCAAATCCTGATATCTTTATTTAAAGATTGCAGGTGCTCTAGATGGATTCCCACAGCAGTTAAACTCCTTGAATCACTGCATTATGACTCATTGAGGTGGTGCTTATTAAATGAATGAGTGTAAGTGAACAGAAGTTAAACAACTCGGGCTAAAGAAGAAGGAACTCATGGAGGACAGTTAGGACAATGCATGCAACCAGCTCTATTTTCTCCTTTTTTAGTGGCATTTTTCAGATGTTGTAGCGACGTACTGCAGGATTACTGTATCGCAGTATAATTGTTATTATTATGGAATATCATGATAGTATTTGTATAATGAGTTAAGGCCTTTAAACACCGGATATGTAAATTCTGTAAATTCTTAATGCAGACGGTCACACCAACTATGTAATTCACATGACAAATTTGCGACATTTATTCTTTCGAACCAAGCTCGCTTTTTACAAATGATCAGATCTGGATAAACAGATCTGACCAGTCAAACCGCTGCATTTGGTAACAAGTGCGCCTGTAGCTCAAAATGAACACCACTACTGAATATAGAAATAATAAAATGGTTCAGTTTTACCTTAGACACTCTTGGACTCTTGAACAAGAGTTCAGAGTACAAAAGTGGCCATGATACAGTGTCAACTCCTGGACCAAACAATGAAATTTCCCCCCGTTGCTGCCTTCTTTTAAGAATTGGACATACCCAGAATCTCCGTTTCCTCCTTTTCTTGTTTAGAAACATTAGGACTAGCTCATCATCGCTTGGTGCAGACTTCATTTCTTTCACAGAGGGTTTCTTGAAGACAAATTTTTGCAAAAAATACAACATTTTGGCATGTATATATGTTACACAACAAGTTTGGATCTGAAAAATCCAGAATTTCCTGTCATGTTTTTCCAACAGGCTCCGTGTGTGATGGCCTTCACTTTGTAATTTGCACTACTGATCTATAACTTGATGGCTATGATTTGGCTAAAACATAATTTCAGGAACCACCTGCCTTTAAAAACAACAAAAAAACAAACAAACAAACTCTAGGATGTAATTTAAGGGTCACCAGTTTTACTCCAGTTTCAAATGAAATCATTATTACTCATTGTTTTGTTTTTACAATTGTTACTTTTACAAACACATTTTCATTACATAGGGTTAATCTCAGGTCTACAGGAAAATTGCAAAACATAATGAACTAAATTACCACATTTTCTTTTATGTCACTGTAACTCTGCAGCATGTTTGTCAATAGTGTCACAGTTGTGAAATAATAATTAAGAAAGCCTCTTCAGTTAGTTACCTTAATTATGCATTTGAGTCGCAAGAAACAGTCGATAAAACAATTGCCTTAAACGACCTTTTAACGTTGTACTCGTGAGGACACGCATTGAGTTACAAACAAATATAGAAACATCACAACGAGACAGACACTTTTTTTCCACGAATATCTCGTCTTTCCATTTCTGACCTGTCAGTCGCATTAGTCAAAATAAGAATGAAAAGCCAGAAGAACAACCAGCTGAGCCTGCAAAGTAGAACTTAACAGTCTCTCCCTTTACAGCGCCTGTCGCTCAAACGTGTCTCCAGGGCTTCACGCGCAGTTATTGAGAAGTTTTAAAGGGCCAGGTTATTTGTACCCTCAAAGAAAATTAGTTTCTTGTGGCACATTGTGTGCGATACAGTGAAAGAAATATTGCAGGACTTTTTGCGGGTCTCAGACGTGACAGGACAACATTCTAAGTCGTATTGATTTCGATATGTGTGGTATATAGTTCATGCGTTTATTAGATTCTAAACAAGCACCGTGCATTTGCTATTTTCCTTCTTTTAAATTATCAAGTTAGTTTGTTAAGGAACTAAAACTCAGTCAATGAGTCCAACCTTCACATATGTCCCATTTTTATTAGGAATATGCTTGTTCATAGACACAGCTGGGTTACTCAGTGCTCTTCTTTTAGCAAAGCAGTGGGCTTGATTTTCCTTTTTTTTCCCATTTTGCCGAGCATGTTGGGAAATCAGGAGTAAATCCTCACTGAATAGCAAAGACTTTGTTATTCCCAGCTAATGAGAAAGGACGCTGATCGTGTGCGGTTGTTTTCTTTCCGTCTTAATGGCATCCATGATAAGCCTTGGGTTCACGTCGAGGTCTCCTCCCTGTTTAATGATGTTTGCTTGATATTAACTCCATCATATAGAGGCACAGTGTACGACTCGTGCTAGTTTTTCTCTTTTACTGTACATCCAGTAATGCAAAGCTACGCAGACTTGAAGTTCATCCATAGTTTGAGGGGATTTCCTCAAGTTCATTGGTAATCCACTGGTTGACCTGATTTCTCTAGCAGACCGCTTTGCAAACCACTTCCATTCTGCTCGTGTGCAGTTGTGGATGGCCTGTAGCATGAATACAGAGATTGCAGAATGCCAAGGCGGCCAAATAGGCTTAGTTTGCTGTCGTTATAGCACACCACACACATTTTCCACATGTAATTCAAAGAGTTCATCAAAGGCTGGTTATATTTAAAAAGTACACTCATACATTTTGGGTGTAAACAGTAAAACTCCAAATGGGGAAAATATTCTGGACCACGCAGTTCAACCCACTTTATAATTATATTGAAACAGAGTCGACTCAGATGTTTGATGTGTGGGCGTACCTGAATACATTAGTTGCTAAATACATCTTAAAAAAAAAATACACATAATGTGTTCAACAAGCGTAGCTATTTTTTACAGCGATTTGTACAGCTGCCATGAACATAAGGACGACCCAAACTTTTGTAACACGGATAATTTTAATAATCACTTTATCTAACAGTTATTTCTTCTGTTTATTTAACTTTTTTTTTTTTTTTTTTTTAAATTCAACCAATTCAATGTCGTTTTGTTTTTTCAAAATTGCTCTTCCACGTTTCGTCAATCTGGAGCAACGAAAGTGATCTTTGTAAGAGGCAAACATCCAAAGCTACTTACAGTTTTGCATCTTATAACTAAAATAGAGTGTTAGGATTGTTTTCAGAGAAGTTAGGATGGTGTAAATGTTGAATTTAAAAAAAAAAGTTTGCTGCTTTATCCAAAATATTATCGCCTCTACCATATCTGCTTAACATGAACATAGTATGAAGTGTTGGGAAGGTTACTTACTACAGATTACATGCCCCAAAATGTATTTTGTAACGTATTCCGTTACGTTACTCAATAAGAGTAACATATTCTGAATACTTTGGATTACTTAATATATTATCATGCTTTTTACAACTACATGAATGTACTATTGCTGTGTGATTTATTGCTATTACTAAATGGATACTCGCCATACCAATACCAACTAGATTTTTAAATCCTAACATAAAATGAGTAACAGTAGGGTGGACATTAGGTAAGGCAGCACTTTTTGCAGCGATCTCATATAGAAAACTATTCCGCACGTATCTAAAACATGTCCGTGGCTCCGAACCATAATAAAGGGACCTCTGGCTAATATAGAGCATAGTATGTGTGTGATACAAGCTTATTGTCTTTATTCCTGAAGGCATCAAATAAAGATGGGATTCAGTATCCTTTATTTAATTTCTTTTAAGTGGACTTTGACTTGCTGTGTAAAAGTCTTGAGCCACCCCTCATTTCTTTGTATTTTAATTTCCTGTTATTTTTATTGAAGTTTCCTTGAGAAACAGTTGTTTTGACTTTACGAAGGTCTTTTAAAGCTTTACAGATTTATGAATCACTGAAGGATTAAAAAAGGCACCTAACTCAAGGGATAAACCAGTGTCGTGTCGACACATAGCAGACAGCTCATCAAAGAACCAAATGTAAATTGTATCTTTGTATCCAAATGTAAACACTTTGTTACCAACATCTCGTCAAAAACCTCATTATTTGTTCACATTTCTTTAGTTGAATTTCTGAAAAATGCAGTAAGTAGTATTAAAAACAGTAAAAAAAAACAACTAATTTTTTTAACAGCATCATTCATAAAGAACTGCTAGCCATAAACTTGGCTTATTGTATGAAGTATGAGGAAATGTAGGACTAGTATTTGCTTGTTAGAATTTTACAAATTTTGGTTTAGATACTGTATTTCCATGTGTGTTTGTACATATTTGAATAAACTGATATACTCTTTTCCCATTTTCCAAGCAAAATATAAAGAAATTGAGTGTCGCTCAAGAGTTTTGCACAGTACTGTATATGTAAGGAAATCTCTGTATAAAAATTGTTTGAAGGAGAAATAGACTATAAGCCCTTTTGCCATATATGATTACGCTTCCCTGTCTTTAATGTGCATTCACATGTAAATGCAAATACTAATAGTAGGTTAGAATAGGAAGAGATTAACTGAATCCAACAAAATATGTATTGTTGGAATATATTAATATAGAGAATGTCTGTATCTTTGTATATGAAGGATGTACTAAGCACTTAGAGTGTCTGCTATCTTGCCTCTGAGGATTCGAGTAGTTCCCCTGAGCTAACCTATATGGACCAGATCCAGTCATAAACATTGGCTGTATCATATTCTCTGGAAACCAGGGTCCATTATGAATTCAAAAGACTACAAGTTCTTGATCTTTATTTCTAATAAAACATGATTTGCACAAAGGAAAATAACAAAAATTCTTGTCTACCTGACTTTAGACTTTATAAAACTTATGTCTTCTTGAAATAATGCAGTAACACGTGTTGCAGCAGGCATTGTCTTCTTGTTCTGAACTCTAACAGAGCGCTTCATATCCCCGCTTATACGTCTTCTCTCCAGATAAGGAAACGCTTGATTGTCCTTGTAGAGCAAAACAAACAGTGTCAAACATAAAAGAGTTCAGAAGGTCCCATAAGGCTTGACATTTTCAGTCAAGCAGCAAAAGCCCAAACTGAAAACAGAGCTTCACTCTGAAATTCCATTAAATTTGATATATTTTTAAAGTATTCTTGTGGTAATTTAGTCCTAAAGCAGGACTGAGTGATGGTAGCTCTGCTAAGCTCTCCACAGAGAATGTAGACTAGTTTTATTCTTTCATCTTTATTAATTGTACCTTGTAATTTAAAAGTTGATTTTTCGAGTTACGAATACCCGAGCTTCCTTGCAGCACAATCATTTATCTCATTTGTAAAACCTGCGTGTCATATCAGTTTCAGGTTGTTAAAAAATTTCCTGGAAAAATCACTCACAGCCATGTGGGAACCTTGAAAAGAGTTCTGGGAATAAGGCAATTAGCTCAGCAACTGTAATCACAACCTTGATGAATTTATGAGCAAACTCTAATGAGTAAGATATTGATTTTGTACACTGCAACGCTCTCATTGTGCTGCAGTGTTTTTTCATTTTTTCATTCTGATGCTCACCGTTAAACGCACCGTTTAGCTTCAAATATTTATTTTCAGGTTTCTATCAGTATTTCCAGTCTTGTCATCCCATCGATAAAGCAAAAACAAAAAAAGATTCTACCTGCAGCGTTTGATCTATTTCCATTTCAAAGTATTTTTTTTTTTCATACAGAAAACTGTAATTTCCCTTCTTGGAAATCTTGCCTATGGTATATAAAAGACAGGACAATGTGTGTTTTCTTAGCCTTGGAGTGCAGCGCGAGCCTACAATAACAAAGCTCTGTGTGGATAACATGGTCTGTAGGCTAGGCGTAGATCTGCAGTCTCCCGCTGATATGTTCCATTTCCCTCTGTTCTCTTTGTGCCTCTCTTTTATTTTACGAGTGTGCCGTGATATTGCCCGAGCAACATGGGTGGATGACTGATGGTGTCCATTAGTAAACATAGTCCCCTATATGTGCCGTCGGCCTAAAGAGCCAATGTCTTGAACCTCTTTCCCCAATTTTTCTTTTTTTTTGTTTGTTCTCCCTCCTCCTCTCTCCTCTTTTATTTTCCCCATTCCTCTCGACTCTTCCTCTTACCTTTTACCAACCAACCCCCACCCCACCCACCGCCCTCCAATCCCCTGCATCCACTCTATCTTTTTTTTCTTCCCCTGCCTTCGTCTCCATCCATCCTCCTTATGGTTGTTTTTCATAGCTATGGCTCTGCAGTAGAGCGAGGGATGAGACCATTTCTCTTGCTCCTTTAGTGCGCTCACTTTTTTTTTTTTTTTTTTGCGAGACAGAGCGGCCAGAGGATGGGTTGAGAATGTCAAGCATTAGGTTGGGAATAGAGTGCTGTTCAAACAAAGGAATAAGCCACTAATATGACAGATGCTGTGTGTATTGCAGGAGAATATTAGCAAATCTTGTTTAACTCCCGGGGTTGAATACAGTCAACAAACAGAGGGTGGGGTGACGGGAATCTGGCTTCTCCGTAGACGTTTGCAGCTCCCGGTCATGTTTCGGGTGTCAAGGAGTGGCGTAGGATCTAGCATCTTTTAAAACTTTTAATCCCACAAACAGCATGCCTTAATAAATATGGATTTATTTTGGCAAAGATGGGTTTGAGAAAAGGGATCATTTTTTAAACCCCCCTGCATCACACACTTAACACAGTTGCTTTACTGTACACTGGGAAGAAATGGTAATTTCAAAATGAGCTTTTCTGTAATTAGTACAGAAAGATAATTGCGGCGGATGTGCAATTAGCATTATGTAAAGTGTTTTTCCCCAGACTTAGGGGCCAATCAGTTTACCCCTCGTACATTCTCTGCTCTGCCGATGACACGGGAGATGCTCAGTGCTGAACATAAGAGAACTTCCTCTCCTTTCCACTCGCAGTGAATGCGGATTCACAGAATGAATCGGTTGGGGTCACATGCTCGCTGGAAAAAGGGGGTTGAGGAAGTTTTTGCGTCTCCTTTTCATCTGCCTGTGTACATGAATGGAGAAGAGGGAAATCACTGTCATACCAGCCGTTACAGCACAAAGCCTCCTGATTGCATTCTGGACTCTGCCATGCTTTTTTCTTTTTTTTTCTTTTCCTACAGGGAAACCAAATGTTCTTGCACAGCGTGACTGACTCATTGCCTGATTGCCCTCCACACCCCCCCACACCCCATATTTTTTAAATCCAGCTCCATCCTTTTCTTCATTCCTGCCTCTCAGTTTGCATTCAGATGGAAGTGGTTGCTATTTAAACAATCTCATAATTCTACAGTAACACGTGATTTTTTTATTTTATTTTTATTTTAGGTCTCATCAGACATCAGAACAGCTCCGTTACCAGCATTTTCCATTTATTGGACACCAATAAAGATGGCAGGTAAATAACTTGTATTCAGACTCTTTTGAGTCCTGTTTTTGTTTTCATGTTCTGGCCAGTGCTGCCCATTCTAGTGAGTCCAGAAACCTGCACTCATATGCGTATGAAGTGTCAGCCTTATAATGCTAACCCCACCCCACCCCCATAAGCTAGAACCATATTCTATTAATACTTTGTTGATTACGCAGGCAAAGTTTTGCATAATAAAGATCCACTGATTCAGGTTTTGAAGGCTACCAGTGATGTTTTTATACTGAAATAGTTTTTCCTTGTTGGGTTCTGCTCTTGCCAGGGTGAATGGGCTTTTTGTCGCATTATTTCATTGCTAAGAAATCTAATACTACAAAAAAAAATATTATGTCGTCATCCAGCACTCTGCAGAAGTCTTCAGCCACCCCTTATTTCTTTATATATTGCTTCCAAGGAGCCAGACTTCAATGTAATTTGTTTAAAGTGACCTTGTGCAATATTTCTTCAGGCTTTCTGAAGAGCTATTAAACAGAAACTTGATATATTGGAATGGTGTGTGGTGTCTCCCTGCGACCTCCCCTGTACACTTAATGATGGGTTTTCACACCTCACGATTTATCAGTAAAGTCGTGGTTTGACTACCATTGCAATACTTTCTGGGTTTTTCCAAAAGAAGCTGCGTAGGCAGCGACTACAGTGACTAACTTCTAATGCAAACCCAGTTATCTTGTTCTATAAACAGGCCTGAAATATAACAGAAACCACTCAGTTCTGAAAAATATTTCAAGGCTTATTCATAAAGACTTCAGAAATAGGACAAATTCAGCAAAGACCTGATACAGGATGTGAGTGATGTATCTGGCCCTTCAACTGATCCAAAAGGCCATTCTTAAGGATGGGAAACAGGGTATGCCAGTTTACACAAGAACGGGACTGAAGATCCATTGCAACAGGTCTAACGGAGTGATGACTCTTGTCAATAGGTGTTGGGGATCTTGTCAAAATGTATGAAATTATGACCATGGAAAAGCATGGTTAGAGTTCGATACACCTTGTAAGACAATCTGGAAAGCATCTGATTCGCTATGGCTGCCAACACACTGCCAAAGCAGTAATACCATACCTGGATAGAAACACTATCAGTCATGGATTGGCCTCCCCCAGAACCCGGACCACTGCATTCTTGGAGCGGTGTGGGATCATCTAGCAGCCAAGATCCAAAGAAGAGCTTTGAATGTCCTTCAAGAAGTCTGGGGAAATAGTAATTTCTTGTAATTACAGAAAGGACAAGAAAGCTGCATAAGAGAGCTAAAGTTAAGTGCTGAATTTAAATCGTTTGTTACATTTTATCTTTTTTTCCTGACAAATGATCGCCTGTCTTTGAACATTGTTCTCTCCAAATTGATTGGTGACAAAAGCCAGTCATTAATTTACCGGCCACTAGCAGTCAAATGAAACTGTAACACAAAACACGAAATAACAACCACAAAAAAAAAATACTGTTGAAGAAGTTCCTTTAAATTCCGGCAGACTGAATCGGAGAGTTTTAGGAAATATTATCATGTCAGATACCCTCAAGAGAAATTCTGCTAATGCAGCAGAGTGAAACCAAAACAACATGAAATATGATAAAGAAGATCCATAACACTGGATTAAAACTATAGGTTGTCACTCGCATTTATTCTGTCTTGCATTACTCGTGCTATAAAATAAATGGGTGTTCACATCAATATGAATATGGATTACACTCATTAGTTCCACCTTAACTTGTGGAGCAGTGAAGTCTCATCAGTCTGAGTCGAATGCGCGCATCTCATTCCCTGGAACTCCTACACCTATTTATTCTCCAGCAAGCCTCAAAAAGTATTTCTTCTCCTTATTTGCATTGTTCAATCTTCAAGTCTCAGCAGGCTCACTTGTTGCTCCGCTTTCCAATCTCCCGGCCTTCCTTGCATCTACACAGACGAACTAAGTTGCTGTCAGGATCGGCGTCTGACGGCGGCCAGCTTTAAAGGGAATGGCATCCGTTTTGCTGCCAGGGAAGATATGTAAATTTTTCTAGTGGCTTGCAGAAAAACGGAGTCCATGATATCCAATGAGCCTGTCCCCCTTCATGCTTTTTCTCCACAGCCATCCACACCCTCACATCCTCACTTTCCCACAACATGCTTGAAGTTAAAACAAAATCGATACTTCTTAAGCTAACTGGGCATATTCTTCCGGAAAGCAAGCTGGCCCAAGCATAGTAAACTGAAAGTGCTATAAAACATATGGCCGCATCGAGGACGAACTGCTTGTGCAGCGATTTTCTGGCAGAGCGCTATATGCCCACTTATGCATTCCTGCGATTGGATGCAAACCATTATTCAAGCCCTCCTGCCCACCCCCTCCCAGCCACAGTCCCTTCCTTCCCCGGCTCTGCCTCCATCCATCCACTCCATCCAAAGCACCGCCTCGCACTTAAACAAACACATTACTAAGCTGAAATATCTGCAAGTGTCGCTCATTTCTATCCAGCCATTGTCTCAGCCTGTCAGCATGTGGATTCGGTGAGCTGGCTATCTTGATGCAGGACGTGTCCTGATGCCCATTTGAATAAAGCAGGTGAAGGCTTTGCGCTTGTGTGCTACATCACCAGTCCTCCCCTCCCCGTGTGGCTCTGCGGCTCACATGCCCGAGTGTCAAGCTTGATTTAGTCGCCGTTTTATAATAAATGCAAATTTGCTGGTATACCTGACGCTTGCACGTTGCCGGGGACTTTGATCGAGATTAGCATGCACACTACAGGCTCTTTATCGTGCACAAAGCAGGGGGAAAAAAAGCTCTTGGCTTTGTCCCAAATGACACTTAGCGAAATGTTATCCCATTCTTAATCCACTTGATTGGAATTGCTAATTATCTTTAATGCAGATTCACAGATAATTGTTCTCTCATTTATACTGTGAGCTAATCTCATTTTTGTGTCACCAGTAATTGCTTCATGCAACCTGTTTTTTTTTTTCTTCCTTTTTTTCCTTTAAAGTTTAGAATCTGCTCTGATGTGCATGAAGGAACCTGTCAGTGGTAGAGATGTCGCTGATTATCACCACAGTTTGTACTTAATACTAATATTAATTCTGTATAAATATTGCTACTGCGAGTTACGCAGCAGGCTAACGTCGTGGAATATCTTTGCATGCAGCATTTCCAATATTTCGGTCACACCTCAAGTTTATATATCTGCAGTCTCACAGATTCATATTGCATTATAGGGGGGTAAATTATTCCCCCACACTTTGTTCATTAAGGTAGATTCTTGCCTTCCTCACGATTATTTCAACCCAAACCTTCCTGAGCACCACACACAAGTGCAACCCACTGTGCCAGCTGGCAAGCAGTTGGCAGCCCAGTGCAGGATTAACTGGTACCAGTATGCTGGCCTATAAATAGAGTCTACCAACTGCTTCAGGAAATGAACCATGATGGAGCCTCCCAAAGGCCCATGAACAGGTTGTGCTTTTTATCCCCTCCCCTCTGTCAGGATTCATCAGTGCATGTGTGTGAGTTACCAATATTTTTACTGTCTTTCTCAGGGAAACCTAGCAAAGCACCTGCTCTCAAGATCAGGTCTGCATCTGCCCTCAGTGATTGGGGGCAAAGCCGGTTTTCCTCACACCAAATTCTATTTATTTCTTTATTTTTTAGAGGCGTCATTGTGTGCAGCTCGACAATGCAGAGAGATCATTGCTTTTCTCCAGCACTTACCCCTAGCATTGATCCTCTGTAGTGGAACAAGCTATTTGCTTTGTATGTTTGCCTGCACGTCCGCTTTTGATGGACTCCTAGGATTGATCCTGGCCATGCAGTCATTATCTCCATTCAGTTTAGTGCTGGTTTACGTAAAACCTGAGGAAGGAAGACACCAGCGGTGAAGAATGGCCATAGAAAAAAGATCTAAATGCTGTAGGATAATAGGTGGCATGAGAGATTTTGACTGCACTGTGTGCTGCTTTATGTTTTGTGCAGTTTAAACTGCGATAGGGTAAAAGGAAAGAGAAGTGCTCAGCTCAGAGCAGAACATCCTTGATCGCAAAATGTATTGTTGGTTCAATGCAGTCGGTTTGTGTTACTGACTGGTTGTGCATCTGATCAAAAAGTTTAGTATTTGTTTCTTTTGTGCAAACTTTGAATCCCTGCCACAGGAAATGAGACTGAAATGTGACTCAGTGGGCCTCAGGTGCTTGTGAATGCTGTGCTGATGACATGTTATGTGGATCATGATGAAATCAACTTATTATATTGGGCAAAAAAACCAATATTGGGATAAATACTAAAATGCTTCCTGATTTTGTACCCTCTGCAGTTTGACAGTGGATGAAATCAAAGCTAAAGTGGTGCTTGTCCACGATGAGCAGCGTGTTCTCTCTGAGGGTGAAGCACTGGTAAGTTCATCTTTATTCATAGTTTATGCTACAACTCTGCAGGTAATATTTTTTAATGATTATTTGATGCTGGATGGGGAAACAGCCCAGTGCTACACCTGTGTAACTAAAAGTTTCTTGGTCGTCCACATCGTGTGCGGCTCTCCAAAGTTCCCTTCAACTGCCATTTCCTAATGACAGCTGGAAGCTTTTTGATATCTTTTTATAGCCTAGCCCAATCCTGGAAGCCTCAATTAGCTTTGCAGTTTCTTAGAGAAGCCCGTGGTTGTTGAGTGCTAACACAAGAGTTGAAGAGTGTGGAGGATTTATCAGCTCTGAATTGTCACCAGCTGATGATTCCCTTAATTAAGGCCAAATAAGTTAATGAGGGTCTGAGGCTTTTTATGTGAAACTGTTACCTTGGAATCTTTTGCCTAGTCTCACACCAAAGTATGCCACATTTATTGTTGGCAATAAAATTTTGTATTTTCAAAAATAAACTAGCTGGGTTTTTTTTTTGCTTTGTACCCATTCTTTCTTTGTTGGAAAATAAAGCTTTTCTAACATGTATGACGTTTTAAAAGAAGTATCCTTTAACCTAAATACTAACATTTTGTTGTCTAATCTGATTAAACAGTGAGTGAAAATGATGATAATAATAATAATAATGATAATAATATACAGGAAATTAACCCAAGTCTCATCAGAGCAGCTTTTATGACTTGTGCCACTGCCATCCATCCATCCAACCTCCTAATGCAGTCTTTGTTGGCTTTTCTGTGTGCACCGGGGTTGTCACAACACTGGAATTTCACACTCAATAGTGGCACCCAGGAGTATAATTTTTCATAGAAGTTAAGACATTAAAAAGCATCTTTTTTTGTATTCAGCTACAGTCCTGTTTATGTGTCTGGTGACTTCTCACCGTACTACTTCTGCTGATCAAACAGCCTTTTCTCAGCTTCAGTCAGGGACTTTAAGAGAAGTGTAATAATTTTCAAACACAAATAACTTTGTAATGCTGTGAAATTCACTTTATTGATTCTGCAGATGGGAGGAATTGATTACATTTGCTGCTTAGCTCCCAGTAGCAGTAGCAGTAGTAGTACCTACTACCTTAATAACAACAGATGACTTAATGTGCCAAGGTGTGCGGTGGCCAGGTTAATGTTTATGATAATGTTTTAATACTTTAGTGTTGTTGAAACAGGAAATTCCTCATAAAGATGAGGGTGTCAGTTTGTTTCAAGCAGTGTTCAGCTGCTAGTGAGGGGAGGGGCTGTGAGCTGTCTGTATGCAGGGTGCTGAGGTTGTGTGTCAGCTAGAGGCAAACACGGCACTGTTCAATATTGTTGCAAATGAGTATCCATTTGCAACAATATGTTGCAAATGGATACTTTTTTGTAACAATTAGTATCTGAGAGTGCAGGTAGACAGTCACAGGACATCTACGTAAGCCCCACCCTCTCATTTTATGATAAAACTAATGAGTACTTCACCGCATGGCAGGTGGGTTGAAACTTATGCACCTACTGGAGTTGTTTTTTATTCTTTGATATATTTATTATTGATTTATTGATTGATTTATTTTAATTTGGAGGAAAAAGTAACAGTGTGTTAAAAGTAATGTTTGAGGAAATGCTAACTGATCTAATCTAATTGATTTCTGTTATTATGATTGGTTTTAACATGCTTTATGCTACTTTCATTCATTTTTCAAGAAGTTATTTTAAAAAAAGTGGAAGTTATTGCATTTTAATTAGTAAACTTAAGTGGCACAAAAACACTTTACTCCTCAACATTACTGAAAACCATCATGAAAACACAGACAAACCCATAGCTTCCACACCGTGTCTACACCATCAACAACAGGACATTCTGCATATTTGCATCCAGATATTCTGCTGAATTACCGCTCGTCAATTTTGCTGCCAGAAGAGATTACCCTTTTAGTGCGCGTCAGACTACAGGACTTTATAGCAGATTTGCCTTTGATTCCTTTCCTTATCCCGACATTCAAATGTGAGTCCGGACCCCGTCAGTGCTGATGTTCGACCCATTATGTGGTACTTTGTAGGGTTTATAGAAGCATTCTTAAAGCCTACAAAAGTGCTTCTGGACTCATCGGGGCTGTCTTGATGTTTGATGTTTAATCATTACAATCTTGATTGTTACACATATAATTGCTTCAGCATGTACACAGCAGACAGTGAAAATAACAGTGGCAAAGTGAAACAACAAGGTAGTCTTCATGTGCTTTGGGAAGACAGAGATGGAGCAAGCTGAACAACTTAGTAGAGACTCTCAAAGACTTTCAAGTTATTTCTAGAGCAGCTGACTGTAATGTGAAGCAACATAAGCGTTTTAGTCTTTGATGCTAATGTTGTGTTTGGATACTATTGCTAATTACTACCAATCTGAGCCAGTTGTCTTTGATGATTCATCAATGGATATGTGAATGTATATAATTTTGGGGTTGTGTATTTCTCTACGTCATTAAATCCATTACATATGAATAAATACATATATGAGGAAATATTATTCCATATCTCTAAACAGTATTGCTGGAGCGCCTTGAGGCAACTGTTGTTGTGATTTGGTGCTTGTGGCAGGACTTGACTTAAGCGGTCAAAGAAGAGCATGAGACTGATGCTGTCCAGTGTAGCAAGTGATTTATTCACCATTTTGTGACCCAAACAATATTTACAAAGAAACCAATAAAAAACTCAACTCTAAATTAACTCAGTTCAGCTAAATAAAACTGAAGTTAAATCAACGGAAATTAAGGTCAAACTGCGCACAGCTACACTGACCTGAACCTTTCTTCTCAAACACCTGAGTTCTGCTTAAATAGTCCACTTAACCAAACAATCTCTCCTCTGGACTATTCCATTCAGTAGGTAAGATGAACATGATTATATTCAAACCTCTACTGCTACTCTTTACTGGCAACATAAACTCTATGGTGTAATCAATACATATTACATCATTAAATCTATTTATCCCTAAACACTCTAAAATAAACTTTATGAAATTACAAGAATTCTTCCCCTTCTGCACTTGGTCTCATCCTGTGACCTCAGATGAACCCAGAAGCTATAAAGCAGGAAGTAAAACTACATTTCCTCCTTTTGTTTCTAGAAGACAGGTAGGTAAGGTTCTAAATAATACAAATTAACAGTTGAAATAAATAACATGTTAACTTAAACTTGTAGGAATTGATTTAAACCAAGATGTTATATTATATAATCTGTAAAAGTGCAAAACGTAAACAAACCCGGGATAGTAGATGTTTGCCTGTTGCAGATTGCATATGAAATATGGTTAAATCAAAACAAGAATGTTAACTAAGAATATGGACAAACGGTGTTGTCACCCACTTTGTCACAGTGCTACATAAATAAAACTGAATTGAACAAAATTGAATTGAATTTCCGCATCCGCCAGGGTCCACTCAAGTCTGAATGACAGAAATTTTATCCTAAGATGATGAGTGCAAGCGTCCATGGGGATGTCCGCGTGCCTGCTTGTTTTTTGTGCACTTACAACTTTGCGGACGCTCCAGGCTAGTGGACTAGTATAGGAAAGCAGGAATTACTTCTCAGCCAACATGTCTCCAGCTGTCCATTTCCATGTCTGCCACAGAGTATAATCTATGCTTTCTTCCCCCCTCCATGCTCCTTGAAAGAGTCTGAAGTTATGCCACAGACCTCTACTCTCTTTCTGCAGTTCAAATCTCACCTCCAGTTCTCACTGACAAATACACAACCTTGCTTAACCTGCTCTCACCGATCTCTTTATCATCCAGACTCTTGAAGCAGCCTGCTTTTTCTCATTGCACAGTGTTGCTAAAGTTCCAGCAAAACACATGTAGATACACACTCCGTGTTATTTGGGATTTGACAGAAAGAAAATCTGTGAATCTGTAAAGTTTCTTGTTATATGTATGACTCAGTTTTAAAAATGAGTTATTATTACTGACGTCATGCTGCAGACTGCCACATAAACAAAATGATTATGATTGGGGAATTTGCAATCGCACTCTCTCCGTTAGTTGGTTTAAAGATGGGAACCTTGTCCATGATCACTCGCAGCCTTTGGTTGCTGTCTTCAAAGCAACTGTCAGGGTGTCGGGATGCCAGTAAAATGGCAATAAGATCAAATCAGTCTGCTATCAGTTTGTGATTGACTGGTTTCAAGTTGGTAATTATATGGAAACTGTTATATAGCAATTAACTGTAATAAATTGCAAATCTGTTGCTGTCTAAATACACAAAAGTCCATAATCATCATACTTCATAGTTACATTGACAGTCCAGCCAGAACTTCACAAATTAATAACAGAAATTCTGAAATTCCACCAGGAAGAGTGACATAGTTTCTGCAGGATAGCAAAGGCACTTATATAATACAATCAGCATGAAATCAGAATACAACCAGAATACAACCAGTTGGCAACTAGTTGCATCAAGTCCTCCATTGCAAATGTTGCAAATGTTGCAAACTGCACTGCAGTTATTTACAAACCTTCACCATTCTGTCGACGCAGCCAGCTGTTAAAATCAGTCTGAGTCAGACTGCAGCTACCTGCAATCAGTTGCCATTTGTGAAAGAATTCAATGGAGTCACAAGGCAATATCATTTTTTCTCTTTTGGTTGCAAGAAAGTAGTTGTGCTATTTTGTAAATGTGAATAAACTACAACAATATATTCGAATTATATCAATTAATAACATTTTGAAAAAGGTATAAGTAGTTTTCCAAAACACCTGGAGTAAGTACTGCATTTACTTGGGAGTACTTTCATCTGTGGATCAGTGCACAGCTGGTGCACTGGTGAGTATTTATAGCAACTGGACCGTAGGTAGGAATGTCAGACCTGTCAACCTGCCTACTGCATAAGAACACCATCGAACATATCCCTTTTATGTCTAAATAGTAGTTTAGTAGTTTTATCTTAGTATACTATATAGCGCTATCTCAAAATCAAATATTGATTTAATCTGCTGTTGCACTGTCTGCAAGTTTGCTATCTGGTTTCGATCAGCTGTGCGCTTCCCTGACTGGTTCGATGTTTTTCCCCCACTTATACAACAGGGTTCCTTCCACAGTCATTTGAATTCCGAACAGGAAGCGCACAGTGATTTTCCCTCAAGCTGCTGTGTGCGAGAACGCGGCTGTCTGCTTCACTCTAAACTTGTTGAGCCTCCCTCTTACCAGGCAGTACATACTAAAAATCTCTGGCTGTAAACAAAAATGGCCAACGCTTAAATTTTCCTCTGCCTTTTCCCTCCTGTAAATCATATGCACAATAATAAACAAACATGCAAATTACAATAAAAATAAAATCAAAGCACGTCTGCTGGGTCCTCCCACTGCAGGGCATGAGGAGTTGAGCCTTTGGGTAGGTTCTCACTAGGCCGAAAATGTGTTTACAGATATTTTCACAAATTAGTTTGTCTGTATTTAGTTGGAGTTGGACTGTCCTCCACTCCATAAGGGGTGACGATGTGTATTTTTTGCTTTGGCTTGCTAATTTTAGCCTCTGTAAAATTCTACCGTTATACGTTTGTTGTGTCGGCACGCAACGGAAAACAAACCCGTGCAGCTCCAGCGCTTTAACCAACATGAAGGACTCAAAAAAAAAATCTGTGCTCATTTGTTGTTGTTGGGTTTTTTTTCTCACGTTTTTCTCCCCTGCTTGCTAACGGGGAGACATTCCTAATGAATTCAGCTGCATCTGAAGAGGATGAATCAGTTTGAATATGCATGAATATGAAAATGTGTACTTAACTGCAACCACAACAAACCGTGATCAAGCTGGGCAAATTAAGTAGGGTGCCATTGACAGTGGTTACCGGGCAATTTACACTAGAACTGACAAGCGGCCCCACGTTAGCACCTTAATCAAGGTCCAGGGGCAGCAACAGGTGTGCCTTTAAAAGTTAATTGCGTGTATTGGTGCGGGTTTAAGTAAAAGGTGTTGTTTTTAAACCCTCTTATTGATTCTTTGGTGTTTCTGTCTTAGAAACACATTTTCTGGCGACTTTAACGTTGCCGTTACTTCACTATACAGCTTGTGCGTACTCTAAATGTGTTTCCTCACGACAAAGAAAGAAAGTAATAACACCAAAGTACCTGTTTTCCTCCCTCCATATGAACAAAGATAAAAAAAAACTTTCCTCCTTGTCGGTTCTCGGCTGTAACGTCTGAAGACCTTGATAAGTTTTCTCCTGTCGGGGCGGTATAGGTTTTTGGCACGCTTATTCAATTTGTGTCATTTTCACATCTTTTTATTTCCCCGCTTCTCCCCTTTCTCTTAAGAAGCTTTGGTCTCCACAGAAAATTCAACTTCCACTTCAGCGGCCCAGATAATTCAAGAATAGAGAGGATTTTCAGGAGAACAATTTGATGATCAAAGGAGGCGCTGAGCTCGGGAGGGAGAAGGGATATTTTGAAGTGGCTCTCTGTCGCTATTCTGTCATTATGTTATAGCCGTCCACTCCTGTAAAAAAAAAAAAAAAAAAGAGCTGATAATGTAGGTCCACTCGTGTTTGAAAGGTAATCATGCTGATGAAGGAGAATGTTTTTCGTTGTTAAATAAAAAAAAAAAGCAGCTGAGATTTATGTTGTGCTGTTGCTATTCTCTGAACGTCAGATGCAGCCGTCGTCTGAACAGAAATGATTTCAATACTCAAACCGAAACATTTGCACTAAATCAGACGGAACTGTTATTTCTTTGGGTATTACCTGTAGGACAATACATTTTCAGGAGCACCAGTGTGTAACCAAGCTTGGACTCCAGCAATGTGCTTGTGAACTAGAGCTAGAGGAAATTGCCTTCTCTCAAGCTATAGACATTTGTGCCGAGGTAAATTTCACTTATCCATCTACTACCCACTCGCTTCTCTTAAAGCCCCGTACTCAGTCTACCAGAAATGGAAAGAGATGGAGAAAATAACATGTTTTTCCTTTTCTTTTGAACATGAGGACAAAACCCCCCGGATTTAACGGGGGGGAGAAAAGTCAGTTGCTGTTTGGTGGTGATAAGAGAGAAAAGTTGAGGAAATTTCACATTTTTGTGTGTAGCTGGGAAAGGTCGGGGGTTTCCCCATAACGGCCTGCCTAGTGTGTATGGAAATCCTGCTTGTTTCACAGTTTTATAATATTGACCATGCCCTAGGGTTCCCTAGTAGACGAGCTGACATTGCCTTGGTGGTAACGAGGCAGAAATTATGACGCTGTGGTGTAGTTGGGAGGTAGCAGTGCGTAGACAACCGGGGGGGGGGGGGCAACATTTAAGATGTCAGAGCTCTTTGGGTTACCTTCACTAAGTTTTTCAAGTAAGATTTTTATCTCTGTGGTTGTTTCATCATTTTAAAAATAATCATTAAATGTCTAGATTTAATTTTTAACATTTCAACATTTTCATTGAAGTCTAAACTTACCTTAATTAAGTTTTATCTATCTATCTATCTATCTATCGATCTATCGATATGTTAGTACTGTCAGCGTTAATGTCATTAAATGATGTTAATGTAATTACCGCATTAATGGCGCTAACGCGTTAAGGAGCTAACCGCGCTAACACATTGACATATATATATATATATATATATATATATATATATATATATATATATATACATATAACACGTTAATCTCGTTAAAATGATATATATATCCTGTTTATCCATAGAAATATCAAAAACATTCCTATGCTGTTCATCCAATCCCAACATTTTTCTGTCATGGTGGCAGCTTGACAACATCCCACAGAGCCTAAAAGCACCTGCAAAGCAAAGCAAGCAGCCCTGACGTGACTTTACCTCCCCATCTTGGCAACAACACTCGGCTCTCTTGATGTTCACAACATCCACTGAAAACAAACACCGGATGCCGGTGTTGCGTTGTCATTCCACCCCTAGTCAGTCCCGAACCAAGGTCAGCCTCTCAGCTCGGCTCTTAACACCATCTGTTTGAGCTGGTTGACATTTGGCCCCGGCCAACGCTTAAATCTCACTTCAGAGGGGGCCCGGCATGTTTGCATTCTGTTTTTGTATTGTGTGTCAAGAGGGCAGATTTCACTTAGATTTCGTCTCAAATCCACAAGATAACATCTTATTAAATGTATGTTAGATGTTGGTGAAGTGAGAGACTGTGACATGTACTGAATACATGTTTAGGCTATTTAGGGTGTAATTGCTTTTGTCTTTTCATACAGTGCTAGGTGCAAATGACTTATTACATCAGGGGTCTGCATATCATCGTGATGGTAATTTTTGCACATTTGGTCAAGTGAAGAGTCCCGAACAGGAAGAGCATATGAATACTTGTGAACAGGAAAGCAGAGTTTTATTTGCTCTGGGATGTCTTCCTGGCCACCAGAAGGGGGCAGCAGGCCTCTAAGTTGAGCAAGAGCTGATGGCAAAATGGAAAGTCACATTCACAGGTCATTTAATCTCTTTGTTTTGTCATGGGCTGGGCCTCTGGTGCTGTTTTCTTGCCTTGCTCCCTCCTCTTTCGAAAAGGAGAGAGATCCCTCCTGCTCAGAAAAATCTCATCTGCCTCCAAGAACTTCCTTTTTCATCCTTTTGGATGGTGGTTTCATAAGCTTGCAGTGATTCCAGGATTAAATGTGTGTGTTCAGAGGAGATTCTCGAATCTGGATGCGACTGTAAGGGAGCTTTTGTGTTTTTACAGTTTGTATTTAACTTTGTCAAAATGCCTTTTTTTGGGGGGAGCAATGTGTGCTCTTGCGTCACTGAGCACAACCTAGAAGTCTAATATCTGCAGACCTAAGCTGTGCTTAGGATTCCGCTCTTAGTTAAGTGTACAGTAACACTGTGGGTCTACATCCCTACAGTCATTGTATGCACAGGCTTACCATCCCATGCAGTGTTTGCTTGGGGATTATAAAGTTGTTAAGGTAAACCGTACGCGGCTTACGCTGCGTTATGGTGAAGCAAGCAATGTGTTCGTAGTAAACAAGCAGTTGAAGACAGGTTTTCCATTTCCGCTTGTGCATCCAAAACAGTACTTACAGTCCCGTGTTAAAAAGCCAGCTAGATGTATGAAGTCATACCGTAGCAGGCTGGTGTACACCTTTCCCCTCTCCGTACCGTTCATCATCTACCATCGAACACATCACGTTTTTTTGCTCCCCAGCTGGAGTGCTTTCAAGTTATATAATGTAAAATGACAAGCTGTAACCACAGGTGGACTGATATGTGGTTTGTAGAGCTGAGGTAGAGAAAACTTACCTCCTAGGAAAAGGAAAAAAGTGCTGTTATGTGTCATGTTCTTTTGAAATAGGAGGACAGCAAGGGTCTTCAAAGGAGGGTGGGATGTCGAATGATTTTAGTTGGTAACTGTGAAAGACTTTTTTTTTAAAATTTGTTTCAGGCTGCACACCTGGCACTTCTCAATCTCTTGCCTTGCCCTCTCCCTCTGCACCTTTAATCTCCTCCGCATTCGTCTTTTGTTATGTAACTGCCAAGATTGGATGTGCTCAAGGTCGCGCGGGTGATACAGGTAATGGAACCAGTGGGAGGTCAAAGGCAAGAGAGGGAAGGAGCAAAGTGAAGAGGCATCATTTTTGTGCAGATCCAACAAGTCTTGACAGAGGTGTCTTATATCAAGAGCTATCTGTGTGCCTGAGTGTTTACCGCCTGCATCTGTTTGCCAGTTTGCTTTTTTTTAAACAATCAAATCAGTTTTTTCTCTCTCAAAATATAAAAACTAACAAAAGCAAAAGAAAAAAATTATGTGGTTTATGTTTATATATACAAAAAAAGAGAGTCAGATTTAAAATATTTGAATCACACAGCTGTGTTTGTATCACTTTGACTCCAACACTGGTACTGCTGTCTTACAAGCTGTACTGACAAACCAGCCTTAAAGCAAGCTCAAGGCAATCATTCGAATTTTTATCAGCCTTATCCACTTGACAAATACTATTAATGTTGCAGTTGCCAGTCAGCAGAGTACAAAGACAATAGACTTCTGTTTCCAACTGGATGATCTGTGCTTGTGTCTCCTATGTGAACACATTGATTACTGTATTTACTGTCTTTTACTGTGTTCAAGGTTTTTAAAAACTCTTTAAAATATCTTATTTACATATACTAATTTGCAATACTAATAAAAGGTCTTAGAAATTACCACATTGTCCTCAATTTCAGTTGCATCGCTGCAAGAATTTGCGGCACACAATGCTGTTATTTCTGCTCTGAGTATTTAAACTATGCAGTGCATCTGGATTGTTAACGCCTTGATTTTTGGTTCACCTAAACCTTCCCTGCTGTTTTTGTGTGTAAAAACGATGTCTGAAACAGTAGGCTGATAAGTTACATTAAGCCTTTAGTGACATAGGCTCGGAGACCAGTTGGTAACCCCTTGGTAACTGCCAGTTGCTCAAAAAAAAAAAAGGATGTTCCCCATATTATCCAAATTGAACGTAGCTGAACGTTGGTTTGTGAAGGTTTTTGAAGCCTTTCCACTATAAAGAAAAAAATGGATGGACGAGTGGAACTGGCTTTGAAACTTGGCCAGCAAGTTAACAGTTTGTTAGCCAATGAGTGAGCAGTTTCATAACACAGATCCATTTGGGTATACAGTATGGTATGACCAAGATTTTCAATGTAGACATTTTTATTCAGCGTGATCCAAAAAAAGTAACTGAGCTCATAAATTCATCAGAAAAGTGTTTACAGAGGTCAAGTCAGAAAGCTGTTTCCCCATAGACTTCCTATAGCAACTGCAGCTGTCCCCATCTGGTGGCCCTAAATAATGCAGTTTAATGGCACTCTCTGCATTGACTTCAGGATTTGTTTGTTTTTTACCCTCTATGGTATCTGCTGACCAGTTGGTGAATAATTGCTGGAGGTCACTGGTTATCGCCAGTCAATAGGATGCTGCACCAAAAACAACCTTGTGATTTCTTTGGTCACTATCAAATTGCCACTGTCGAAGACACCAACTTGTCTGCAATCATTCGCTAGTTACTATCCAAGCTGTTGCAAAACTTGAAAAATAAAAGTTTGCAACACAAATGATAGAAAAATAGATAAATTGTGCCGTATCACTGCTACCAACGTATTTCAAAAGATGCAACTTTGAAAAGTATTGAAAGTTTTACTATTGCCTGTTGAGTAGTTTGCAAGTGTTTGCAGACAAGTCAGTGTCTTGCATGCAAACTACTGGCAAACAATGCAAGTGCATGGAAGTTTCTGGTGCAGCACCATATCCAAAAGTAAGTTAACACAACTGTATTTATATAGCATCTTTCAAGACAAAGATTAGGCCCCTTGGTGACGAGTTTCACATTAGCGATTACCAGCAACCACTCCCCAACTTGTTGCAAAATGCACATTTTATAAGGTGGATAAGGTTTTGAAAAGCAATGACGTTTTTGTTGTCATTTCACATTAAGACATTTGGGATCATTTTTTAAAATAAGCTCAATACTTGCAAGTGGATGGCATGGCTGTAGCAGGCAGGTCTTGAGAGCCAAGCTGATGCCAAAGCATCTCAAATGTGCAATAATTTTAGTGACTATTGAGAAGCAACCCCTCTGGTTGCAAAACGGCTTCTGGTTGTATGAAGTCTATGGGAAAACAGCCCTCGACTGCCCTACTCTTTAAACTCAGAAAACACTTTGCTAATGACTTTATGGTCGTTAGTTTCAAGCAGAGATGGGCAGCAAAGTAACGTGGTACTGTAATCCGATTACTTTTTTCAAGTAACGAGTAAAGTAAGGGATTACTATTGCAAAAAAGGTAATTAGATTACGGTTACTTTCCCATAAGCACGCCTGCGTTACTGCGTTACTAAAACCGTGTTTTTTTTGCGAGAATGTCTCATGACAGTGACGTAAGCGAGTGCGACGTTCGTGACAACAGCTGTGTGCAGATCAACAATGGATCACATATCGATTGTGGGAGAGAGTATGAGCGTGCAGCGTTTAAAGCGTGGAAGTACTGACCTTACTTTGAGTTTGATTCCATAAAAAGTGACAAAAACATTAGCGTCCGTCGTGCGTGGGAAGAAAACTTCTTTTTACAGCGAAAAAAACCCCTAAACTTCCAAACAAGCACCGAGTGCGCTACCACGTAATGGGAAATTCACAGAGAAACTCACGGATTCTTCCACTGACCGCAGCACACCTGCACCAGGGTAAACCTCCGCCTACGTCAGTCCTGCTTTACAGGTGAAAATAGAGCAACAGGACCGCTGAGTCTTTGACTTTATTTATTTTCTGCTGTGTTTTACTTGCATCTATTTGAAAGACTGAGTGTAAACACAAAAATATAATTATTTTATTTTATGTGCTGGAATGTGCAGAAAATAGGTTTAAATGTTAAACAAATTTCTTCTAGTCAGAGAATGTTGCATATAATTGAATTTTTGCTTGATGCATAAAGTTAAAAGATTAAAACTGATAAAACAAGTTTTAAAAAGAGACTTTTCCATTTGATTACATTTTGTATGATGGATTATGCAGAAAAAGTCGAATTGGGCTGAGAGATCTATCGCTTTATCACCTATTCAGGTTGTAAATCGTGTTTTTAAAAAGTAACTAAGTAATTAATTACTTTTGAAAATAAGTAATCAGTAAAGTAACAGGATTACTTTTTGGGGGAAGTAATCAGGAATTAATTACTGATTACTTTTTTTTGAGTAACTTGACCAACACTGGTTTCAAGTCATGTTAAATAAAATGTAAAGATCATTTTGCAACTTTTGGTCATTATTGGAGTCACAAAGGCAGGTTATCCAAGACTTGCTAATGACAGTTTCAACTCACAGTGTAGTGGGGAACATCATCGTGGCTACATTTATCTTTTCTATGGGCTATAGTTAGGTCCTGAATTTATTTTATGACGGTAACAATTTGATCTCAAGTCTTACATTTGACTTGCTTATACCTGCACATGATTTGATCCCAGACCATAAAAGAATGTTTTACCAGTAGGAGGATATGCTAAATAATAAGTAACATTGTAAAGGGTTAGCTAATGACAGAAAAGTGCCTTTGGACTTTCCCACTCCCAACTATAGCTGCTCTGGGTCATGTCGGCTGACTGTGTTCGAGGCTAGTAGTTAGTTGAGATACTACTTACATTATCAAACACTGGTGTGTTTGTGTGTAGTGCAACCACAGAAATGCCACAAGCTGAATAGTTTTCCACTCTTAGAAGAGCTCTGTGCTGGTTGCGGCAGTTAGTTACGTGGCTGTACATCCTGCCTCCAAATCACTTTCTGTTAAGTACAGGTTTAGGCTGGTTACCAACACTCG
Source organism: Mchenga conophoros (assembly GCF_057382185.1). Classification (NCBI taxonomy): domain Eukaryota; kingdom Metazoa; phylum Chordata; class Actinopteri; order Cichliformes; family Cichlidae; genus Mchenga; species Mchenga conophoros. The sequence goes on from NC_140528.1 coordinate 70,325,855, forward strand.
CTGTCAGCAAAGCACTAAGTACTGTACATGACAATGCATCTCAATTAGTGTGTTGCATTGTGCTTCACACTCAAAGCCACCCGGTAGGAAGCAGTACATAATATTGGGTTTGCATCAGGAGTAACTTATAACAGCTCTGTTAGTATGGCCTTAGGTGAGTGACAAGTAAAAATCAAAACTAATGTAAAGTTAGAAAAAGTAATGCTGCTTGTGCTGACAATTTCAATTTTCTGTAGGAGCGGTACTAATAGATTATTGTTTACTCTATTTAATTTGTAAAATATGTGTACACACACACACACACACACACACACACACACACACACACACACACACACACACACACACACACACGCACGTAGAAAAATATTTAGTATACACATCCAGAAATGCATATACTATTATATATTGTACATTTATTTATTAGTTTCAGATGTAGCCATTCTTGTATTTTGCTTGTTTACATTATTGTACTTTGCACAACTCTGTTGCTTGTGAAGCTCGCACACAAGAATTTCACATCACATGTGCTGTACCAATGTACCTGCACATGTGATGTGACAATAAAAGTGATTTGATTTGATTTGATTTGAATACTTACTACAATCTTAGCTTTAAAGACCTAATTTGAAGACACAATTGATTTAATGGCTGCGTAGAAAAAAATCTGTGATAAGTTGTTTTTTTTGGGGTTTTTTACCAATCTATTTTAGAGATTGTAGACACAGGGATTTAGAAATGTGACTCATTCAAAGCAATCTATATTGTACAAACCTCAATAACTGTATATTTCACATTTTCTTTGAGTACCAATGTAGGAAAAAACCCTTCAATAACTAGTGCCCAAGGCTCTAAAATTATAGAACCTCCTTTTAATAAGAAAAGTTTCAATTTTAATATGCATTGCAATATTGTATATTAATGCAAAATCCATATAAAATAATGAGGTTAAATCCAGCGTGCGGTACTCCTTTACTTTAAGTTGTTCATGACAATTTACTTATCTTTATTAAGTAAAAAAAAACAGACTCCCAGGCAATTTAATGAGTATATAATTTCAGTGCACTGTATTTGCACTTAAATAAAGGATAGTATTGAATAATAAGCTCACTTTTAATGTTTTTTAAACACATTCTGCAGGTCATATAATCATAAAATAAACTGCACAGTTCTGCTTTTGTATTTCTACATATCAAGTCACATCAAATATCCTGTGCTCGAGACAGACCACTGGCTCCTGGAAGAACGTCTTGTTGAAGAACCTCATATCCTTTGTGGTGAAATTGTTGATGTGTTTTGTGTTTCCATGGTGACCCCGCCGCACAGCGCATAAGACAATAATGAAAGCTCTTAAAGGCCCCAGGGGCACCAGAATAGCTCACGTCCTCGATGTTTCAGCTACTGTGGCACTTGGAGGAGTTACACAACCTGACGTTCACCCTGAGAATGTTTCTTTCCCCCATCATCTTGGGGGTTTTTGAGACCGGCAAAGATTGGGCTCGCTAGCAAAGGGATGACACACGGAATGACAAAACTCCTGTGTCTGTCTGTCAGGCTCGGTCTTTATCCGACTGACATTTGCTGGCTCAGGCTCATCCAGGCTCTGGAGAAGCCAGGGATAAGAGTCAGACACAGATGGCTTTTTCCTTTGCAATTCTGTCTCACATAAGATTCAGAAGGGGTGGGGGTTGGGGGGGTGTTTCAAACCTTTCTCCTGTTTTTACAGACACTCAGAAATATAAGTCTTCACACACCGCAATGATTTTGATGTTGCCTCGCAGTGCTTTATGTTTCCTGCCTGCGCTGACCTGACCTATTGGTGATTAAGTCTTGATAGGACTGTAACTTCAGTGCAGGCATTTCTCGTCCTCTGAGTAAGTCAAAAGAACAATGCAAGAATGCCTTGTGCCATTTAAAACTGATGAGCCAAAGCCAGCGTGAGGGAGGAGAGGGGAGTTGTAGGTGTTAAATTGATTGGCGAGAGAAAAAAGCATCTGCTTTGCAATAGCTTAACAGTTGCCTCAGAAGCACGCCTGCTATTGTTTCCAAACAAGAATACCCACTTCTGTGTGCCGAGGAGTGTCGCCTTCAGAAGAAATGTGTGAGAGGGATAGAAATTGTTGCATAAGAAACATTTAGAGACATCTTTTTTTTTTCTTTTTTTTGCGGCTTTCCAGGACCTTGATCTATTTTCTCTCATCTACTTTTTCTATTCTGCAGACTGCTCAGCGTTAATATGTGGGCAGAAAACAAAATCTGCAGGATATGGGCTTGGTGTCAGCAGCTGATTCAATGACAGCGAGGCAAGAGGGTCCCAGGTGTAGTCATGACTCAGGTAGCACTCCAGGCTGATTGAAGGGGGCAAAGGAAGCAGCGGAGGGGGGTTGGGAGGGGTGCAACATGGAAGCTGGCGTCTTGCTTGACACGCTGCCTGAGTCCCAGACAGCAGGAAAAGCAAAGAGACAGGACGCCTGACCCCCTACGACCTTCACCAAAGTAGGACGGGGGGGACTCGGATTTTTGTTTCCCAACAGCAGTGGCACCAGTGCGCGCGTCTCTAGCTTCTGCATTTATTTCAGCGGTAAGCAAAATAAATGCTTATTTTTACAGCACTTTTCAGAACCGGGGTTACAAAGTGCCTCAGCAAGCAGCAAATGAAAACGTTCAAAGGCAAAAAGCATATTAATGCATAATTCAACCAAAGGAAAGCGAAAATTATGTAAAATAAAACTAGATCAGGGCACAGAACTTAAAATGCTCTGAGAAAAGTTTTAAAATGTTCAATAGATTTTCCTGACCTGGGGGAATGTTACAAAAACTTCATAACTTGTATAAAATGAAGTACTATGAAAACATAAGATAGGAAAAGTGTTATAAAAGCATCCTAACATCCTAAAAACTTGCTAGACTTTTCTAATTTTAGGATAATTGTTAAGCTGTCCTCTTCAGTGTTGGCTAAATTGTTGGCAGTCATCTGTCATCCTCACGGCTGCCGTCCGCAGGTTTAAATTATTCGCTGAGAGGCCCAAACGACATGTTTTGAGTACTCTACCCCGAAAGACTTAAAGATTTGGCAAAAGTGCCAGAAAATTTAGACAGAAACACATATTCCCCAACCAGTTGGCGAGTGGTTCTTGAAGGTTGCTGTCTGTTGCTGAATGCCTGGCAGTTGCTGGTTCGGTTACTAGCAGATAGCTGCGGTTCGAATGAAAGACACCAGCTTGTGTGCAAAATCACACTAATTACTTGACGAATGATAGTAAAACTTGAAATCGTCTGATGGAAGCTGAAAATGTAAGAATGTTCACCTTCCCATTAACCCCCGAAGACCCGAACTCTTTCATGGCATGCATTTTTAATTTCTCTTTGCTATTTGGGCTGATTGGGACCTGATGAATGTAAAAACAAAAAAATACACGATTTCTTTATTTTTTATTTTTTACCTGATTTTTGTTTCTGAGAAAAATGAGATCCACATATGAGGACATTCGCTTTAAATTTCGATAGGACAGTGGCAGTATAACGTCCTCGTAAGTGGACATCAGGTCCTTGTAGAGAAAAATTTTGTATTTTGGTCTATACAACCCAAAATGTGATGTCCACATATGTGGACGCCAGGTCCTAGAAGGTTAAAAGTAGTGCTACAAACAACACATTCAACACGTCTAACATTTTTCAAGTTTAACTACCAATCATAACAAATAGTAACCAAAGGAATCTTTGGTGCAGTACCATATACTACTTTCACCTAGTGACAGTCAGCAAACTTTACAAACCATTCGCTGACTGGTTGGGAACAAACATTTTTCTCTAGTAATCTAGCTGGCCAATCTCTAGGCCTGTGTGTCTGAGAGCTAAGTAATATGAATGGTAGACATTGGAAAGGATTGCTATTAGCACTGAATTCATTATTTGATCCAAATTAATGTTAATGTTTGATTTGCTACACAGATAGTGGTATATTATAGTGGATATAAGTGTTAGAACAGTGGTTCTTAACCTGGGTTCGGTGAGTCGGTCTCAGGGGTTCGGCAGAGCCTTCGCCATGACATGCATGGCTCATTTTGTGCACCAGTAAAAAAATCACATTTTATTTTTCACTAAAGAGGGGTTCAGTGAATGCGCATATGAAGCTGGTGGGGTTCGGTACCTCCAACAAGGTTAAGAACCACTGTGTTAGAATATTGTTAGAAAGTGTGTCAAATCTAACCTAACCTCTCATAATATGTTATTACATACATGTCAAACACAGGTCTATTTCCAGTCTGTGTATTACTTGTTGTTTACCAAGCTCAGTATATCTAGATGCCTGGCTGAAATGTTTACTGCATACAAATGCTCTCTCAGTTTCTTTTTATGATGAAAAATGAAGCTAAATTGCCGTCTACTCCTGTAATATTCCACGCTCATCTCATTGCTAGGACTCTGCCATTCTTTCAAGTCTAACTAGCTAATTAATGAAGCTGTCAATCACGCAAGGCATGCGAGAGCAAGCGAAGACCAGAATTTCATAACTGGATTTTTTCCCTTTTCTTTCCTCCTGAGAATTAAGTGTCAATGATGACAATTTCAACCCTTTTCTCCTAGAAATACTAATAATACCAATTTGTTTTCCCAATGACATTGCTGAGGGAAAACTGCAGCTTGAATTATGTTTCCTGGCAACATTTTCCTCCACAGTAGGAAGTGTTTCCGCTATGTGCGTTGATTGGTGGATGGCGGCTGCCAGGGGGCAGAATTTGACACCAAAGACTGAGGTTTGAATCTTTTTGTGTAGTTTAGACACAAAAGGCAAATTGTTTAAGAGAAAGGTGGTGACTTTGACAGAATTGTAATCACTAAACAAGTTGTGTCTTCCTCTGGGCTTGCTCTGTATTAAATGACAATCTTTCCTGAATGCGAGCCAAGTGCTGCTTTAAAGTGGTTCTGTATGGATATTTTGTGTCTCAGTTTGCACCTACATTCATTAACAGCAATATTTCTTCATTATATTTTGAAAAAGCTCCCGTCACATTTCATTCCGACCATATTTAATACCGACTTAATACTAAGTGCAATAATCCTTTCTGTCATCGTTGTATTTTTACTCAGTTGTATATAGTATTTGTATTTGTATTCTATTTTTATCTTATTGTATATTTATTTTATTTTATTCTACTGTATATAGTATTTTATTTTATTCTATTCTGTACAGTTGTGTACTGTATTTATTCTTATTGTATTCTAATTTTTGCCTCATAACTTTTGCACTGTCCACTTCCTGCTGTGACAAAACAAATTTCCCACGTGTGGGACTAATAAAGGTTATCTTATCTTATCTTATCTTATCTTATCTTATCTTATTTGCTGCCACAAATTTGTTGTAAGGCTAATTTTATTTAACTGAGTAAACTGTTGTGTTTTTGATTAACACATTAAAAAAATGCCTTCTGGATTTTGCTGATGTTCATAATTAGAAGTTGTCAACAGTTTTGAGCTTATTTTCCTGTAATAGCAAACGTTATCAACGTGTGGTTTGTATTAAATGAAATGTTTTCAGTGGTGTGTAAGCACATGAGGAGTGAAAAGAGGGGAGTGGAGAAGAAATGCTCAGTGCACCATGGGAAGCCTTCAACAGCCTGAGCCTATAGAAGCATAACTAAAGGGTAGTTCAAACACATTTGAGTTAGACCTAACTATAAACTTTATCAAGAAGGAAAGTTTAAGGCTAATCTTAAAAGTAGAGTGTCTGCCTTCTGAACCCAAACTGGGAGAAGGTTCCACAGGAAAAAGCTGAAGGCTCTGCCTCCCATTCTACTTCTAGAAACTCGAGAAACCAGAAGTAAGCCTGCAGTCTGAGAGCAAAGTGCTTTATTGTGACAGTATGGTCCTATGAGATTTAAAGCTATGATGGGGCCAGATTTTTCAAGACTGTGTATGTGAGGAGTTAGTTGGTTTCACCTATGATTTGAAAGAGGAGTGAAAGAAGCCATCTGTGTCCACTGTGAACCACCATCTTTGAACATAGGCGTTGGTTACATCTATAACCCAGTTTTGAGATCCCTTCCCAGACGCCTTAATTCCCACTCATGTCCTGGGCCTTCTGACTTCAGGAAATCACATGACAGGGTGGGGCTAGGCTTCACAATGAGTTCACCCGAAACCTTGGCTGATTGTGACCTACACCCGTTTTCACACCTTGGCTCGTGTGATTAGGTAGAGGATCATTAGGAGGTCCTTTGTCCCTTTTGGGGGACACTCCTATAGGCCTTAAATCTGGGACTCTCCACCATTTGACCTTAGAACTGAAGAAGCTTCTCAGATGAGAGGTGTAATGTCTTCAAACAACTTAAAGAAGTCCAGACACTTTTCTTTCCAAGCTCCTTAATGACAGTAGCTAAATAATTGTTAGGTAGCTCCTTAGTCTGTACCCTGCGAATACCCCCGAGTATGCTACAGGTAATTGTGTTTCTTTCATAGATGTGTCAAAGGGCAGGTTTGAACCATTTCCTGACCTCATTCTCGCAACGCTGTCCAGAGTTCAAGTGCAAAAATGTAGAAAGTGAAGTATTCTGTGATCCCACCTCGGGAGCCATCTCCCGTACCTTTAATGTTCTGTTTGCTGTAAGAACATCACACCTTATTTGCAAATCAGTGTCGCCAATTAGCTGCAATATGTAAGCGGTTGTGAAAGAAAGGGTATGCCGAGTATTTCTTCCAGCTTGTTGTCGCATGTTTTATAACAGCGACTTAACACTGGACCCGATGTGACTCTTGTTGTCGCGCTTGTATAATCTCAGCAACCTGTGTTTTGTTACCCAGTGCATTTCTACATGTACCAGATGTGGCTGTTTGCTTGTGCACTTAAGTCAGGATCAGTATTGCTGTCACTCTGACTCTCTCCCTCCCCGCTTCTTTTCTCGTTTCTCACGCACTCCCTTCACTCCCTCTACAGAGTGACATTTATTAATTAAATATGGTGTACTGCCGCAGGATGTGCTTCCCTTTCCACTATCTCCAGACACTAATAATTACATTGGCATTTAGCTCCGTGATAAGCCGACCCTATGGCCTTTATGAAATGTTCCCCGGGCCCAGATACTGAGGAGAATATGGACTGATGTGATGCTATATATCGATCCATCTGCCCGTCTTTTTTTATCTTAAGAAAAGAGGAACTGTTCATTAACATGATTAAAGAATCTTACAACACCTTTTTTCTCTCCCTATGATTAAAGCTTGAAATCAGGCTTTGCTGGAAATATGCCTGGTGTAATTGCGTGCATAGGTGGGCTGATGATGACAAGTTAGTGCAGAAGAGAAATGCAATATTCCTGATGTAAAGAAAATACTTTTCTATAGCCTTAAAGTTTGAAGGTTATTTTTTTCATTGTGCAGTATAGACTTTAGGTCTTCAATTAAAAATTATTTTCATAATGAATATGGTTATTATTTTTTGGTCAATGTGAAGTGTTAGCAAGTAGAAAAGGGTCATGGAGACCATGCAACAAATACCTTGTCCTTTTTAATGCTCTCTGCCCGTAGAGGAGGGAGAAACAATTAATCGTGCAGGGTTGCCTCTTAGCCAATTGTGCTAGCATCTGTATTAGTTTTAGGCTATAATATTGCTAATGCTAACAATGTGCTTTACAGTAGTTTGCAAAGCTAGCTAAATTTAGCTTTTTAACAGCTAAGGGTGCTAAAATGAGCCACTAGCAAATACATTTAGTTAGCATTGCTATTGAGCGGAAGGATTTTATTTCATCTCTAGTGAGCACAGTTTCTAAATTGTAGATAATATGCGAGATAATCTGTGGACACTTTATTAGGTACAGCTAATAAAGTATAAATAGATTCAACAAGGTGCTGGAAACATTTGTTAGCAATTTTGGTCCATGTTAACATGATAGCATCACACAGTTTGTGACCCATTCAATTACACCACCATCACCAACCTGAAGCTTTTTTGTTCTTTACTCCAAAATCTGACTGAAGTGTCACCTGAATGTCGTAGTTGCAGTAAAAATCAAAGCTCATCAGTCCAGGCAATGTTTTTCCAATCGTCTGTTGTCCAGTTTTGGTTGAAAACAGCATATATCCTGTTCTTAGCTGACAGGCTTGTGGTGTGGTCTTCTGCTGCCATAGCCCATCTGCTTCATTGTTTGTTGTGGATTCAGAGGCGCTCTTCTGTGTATATATATACTGTGATATTACATTATTGATCAATACTTCAGTTTTAAATAGGGATGGGTACCGGTATGGTTCTGACATAAACGGTAGTAACCAGACCGAAAAGCAGCGCACATTTTGGTGCTTTTTTTCCCTGAGATGTCATACACTTTGGATTCTAGCCAATCATTTTACCTTTGCAAGCGTAATAGGCGGGCCCAGGTATGTACGTTCTGCAAACTCAGCAGCCTGCAACAAGTGCTTTAAGCTGATAATGTGCAAAGGAGGTAACTCCTCGAATCTGATGAAACACCTGGCAACATATAGCATTTTGTTAAAAGCCGAGAAATGCACCGTATTTGATAGCTTGCTGCAAGACCTCACACCGAGCACATCTTCTGCGGGTGTGGTGCCTGTTATCGGACCCGGAGTTAGCAACATCCCCCAAAAACCCGAAGAGGAGAGTCCTGGCCCCTAGCCCTGCCAGTGTAGCAGAAATGATGACGGATGATGATGGCAGCAGCAGCCGTTCTTCTCTGCGTGAGTAGCTTAATGTGGTTCGTGTGTAATTTACCTTGAGTAGGCTAACCACGTTATTACATTAATGCATGTAAGGTGAACTAGCAAACACCGTCGTAGTTACATGCGGCTGTCTTCTTGTTTGATGGCAGATACTCCCTTCACCCTGGCCAAAAAGGCTAAAATGACCAAAGAAAAAGAGGGAAACAGCTAAACATGAGAGGTTTTTGGACAAAGTTTGTGTTTTTTTCCATTGTTTAAGCACTGCTTCCAGCCCAGAGGGATACCATATATGCCCCATAGCTGCAGAAAAGGCTAACATTGTTATCTTTTTACAAAAAAACAGCTGAACATGAGAGGTTTTTGGACAAAGTTTGTGTTCTCCATTCTTTAAGCACCGGTTTGAGCACCGTTTAAGCACCGGCACCGTTTCAAAAGTACCGGTTTGGTACTGGTATCGGATAAAACCTAAACGATACCCATCCCTAGTTTTAAAGTTGAGTATTTGAATCGTCTGTAATATCTAAAAAGAGAGATATATATAGGAGAGATTTTTTTTAAACCAAATTGCAGTCAATGACACTCTCGGGTTAATTGACTAAATTACAAATCAATGATTAACTTAGCACCATTTTTTAACCCAAACAATCAGGACTTTTAACTGGAAATGAAATAAATCTAAAATAGTTTGTCAGTGTAAAGAAGAAACTTTGCTTTGCACTGTTTTATCCCTCAATTTACATGTTCCAAGCTGAACCTACAGAAGTCTGATAACATTAAATTCAAGATCAACAGTTTGAATAAGCAAAGACATGACTGGAATGAACACAAAACTGTACTACATCAGTATGTCTCTAAAATATCCTGCCTCACAGAAGTTAGTCAAAAAGCTTTAGAGTATTAAGTTTGATTATCCTTTACCTAATTACTGTGCCTCAGGTGGTCTAATCAGCCTGGCACATTGCAGGATTATTATATGGCTTATCAGCTTCAGCTGTATCAATTGATGCTTAAGTAACAATTACTGTAAACAAGCATTTAGTTTTTAAAAAGCTCCCCTGAACTAGTTACATTTTAATAAGCTGTCAACAAATAGGCTGCCGTCTCTTCCCACAGTTGACTGCTATCACTCTCCCTTGATTCCCTTTCCATTTTCTTGGATTAACAGAGAGGATCATGCAGTGAATGTTGAAAATTTAAAAAAGAAATTCAGCCTGATATTGCGAAATTATTCATATTTGTGACTCATTTTCACCTTATCTTCCACACAACTGTGTTATTTCTCAAAAGGCGAGGCAATAACTTTTTCACAGTGTAGAATTTCCTTCCCCCCCCCTCTGCTGGGGTAGAATAATAGCGTAATTTCACAGAGCAGTGCGATGCAATCACTCAAGGTTTGCCTGAATAATCTCTGATCACCAAATTAACTTTGAATCCAGACTTGAGTGTCAAGAAGAAAGTACCCAAAAGGACAAGGAGCCCAAACAACCGACATGTATATAAGAGCCAACAGCAGGGATGTCAAATATAAGGCTCGGGGGCTAGAATTGGCCTAGCAAAGAATCCAATCTGGCCTGCTGTGTGGCTTTGGAAAATTTGAAGTGATAAATAAACATTTAAATGACTGAAAAGTTCCAGTTCTTTAGAATCTATTGTAGAAATGTCTGTTTTTGTTATTGTTTTGTACAAAAACAACATTTTCTATGAATTAGCAAGCTGTTTTGTAGTGACATCACAGTCTGTGCAATGAGCGATCAGGATTGTTTTTCTGTAATTTTACGTATTTATTGATTTTTTACAATTAAAGCCAAAAGAGTCATGCTGACAGATTTTGTTCATTTACTCCGGCACGATCTCATCATCTTGTATAAAAACTGTGACGTCCCGTTGAAATTGCACTTCTTAAATCTTATATTAACTCTGAGATTAAATGTGTGGTTAATCTTCCTTATGATCGAAAGGGGGAATTTCACTCGTCCAACCCACTTGAGATCAAAGTGATCTGTTATGTGGCCCACGATGTAAAATTAGTTTGACGTCCCTGGCATAGATTTTGGACTTTTAACTGTGTTTTCACAGGTTTAGGGAGCTCTCCCATTGCCATTCATACTGCATCAAAGTGATGAAGTAATAGATTAAATTACAGAAAAGTTCCTGTTTTTTCACTTTCTGCTGTAGAATTTTCAGATTCTCTCAATATATATAAAAAAAGTCATATTTCACACATTTATTTGTTTGTGTTGACAGATTTCCTTCATTTGCTGGAACTGCACTTCTTTATCTTATATTAATATATATCAGGGATTTTAAATGTGTAGTTAAACTTCTATACAGGAGTTTCACCAGTCCGGCCCGTTTAAGTTCAAAGTGGGCTGTTTGTGGCCCACGTCATAAAAAGAGTTTGTCACCCATGGGTCTACAGTGTGTCTCTCTCATTGAGGATATTTTAGAAGCAGTTTGATGTACATAACTAGTCCGCAGACACCGAGAGCTTCCGCTTACATACTTGACAAGCTGTTAGCGAGTTAAAGAGACATTCTTCCCCTGCTCCAAAGTCCCCACATCGTGCACTCGGCTAAACATGAACTCAGCCTGCATTTCCTTTAAAGCCTGCGGTTGTGGCCACGAAGCTGTTTTCATTCTGCAGACAGGGTGACCATCTTAGCTCAAGTCGCCCTCAGTGCTCTTTTAAACTCCAGCTTGCAGCCAAACTTCAGATGTGTCTTTTCTTGTCAGACTTTCTGCCCTTCACTGTATATGTGTGTGATTCCAAAAAAAAAAAAAAAGTGTGTCTGTACACTCTTGTCACTTTGTGCTGCATTGGGAATTTCATTAAAAGTGGGCCTAAATATATATATGCTGTCACAAACACTGTCGTGCCTATCTGACATCTGCGATCACAAAAAAGAAAAAGCAAACAGCGCAATGCAGCTGTGTGCTACATGTCACATTTAATTGACACTGCTTTTAAAACGATGGCTCCGAAGCAAGGATGTCTCATTTTGTTACATACCTGTTGCCCGACTCCTCTCTCTCCCCGCCTCCCCCGCCTGCGTCTCTAGTGGCAAGGGCTAAAAACACGCGAAAAGGAATCGAGGATGTACAGTCTGAGAAAAGAGAAAGAGGGGTTGGTCCTCTTAGAAGGCTGAGAAATCTCTAGAGCTCCCTCACTGCCTTGAGCTGTGTTTTTTTAGATTCAAAGCAAACCCACGTTGCATGCTGCACCTGCGCACTTGCCTTTGGGTAAATGAGGACACTGTTTTCCGTGACTGATAAAAGTTTGATGATCAAACACAGTTTTTTTAATGGTAATTAAAACATTAAGTGGTATTGCTTACTGCTGAAAATTTCACCATGCTAACTGTGGAAGCTGGTGTGGCGCCTAACTTGTAAGTACTGCTTTGTCTGAACAACGTACTGTGTCTGTGTATTTGTTGCCGGGTACCCGACTGAGCAAAGGATAAAAGCCTAAATGAAGGGAGAGGGACTCGTACATGAGGCAAATAAACAAAAGTAGCTGCAGCTTTATTACCTGTGTGACTTTCTACTCATGCATGTGTACAATCCTCTATGCCTTATGTACTAATACGGCGTGGGAGTGGTAATATTTTCAGTTGTGTGGGTTCATGGTAATGGATGTCTCATCTTTTTGTTTGTGCTCTTTTCACATATTTGCAAGGTGATACATTTCATAACTTTGACTAGAAACCCAATATTCTCTTGCCAGGTAGATATAAATGGTATTTGTAGAACTGTGCTTCTGGGACCGGCTGGATCTATCAAATAACATAGCAAAGTATGTAACCATGTTATTTGAGCTCTTTTCTCTTGTAAGGCAATATCTTTGCATACTGATTCATCAGCCCGTGCGTTCGTTTGACTATATGAAGTGTGGAGCTTATTTCTCAGAACTGTTGGCGAATTTTCACATAACCATGAATCTTACATTTCTTTGTGCAGCTGTATTTGGTGGAGGGAAATGTAATGGGCGTCTCGCTATTACGTTTCAAGGTTACTCTGTCGTGATGACTAATGGAAAGGTGTTGAAGTGGAAAGATACTTTCCCTGAATTTGATTACGCGCTACGACGTGATGGCATATAGAGCGCGGATAAATGTTATGTGCATTCCTACTTTGATGCAATCATGGGGCTCATAAGTTGTTACTGGGAGCTACCGATGGCCTCTCACTCTTTGAGAACCCTGGATCCAGATGTTTCTACACGTGAACTTCTGAAAATGTCGAGACTCTCAGGTCAGAATATTCTACCTCACTTGTAGCTCATGCCTGTGTAGGAGAGAGGTCAGAGAGCATATTGTTTGACACAGTCCTGGAGAGTGAGAGGACGTCTGAGGATTGGAGAAGAAGTGTACTAGTACTGAGTTTAAAGAATAGGGTGATGTGCAGAGCTGTAGGAACTACAAAGAGATAAAGCTGATGAACCTTACCATGAAGATACGGGAAAGATTGTTGAAGCTAGGTTGCGAAAAAGGTCACGATGAGTGAGAAAGAGCACTAAAGGTGATGTTTGCTTTGAGAGAGTTGATGGAGAAGTATAGAAATGGTCAGAAGGAGCTGAGCTCTGTTTCTGTGGATGTGGAGAAAACATATGATCGAGTGCCAGGAACTGTGGTACTGCGTGAGGAGGTCACGAGTGGCAGAGAGGTATGTGAGGGTATTGCAGGACACGTATGAGGACAGGAGTGTGTGGTAAGAGTGACAGACAGGAGTCTCTGTGGACTATTATGTTTGCAGATTGCATTGTGATCTGTAGTGATAGTAGGAAGCAGGTGAAAGAGAGCCTGGAGAGGTGGAGGTATGCTGTGGAGATAAGAGGAATGAAAGTCAGTAGAAATGAGACAGAACGTGTGTGTTCATGAGAGGGAGACAGGTGTACCAGTGGTTGAGTTTAATTACCTAGGATCAACCACCCAAAGCAATGTACTGCACACAAGAGAGGTGATGAAGAGAGGCACCCAGGGTGGAGATGAGTGTCAAGGATGATTTATGACAGAAGGATAGCAGGATAAAAGGGAAGATTTACAAGTTGGTAGTGAGACCTGATGTCGTGTGTTGTTTGGAGACGGAGGCACCGACAGAAAGACAGGAGGCCGAACTGAAGATGTTCAGATTTTTGGGAGCAAGCAGAATGGACAAGATTAGAAATGAGTACATTAGAGGGACAGTTTAGGCCAAGCAGTTTGGGGAAAAGGTTAGAGAAGCAACGCTGAGATGGACATGTGCAGAAGAGGGATAGTGGATATATTGAACTGCCAGGCAGGAGGAAAAGAGGAAGACCTCAGAGGAGGTTTGAGGATATAGTGACGGAGGACACGCAGAGAGTTGGTGTGACAGAGGAGGATGCTGAGGAAAAGGTGAGATGGAGCAAGATGATCTGCTGTGGTTACCTTTAAAGAGATTAACTGAAAGAAGAAGTAGAAGAAGACATGTTGCACATGATAGCAAATTTTTCTGTTCAACTGTGTTTAGTTCAGACAGGAGTACCACCTAGTGTGTGGACATCATTTTTCCTGTAAGAGGCAGGAAAAATGATGTCCCCACACTTGTCTAATTGTGTGCTGTGAATTAATCTGACTGCTAACTGCGCTATTCTTACATGTGCACACCTGGATATTAAGCAGATTTTGTACCAGGGATCTGGTAGCAGGTGCACCCCCTCCTACATGCTTTGCAGGAAACGCTTTCACGTAGATCAAATATAGTGTTTCCTGTGGTGAAAATGCTTCTGTAGAAGATCATTACCTGGTGTGTGCCAAGAAAGGGCAACTTCTGAAAATGGCAAAAGTCAGGCACTTGTGTTCCTGCACGTGTACACTTCGTCAGTACATCTGTTTGTCGTGGTTAATATGATGAGGTAACTGACAATATGAATATTATTGAAGCCAAAAAGTTGAGAGAAAAAAAAGACTTGCCAGGTTTCCTTTTCTTACACAATACTAATGTCTAGACAGCCCAATGCAGTTCTTACAAGAACCATTAACTAAAACCTTAACTAACTAACTAAGCTGTCAAGGCAAGGTTACTGTATGTTGTGTTAGCGAAGGACTGCTTCAGTTGAGCGCGTGGACAATTCTGTACTCTGCGTAGAGGCCACCGGGAACATCAGAAAGCCTCTACAGCACCAGACAAAGCTCGAAATTCAGCTCATTTCCTCCATAACAAACACATTTCAGTTTTCGCTCTGAAAACACCACCCAAGTGAGCTTTATGCCATTCACGTGTCCAGCGTGATTCACAGCCACCTGCCTTCCGTTCCACGAGTCCAGATCCGCAGTTGTGTTTATTAGCTTAGCTTAATTGTGCATAGCATCTAAAGGTCAGCGCCTGCTGTGATACATTGCTGCCAAAATGGCTTCCAGGGGACACTGTTTCAGATGAATAAACACTGAAAGCTGTACCAACTTCTCTGTCACCATCCTTTACCTCCCAATGTGCAGTGGCATCACATTCAGCTGTTTTCGGGCCCCGCACAAGGTCTTGTGACTGATGGGCACCCACTGGTATGCGCCGCCTCACTGACTTCCATTTCGGCAGGCAAAAGGCAGCAGATTAATTCGCCTGTCAATTTTTCCCCCCACCTTATTTTATTTATTTATTTATTTATTTCTGCAGGAGTCTATGTTTATTGAGATAGGAGGAAGGATGCGTTTGTCCTCCAGTGAATTAAAACATGCAGTCTATATCTGTATAACTACAGCCTTCCTCATGATGAATGGTATTTGACTTCTATGAGTAGTAAACTTCTTCCATTTGGCTGTAAAAGCTGATTTAATGAGAGGGTGACTTGAATAGATAAGCAGATATGGCAGCGGGGATTATTGGGAGGTGAGCTGAATGGGAGATGGATGATGTGCAGTTTATTATCAGTTATGTAAGGCACTTTTTATAAGCCTATACCTGTGGGGCCACCAGGCAAACTGCACAACAGATGCAAGATTACCAGCTTGTGTGCAACCTGAGGTCTGTCAGAATTAGGGCTGAACGATATATCGCATTTGCGGTAATATCGCGACATGATCAAGTGCAATTTTCTAACCGCAAAGGCTGCGATTATACTGCGATTATATTATACAATTCATGGGCTGCATCCTCCTGAGGCCGCATTTGTAGACCGATTACGTCACAGCGACGCGCCAAAGGCTGTCCAAATTACTACCATATCCCAGAATTCATAGCGCGGCCCAGCCAAACTCCAGTTTCCAGCAATGGCGGCCGCTACTAAGTTTTAAAATTACTCATACTAATCTTTCTGGGTCACAAAATAAACTTTTAACATATTTTCAGGCGAGAAAGTAGTTGTGTAAACATCAAATATCTGCTCGGTTTATCAAGATATCCCATATTTGCAAAAGTGCTTCGACGTTTTCAGAGGCGTCTGCTACCCACCAGCTCGACAGCTAGCCGGGAGCTCGAGGGTTACTGATGCGGCCGAGAACGGCACAACTCCCGGCACATCATTTTCAGATCACCGCGGACTTTCGCTGCTCGGGTTAAACGTGATATATAAGTCACTTAGACAACCTAAAAATGTTATTGTTGGGCTTTTTTCAGTGTTTTGTTTGTTCGTGAGTAAATCGGTTTGGCTGAGATTAAAGTTATTAGATTAGATAAAATAAAACTTTATTAATCCCCCGGGTGGGTTCCTCCTTGGTTTTCACACAGCTGACTAAACGTCAAACAGAAAACTTATTAAACAGAAGTATGAGACAGTCGAGAATTTACGCCAGTGTCTGGTTATATTTTAGATAGCAAGAAGCAGACGGCCGAGTTTATTAAACTCCACCGAGACAGCGGTGACGCTAATCAGAACTAGCCTTCTGATTCAGAAGGCTAGACCGTCCAATTTCACGCCTTTAAATTTTAAAGGCGTGTTTGTGTGTGTGTTTATACAATTGCTATTATGTTTGCACTTTATGTGTAATGTTACTGACTGCAGAGATCAGTAAGATGTGTGTATTTTTTATTTATTAGTTTTATTTATTTAATATTATTTTTTAATTGAATGACTGTCTAGTAGTTCACAGATGTCGAAAAACTGAGTGTGGTAAAGCCACTGATTTTTTTTATATATATTTCTGCAATCTGCACATTGTACTGACTTTCATTTTAATGTTTACACCAGGGTTCCTTGTCAGCACTTTATGCTCAGATGTTTGTAAGCTAAAAATAAACTATTGTGTATGTTCAAATATACTGTTGTGATTGAAGAAGTTAAATAAAAATGTCAGTCATCAATTCATGCATCACCTCATGTCATCATAACAGAGGTCTGTCTTCCAGGAAAGAACAGTTTAAAATTAATGTAATATAGTATTGGCCATACTATATGATGTATTGCTTGTCTTTGTTTAATAATACAGAAGACAAAGACCTTAAAAAATAATCGCATATCGCATCGCAATCGCAATATTGGGGCAAAAAATCGCAATTAGATTATTTTCCATAATCGTTCAGCCCTAGTCAGAATGCATATGTGCTTTAGGGGGAGTTGTGCATATTTGCGGTGCCCGTCATATTGAATTTTTTATTTATTTATTAGGAACTTCATATACTGAGTGCTGGTAATGTGGGCTGTTTTCAACTAATTTATATGATACGGTTGCACATTGAATGTCTTTGGAAAGCTGTTTTCGGGTGCTCAGACTCATGTTTGTCACGCTTTGATTCACCTTTTTGATTTTCCTCTCACTCCCAGGCTTTGTTGGACAGAGGTCACAGGATGGATCTCTCCAAGTTTCAGAGCACACTCTGGGACGTCCTGACGAGAGGCGACACTGTCAAAGTAAGAGCTCTTTTTTTAATTCTATCAGCCATCTTTTTTCTATCTTTCTTAATATATATATATTAGTGCTGTCAATAGATTAAAAAAAATTAACTAACTAATCTCTCAATTTTCTGTTATTAATTGCGATTAATCTCAATTACTTTATTAATAGCCTGGCTCCAATTACATTTTTTTATTCTTTATATTTTAAGTAATTATCGTTGTTCACCGAAGTCCAGTGGTCTCCGGTGAGAGCGACATTCCTTACTTGCACAAGCTTGCTGGACTGCTGAGCCCTCTGGTCCCCATACAAAGTGTGCAGTCTCGACACAATGGTTCCTCTCGAGGGCAGATTGTAACACTCATCTCCTGATGCAGTACGAATGACTTCTCTCAGTCCATCATCTTCTACTATGCTAACTGGTCGGCAGTTTTTAGCTATCCAAACAACCAAGGAATTGGTTACCTTTTCTCTCACATTTCTCTCAGGCAACTTCTTAAAGAGAAACTTTCCACCCAAAAGTCCGCCCTCGTCCATGCTTGCGTGTGTTAGCTAGTGTTAGCTAGATAGTAGCATGGTGTCACTTCTTCTTCTTCTTCTAATCATTTCTGTCAGGCCAAACGCCAGCATAGCACACTGTTGCCCCCTCCTCCAGAGGTCTTAGATTACAGGAAATTAATAAAAAAACAAAATCAGCGTTAAATTTTTTTAATGCATTAAACATTTCGCGTTGATCTTAACAATTAACGCGATAATTTTGACAGCACTAATATATATATATTCTACCTTTTTATTGTGTATATTACGTCTCAGTTACACTAAAACTCAGCAGACTATATCTTTTTGGATGTGTTGTCTATGTGTTGAACTTCACATAGAAAACATCCCCTACACCGTGAAACTACCAACACCAGCCCGAACTGTTACAAGGGAGGATGGATCCATGCTTTTATGTTGTTTACATGAAATTCTGACACTACCAGCTGGATTTTGCAGCAGAAATTGAGACTCTTCTTACCAGATTACATTTTTTGTTCTATTTTCTAATTTTGGTGAGCATGTACAAACTGTAGCCTCAGTTTCCTGTTCTTAGCCAAGTGTGGTCTCGTGCTGCTGTAGCCCATCTGCGTCAAGGTATGATCTGTTCAGAGATTCTCTTCTGCATAACTTGGCTACGTGGTTATTTGTCACTTGACTGACTGTTGCCTTCCTATCAGCTCACAGGAACAAGGAGGACTCTAGAAATTCTCCTGCAGTACCCCTAAAACCCTGTAAAACTAATGGCACACAGCTCAGCTCCTTGGTTATGTTTCTTTAAAGGGGACAGCGCACATTAATTAACATAAGCACTTAAATTTGTCATGTAAATACACCAGATTTGGTCACACAGACAGGTTTAATCCTTGTTAACTAATGTTGGTGCTTTTAAATCATACAGTAGAGTGGGATTTTATACTTGTGCTAATGTGCTGATGTTATCATTCAGATGAATCATTACGGTGCTGAATGATGCCCTAACAGAGCTCCCAACTTAAGCTGTAAAGCCTTAACCTTGCTTTATTCCTGTATCAGTCTGGCTTCTTGTCACAACCTCTTCTGATGTAAGACACAGGTGAGATTTGGAGGCTCTGCAACCTTCAAAATTGTTGTGTGTTTTTACAGAAGTCCAATTCCAGCCTGACATAAAGGCATTGCAATAGTTTCTCCTAGTTTAGGACAAAACTGTCAAGGAGGCAAAATAGTGTGAGTCGCCTTTTAAGGTTCACCAAAGTAGTCGGACAGGGTACATTTACTCTGCCTCTTGTAGAGAAACCAGCGAACGCTGTGATTCCCCTGAAATTTACCGACTAATAAATGATGCATGACCGAGCCCTGACATCTGTCACTGGGCCCTCCCTTTATATACCTACTGTGGACTGCAAACTTCTCAAGCCTTTCTGTCTGTCCCATTTTTGCTCTTCTCCACACCCAAAACCCATTTCTACCTGCAAATTAAAAAACATTTTCCTACATTAACCGCATACTGTACACGTACACAGAAAAACAAAAGCATCATCTCCAGTGGCTGTGTGCAATAACCTCCAAGAAAAATGTGGAGACAAGAGAAAAAGCCCAGAAGATAATCAGAAAATGAGGAAAAATGGTGTTCCTTTAACCAAAATGTGTAAAAGCTTGATTACTCCAGAGTTACAAATGCAGCTGTCACACCACAAATTACCTCATAACTACTTCCTTTTTGAGTCGGTGCACATCCAGAGTCAATAAATTGCCAGTGTATTTCTTTTCAGAGCGCAGGTTTATAGACCGCATGTTTTCATCAGCGAGTTAAAGCCTAAAAGAAAATGTCCGCTCCTCTCCATCTCCTAAACCGAGGACGCGGAGAGTACCAGATACCATCCTTTCATTTCCTTTCCTCAGATAAAAAGATGAAGGGGGGATGATGGGGGACGAAAGTGAGGCATATCGCTGGGCAGTGGTGATTGAGTCCCTTCACTAAGCCACAGCGAGAATCTGCTCAAATAACCCACTCCACCGATAAGAAGCTAGTCATTTCCATAGACAACTCCCCCCCCCAAAAAAAAACAGTGGGGTTCAGATTACATGTCACCATCCGCCTGGCTTATCTCGGTGTTGCTCCATCACAGAATATGAATTATAAGGCAAACCCTTGCCTCGCCGCTTTTCATTAAAACACCATTGAAACACATACAGACTGAAAATGGATTCATTTTATTTGCAGGATTATTGCTAGCAGAAAAGTTGATGTGCCATAAAAGTTACCAGAACAGCCTTTTATTTTACCCCTGTAACAATTATCTGAATGTTAAAATCGACTCTATTATCATTACTGATAAAAGAAGGAATTCCATGGCTGATAACAAATGAATACATTTTTTATGCCAGCTAGGTGCGGTAACGCTTTATATGATGAAGCACTTTACCGAACAGCGAATAAACAACCCTGTCGCTCTGACAACGCATTCGTCTTTGTACACGTTATGCTTACTGAGACTGATGGTCATGTAGACGAGATTCACTTGGTGCTCAGGAAGCACTGAATTCCCAACTTCCCAACTTTGCGGTTCTATACTGTGGACGTGGAATGGCTGTAATATATGTGAGCTCCCATTCAATCAGTTTTGAGTCTGTCTATTTGTTTACTGTTCATTCTTTCGTTGGATCGCCATTAGCTTCAAACAAAACAAACCACGGCGCATCAATATAACCAGAAAAGGCAAAAACGAGCCGAACGTAAAGACCAGCTAGGCTAAGAGTGAAAAGGTTTCCTACCTCTTATACCTGCTTCTCTTTCTATTAAGTCCAATCCCTTCCTTTCACTATTATACAGCCACAATGCAGGCAAGCAGACATTGAGAGTTTTGCTTGGTAGAAGTATCCAGATATGGCCCTCGAGCTATGCAGATGTTCATTTTTCTGTGAACCCTAAGATGCTGAAGATGACGAGTGTTTGTTACCTTTCACTGAATACAAAGAGCTACATAAACATTGAGATTTTAGTACTCTAGTGGGTATTATAATATTTATTCATGGCCACGGCCACAGAGCACGTGATAGCCAAAAGGTCGAGGCCATCCTACAAACTGTCGTTGTACCTATAAATACAACCGTATGTGGCGCACAAAAGCTTTTTGTGTGTGTGTGTTACTAAATGAGCACAAGCTGCTTTCTGTTCATTGTGCTTAGGTGCTAATGTGCTATTAGGTAGGAATGACTTTTTTTTTTTTTTACTGTACTGTCCTCCTGTGCTACTGATTTACAGTTTAAGTGATTTCTTTCCTCTTTTTGAGATGCGAGAGGAACTCTTTATTGACCTCTCCACTGTTTTTTCTCAAAGTATTTTACTTGCTGTGACGTTGCGGATATCTGAAAAACCGCTACAAATGTGCGCGTGGACTGATTGTGATCTCGTAATGCATTTTCATGAAGATGCTTTGCCGTTGGAAGCTCACAGCTTCTGTATGCCACTTAAACATCAGTATGATACTTAGATTGTCAAGAGGTTGCGATCTACCTGTAATCATCTGAGTTTCCATATCGGCTCTTCAATATGCAATCAAGCCTCTCCGTCACAGCCATTACCTTCTAGCCATATGCTCAGTTTCAGCTGCTTACCGAAGCATTCGTGTTATCAGAATCAGAATCAGAATCAGAATACTTTATTGATCCCTGGGGGAAATTATTTTTTGTTACAGTGCTCCATTTTAAACCAACATTAAGACAAGACAGACAATACACTAACTAAGAATAGTACAATATATACATATATATACATACATACATACATAAGTCACTTATAAATAAATATTTGGAAAAGAAACATGTGTAGTTGTAGCAGCAAACAGTGTGTTAAGTGGATGCGTTGTACAGGGAGATGGCCACAGGCAGGAATGATTTCCTGTGTCGTTCAGTGGTGCTTTTCGGTAATCTCAGTCTCTCACTGAACGAGCTCCTGTGACTGACCAACATGTCATGGAGTGGGTGGGAGGTGTTATCCAACATTGTCTTTATCTTGGACAGCATCCGCCTCTCCGACACCACCTTGAGGGAGTCCAGCTCCATCCCCACAACACTGCTGGCCTTACGGATCAGTTTATTAAGTCTGTTGGCATCTGCGACCCTCAGCCTGCTCCCCCAGCATGCAACAGCATAGAGGATCGCACTGGCCACCACAGACTCATAGAAAATCCTCAGCATTTTCTGGCAGATGTTGAAGGACCTCAGTCGCCTCAAAAAATAGAGACGACTCTGGCCCTTCTTGTAAAGTGCTGTGGTGTTTTTAGCCCAGTCCAGTTTATTGTCAATGTGTACTCCAAGGTATTTATAGTCCTCCACAATGTCAACACTGACCCCCTGGATTGAAACAGGGGTCAAGTGTTTCCTGGTCTTCCTGAAGTCCACGATCAGTTCCTTGGTCTTTACAGTTACATAATGAATGTGGGCTTGGAGTGCAGATTCTCAGCTTTAATTTGATGCTATTCGCTTCAAAATTGGAGAAAGTGTTAAGGAAATACAGCTAATTTAATATGAAGCTACCTTTTCCCCCCAAGGAACCAAAAGGTAATTGAACAATTGACTCAAAAGCTTTTTTATGGACATGTGTGGGCTATTCCTTTGATGTGTCTTCATCAATTAAGCAACTAAAAGGGCTGGCATTTGCATCTGGAAGCTGCTACTGTGAAGCCACAGCATGGGGTCCGAGAGGCTCTCGGGCCGTTCTCAGTCTGCAGAAGTGAAACCAAGCCTTTAGAAACAGCTCTTTAGGTGTGGCCAAAAAAACATACTGGTAAGCTGTAAGGGCAGCACTTATAAACAGGCATGAGTCTCTCATGGAAGCAACTGCATGGGCCCAGGAATCACTGTGCATGAACAGAGCTAACCACGACATCCACAAATCCAGGCTAAAGGCTCTGACATGCAAAAAACATGATCCAAAAGCACCACCATCCTATTACAACAGCATGGCTCCATAGTAGAAGACCCCGGGTGTCGAGTTGCTGACTAAAACCAGTTGTAGCAACATGAAATTAAAAATTTAAAAAAAGGAGATCAAGACCTACAGTAGGATCAGACGAGAATGGGACACAGTCCTCTCCTGTAAATCCAGCAGCTGGTCCGCTCAGTTCCCAGATGTTTGCAGACTGTTTGCCAGTAGAAGCGAGGATGCTACAGAGTGGTAAACATGGCCGTGTCACAACTTTTTATAATATGTGTTGTTGCCGTTAAAGTTGAAATGAGCCGGTGTTTTTTATGAAAGTGGGACATTTGATATGTTTTCTATGTTCTGGTATTGAGAAAATGTGAGTTTATGAGATTTGCACATTATTAAATTTAGCTTTTATTTACATTTTAACCACAATCCTCAGACCTCCAAGATCCTGACTGCACGTCGGTGGAAGCAGATGAAGGGTCTACGGATGATGAGTGGTTAACAAAAGGGCCTGGGGAGGGGAGGGGCCAACAGCAGAGTTCACTGGGAACAGGAGAACCGCCAAAAAAACTTAAAAGATGAAAAAATACAGCAGGAAAAGCAGAGACGGTGGCTGCAGTGGACACTTCATAGTTTTTAACACTCGGTTCCACTTCAGCTGTTTCTATGTTATAGCTTCGATTTCCTCCACGGTTGGCTGACGGACCAACAACAGCACAAGCAAGAGTGGCCCACACACATCGGCATACTTTGTACCCCGCCTGCACCTGGCAGAGAGGCCGTCCCTGTGCTACCTCTGCTGGACCATAAATTCCGCTTTACACAGCGTGACAACTTTTTTGGAGCTGGGCTTGTACACAGAGCCCTGGGCAGCTTAACTCCATGAACCTGCTGCAGCTTTTTCTGCTAGTACTGGAACACGGACAACTGGGGTGTGATATCTGAAACTCCGAAACTCCGGCTTCAAGTTAAAAAGGAACACGGAGAGACGTGTGATCACGGCATGAGGTCCCTCAAACTGAAAACAGCAGCTTGGCTAAGCATCAGCAGAATACAGATAATTTTTTGTCGCTGTCCAGATACATCTAAAACCCAACTACATATGTTACCCTTCTTTCATTTTCCTGAGACGCCCACATTGAAACTCCTGATCAGGAGAGGGGTGTGTTATACAATGTGCTACGTCAAAACTGACAGTCTTGACCTTATTACACACACACACAAAGGGACCGTGTGCAGTTGTGTTGTATTGAAAGCGTTCGCAGCAGCTGCAGCAGCTAATGGCATGTTGTTATTCCACGCCATGCTTACGTCCCCTGCACAATGCTCATCCCGGCAACGGAGGTAGTCACAGATACAAAAGCCGTGACAGCACTTGCTGCGTCGAAAGCAAACACGGCTAATGAATCACCAACTCTCCTAAGCCTAATTAGGACCTAATTATTCAGTCTTTTTTTGTTTTTTTGTACATTTTTAAATGACGTTAACCTTCCCTCATTTGTCTTTTCATAGAATTGCAACATCACTGCTGGCCTTAGTTACAGTAAATAACATTTCAGGAGGAATTTGTGCAGCCCACTAAAAGCTCGCACATCAACTTTCTTACTTATTTGTTTTGTTTTCGTTGTATTTCTGGGTTTTGGATTTGAAAGAACACGTGTGTTTAAAGCTGGTGGTAACTGCAGTTCGATATCACTGATTTGACTGGCAGTAAATGTACAGTTTTTGAGTTGAAATATTTAAAAGCAATAAATCCTCAGTATGTAATTTACCCATAATAGACTAACAGTGCTTGTTTTCCCAGTGTGCCACATCTATCAAACATCACAATGCAAATAAAGAAAAAGAAGAATCAGTAGCAAAAGCTTTGGATATATAAAGATTACAGCAGAATTAGAAGACTATGTCGGGGACTGGGAGCTCAGGCTGTGGAGACTGATGTGCTGTTAAGGGTACATTTGTGTGAACATTTAATGGACCCCCTGCTGGTGTCCCCGTCGCACCCCATGTAAAAAAGCCTGAGCAAGCTTGACATCAAAAGCATTTGGGGGACTCTCCATCTATCTATAGTAGCACATTTTCCTCATCTCCCCGCCACCCCCTCCCCTCGCCACTCTTTTTTAAGCAAAAACAACTTTGGTGAATATTTCATGGGGTATATTGCCTCAGTTTCACAAGGAGAGTGGCACGCGATGACGACTGACAAGCCCCGCACGCCGGCGTCCGCTAGGAGACAGCCTTTCTTTTCGGTCTGCCTCCCTGACACTCCTACTTCTTCTTTTTTTCCTGCCTCACGTTTTCCTTCTGTCAGAGATACAACAGTTCTTTCAGCTGAGAGTCTGGCTCCTGATCATTTAGCTGTTTCTTTAAAATTTAGCATGACTACAGAACTTCTGCTGATCCATCTGACACTGTTAGCTAAAATGCCAACATATGGATAAAAATCTGTTTTTTTTTTCCCTTCCCACAGGCTGAATCATTTATAGCACTAAATGATACGATTACCCGCCTTAAAGATTATAGAGAAACTTAACTGCTTCTTTCAGCAACTTACACATTTACATAAATGGCTACGTCATCAACCTTCACAGCCCCGTTTCTCCCTTCTGATTTCGAAAAAGCCGCACCGTTCTGTGAAATCTGAAACCATTAAATGATGCCTCTAGATTATCACATATATTGTTTCTTTTGGCTCTTACAAACTCCAGCACCAAGCTCTCAAAACCATATTTCTCAAGCTTCGCTGATCGCCGTTACCGTCATTGGAAGACACACTTCATTTCCCTTCCCAACTTTCATTTTCATGGAGGGATGAGGAAAAAGGCCGCCTTTCTAACGCCGCTTAGACAGTATGCACACTTTTCTCCGCTCCCAGCTCTCTGATTTAATAAACACCGTGCTTGTGCTTGACTTACAGTAGCTTTCCGCCTTGCCCCACTCAGCGTGATGAGCAGCTGAATGGTGTCACAGTTAAAAGGGGTGGCTCTGTTGCTCTGTTGTGACAACATTCGTTTGATGTTGAAGTGGTAGTTCTTGGCTGCCATGTTCTCCCCTTCTGCTCTTTTACTTTCTTGTTCCTGTTCTGTCTGGATCTCATCGCTGTCACGCTTTTGAGGAGCCAACTGGCATGACCTGAAAGTGCGAGTGCGTCGCACAAGCTGCTGTTTTTCTCAGCGCTGATAGCCATCACCTTCTGATATATACGTGCAGAGAAATGCGGGTTTAACTAACCTTAATAGTCTGTGTTATCTCACCTGGAGTCTCTGGATTCTGCACCGCGTTTTTCTTTTTAATAGTTCATCGCAGTAGCTTGTACACTGTATGCCGACACTATGTGCCACTTCCCAGAAGGCATGACTCACACAGTAAAAGGTGCAAAATGCACATCTGGAATCGTAATATTTCTCTCTGTCAAAGATAATTTCATCTCATGCAAAAACACAACTTAACGTGTGATAATAAGAACGTTCTCTCCCAGTGAAAGAAGATTTTGTTAGCAAGTGCCATTAAAATTAATCAAAAGATTGGCTTGTTAAAAAACCACCGTGACTCATTCTGTCACTATTCTCGCTGCGAGCTCGAGATACAGAAGAGCGAAAGCGCCAGCAGACACGTATGGGATCGGAAAAAGAAAACCACTTAGGGCGTCTGTGTCCTTTGTTTGAGCAGCGTCGCAGGGAGGGGTGGTGCGAGGAAGAGTGGAGAAGGCAACCGGGGGGAAGAAGGGAAAAGAGAAGAAGTTTTTTCACATCTGCCCAGCCTGAGGCCCAAAATATGTGGCACTTTCCTCGTCACCGCGTCACCAGCCATCCGTTCTCGCCTGTCATTATTTTACCTCTCGCAGAGGACACACGCTGTCTCTCAGACACACATATGGACTCTTCCACCAGCACACACTGCCTGTGCTGCCTTGATCTACTCTTAAATTCTGCCAGCATCAGATCCTAAAATGTGGCCAAGTTAAACAGAATGAACGGAAAGACAGAGCACTTTAATATTTTTGGTGCGGGTAAAGAAGTTCAGTCATCATTAAACTGTAGAATCTAGACCAGACTTTTCATGTTTGATAACGGTCAGTGGCAATTCCTACTGACAGGAAATGACATGTTTTGAACTTTAATGCACTGATCTAAGCAGGTTGACCTGGGCCATCTAAAACTTGGTCAGGAAAGCTATAAGGAGGTTGGATTACTTATTCTTGAAAACAGTGAGTTTGCATCAAATAGCATGATTTCGATATTTTACCATAAAGCACAAAATTGCTGTAACTTTCAACAAATTTCACCTTTGCCTTACCTGAACACACCTATACACCAGTAGCCAGCAATAGTTAGACTACCACAAAGCTGACAGGAGGCCTTTTATACTTTGATGAACCTCTCTTTATAGGTTCCATTCAATTCAATTCTATTATATTTATGTAGCGCCAAATCACAGCATCTTAGGGTGCTTCATATTGTAAAGACACTACAGTACAGTTAAAACACCAACAATCAGACAACCCCCATGAGCAAGCGCTTGGTGACAGTGGGAAGGACAAACTCCCCTTTAACAGGAAGCAACCTCCGGCAGAACCAGCCATAGGTATAGGCAGCCATCTGCTTTGACTGGTATAAACAAAAAGCTTGCCAAAAGGTGGTGATGAAGAAACAATCAGTGCATCATGGGAAGCCCCCAGCAGCCTAGACCCATTGCAGCATAACTAAAGGCAGATACGGGATCACGTGATCCAACCCTAACTAGATGCTTTATCATAAAGAAGAGTCTTAAGCCTAACCTTGAAAGTTGAGAGGTTTACCACATCCACCTCAAAAGTGATTTAAATGAACTTCAGACCTTGACGATGCTTCTCTGTGAAAGTTGTGAATTTTCATTTCCACCTGGTGGAATGATGAATCACCATGAAAGAGGAAGTTATTGCTGAGGGGCCAAGAAAGCTTGAGAAGTTATGAAACTTGACACACACATCCGACGTGATGAAGACTTTCATATCTTATGGGTCGTGCTAGTGGATTTGGCAAATTGGTGCCACCCACAAAATTTCAGTAGCATCCCTGGTGCTGCGTTTAATCTAATCGTCAAATATTTGATCAAACTCAGCGCCACATAATGTCAACAGGGAATCAGCATCATTTAGGTTATAAACTGTGTATAAAATTAGCATTTTTGTTCCATGTATAATTTACAGCAACAGGACATCTGGTTACTGAGGGTTATGGTATGACACCTAGTGGGCACCGAAGTCATAAGGCAGCAGACTGAACAATAGTGTGAATCACGTGATTTCAGA
This sequence comes from Mchenga conophoros, assembly GCF_057382185.1. Classification (NCBI taxonomy): domain Eukaryota; kingdom Metazoa; phylum Chordata; class Actinopteri; order Cichliformes; family Cichlidae; genus Mchenga; species Mchenga conophoros. The sequence continues at coordinate 70,354,047 of NC_140528.1, forward strand.
AAATGTCACGATTGCAGCTTTTGCATTGAGTTCACTGTGCATAACTTGTTGGGTCAAAGTAAATGAAACGTGCTGATTTGATCTTCAGCTTTAAATGTGATACACAAATGTTTTCCATAGTAATTACAGAAACCAAACTAAATTCAGCGGGCATGATCTGCGAATTGTCATCTCAACAAATCTCCAGGCTTCTAGAGTCGCCTTTGCAAAGGATCTTTGCTGTATATCCTCATCCTTAGAGAAGAGGTTGCATTGGTTGTCATAGCCCAACCAGCAGAAATTTGGATTTGTTTTAAGACTGAAGCTACTTTCTCTAAGATTTGATTGCGCTTTTGATTTGACAAATCAGAAAATGCTCTATTTAGCAATCCATCTTCTTAGCTCATCTCACTGATGGACCACTGAGCTCGTACCATGGCTCATACCACCCACAATTCACAAGTCACTACTCTTAACACAGTTTAGTCAGCTAATGGATCTTCACCCAAACTGTGCTCAAGATTAAGATTGTTTCTTTTTATGCTTCACACAGGACGGTAATCTGTAAACTGTGATGTGCTGTGAGCCGACGTTCTTATTTTCTTCTTATGGTCCTTCTTTGTAAGACAACACATGAAAAACAACCGATTTTACCAGTAGAGTGCAATGACTTGAGTTCGGTTGGTCGGATGGTAAAATGGGTTTGCTGACTCTAAGTCGTGACAACGTCGATCCTCCTTTACTCCACACTGCTGATTCTACAAATGCCGCAGTCATGTTCACTTTGTGTTATCAACAGTGTCAAGAGGCAGAGGAGCTGTGCAAACACTGAGCCGTTGCCCCTCGGTTCCTGTGCAAAGATACACGTCGTGTCATAAACACTGCTGTCTCCACATTAATCCTAAACATGACTTCGGTACAGATGAAGCTGGTGTATTAAATTTCTCTAACAGCTTCCCTTTAAATCAACAGAAAGCTGTTGGGCTTTTATACTCGGTGAGTTGCGGCTTCACAGTCTGTGCAGTCTGTTATATTGGGCTTTGTGGCTATAACATATCCATCAAAACTTGGACCGAGGTGAAACTTTGACAATCTATCCATCAGCCACTCTGCTTCTCAGCCAGACAGTCAATGACCAGCTGTAAATGATCCTGTAAGCCACTGGCTGTTAAAACGCTCTCACTGCTACATTTTACAAGAAATGTATACCCGGTAGGAAACAGAAGGAAGAATATTAAGCATTGAACCAATGCTGAGAGATGGGCAATCCCACAGATGTGCACCGAGCACAAACACACACACGGTGAAGTCAAATAGACACAAAAGCATGTGAGAAAAAAAATCTTTATAATATGATACACTCACAGCGCACGAATGCTGCTGTGGGAATTCAGTGTAACACACACATAGAGGGAGGCTCTGTCTCTCCTAGTTGGCTGTCATGAATATAGGTCTGCCAAACTGAGCAACAACAACAACCAAAAAAAAAAGAAAAGAAAAGAAAAAACAGTGGAAGTATTACATAAGTTAGGATTCTCTGTGATTTGAACCTAACTCAGCGGTGCTGAGGCGGCTGTTTAAATTGCATCAGTTCCTCTGATGTAAATGTGTATAGCCTTCAACTCCCTCAGAGCTTTTAGTCATTTATTTTGATTAGGGCTGTATTTATAAGATAAGTCTCTTAAGTAAGTCGCCTGGGATAACGGGTTGGCGAGGATGGTGGTGGGGGAACAAAATGAAGTCTGTTTGATGATTATAAATTCCGAAATATCTGCTTGTCAATTAATTAGCTGCTTCCTGGGTATGTGTGCCCCTCTTTTCATTTACTGGGCCCAGCTCTCCATGGACAAATACCCGCAATGCACCCATTGTATGTCTAAGCAGTTACACGCATCTCCAGCAGCTGGGGAGCGGAGAATAAAGATCCTTCAAAGGCAGACAGTTTTCAAGAGCAAGCCTCTGTTTTCTTGTGCCGGCTGATTTCTGAGAGCAGCGTATTTGGCTGCTTGAAGGCTTTACTCTGCCAGTGTCTCACTCTCAGACACAAACAACTGGAGAATGATGTGGATGTGAAGAGATAGGTAGAATGAGAAGACTGCACTTGAAGGGAAGCTTCCATCATTTCTGCCTGTGGTAATACCACATTACGTGCAGGAAACTTGTCTTGTTGAGGTCTTTGTGGTTAGGCGAACCTTGACCATTGTCACGAAGATACTGTATCTATTTATAACTCCGCAATACTAGCTGGATTTTTAAATGAATGGAAAAGGATAAAGGATTGAAATATATTTTATATATTCAATAAAAATAAAGCATACATGGATATATTCACTGGTCATCTAGACCAAGTTACTGACTAGCACAGTATGTTATGTTATTTACATTGCATACTGCATATTAGCAAGCTAGCATAAATTATTTTTGTCCCCACATAATATTTAATTGTAGTAACTAGCCAACATGTTTGGTATTGCGATTCTAAAATTTAAGCTCTCCTCACTTTTTGTATACTGAACCATTTTAAGAAATTAAATTCCAATTTATTTAGATAACACATTAAGGCATTAAGACCCTACAATAATACAGAGAAAACTGAAACAGTCAGACGACCCATATGAGCAAGGATTTGGTGACAGTAGGAAGGAAAAACTTCCTTTCAACAGGAAGAAACCTCCGGCAGAACCAGGCTCTGGGAGGGGCAGACATCTGCTGAGACAGGTTAGTGGTGAGGGGAGGGAGACAGGACAAAAGACACGCTGTGGGAGAGACCAAGAGATTAATAATAATTCATAATTAAATGCAGAGTGATGCATAAACACACAGGGAGTGAAAAAAGGTGAACGAAGAAGAATTAATAATTTAAAGCAGCTATTTTGTGTTTTCAACTGTTACTCTTTAGAAATTGCATTTGTATGCAACTAAAAACAACATAATAGTGCTTGAATTATGTTTCCTGTTAGCATAATGAGAAAACTTTAATGAGTAATCTGTTTAGTGAGCTGTAAATGTGTTGATAATAAATGCATCAGCTCCTGTGTCCTTGAAACACCGATGCACTTCATTGGGATTTGTAGATTGGGGATTTTTAGCACATCCAGTCAAATGACTGGTCCATCCATCGACCTGTCCGTCCAAAGTTCACAGTTATTGGTCAGACTTTAATCAAACATGTGCACAATGGTTACCTAATGGATGTTCAAAGTGTCTGTCAACATCAGTGTTGCGTTTGTCATTTCATGGTGAGTTGGGTGAGCTACTACTTGGCTGACCTTGTGTTTTTTGTTTTTTTTTTATCATTTCAGCTTTGTTTTTTGTATTTTTCCTTTTGTACTGGCATTTGTATGTTCACAGTTTGACAGCTCAGAGGCTTAAAAAAAGTAGGAAATGTTTGACCAGAACTGCAGTTTATCAAAAAGGTACTAGAGGCTGACTCTGAAAATGCACGATAAAATACCCAAAATATAGCATGGTAGAATAAATGGTTTTAATCCATCTGTTTTCAGGTTTGTTGACTGCTTATTAAGTTTAGCGTCAGGGAATGGGTCCATATTGCCCATAGATGCTAATGCAGAAGTCCCTCCCTGAATTCTGTCTAAAGGCCACCAGATGGTGATAGCTGTGGTTACAAAAATACTTCCGGTCCTATAGAAGTCGATGGTGAAACTGCTTTCTGAGTTGACACAAACCTGCTGAGTTTATGAAATCGGTCGATCATGTCAGGTCATTTAATCGAAAAGTTGTTTGAAGGATTGAAGGATTGATTGAATGAAGGATTATCTGTGGTGTGAAACGGCACACTCATTAGCTAACGAGTTGTCATCATAGTTGACATCATAGCACAATCAGCAGTTAGCCTAATATGCATGTGCTTGGACTGGACTGTGGGGGCGGGGCTTTAGCTATGCCAGACTAAACCTGTGCAGGGGAGAACATGCAAACTCCATGCAGAAAGGCCCTGCCAGTCAGAAGGTTCAAACTCAGAACCTGCTAGCGACAGTGAAGCTACAGTGCTAATTGTGCTAACACAGTGCTAACTGTGCTAACACATTGCTAACCAGTGCAGGTGTTGCTCATTGATGTTTGTGTCTATAGTGTCTATTGTATTTTTTTTTCCTTTTTTAATAAATGTCCTGTTTGGAACATTCTTTAAATGCAAGTGAAAGGCTGCTGGTTCAATTCCAAACCTTCTTTTGGGAAGGGTGTCTGTGTAAAAGTCTGCTAAATCAAACATGTGGAGCTATCTGCTGCGGTAACAAAGGAGTAGCTGAAATGCAATAAGCAGGGATCTATGTCTTAAGCCTTACCTTGTTAACCAAGGTCACAAGCATTAGCAAATAATTTAGCACTCCAGCATATTCTCTGAATATGGTCACTTTTGGCTCTAACAAAAAAAAAGATGGCAGTGGGATGAAAGCTGTTATCAAGGCTTCAAAATACAGGTTCCTGCGTCTGTCGATCCTGCTTTATGCTATCCCTGCTGATTTCTAACACATAAAATAGCATAATTTCAATCGAATAGGTTCAGTACAAATTCCCTGGCAGATTTGAAGATTTCAGAACCTGAGCTCACAAAGCTTCATGGGAGTAACGTTGTGTGTTGTTTCTTTAAAATGCTTGTCAAACAGAGTTACTCGGTGACATGTTCTCTTAAGGTTTTTTTCTTTTTTCCCTTTCTTGCCTGACAATTTTCACATTTGTATTCAGTCCAATCTGTCAAAAATATTCGGAACTGCAAACACTGCATGCGATGTCACCGTGATCTTAAGCAGGTTTTTGTTCTCCTCAGAGGTGGTGAGTCACACTGCATTTGGCAACGCCTCTCACTCGCACAGTTGAGTTTACAGTCTGGTTTCCAGTGAAGGAAAAAAATGTGACAGCATGCAGCATGCGACAAGTCATCAAATCAGACCTATATTTCCTCCGTCCCATATGTGGGAATCTTGTCATATTTAGTCCTCCTCAACATCATGATAGCTCCAGAAAGAGTGCGTGTTTTGCAAAATGTTCTTTTTAATACAGAATGCCTACAAGCATCAACAACAGAATACAGCTCGACTGAAATAATCCACGTTTCCTAACCTCAGGTAGATTCCCAGCTACAGATAAACATAAATATTTTGAGATTTCATATTTTTCATATGTTTTGCTGCCACAGCTTAATACTCCAAAAATATTTATTCTGGGAGGGATTAGGCGATTACTGTATCTAAACCTACCTTGCGTGAGGTGAGGCTCCTCGACGTGGTTTGAATCTTTAGAAATGAACGTGGCATCTTTTAAAAGAAAATTAAAGACCCAAAATAGTTTTGGCTTTTTCCTGTTTTTCCCCTGCGATCTGAAAGCGAACACTTGCATCCAGACATGTTGTCTTTCATCATTAAACTGTCTTGCAGAGGCTCCCGGGAGCCTCTTTGAGCACAGAGAGGAACCATGTATTTTAAAACAAGTGTCTCCTCTCTCTGGTGGGAGGTGTATATTAGAGTCATGGACCTGAGTTGAAATGATCTTAAAAAAGAAAAAAAAATAGCTTCTCATGTCTTACACACGCACACATCCACGGGCGCCTTTGTTGTCGCTTTATACATTAACGCAGGTGATACCCAAGGTCTCACAAGTGTGCAGATCTTTGACCTTGTTTTCTCTCCCCTCTCTGCTTCCATTATGTGCTTGTAGATCAAAGACACGCAGGGTGCTCCAGGCAGTCTTTCCAGTGAAGATCCTCACTTAAAGGCAGCTGACAGAGGTGAGTTATTAAACCTTACCACTGCTCTAGTGACCTCGCCCCTTCCCCTCACAATTTAAAACCCCTCTTTTAAAGATTCACCACAAAGTAGCCACAAGATAATGTTCGTAGCAAGCCTCTCAGTGCTGCACATGCTTATGAGTTGATTTCTCAGAATACATTAATCTCTTTTTCTGTTAGATTTTTACCCTCCACACAAGAGCTGACAGGTTTGTTGGCCTATTTTAATTAATGCGATACTATTTTAACAATGTATCCACAATGGATCAACTACAGGGTGTGTGTAATTGCATTGTGTTTAGAGGATTTGCACAGCTTCCCTGAAATTAAGGTGCAATCACAGATACTTGTTCATGGTAAAAAGGGCTCGACTAACGGAGAGGAGACACTTTTCAGACGACTGGATCACTTACAAATAAGTCAAATTAAAATTGACCTGAATAAGCATTCATTTAACCCTAGAACACTATCGCTATAAATCGTAACACCATTACTAACGCCAGGTGGTTTTTACCCAATATAATATACCCAAAAAGTACTTGGCATCAAAATATATCAAAATCTGACAACACATGACAAATTGGAGTGGTCTTCTTTTATTTTCAACTGTGCCATGTCTAACAAAATGAAGAAGAAGTGTCATGGGGGGGGGGGCCTAAAAAATGCTCAAAAATGTCTGAAAAATTAGGAATTTGACAATAAAAAAAAAATCCTAAACAAAAAAATAATGACACTGGAAAGTTGGTCTTTGGTCCACCCATTCCTGGGACATTTGAGCACAGTCTCGACACACGAACAGCTGCAGGAGAATGACCAGTCATGAGGAAATGACCGGTTGACTAAAATATTTTTTTCATCATATGAATTCCCCTGGAAATCACCACTTTGTGATATTTTGTCATAATCACTGCACTAAATAAGTATGACATGCAAATTCCAGGCCCACTCTTACTTACCTATTCCTTACATGCAGTAAATAGACGCAGGGTAGTAATGGCGTGGACACACTTCCTGTCCACTCCTGCAGGACAGTCAGCGCACCTCCCTAAGGGGCTACTGCTTTCTGCTGCCACTGGTCTGGCCTCACCTGCAAGTGTGCCGCGTTAGGGATGTCAAGCACGCTACAGATCAGGACTTGAGATGCGGCAAGATCACCTGATTTTATACACTAACACTATCACTGGGTGAAATCCACCCAAAACCTACTTCATCCTCTATCACTATTGCCGGGTAAAAATCGCCCGAACACATGCCTGTAGGAGAAAGTGGGCTTTGGGTTAGGGAAACACCCACGCCTTCAAAGATGTCAAAGACAATGCTGAAGCTACACAAGGATCCATGACACAGACAAACAAAACATATTGAAAATCAAATATATTTGCTCGGGTGAAAATCACCCGATAGTGTCCTAGGGTTAAAAAAATATTATTTTTTTCACTATATATTTTTGACTAAACATTAAAATAAATTGCCTAAACAATGAGATGAATAATACACATGTACTGTAGCCACATAAATAAAGTAATTACGCTCAAATTTATGTCAAGTGTATTAAAATGTGTTTCAACAGTGCATATAATAAAAGCCTGCACTTTGCACTTGTTTTTACAGCGTTACACACTTGTTAAAGTACATTTAAAAACTAAGCATTTTAAAAAGATCATGGTGTGCTCTGGAAAATTCATAATAACCACATTCTTCAAAGACAAAAATATTTATTTTTTCTGTTTGGTCTTGATTTTCTTGGAAGTCAAATGTGTGCTGCACGCGTTTCAGCAGCTTTAACCGAAATCGGTCCATGTCTGTAGCCGAAAACGTCACGATTGGTACGTTTTATAAATGTTAATAGAATCTGTGGCTGAAAAAATGAGGCCGATGTGGAAGTGCCAAAAATAAAAAAACAGGCACTTAAAGTCGGCTCCAAAAATGAGTCAACTCCCACTCTTGACGCTCTTGTTAAAATTGCCGACTTCAGAGCAGAAGTCAGGATGTTTGTGCCCTGGTAGAAAAAAAGGGTTGTGCTGCCTGTATCTAATTGTCAACTTCATAACAGCTCGATAGGAGCACACAAACCTTCAACAGGATTTTAATCAGACAAAACACAAAAACGCGGGATCACCAATCGCAAACTTCCACCAGGGGTGAGAGTGTAACATTACAGCAGTGATGCACAGCCAATTAAAATCCTTCTAAAGCTGAACCAGGTGTGGGAGTCCAAATAGCGTCAGAACTAAGCCCCCAATATTTATCAGTTTTATGTCAAACACTGCAAACAGCGAGGAGCACACAACAGCAGCGATCGCAGACAATACAAATGCACCTCACAAGACAAACAAGGCCTTCATTTACATCAGGGTATTTAGTGGACTGTAAGCAGTAACTCCACAAAGCTTCATATATGGAGAATAACACGTCTGTCACATCTTTGTATACAAAGAAGGAAGTGATCAGTTTCAGAGGCTTGTAGTATAGATGAGTTACTAATAAGGAAGCCCAGATAATGTCTGGTAATGATGTAGTTAATATTGCCTGTGTCTATGACATAATTGCGCTTTGCTAACCCATCCTGCAAACATCTTTTTGCTCTACCAATTTAAAATAAACTTGTGGTTAATTCTACTAACACCCTCCACAGGAGGGAAATTTCAGTTTAAATGTAATTAATATCTTCACACTAATTAGCAGGTATCTGTGTCTGTGTGGTGCATCTTGTTAATAAAGCTAAGAGGCGTTATGTGATAACAGCATGGACTCCAATATGGTTTAAAAAAACAATCATAGCATAGGTCTGAGTGTCTTACACAGCGCCCCCAACAGGACAGATAAATAAGTGACAGCAATGTGGGTCCTGCCATCATTTATATACAGTATAGAATATGCATTTATATATTATGTTACTGTATGTAACATATTTATTTTATTGAAATAAAAAATCCAGGTTACCTTTAACAATATCTGTGTTACAATTTAATTATTTCAGTGGTTATTTTGCACTTTATCTAAAATCTTTGCACTGTTAGCTGTGCTGTGGACTCTTTTCAAACACATCACATATTGTTGAGGCAAATCTAGCTATCCAGAACGCCTTATTGCCTGAACAGGGGTATTATGGCACACCCAGAAGCTATTTTCTGAAAATAACAAACAGGTAATCCATGCATGCAAGAGCTTTGTTTACTATACCTCTTGCAACTATTACTTTGACCACAGTTTCAAACCAATCTAAGAGAGAATCTAGTGCATCTAGTCTATCCTCCCCCCCTTTACACTGCCAGCATATTATCCTGCTCCAGCTGCAGAGAAGAGACAGGCCAGAATATTTATGGCCAGTATAAAAATTGTGTGCATTCCCAGTCACCTACACCCCGTGATTTACAGTGCATTTGACAAACACACTGAATAAAAGAAAAAAGGGGGAAGAAAAGGAGTGTTCAATTTGTATAGGAGTTTAGAGCGTGTCTGTTGTGCATGCTCCCGACGGATTCTGCTGTTAGTACGTGTGTGTGCGCATGTGTCGTACCGGCTACGCACGACACATCTCCCGCTGCGTGAGAACATGTCGATCTGTCTGCCCGCGTTCCTGCGCGTGTATCTGTATGCCTGTGTGTATCCTTAATGTGTGTGTGTGTGCGCGCACGTACAAGAGCGAGCACCGAATCCGCCTGCTCTGAAACACCAGCAACAGATAACAGATGGTCCCCCTGCATTAGAAGTGTTTTATTTCCCTGCGGAAGCCAGATATGTCAAAAATAAGCATGTGCAACATTAGTCATTTGGAATATTCATGCCCCTGCCGTCCGATGGTTTCCTTTTCACAGCCAAAATACCACCAGCCCAATTCTCCCAAGGAAGTGAGAGGAATTAGGGGGAGAAATAAAAAAGCAGCCATCAGCTGAACCGATTGAGGTGGGTGTTGGATCTACATGTGGTTTAATGGAAGGTTTCTTTTTTTTCTTCCCTCGTGGTCGCTTCTTCAGCATGCCAGGGCTGTAATTAAAAAGGGGTTACAGTCTGTAGATGTGTTCATATGAAGAACCTCATTCACCCAGGCCCATTAGACACAGTTTTGTGAATATGCACACATGTCCATATGCTGGTCTGGCTGCACACACACACACACACACACACACACACACACACACACACACACACACACACGAAATAGTGATTTGCTCCCACATTAAACAGCCTAATCCAGCGGATTAGACTTCTTTTGCATTCCTTCGTTGCCTTCCTTCACGGACTCGTCTTTGGGAGTCGCCTCCTCTCCACTACTGTCCTTATCTTCCCATTTCTCTTCTCCACCTCCATCTCCAACTGTAGCTTCAGCCTCTTTAATCTCCACCTCCTCTCCTCCCTGGCTTTCTAGCCCCATCTCACACCACTAAGCGTGGCTCCCATCCTTCTCCTTGGTGGCAGACATGGGCATGAATCATTATCAGCCCTGATTAACCATACACGTAGTTGGCAGTCTGGGCCCCACCGGGGGCCAATGGCATGATTTTCCTTCCGCCGAAAACATGAATTTTGAGCAGCACTTTCTTACTCGCCACGGTCCCTCATGATCAGGGTTAATTCGTGGCAGCATGCGTGAATGGCGTAGAGAGGAGGCAGAAGAGAAGGAGGAGGAAAAGCTACCAAACAGTAGTGCACCGCTTATCTCAGAAATGAAATATAATTTATTCAGGAATATGCAAATCCAACAATCACTCTGCCTTGTTTACCGAAGGGACCTGCTGATTCAGAGTCTGAAAGAGAGCGAGAGAAACAATCCGAACCACAGACGCCAACATACAGTGGATGCACAAAGGCAGCCAACAGCCAGTCGTTTTACCGGTTTTCTTTAGATTTAGAAAATTAGGGATGTCGGGCGATTTCTTGGTTCTTTCATAGCTGCTAAAACCATTAAATGTGTTCTGGTGAGGCTGGCTTGTTTACAGAGGAACTGAATATGTGCATTCTGCTCTGTGACATATACAGCATGAACTCAAAATACCCAGGTTACCATCATTTCCCAAGTTTTATTAGGAAATACATACAGTTTTAGTGTTGTTCTGTATCTATAGGCGAGAATACTGGGAACTATAAGCTGGCATATGGTCACATATAACCTTGATTACTTTTTGATTTGAGGTACGTCAAGATTTTTACAATTTTTTACAGTTCTACTGTTTTAGATATTTACAGTGCTTAACAAATCCATTAGATCACCACCCAATGTAAGCTTTGAGCCACCGTTGACCTAAATTAGAAATGACTAATATCTGTTTCTGTAACGGTTAACCCACCAGTATGTCCACGCTCTTTAATCAAAATGATAGTTTTATTGCTAAAATATTGTTACTGTTGTTAACTTATAGAAAAGGAGAAAAAAATGTTTTATTATTTTATTATTATTATTATGATGTCAAATCACAGTTATTTGCTTGAATTTCTAAATTTGTTTTGGTGGTTGAACATTATACTTGATTAATTTCTTAATTTTAGTGAGCGACCGATGATTTGGTCATAAATTCTTGAATTCAGTCATTTTAAATTTTAAACCTTTTTGACTTTTATCACAGGTGTATTAATACATTCATTAAGTGCTTTTCTCCAAACCAGGCCATTATTCACCATTTCTACCCGGGACAAAAACCCTCCACAAACCACTGATCTCTGTGAACGATGTTACAAAAATGTACTTTTGCCTAATTAAAGCTGAATATGAGAATAACTAAAGGCTATAAATCTATGAGTCAGTCATGTTTTTAAACCTGTTTTACAAATTCCTCCAAATCTACCAAATTCATTGCAACAGAACAGGAGAAAAACAAATCCAGCATCTGTTTTGAGCCGTAGTAATAGTAGGTGGCCTCTTCTGTGAGTGTGCTATGCTTGACAACCTTCCAGAAAATGGCACCAGATTTGTTTTTTTACAATAAATACCACAACCGGGAGCTTTAGGGGGGACTGAGCTTAAACAGGTGAGATATTTGGCTATTTTTATCAAGAAGAAACTTTTTAATAAAGTATATTCAAGAAAGTCAAAGGAGCTTGCAAAGAAAAGCGCCTGGACTTCTTTAAGTTACTTGAAGACGTTTCACCTCTCATCCGAGAAGCTTCTTCAGTTCTAAGGTCAAATGGTGGAGAGTCCCAGATATAAACCTAGTGGGACCTATCTGGGACTCTCCACCATTTGACCTTAGAACTGAAGAAGCTTCTCGGATGAGAGGTGAAACGTCTTCAAGTAACTTAAAGAAGTCCAGGCGCTTTTCTTTGCAAGCTCCTTTGACTACGATGACCTGGATGACTGAGAACCTCCACAGATATATTCAAGAAAATGTTATTGCTTTGTCATTTGTGGCCAAACCTCAAATATTTGTCCTGGCTCTACTATTAGAGCACAGATGTATTACAATAATACCGATAGTTAAACTAATGCCCGTTGGATGGTAAACTATGCGTCATTTAGACGCTTTCACAACCTACTCAGGGGATTTAATTAGCATCTTACATTTGCTTTTGCAATGCGCCGCCATTGTTTTCATTATGTTCTCGGTTACAGCCATGTCTCCTATCACTGAGACGTATTTATCCATTTAATTTTCTGTTCTTAGGGGATTTGTTTGTTTTATGTAATTCATTGGTAGGACATCACATGTTTAGCATAGTAACAAGGTGCGGACGTATTCCAGGGGGTTTCAAACTGAGAGCGTTCGATAAGTAGGTTATATGCTGTGTTGCTATATTAATATAACAAAGTAAGGAAGTAGACGGTCTGTCTAAACACCGGCGTAGAATAGAAAAGTAGAATAGGTTGTTTTTTGAATCTGTTCATTTATAATGGGAATACTGCGTGAGCGCTTTTTTTTGATCTGACGCTAAGATGGGAAGCAGTTAGATCTTAAAACAATTAATTTTTTTATTGGTAACTAAGCAGTACACTGTCTAATGTGTCACATGCAATTTGGCTCTTCATCATCGCTGGATTGTAGAAATGGGTGCGAGTCGCAGCCATTTCCTCCCTCCCTGCTGAGAGTCCAATTAGCATGGTTGTATTGATTTTTCTGCACTGCATTTCATGTACTTTTCCACGTAGGTCCCTACAGCTAGTATGAATGTATGGGAGACAACAATTATCCCCTATAACAGAATCTCCGAGGCCACAGAAAAGGGAGCAGAGCTCAGAAAATTGATCTCTTCAGGCTTGCGGAGCTGTAAAGTGGATGAGCAGACAAAAGCCACCACAACTGGTGATATCTTAAAGCTACAGTATGCAAGTTTTTCTTGTCGAACTTTGTAGTTATATTTCCAGGTTGTTCTGACTTTGACGCTGAGAAATGAGACCTGTATCAGAGACAATGATTGTGCAAAATCCTTTAACATTTTACATAAACCACAGGATGTTTCATGTTGTTTATGTCAGCGGTCCCCAACCTTTTTTGCGCCACGGACCGGTTTATGTCTGACAATATTTTCACGGACCGGCCTTTAAGGTGTCGCGGATAAATACAGCAAAATAAAACCAGTACCGGTACCAAAAAAAAAAAAGAAGATTTAATGATAAAAACCATTAAAAAATAACAATAAAAACCCTGAAAACCATTAATTTCACACCTGAGCCCGGTACCAAACGACTCATGGACTGGTGGCCTTGGGGGTTGGAGACCCAGGGGTTGGAGACCCGGGGGTTGGAGACCGCTGGTTTATGTAATCTAATGGACTGATGCTTATGTAGCACATCATTTATTGTATGCACACACTCACATGCCGATGGATCCACTGGGATCAGTTTTGGGACGCTTTGATTTGTTGACTAAACCTCTCTAATTGGTTGATGGCCCACCTGTTTTGTTTCAGCTCAGTGTGCGACTCCTCATGAAGTTTTGCTGCTGTTCTCTGCTCTCTGTTTCACCTCGTCTGTGTCTTTTGCTCTTCCTCTGCTCCAACGTGTTGACGGGAACTCATTAAGATACTCTAGCTGAAAGTTTCCCAACTAATCCAGAGCACCTTCTCTGGTACTTGACCTCTTGGTTTACAAATTAAGCAGTAAATGCACACATCGTAACAGTGTGGACAATCATATGTCTCCTTCCCCGTGGCTGCTAAACCTGTCAGTAAGAGAATGAGGGCTGCCGGCACGATCATAGATCTGTGCATAGGCATTATTTTTATGGGAATAGCACTAGTATAGAATTTAGAGACACAGATGAGAATTTAGGGGTTTAATCAATCCCAGAAGAAGAACTTTAGTCTTTTTAAGACATTTGCACTTCTGAGTCTTAGGGTATTAGATCAGATTGGCTACACCTTCAGGGATTTTTACACGTGTGCCTGTGAACTATGAAGAACTTGCTAAAAAAAGAGAGAGAGAAAAGACCGAGAAATATAATCAGGTGTTGAACAGAGAATCCAGAGGCTTATCTGCCTTCTCTTAAACTTAGATGAGCAGAAATCCTTGTGCGTATCTTCTACAAGTAATTCAGAAAATTGTGAGTGGGCAGTCCCCATGTGTATTCTTTATAATTTTCTGATTTATAAAAGAGTTTTTAGTTTCTTGCAATTTTTAAAGCTTCAACACAAAACCACAGACATGCTTTATTGATTTTTTTTTTCCAGCAAGAAGTGCTGTCTAGGCTTCTCAGGGATATCTTTAGAAGCAGCACTTTCCTCTTATATGCACAGTATATCATGGTTATGTAATGTGTAAAGAGATATCGCTGTGCAAATATGCATTTCACATACGTGTGTACACAGTTAGTGAGTGCCACACTGCTACTGTTGCCCATTTGCTTCATTTTTTGATAGAGGAAGTCCTGCGACACATTTTTATTGTCTGAGTTGTAAGCAAGCAGCTATACCTTCATATTTTACATGCTATTCATGTCCCTTCTTCATCCTGCAGTTTGAATGACTAAAAGATCGTTTCGTTGTTTCTCGGTTGTGTCATGTCAACAATGTGATATTAATCGGCTGAAGTTATACATCCACCACCGTGCTATTTTTGCCACACGCACACACTCGCACGTTGCCCGAGAGGTCAGCAGCATAACAGGGTTCTTACTAGGTCGAATTGCTCGGAGGCAGAAGTTAATTTCCAACTCAACAGAGATAAATGGCTTTGTTTTGACCTCCCTTGTTCGCTGGCACAACAAAGACTCTTTGCTATTCTGGGAGAAAAGTACTGTAAATACCTGTAATTTAAAAGTGGCAGTTCATTATTTGGAGTATGAAATGATTTGATTTGGTAGCAGCGATTACCTGGATTTGGTATTGTGTGTCTTTCTGCTAAGCTTAGATAAATTTATATATATTTTTGTTTGTCTGAAATCATTTTCTTCAGTTTTCGGTACAATTTTGAACGATCACGGAGCAACAGAAGAACAAAGGAAAAAAGCTTATTACTATTAACAGCATCGCAGTTCTGTTTGGGGACTGCAAGTGCCTAAGGAGGGTAGATAACTGAATATGCTAATGACAGCATGTTATAATAGAGCAGATAAATACATTGCTTGATCATTTTCTTATAATGTTGTGCTTTTTTTCCGGAAAGGCTCGTTAAGAAGATACTTTTAAGCAATATACATGCATTTCAGTTTAAATATTGTCATTACTGTAGATTATCAGATTGCATGCATCCATACTTACATTTGCTATTTTTAGTGCACTCGTTTCACTCTCAGGTACGGCTACATTGAGTGCTATGAGAGTACCTGGATGCAGGCAAAAAATTTGAGAGCTAAACACTTCTCTGTTCTGTTCACCGTGTTGTACATGCAGCAGAAAAAGCGGCACCATCAGACTATTTCATTTATCTAATTTCAGGACAATACGTCATCAGCACTAGCTAGCTAGCAGTAGCAGATTTGCAGTTGAAACCTCATATTGACTATGATGTAAAGTGATTCAGTGGTTATGCATTTAAGTTAATATGTTTGTTCCAAAGCACAACATGTTGCAAATGTTCGCAAATTGCAGTAGCCAGCAATACAAGCACACTCATTCATTATAAATGTCTCTTTTATTAAGTGCCCTAATCGCTGTGTTCAGTTTGAGACAGTGCTACCTTTCCAAACATATGCACTACCCAAGTAAGGTCACAGTGGACTAAATGAAAATGCACTAAAATAAGTAACCAAACTGAGACATACTTGCCATCGTTGCTTAGCTATTATTAGGCACTTCTATAAGGGAGGGGTTTACTGATAGATCAATTTAATAAAGTAGCGTAATTGAGATTTCAGATGCACGCAAACTCATGTCAAACCTTTGTGGACTCAATCTACTCCCTTCACTTTGATCTATTCAGTCAAGATTATCTCCCTCCAAAACGGTCTCGTCTCCCCGTGTGCAAGATATAATTGAGGTTGTTACATTGTTATATTGATTTGTTCAATTGAGATGGGTTCCCAGTATCTTTGTACGTGTGGTTTATATGAAATTGTAACATAATTTTTGGTTTTTCCTCGTTTCTGGCTGTCAGCATTTCTGCTCAACATTGTGTTGAAATATGTTTAGAAATCTGTCGAGGTCTGGTAATCTGGTAAGGTTTAGTTTAAGTTTATGTATATATATAAGATGTATTAGTCCACCACCAAATGTAAGGTTTATGCCACAGCTACCTTAAATTAGCAGTACTGGTAATTTAATTATGTATGTATTAGGGGTGCAACGATACACAAAATTCACGGTTCGGTTCGGTTCGATACTTTGGTGTCACGGTTCGATATTTTTTCGATACAAAAAAAATGTTCATGCCTTTTTAATTTGTCATTTATTAAAATTATAAATATATATTTTAACTCAAAAGTACAGTTTTTAAATTTAACCCTAACCCTTGTGCGTGTTTTTTATTTTGACAGCGAATGCGCACCTGCAGACTACTTATGTGCAGCCCTGGTTATTTAGCTCGTCATATTGCAGCAACAGAAATTCTTTTGTCCATGAAACCATAAAGCTGCACTTTGTTTTTGCCTTATAGTCTCATTTGTCATAACTTCTCCGTTTTGTGGTAAGCTTTTCTTTGGCTGTCACTTCTTCACCCTGACCTGTCTTATTTGGCTCAGCAGAACTAAAATATATATACTGCTACTTTTACACACGGACTCACATAAGCTCAGCGATTCTCTGCGCGATCAATCTCTCACATGTGTAAGCTTGCTGCGGGAGATTTCACTTGTCATGTTTGCATTGTAAGCTAACGATTAATAAGACGATGTCAGAGGAATTGGTGCACAAATTTTCATCACTCACAGATCAGTGCTGTCGCTCTCTATACACAGTTCGCACGATTGCAAAGTGAAAGCAAAAAAACAAGCGCAAATTCAAACGCGATTTCAATATGTCACATATTGACAGTGGCTCACCGATGCCAATGACATAATTACCCAGCTACATTTCTGAAAGAATGCAAAAGCATTGACATATATTTTTCCTTCCTACAATAGCCCGACGGGCAGGGAAGAGATAGATTTTGGTAGCCCGACTGAAAAAATCGCTAGCCCCAGGACGTCGGGCTAGCGATTTTGCGAGCCCTGTATCTGATTGAGGAATCACTCATCTTTGGAAAAGAGAGTTTATTACAGAGAAATGTCTCTTTCCAAAATAAAAGTTATACTATCCGCTTCTTCTGGGCTATATTCTCAGCAGCATAAGGAGAATCATGTGCTAACAGCTGTCTAAATGACTCGGCTAAAGTTAGTAGCATGCTTGTTGTTTTTGTCTTTGCACTAGGATGATGTCGGCGTAAATGTGCAGTCATATTCGTTGTGTTCCCACTAGTGCTTTCAGGTTAATCTCGTTGAAATGACCTTAACGCCACAACACGGCAAATCTCCGTTAACGAGCTACCGCCGATCGCCCCGTGCATGGGGCTAGACGGCCAACACGTTAACGAGCTAACTGCGCTAACACACTAGTTCCCACCCATGTAATTAAGCATTGCGTGGCACATCCAACATACTGTTTTACTTTAGTCCATGACTCGCTTACCTTCAGGGTCATACGTCACATGAAAACCAAAATAATTCCAAACGCCAGATCTGAATGAGAGTGGTGGAGGTCCATCTTGCAAGGAGAGCTTAACTTCTGTCTCACTAGCTTGCCCTGCGCTCTTCCTTCTGACTATGCTGTCTGTGTTGAGCGCTCAGTGGATCTGCGCTCGACAGTGCAGCCTAGGCGGAGTAGTCGAACACAGATTCACTGAGCGCTCAACACAGACAGCATCGTCAGAAGGAAAGTTGATAAAATAAATTACAAATGTTGTATTGTTCGATACATATGCGTACCGAACCGAAAGCACTGTATCGAACGGTTCAATATCGATACGAATATCGTTGCACCCCTAGTATGTATGTATATATGCATGTAGTACTTACTGTTACTATGGATGCCTGAAATGCATGCTACATTTAAAACAAAGGGTGCACATGTATGGGCTCAAAATGTGGTCATAAATATTTTGTACTTGTAAAAAAGATTTGTATGTGTAAAAAAGATTTGTGTGTGCGTAAAAAAGATTTGTATGTGTAAAAAGAATTTGTATGTGTAAAAAGATTTGTATGTGTAAAAAAGATTTGTGTGTGCGTAAAAAAGATTTGTATGTGTAAAAAAGATTTGTGTGTGCGTAAAAAAGATTTGTATGTGTAAAAAAGATTTGTGTGTGCGTAAAAAAGATTTGTGTGTGGACTTAGAAAAAAAACCCCTGCAAGTTACAAGTACGGATTTTTGACCCTATTTTTCTTCCCTTCATCTGATTGGTCAATGTCACATCAATCACAAATGTAACAATCCAATCAGAGAACAGATGGGTTTGGCTGTCGAGGGGCGCTTTTTTTGAACTGCAGGTCTTTGAAGGGAATAAATGCCCTTTTACATGCCAACCCAGCATTTTCCTTCATCACCACGAAGGAAAACAGTCTGTGGTCGTCCGAGTTTGGTGATTTTTGTGTCACAGGTCTACGTGTTTAATACAGGGACTTCCACAGCCTTTTCAACAGCGCTGCGGGGGCGGGCAGTGTTTTGGAAATGACAGTCTTCATTACAAAGCTTTCTTCGTTATGAATTAGCATACATGTTTTTATTGAACATTTGAAGAACTAGCAAAAAAAAACTCTTGTAGAGGACATAAAGTCAGAGATAGAAAAGACAAGGAGCAGGTGCATCTAGTACAGGTAGAGCTGCTGCAAAAACCCACAGAGCCCAGCAGCCAGCGTAACAAATTCTGGATCCTTTGCTTTTAGTTAGCATTAGCAGCGTATCCTGCATCCGATGTGAAAGGACTTTTATGCTGCGCACTGTGACTCACAGCAATGGTCCTGGGTCAGCCCTGACTTTGTGTTAAATTAATCCTAAAGTAATAATGTTATTTCTAACCACTGATATACCACAACTTTATCCTTTCAACAGCTACTGAAAGTTAGGGGACCTAGCTGCTATCGGATATTTATATAGCGATCCTCCAGCTTCAAACGGTATCACCCTTCAAGGACCTGCAGTTCAAAACAGCGCCCCTCCGACAGCCAAACCCATCTGTTCTCTGATTGGATTGTTACATTTGTGATTGACATGACATTGACCAATCAGATGAAGGGAAGAAAAATAGGGTCAAAAAGCCGTACTTGTAACTTGCAGGGGTTTTTTTTCTAAGTCCACACACAAATCTTTTTTACGCACACACAAATCTTTTTTACACATACAAATCTTTTTTACGCACACACAAATCTTTTTTACACATACAAATCTTTTTTACGCACACACAAATCTTTTTTACACATACAAATCTTTTTTACGCACACACAAATCTTTTTTACGCACACACAAATCTTTTTTACACATACAAATCTTTTTTACGCACACACAAATTCTTTTTACACACACAAATTCTTTTTACACATACAAATCTTTTTTACGCACACACAAATCTTTTTTACACATACAAATCTTTTTTACAAGTACAAAATATTTATGACCACATTTTGAGCCCATACACATATTGTAAATGACTGTTGTGCTCTCAATTATCACCTTGCATTCTCCCTCACTGCCCACCACACTGCTTTAGCACTTATTAGGGGCACATACTTGAGGCTCAGCCACACAGTTCACCCTCAGCCCACATTTTGCTGGTAATGAGCTTGACGGAGGAGACAGAAGAAGACACAAATAGATCATTGAGTGGTGACCCTGCTGAATGCCAGCGTGGTGGCTTGTATTGATTTGTACTCTGAAAATATGGCAAAGATGAAACGATACACATTTTTAATTATCATGTGACCTTACTTCCTATTATTTCTGGAAGATTTTGTTGCTGCATAACTGGCGTCTGTTTCTTTGTTGGGTTTTGATGATCTGGTTAGCTCAGTCAGCAAAAGCATTGCATTGGAAGGCACCTTTTCTTTCATGATGTCACATCATTATATGAATTGCCCAGCTTGAACATGAAACAACAACAACAGGCTTTCTTTTGCTCTTCTGCCAGTTTCCGTTCTGTTATTTATAATGTAAAAGCGAGTGCATACCCTTTTGTCACAGCAGCTAGTATACTGCATGGCACTGCATGCAAACACCCTTACTTCTATTCCTGCCATACAGGCAGCCAAACGCCACAGCAGCTCATAATGTTTGGTCATTTAAACTGACACTGAAAATAACCTCCCTGAAATATTACTGCTTGGCGACTGCTGCACTTTAGCGACAAACAATAGTTAAGCTAATGAGTGCTAACATTGGCTATCGTACATAGAAAAGAAAGCAGCAAGACTGCATATTTGAAAAACAGGAACAATTTTTAGCTTCTGTTTTTTTGTGTTTCCTCATTTGTTGATTAACAAATTAAGGTTGACAGCCATAATTAGTTGGATAAAAGTGTAAGGCACCTGGTCTCTAGGCGGCTAGTGAAAAATGTGTATTTCCCAGTTGGCTAGCGAGTGGTTGCTAGAGATTGCTTGCTGTTGCTAGGTGAAACTGGGTGCAACGATGTAAATAGGCTGCACTGAAAATCTTTAGTTTGCGTTTGGTCACGAGCCCATAGTTTGCATTGGAAGACGGCGTAAACACTCGCCAACTGCCTGCTAAGCGGTAGAGAAACTGTAAAGAGTGTGACATAAACCGCAAAAGGCTACTGCTCCTGTTCAAAGTAACCATGTCGATTTCAGTGATACGGCAAATCTTTTACTTTGAAAGTTGCTTCCAGTTTGCATCACACCTTTTCAGGTTTCACTGCTGCTCAGTCTAGCTAACAAGCAATTGTAGAGAGGTTAGCATCCTCCTAGGGCTGTGCAATATGACCAAAATCTCATATCCCGATATAAGACAATTATCGTCCCGACAACGATGTATATCACCAAAAGTTTACTTTTTCTGTAAAGTCTGTGAATCTTGGGCAACTCAACTTGCGTGAAGTGTTTTCAGCTGGGCGTCGTGTACCTGGAGCCAAGTGTTAGATAGGTTGAAACGGCTGCAATTTTCTTTGTGAGTATTTATTACATGGCGTGATGCGGGGAAAAGGCTGTTCTAAGGTTTATTTTTTAGCACCTGACAGCTCTTTTTAGCTTCTCGTCCGTAAACACTCTGCATACTATTTCACTCGATTCCGTTTATTTTGAAAAATCTCAATAGCATCTGAAGCTTTATTGCGAAAGGTTTATGTGGGAAATAAACAAGTGGACGGTGGAGCCACGCAACATGTTTTTCCGTCGTTGTTGCTAACGACAACGCATAAAAACAGTCGGTTGTCTGTCCGTAGTGTGGTTATATTAAATATAAGAGACAGAGAGAACTTTAAGAAATTCTAGAGTGACTATCGAAATGATGAAAAATATTGCTGTAAACGGTTTATTTTGCGACACCACGAAACAAACGATAGCGTAAAATGAAACGGTAGACGTTTTTATATCGTGATCCGAAATATATCGTTATATCGAACAGCCCTACGTTCTCAATGCAAACGACGGGCAACCACAGCAATCTGCTATCAACCAAAGCAATCACAAGGAGGTTTTTCATTTAGCTTCCTGTTTGTAATCAGCTTTTCCCCAGCAGACTAACAGTCTTAGGTGTGAGTGTTGTTTGAAGGAATTAAACTAATTTTACATTTTGCATGAAAATTGATGAAATTGACTTAAAACAGGCTTATGTTCGGACCTTAATAAAAGTTTATGTTCTCTATTTTAAAACTGAAATTCCATCCATCCATCCATCTTCTTCTGCTTATCTGGGGCCAAGTCACTGAGGCAACAGTCTAAGCAGAGAACCCTAGACCTCTCTCCCCATCCATCTCTTCCAGCTTATCCGAGGAAACACAGAGGCGTTCCCAGCTGAGAGGCCTCCACCCAGTGGCACATGCCCGGAACACCTCACCTCACCAGGAGGGATCCTGGTCAGAAGCTTAAACCAATTGAATTGGTTTCTTTCGAAAAAGGAGAAATTAAAACTGAAATTACCTATTGGATATATACACAACCATCTTCTTCTGTTTTCTTCTGATCTACTACAGTGATATTCAACTTGACTGCGTGAGGCTTTCAAGTTCTGTTACAATGTATCCTGGCACCAGCCGACTGTAAAACAGTTCAAGAAACCGTTGGATGGATTTCATTTAAAGTCCCATGTTGCTTTAAAAACTGGGCTGTTGGCGGGATCTGTTATTCATTAGACGTGCCTGTCAGATGATATTGGATCAAAACTCACAGTTATTGAGGAATTAAAAAATCCAAGCATAGCACATCACGAAGACAGGTGGCTGCCAGCCTGTTAATGATACACAGAAACCATAAGTTGTCTCCCACACGGGATTGTGTGAGCTGCAGGATGCAGTTGGAACTGATGATGCTCTGCTGGCTTTGGTATGAATACACTGAGAAGATGCTGACCATACCAGCATGGCGTATTCTCCTTTGTGCTGTCTTTGCTCTACCTGTGCTTGCTATGATTAAGTTCTCAGCTGTTTAAGTAAGGTTCTGTGTTGTGAGGGCTGCAGTCTTGCGGTCTTAAGAGATGTGCTCGTTGTTCATACACAGGAAGATTTTCACAAGGAGGCAGCACAAATACTGAGCTGTGGGATTTACTTGTCAACTGCGTTTAAAACACGTGCGAGATAACAAACGGTGGATGCAGTAATGGTTAAAAAAAATATATATAATATATCTGCGGTATTTGGTCGCTGACAGCTTAATGCACATCATCGTCTGAAAGCTAGCTAGGAAATAAATGGAGACAGTCGGATGAGTGCTTGTGATATTCAGCTTTCTCACTCCAGCCGATCATAGAGAAACGTTTGCTTCACCGTATGCTGGGAGTGCAACTTAAATTGCAACCTATTATGTCAGAATGCAGAGTTGTAATTGGCATTTCTTCACATTTCAACAAAAGTCTCGGTGTCCCTTTTAATGTCAGGAGAAACGGTGAAAGCAAAACTGAAAAACAAACAGTCTCATCTAACCTAAAAGGGAACGAAATGTGGCTCAGCATTAGCATTTGAAATCTGCAGTTCCTCACTCAGCTCCGAGCTTCTGTGTCTGAAAGTACAGAGCACAGTTTGGAGATTTAACTAAGCACGAGAACTCGGCTCAATTCCCAAAGCAGCCGCCAACCACCCAACTGCACAGCACTTTTGGAAAATAGACACACAGGTAACTGATTTCTCCGCTGACAATGCAACAGAAGAAAAAGCTTGCTCTATCATTCCAACCATCTGGAAGTCTGGCTCAGACTTGAGGCTGATGTGTAACTTTTAATTGGAGAGACAGTGGTGGGAGGCAGAAGAGTAGGAAGGAATGATCCCAGTGGATAGACAGGCAGCGCCTGCTGCCAGATGGACAACCTGAGTTTGCTGGTGTGTACACCATTTTATTGTCAGGCCAATGTGATCTGTGCTCTGTTTCTAAAGCGCTTGATGGAGAGCCATTGCTTAGTCCAGGGCATCCCAAGTGCTGCAAAATGATGTTATTTTCACTGGCAGGATTAGGCACAGGCAACGCTTGTTTTCTGTTTCCAAAAGAAAAAACATTAGGTGGAACTAACCGTTTACTGCATCCTTCGTACAAACCCATTAAGTTAGGTAAAAAATTTCAATTTCGATTTAAATCAGGGCCATCCTTATTTCCCATCTTCTACATCTCTGCATTATATACTGTCACAATGTTAAATAATGACTTCAGAGTGTCTACCAATAATCCTTATGAGCTCAGACTTCAGAGTGTACTATAATAAATGTGCTGTTTCAGACAGTGTTTTCTAACACTGAGAACAGAAATCTTTATTAATGGTCATCTCAGGCCAACTCCTCTGACTGTGAGCACAGCAGCTCCACCCACCTGGTTTTCAAACCTCAAGTTTTAAAGTGGCGACCAGTCAGAAGAAAGCTGGCTTAAGGATAGCAACATGGCTAATTACAGACAGAGGCTGAGCAGCTGCACACTATAGGATACACTATATGAACATGAGTTAATATAGTGTATATAGTGTACCTCTTTATCTTTGAATTCAGATGTTTACAGTCCCATTGCCGGGGCTCCGTAATGTAGTGGTTTATACAGTCGGCTAACAAGCGAAAGAGCCCCAGCTGTGTCAGGAGGGGCATCCGGTGTAAAAAATCTGCCAAATCAAACATGCGGAGCTACCCGCTGTCATGAAGCCTTGCTTTTCAGTCCCATTGCACAGGTGTATGAAATCAAGCACTTATCCATGCAGTAAAGAAGAACTCACTGAATTCGAGTGTGGTGCTGTGATAGGATGCCACATTGGACACAAATCAGTTCATTAAATGTCTTTCCTCCTAGATATTCCACGATCAGGTGTAAGTGATAATATTGCAGTATGTAGGAACCACGGCAACGAAGTGGCAGACCATAGAAAGCATCAGAGTCCTGAGGTGCATAGTGACTCAAAAACAATGTGCCGGCAGCTTCATGGCGTGGGGTTCAAACAACTCCTGTGGCTGTAATGTGTAGATGTCCCTGTATTTTCCCCATGTAGGGTTATATTAAACTGTGAGTCATGCAAAGCTACTCTAGTAGGATCCAGAAGTACCGTTTTGTTAGAAATGATTACAATTGGTTTCCTTTTAATGATGTAGAATTAATTGATAATTGATTGGGTTGCTATATGGAATATATGTGCCAGAGTCATGTAAGCATAATACAGTACAGTGTGTTTTTCATTATAAGATGATGCGGCTAAATTATAAAGATGGCAGATAGTGGCAGAAATGTGGTTGCTCTCTAATTTATGTATGAGAGACAGAGTTTGGAAGGTGTGCTGTTGGTTTGTCAGTATGATCAGTTTTAGTTTTGCAAACTTCTCATTGTGAACCTGAGTATAAACAAGCAGTTGTGCAGCAGTGGGTGCCTTCACATTTATTCAGCCTCCATGCAAACCCTGCTGTGCATGAAGCTCCGACAAAAGTCGAAATGTTGAAATAACAAATCCTGTGCTGGGTGGCCGTGTTGTGCAGAGTTGTACTATATCAACTTTTCCAGCACTCTTGTTCCCCGCTATTTCAAAATATGTTAATTTTCATGAGTATTTGTAATACACTAAAGTAGGTGGCTTCCACATCCAAAACTACTAGCTGCCACCAGAGTTGTTATAGGTTTGTATTTTTCACTGGTTACTCATGGGTTTGTTTAGAGCTATTTCTTTTATTGCAGAAAAATGTGTAGATTTAATTTAGATTTCATCTTTCTGTATTATTATCTGAGTGGTCAGGAACATGATTTAGCAATTTCAGAACAGGCGTTACTGTAAACAAACAACTGACTCAGAGTTGTGTTTAGACTCCTGTACCAATGCCCAAAAATACTTGTAATTTTTACAAGGAAGACTAAAATCTGTGACATTATTTTCATTTTTTGTGTGTTTTTCAGTAAGTATTGTAAGCGAATACTTGCAATATTGTAGTGGTATGTTATATATTGGATATATTGGCTAGTGCTTGTTAAAAGTCAAAATGGCTAACTGTAACACTGTATACCAGTGTGAAAGGCATTTACACCAATATACTGGATTTTCATCTTTATAATGAAAGGCAGAAAACATCAGCCCTACCCTGTAACACACAATACGATACTATAAAATAGCTGTATAAAGTACAGTATCCATATGCAGATATTTTAATACCCTATTAAGAGCATTGCGAGTAAATATGTAAAATCTGTGCTACAGCAAAGAATGAGCTGCACAGTTATAAGGAAAGCTTGACGGCTGTTAGGGTGAAAATGAACTAAAAACAGTGTGAGCAGTGCCTGGTTCGAGAGTTTTGAAACCGACAGTCTGACATAAAATCAGAAAACGCTCTGGAGTCACCTGGCTCCTCGCACCCCTCCCTCTCTTGCTCCATTCACCAGGCTCCTCGAGCGTGTGTGTGTGTTTTTCTTCATTTCACACCTCCCTCACACTGCATATTCATTTTTCACTATTGCCTTTCCGCTACCACCCCACCCCCACTCCACGCCCAACCTCAAACCCCCTTGACGTGGGCATTCAATTTGTACTGTATGTTTCATTCCTGCTCATATTTAAATGTATTTCATGTCGGCTGCTTTTAATTAACTCGCTGTATATGCGGGGTGGGGGTGGGGGTGGGGGGTGCAGACAGACAGATAAAAACTCCTCACATCCACCAATGAGTTACACTGGCAATCATTTACCACTTAGACAGTAGTGAAGAAGCCCCCTGTTTGTTGCCCCGGCAACCGGTGCCTTGGTGATTGATTCCTCGCCAGTGTGGCATCGCTGCAGGGAATAGAGCGTGTGAGCTTAGCATGCTTGCTACATCTTTCTAATTAAAATGGGATTACAGAGTCATCGCCGTTGTATGTTCAAACAAATGCAAGGCTGTGAAAGAAATCAATTTTGGTAAATGTCAAGGCTGTTAAATACAACAAATGTAAGCGAGCTCAATGCACCGACTTGGACACTCTGAGTCTACGTGAAGGGTGTGTTTCCGTACGATTTGCATGTCGGGCTCGCGGTGATTGACAGTCCAGAAGTCGCGGCCTTGATTGACAGCGCCGGGATCACGTTAGGTAGCGCAAATCGACAAGACGCAACAATTAGTCTGCTAATCAGAAAATAGTCTCCAAATTGGAGCTTAATGTACACTTTAAATGAACAGCGCTTTCTTCGTGTAATTGGATTAGACAAGTCAATCATATCTGTGTAGTTTACACTGTAGTGTCTCAGAGCGCTGCGTATCGAGGGGGCAGCGCCGCTCCCCCTGCAAAGCATCGCTTCATTACTTCAGATTTTACCATGGCTGTTTGCACTTATGCCAATGGGACAGTGAAGCACTCCGATATTATGTTTCAAAACACG
Source organism: Mchenga conophoros (assembly GCF_057382185.1). Classification (NCBI taxonomy): domain Eukaryota; kingdom Metazoa; phylum Chordata; class Actinopteri; order Cichliformes; family Cichlidae; genus Mchenga; species Mchenga conophoros. Next base: position 70,381,066 of record NC_140528.1, read on the forward strand.
ATTGTACTTACATGTGAATGAGAAATGAGATACTAGACACTGCGGCAGAGGTTGGGGAAATAAAAATTCAGTGTGCTGTGGCAGCATTTAAAATGCTTCTGCAGAACCGGTGGCTCCATTTTATTTATGAACAACAAAGCCTGTGTCGCTAATTGTTTATCCTAGTGCTACCTTTGCCTTCTTTTCTAAACACATACAAGAACTTGTTTCCTAGTTATGCCCCCTTGTAGCATGTTGTTCAAGGCCAAACTATGACTTCTTTTTTTCTTGTTGGTTTGTGTTATTGTTGTGACAATTGTGCGCTTGAGAATTCCGGTCTTTAGTTTGTAATTCATAAATTTTAGTGCGCTTTTGAACCCCGCGACAAACCCAGAGTGACTCTACATGTCCTCAGCGTAAAAAAAAGAGAGAAAAAGCAAGATAGAGTAAGCGCTAGTCAGCGAATGAGCAACTACAGATAGAACAGGAGTGTGACATACAGAGTAAAAGAAAAATGAGGTCTCGAGGTTTTCAAATTTCAATCACTACAATGCAGTTACTTAGGTGTAACTGGTGTAACACAGTGCCTTGGGCCTGTTCCCAAGCGGAGCTCTTTGGCACCGGCTGTGTGGGATGTGCCATTACAGCAAAGGTAATAATAGACCAGGGAATTTATAATGTGATGCTTTTTACGTGCCTATGAAAGAGAGCCTGAAAGCCCGAGACTGCTGGCAGGAAAAAAAAAATCATGTTTGGTTGTAAACGACGGAAAGCCTGTTATTGCCTGATATGTCATGCAGGTGAAACATATATTAAACCTCTCATGAAGGACCTCTGCAGCGGAACACATTTTAATTCTGCCCTTGTAGAAATGTGAAGCGGGTCTACCTGCAAAGCTGAGGTGTAGCACGAGTAAGGCATACCTCTACTATATCATCGCACCAAGCAGGGGTTTTTACAGGGCTCCCCGTGGCTAACAAACTACTCCCTGAAATGAAAGTGCAGTTACAGCCTTATGAGACACAGTGCTTGGATTAAGCATAAATCACACACCTTCTTCTGTTGCCCTTTCAATCTGCGCTCAGATTGGCCACCTGACTTTTGTGTGCTCAGCAAGCGCGCTAACTCATTCTTTTCCTTTGTGTTATGAGAGAAAAATGAGAACTTGGAGCAGAGGCAAGTTTTTGTTTTTGTGCGTGCAAACTAAAACCTATTTGTCTGAATAACATTCAGCATGCTACATATTTGATTCAGTTGGTTTAATACATGCACAAAGCTCTGATAAACATAATTGTCTTTCAACAGGAAATGGCTGATAAAAAAACAAACATGTAGCTGTAGGGCTGATTTACGCAGCCCTGTTTCTTAAACATGTAAATTAAAAAAACACAATGCAGTGATTTGGAAATAAGTCAAATCTAGCATTTATTTGGAAATATATAAAAAAGTAATATTTCAACCAAAAACTTATATTGTTTTGTTTTTTTGTCTGTTTGTGTTTTTTAAAATTGGCTAAAATTTAATGCTAGCTGTTTACCACCATGTTGCATCACCTCCTCTTTAATCAACACTGTAAGCTCTTGGGGACTAAAGAGCCCAGCTATTGTAGTTTTGAAAGCAAAATGTTTATGATTTAGCTTGATGAAGGATTTTAACAGTTTGTGTGGACTTATTTTCGGAGTCTAACATGTTAGCGCTGTAGGTTTAGCACCCAGATTTTTTATTTATTTAATTATGTATCACACTAAGTGTACCATGTGCAGAATGTGGCTTTTATCTGGCCTTCTTTCATAAAAGACATCATCTTTATGACTCGTTTGTATATGCGTTAGGTAAAAAAAAGCATCACTTTGGGGAAGAAAGGTGATTAAGTGACTCTGAATGTGATACGGTTGTTGGTCTGAGTAGTTCACAATATGCTGACCTTCTGGGATGGATTTTCCCACACAAAGAGAATGGTCGGTAAAAGTGAAAATATTCAGCGAGCAGCAGTTCCCTGGATAAAAACGCCTTGTTAATGTAAGAGGTTGATGATAGGAAGGCAACAGTAACTCAAATCACCACTTGATAAAACCAACGTATGCAGATGAGCATCTTTGAACACACAACATGTTGAACGTTGAAGTGGATGGGCTAGAGCAGCAGAAGACCACACCATGTGCCACTCTTGCCAGTTCACTACAATTCACACAGACTGATAAAATTGGAGAGTAGAAAATATAAAGGCCTGTATTAAGTTTTTCATTAAACATTTAAGTGATTCAGAGAAGGCTTGGGAGAAAGTGATGTGGTCAGATGAAACCAAAATCAAGCTATTTGGCGTCAACCCAACCCGACGTGTTAGGAGAAAGAGAAATGCTGACTATAACCCAGAGAACAGCATCCCCAAATTCAAGCACGAAGGTGGAAACGTTGTGCTTTGGGGCTGTTTTTCTGTTGGATGTACTTTAAAATATTGGACGAGAACCTCCTTCCCTCAGCCAGAACACTGAAGATGGGTCATGGATGGGTCTTCCAGCATGACAGTGAGCCAAAACATACCATCAAGGCAACAAAGGTGTGACTAAAGAAGGTCATGGAGTGTCCTAGCCCGTCTCCAAACCTCAATCCTATAGGAAATCTGTGGAGGGAGTTGAGCCAAGAAACCTGACGCATAAAGAGTTTCTGTAGACCAAAATCCTCAAGACCAACTACAAGAAACATCTCACTGCTTTGCTTGGGAAACAAGAGTTTCTCCACCAAGTACTAAGTCATGTTTTGTTTGGGGATCAAGTGCATATTTCACTCATTGACATGCAAAACAATTTATAACTTGTATGTAGTGTGTTTTGGTTAGTCTTTCTCTATGACAATATCATAATAACGACTTGTCAGTCCTTTGTAAGTGAGCAAACATACAAATTCAGATGGGTTTCAAAAAATAATTCCCCCCATGTACATATGATAGATGCTGGCTTTTGAATTTTGTACTGATAACAAGTAAGATAGACCCAGGGTGGTCACAGGACCTCAAAAAGTCTTAATATTGATTTAGGCAGCTCGGGCATGAGGCTGGCAGTACAAGATGATGAGGAGGATAAAGAAAAAGGCCTGGTTAGCCAACATGCTTGTTAGACTATTCAGCTGGGAGGTTTAAGAACTTGTTGGTTTGGAATACTAATTACATTTGGTTAACACAATTAAATAATGACATCAAACTTCACCAAATACGTTCATTTTAGATAGAATAATCCTTTAATTGTCCCAGAAGGGGAAATTTGGTTGTATCAGCAGCAAAAAAACACACATATACAAAAAAGAACAGGACAGAACAGAAAACATGATTGCAGACTCATTCATTTATTGTGTGGTTTTAAGACAAACTGTCCTTTAGTGTTTCTGCTGGCAATGACATGCACTGCAAAGCTACCTGTTTATAGTTACTGATTGAGTAAAAGCATGTGTTATGCATGAATTAGAACAATTATCCTAGAAAGTGCCAAATGCAGTGCTACCTGCTAGTTAGCATAGTAGCGTGCTGATAGCGAGGCTGTAATGCCCGACAACAAAAAGATATATCACACACTGTAAGAGACTATCCTGCCAGCATTGTCAGAGTTGTGCCTTGAAATGAGCCCAATGCCATTCTACAGACTAAAAGAAAGGAAATAGTGACACATCTGTATAGTCACATCTTCCCCAGGATAACAGGAGACTGAATGACGGTTTATCCGGCTGGAGGAGAATGATAGTGTGTGTTTCTTTTCCCTTTTGGGGTGTTTGTTAAATATCACACATACGTGTGTGCGAACAGCGTCAGGTTCGCTCTCCTCTTGAGCAGAGAAGAAAACCATCTGGGATTGTGTTTGTGTTAAGCAAAGTGCAACGGTTTTCCTCTCCCTCATTCACACAGGCGCCTGGCATCATGCAGGGACTAATGTGGAATCTAAATCTGGACCTTGTTGATAGAAAATGGCAGGTCACACTGTTTGGCATGTGACTCTCACAAACCCCAGTGCAAGCAATGGTGCTAATAGATAATTGCCAGCATAATAGGAGGTGACATATTGCATGATGTCAGACTCGGAGCCGACGACTTTGCCTGCGGGTAGCTCCGCTTTACTTCAAAATCTCCACGTTTTAGATTTTAGGTTGTCAGATAAAACTGAAAAATGATGTGTTGTAATTTTTATAAAGCTTAGAGTGAATCTAGACTCACCATTACCTCCAGTGTAACAACTTAAACTGCAGTATGTACAAAACAGTGCATCACATGAGTATCAAACTTTCTCGCCTTTTCTGAATTTGTACCTGGATAGGACCAATTTATGTGCAAACCTCTTATATCTTTGCTCGCACACGCACGCACGCACGCACACACACGCTGACTCCTCTCTTACACACACACACACCCTCAACATAGCAGTTTGCTGTGGACTCACACTGCCTCCCTGCACCTCCCACTCATCCTACTGATTGGAGTTGTCAGGAGTCAGAGGGTCACAGTAGAGGATGTCAATAGGGCTCATTCACAGACACGGAGAAGCACATACGCACACTCAGACTGGCGCACACACACACACACACACACACACACACACACACACACACACACACACACACACACACACACACAGATACACTGGAAAGCCATAAAGGAAAGAAGCAGACAAAATGACAGACAATAATACAGTCCTATCTTAATCATGTATAAACACACCCCACAATCACCCCATCATGTCAATAGCTGTGTATCAGCTCCGTCTCCCACTCACTGAAGCCGTGCACGGCAATGCAAGTGAAGAGCATTCAATTTATATTCATTATTCACCAGTCAGCTGCCTTGATTTCAGTGATTGGATATACCCTCTGCCACCTCCCACCCCCTATTTCTTCTGTCCCATGGGAAGGGTTCTTGTGTGGCTAATTTAGTGTGTATGACTGCATGCCTGTGTGTTTAATGGTGCTTGGTGTGTCTCAGCAAGAGGGCTATTGGGATACATGATGACAACACAAATGATTGGATGGTTTTGTTCAGGACTTATCTGCAGAGAGAAGTGGTGTGTGACACTGCAGATTCTGGTATCGGTCCAATACCGAGTAACTTCAGGGCCGGTATCAATACTGAATTTCATACTGTTACTTTATCCGCCCACCTCTAATGGTGATACCAGCTTCTTAGATGACAGTCTAGGTTCTCTGTCATTCACATCATGGTAGTCGTGATAGCTTGAAAAAAAGGCAGATGGGCTTCTCTAGCGCCTCTCAGCCAAGAGACTTCTTCACTTCCAGAACAACTTGTGGACAGTCTCAGGTAAAAGCAAACAAACAAAATAAAACGCTAGTGGTCCAGCTGCCTTCTTTTCATGCTTTGAAGACATTTCATGAAAATGTCCAGCGACCAGGTTTTCCCTCATGCAGAAGTAGAGCTGGGCGATAGAACGATAACGATATGTATCGCGATATAACTTTTACTCGATAGAGAAATTAAGCTATCGCGATAGACCTCGCCGCTCTTGTCCTCTTAAAAAAAAAAAAAAAAAAAGGTCAGCCAATCCAAATTAAGTAGCGCAGAGCCGAACCAATCACAGCCGCAGCGTCACGTCGCGTGACTTGTTACGTACAGCACAAGTGCCAAGGCGCACGTGTGTTTGTTTGGGAATGGAGCCAGCGCGTAATGGAGGAAATGAGTGTGCCGACTAGAAAAATCAACCGAGCGTGACCGAAGAGAAAACAGATGATGGTTCCAGTGCCGGAGAGATTGTCGAACGGAAGAGCCATAGAAGTTCCGTAGTGTGAAGGTATTTCGGCTATTTCAAGTCTGACAAAAAACAGAGTAGCTGCACTGTAAATTGTGCCGAAAGCAAGTCTGGAAATACAATAAACTGGTGCATGCGTCACACTGTGCGCCACGTTATTGTTTCGGTGAAATGAATTTCTACAATACTGTTACTGTTAATTCTACTCTCTGCAGTGTTTAAATGCTTACATATACACACAGTTACTGTCCCTCCACACATACGACTCGGTTCTGCTTCTATGCCCCAGCTTTGTTTACTTTTTCCCACCGAGGCTTCTAGACTTCTGATTGGCCAACATTTCTGCACGGTTAGGATTCTAGCGCCACCTGCTGCTTTGGCATGTTCATAGCAGCGTTTTCTTTCATTTCTCCCTTTATGTGTGGACGGGATTATTTTTTAAAACGAAAACGGAAAATCTCAGTTTTCAAAAATACCCGTGTACGTGTGGACGTAGCCTCAGTCTCTGACTGGAAGCGCTAATTCGTCATTCGGCTTTTGTCAGACTAAAGTAACTGTTAAAACTGTTTGAAAAGCTCAGCTATACAACAAGGAGAGATTGAGAATTTCCTTTTAGTTTTCAGTTTATTTGATATTGACAAAAGTTAGTCAGTTTTGTCTGTTCTTCTGTAAAACAAACTAAGATTTATTTTTAGAATTAATACTTTGTTTCTAAGTGGAATTGACAATTTAGTCTGTTTCGTTTGTTCTATTTTGAAACTTAAACGCTTTAGCGGCTGCCTTTTGTGTAGTTTGCAATATTTGCCTTTATTTATCTGAAAAAGTCTCATGTTCCTTAAGTACATCTACCCTGTTGAACTTATTATGGGAAATAAATATTTAAATAAAAACAAGCTGCTGATTATTTCACATTTTACTTGTGAGCAACGGCACATTTAAATCTTACAAATATAGTTATTTGGCTTATATCGTGATAGATATCGTTATCGCCTGAAATGAAAAAAACATATCGTGATATGAAAAAATCTCATATCGCCCAGCTCTATGCAGAAGTAATCTCGTTTGTGTCACGGCGACGGATGGCCGGTACTGAATAGGACTCAGGTGCAGAAACCCAGAGCGGAGACAGTAGATGATTTAACAGTTTATTACGGTTAAGTGCAAGGGGGAAAAAAAGGGAAACGTGGCAAAGACAGAAAATGACGAGATGTGGAGCCTTGGTGTGGCGTGCCCAGGGGAACGTGGCTAGGGCGAGGGAACGAGGCCTGAGAAGTGGAACGGAGCTGAGTGGGGAACAGTCACACTGAGGGGAGAGGATATAGGAGTTAGGCAGGTAGTGAAGGCAGCTCAGAAGTGGCCAGTATAAGAGCAGCAATTCTTACTTGCAGTTAGGGACCTGGAGTGTTTGAGAGGGGGATGATGAAGATCCAGGGGAGGCTGAGTGGCGTGGAAAGGCTGACCTGAGATCTGGGGCTCCAGATGGAGTGTGATGGCAGGAGGGCAGGCAGGTGAGGCACAGAGGGATTTCCAAAATGATCACTAGGTATCCCGAGTCCGGAGGTGGAGTGAGCCAGGGTGGGTACAGCAACTGTAGCACAAAAGAGTCTTTGTTAGTAAGATAAATCACAGCGAGAATTTGAAACACAAGACCTGTTACCAACATGGGTTGATGACGAACTGGCAGTGAGTGAACATCGATGTGTGGTTTAAATCCCTCTGGCTTGATAGCCTGCAATAGGCTCCAGGTGTGCAGGAGCTGGAGTTGGCCCTGCCCAGGGGCGGATCCCAGGTCAGTTCAGGAGCCTAATGGAAACTCCAGCCACCCACCGTAGACCATGACAGTTTGAGAAAATCGATGCCTTATTTTCTGAAGTACTTGAAGGAAAGAGGGTGAACACACAGTCAATGTTGTACTATGTATGATTATCCCATTTTTAAGTTTAACCTCCTACAAAGAGTTTTTAAAAAAACCTTTTAAGTCTGCTCGCTCCTCCACACTATGGTGAGTTTATTGCCTAAATGAGACAAGAAGCAGGCAGGCAAGAGGAAAATAGATAATTGTTAGACATAGGACAAAATAATATTACCACAACATACCTGACACTGAGTGTCAACACAATGAAACTAATTCCACCACCAATTTGACTGACCAGACTTACCACTGCGGACACAGAAATGCAGTAAAATACACTTCCTGCTTTTTGGCTACTTTCCTGTCTTGAATTGAAGAAGCTTCTCGGATGAGAGGTGAAATGTCTTCAAGTAGGGCTGCTCGATTATGGCAAAAATGATAATCACGATTATTTTCACTGAAATTGAGATCTCGATTTTTTGACGATATTTATTTAACCCTTTAAGACCTACCATAGAACCAAGTCCGCCAGAGCTTTTTTTTTTTTTTTTTACATGCTGTAGTGCCATTTTTGGGAGCATTTCAAGTTGCTATACATCAATACAACTGTTATAGCCCATATTTTAATAATATGTATGCATTAAGTCCATAGTAATTACATTAATTGCAAAAAAGTGCAATAAACTACAAAAAAATTGAAAATCGTTTTTGTTTTTTTTACATATATTTCTACTTGGAGAAATTTAAGAGGCTTATCCCTCAAAACTTTAAATACAAAAAAAAAAATAGTTTCCCACCACAGGAAATTTATTTTGAGTGTCTTCATAGTTTTATTTTGGAGATACAGCAATTTTTATATACTGCAAGAAAAACAAAAAACAATCCTATGATGCAAATTTGCAAAGAAAACAGCATGTGCATCAAAATAAAATATTTCCAGCAGTGCAATTTGAGTTCTAAGCACCCCAGAAACTATTCAGAAAAGTATAGAGTCAAACATGACTTATAAAAACATGTCATGTTTGACTCTATACTTTTCTGAATAGTTTCTGGAATGCTTAGAACTCGAATAGGCTTTTAAGGCCTACAAGTAAAAAACTACATTTTCTGCGAAAATGACGTCACTTCCGGTTCCGGACAGGAAATGGCGGACATGCGATAGTTCCAGTTGACGTCTTTTTCAATGTGGGAAGTGTTACAAACAGCTGATCGGATCGGCAAAGTGTGTTTCTGGAATATTATGTTTTTGTTGCTGCAAGCGCTGTTTATGCAATTTTTCCAAAGCTTTATGTGGAAGGAAACCGTGACCGAGGACAAGCTGATGGCATAAGATGTAAGTACAACTCCTCTGGTTTCATATGCAAAACAAATTATTGCGCTAGCTTACGCGGTTCCGGTTCTACAGGGATTTAAAGGGTTAACAATAACAATGTATTGAATAATGACTTTAAAAAATAATATAAAATAGTGTGCAAATATTGATAACAGTGCAAATGTTTGCAATATAAAAAATAAATGAAAAATGTAAACATCTATATTTAGTGAACTTTGCAGTGTAGCTCTGTGGTGCAGCTATGACACCGTAGCAAAGTTTACACACTGTCTACTTGATCCACGTCTAACTCCGCCAACCCATAATGTTTCCACACCACTGAAGTTTTTTTTTTTACCTCTCTTTTCAACCAACGGCAGTCACTCTCCTCTCCAAATAACTTCTGCTTAGCTTTCCGAGCTTCCCTCGGGTCCTCTTAATTGTTGTGATGCGTGTTCGAAATGCAGAGAGGTGCGCTCGATTTGCCACACGGAGCAGCGCGAGAGTAAAGCACGAGGGAGGGGCTAATAATCGGCTCAGTCATTTTTAATGATCGTTGAAAGCCCAGATCGTAATCGTGATTAAAATTCGATTAATTGAGCAGCCCTATCTTCAAGCAACTTAAAGAAGTCCAGATGCTTTTCTTTACAAGCTCCTTTGACTACGATGACCTGGATGACTGAGAAGCTTCACAGACACTTACCTTTCTTATTTAGTTATGCTCATATTGTGCTGCATCTAGATAAATGACTCACACTGCATTACATGTAATAAAACAGCTGTATTGGATACCATTGTTATCCAATGCGGCATTTTGCGTAAATCATGTGAATGCATGCATTGGTTTTGATTTACTCCCTCGGGAATTTTCTGCCGTTTACATCTGCGCTGTTTACATTCCACCAGATGCTAATGCTAAGCTAGCGTTAGCACAATTGAGCAGCAGCATCAATAACAGCCTTGTAGCACACCCGGACAGTGTCTTTATTGCGGCTGGGGATTTTAACCACGCGGACCTGAAATCTGTACTTCACAATTTCCACCGTAATGTGAAGTGTGCTACCAGAGGAGATAGAACGTTGGACCAGGTGTACACCAACATGGCGAATGCGTACAGAGCCCAGGCTTATCCCCACCTGGGTCTGTCAGACCATCTCTCCCTTCTGCTACACCCAATATACACACAAAAGATCAAGAGCACTGGGATTACAACCAAAACCGTGAGAACATGGCCGCAGGACGCTATTCCGATGCTTCAGGACTGTTTCCACTGCACAGACTGGGATGTATTCAAGGTGCAGGACACTGACAATCGTGTCGCATTGGACAGTTACACCTCCACTGTCTTGGACTACATCTGTTTCTGTGTGGACAATGTAACAACTTGGAAACGATTCCGTGTGTTCCCTAATAATCCACCCTGGATGACACACGGAGTTCAACAACTTATTCGAACAAGGAACAACGCTTTCAAATCCGGGGACCAGGAGGCATACAGTGCTGCCAGGGCCAACCTGAGAAGAGGCATCAAGACTGCCAAGCAGCAGCACAGGAGGCGTATCGAGGCCAGGTTTGAGAACAACACAAACCCAAGGCAGGTCTGGGAGGGCATCAGGGCTATCACGGACTACAAAAGAAGAACACCATCACCCTCAGCCGACAGTTCTACTCTGGCTGAGGATCTAAATCTCTTTTATGCCCGTTTTGACAGGGAGAACACCGACCCTGTCCTGTCCCCTCTCCCCTCAACCGACCCTGCTCCGGTCCTGAGCACTCATGAGCTGAGGCGTGTGTTCCGGAGCATTAACACCAGGAAGGCGGCCGGGCCGGATGGAGTGCTGGGCCGGGTGCTAAAAGACTGTGCTGCGGACCTGGCGGACGTCTTCACCTCTATATATAACACCTCGTTGTCCTGTTCACTGGTACCATCCTGTTTCAAAGCAGCAACCATCGTTCCCATCCCAAAACAGTCAAATGTCACATGTCTGAACGATTTCAGACCTGTGGCACTCACCCCCATTCCCGCCAAATGCCTGGAGAGACTGGTCATTAAACACATCAGAGCTGCTTTTCCACCATCCCTGGACTCGCACCAGTTTGCATACAGGGAGAACCGGTCAACCGAGGATGCGATCGCCACAGTGCTGCACACATTACTGAAGCACTTGGAACACAGGAACACCTATGCACGGCTCCTCTTTGTAGACTACAGCTCGGCTTTTAATACCATCCGGCCATACAAACTCCGTCCCAAACTCCACCAACTGGGACTTAACTCCTCTCTGTGCAACTGGATTGTGGACTTCCTCACTAACCGTAGACAGAGTGTCAGAGTGGGTAAGAACACCTCTTCCACCCTTGTGGTCAACACCGGTGCCCCTCAGGGGTGTGTTCTGAGCCCTCTGCTATACACTCTCTTCACCCATGACTGTATTTCCTCCTGCGCGTCCAATCTCATTGTTAAGTTTGCAGATGACACTACAGTGCTCGGACTTATATCCAACAATGATGAGACAAACTATAGGACAGAGGTGCAACAACTAGAGTCATGGTGCCACGACAATAACTTGGTCTTAAACACCAAAAAGACCAAGGAGATCATTGTAGATTTCCGGAAGAAGGGTCATAACAACCATCTGCCTCTCTTCATTGGCAGTGAGGCGGTGGAGAGGGTGAGCAGTTTTAAATTCTTGGGGGTAACTGTGACCGAGGACCTGTCCTGGGGCAACCATATCACCTCAGTTGTACGGAAGGCCCAACAGCGCCTCTACTACCTGAGGAGACTGCGGAGCGCACACATTCCCAGATCTCTGATGTTGAACTTCTACAACTGTGCCATCAGCAGCGTTCTGACGTATGGATTTCTAGTGTGGTTCCCCAGCTGCACCAAAGCCGATCAGCAAGCACTCCAGCGGGTGGTGAAAGAAGCTGGCAGAATTATTGGAACAAGTCTGCCAGAGATCAGTAATATCTTCCCCACTCGCTGTCTGAGGAGGGTGCACAGTATCCTGCGGGACCAACATCACCCTGCGCGCCACCTTTTCCATCTGCTGCCCTCAGGGAGAAGGTACAGGTCTATACAGGCCAGAACATCCAGACTGGCCAACAGCCTGTATCCACAGGCTGTGAGGCTCCTGAACTCTCTGCCCCCCTCTCACGGACAATAACCATATCCAACTTCTTAATAGCAATGAACTGGTCTGCATTGGTGCATCATATCTTTATTCTCTTCCCCCTCCTGCCCCCCCCCCCCTCTTTCTTAAATAGATAACTATCATATCTGATATCATATCTCACAGTACAATAATATTGAATGGGTTGCATTGTTGTATTTTGTCATGTTTCTCAGGTCTTTGTCTGAATTTCTACGAACATTATTGCTAAGGATTGTCTTATTGCATTGGAGTCACACTGGGTTAAATATGTACACTTGGGTTTTAAGGGGTATTTATTATTTTCTTCTTTTTTTTTGGGTTGTATGGAAGCCCCAAACGCAATTTCATTGTTCTTGACAATGACAATAAATAAATAAATACTAAATAAATACTAAATACTAATAGCTTGTAGTCCAAGTGATTAAATATTTATTCATGAAAATGATAGACAAACAAAACTGGTGTCATTTTAAATTGAATTTAAAGAAAAGGTTCTTATATCCCCTTTTCTTGCACCTCTTAGGTGCGAGAAAAACAGTATTTCAGAAGACAGTTTTCTTGAATTACCTTCAGGAAAACGGTGAATATGCCAGCATGCAGCATCTCAGTAACAAGAGGCTCATCAGAAAGCATCAACCGCAGCACAGCCCGGCTCAAAGTAAGAGATGATTGCTTGATGAGACACTGGCTTGGCTATCTTTATCTGTAACCATAAGCAGAGACAACCACACGCAGAAGCTCACAGGCAGTTTGCGCCCAAATTGTTTTGGGCACCTGTCATCCTCTATTATAATTAGCAAGTGGACGTCTAAATAATTGCCATCAGGGCTGTGGCTGCTGTATCATTGTTGCCCCATCCCTCGCCTTCAGTTGCAGTATTATTTAAAGGGCTGGGACGCCTTCGCAAAGCACTGCCTTGAGCAAAGTCTTAAGCTGTGTACTCAGTCAGAGACAGCATCTGGAGCACTGAAAATAATTAAGTGACACAAGAGGGTTTGGTGTTGGCTTCACCATTTGTTTTGTCCACACTTGTCCCTCACACACACACACACACACACACACACACACACACACACACACACACACACACACAAAGCATGCATACGCGCACATACAGGCAGCTTTTGATCATAATTGTGACACTGCCAGGAGAGAAGGACGTAACACGCTCATCCCACTGGGGTTTGAGGACGGTTGTAAAAGTAAATGAGGCAGATGGGTCTGTGTTGGAAAAAAGGGAAAAAGCCCCTTTGAGGAATAAAGATAGAATAGTTAAGCTAAAGCACTTGTGTATTTTGAAACTGATGACTGGCGCGGTTACAGAGACTTAACACGATGCAAAAGTTTAGCAATTACATAATCCCGCATTAGCGTACAAGCCTAGGACTTTCTACTTTTACTGTTTGGCTCATAAATCAATAAAGTGTAGCCTGAAAGTTCTCCAACACTGATCTGAAAGCTGGCCGGTGTATGTCCATCCTGCAAAAATATCCATTTCTGCTCCTGCTGATGAAAATGCAGGTGCAGTGTCATCATCCTCTCATTGTGTGCTTTTGTGAGAGTGTGTCAAAAGCGAGCTCGCTGCTATAAAGAGCTGCGCTTCGGGGCTGGTGAGAGCTATCCCGGAGTGTATCGCCAGCCGTTGCGTGACGACTTGACTCACACTTGTCGTTCTTCCCTCTTCCTCTTTCCCCCTGATTAGACCGACCGATGCAGCGTGCAGCTAGCTGCGTGTCAGGGCCGCACACACACATGCAGTAGCACACATATAAATGCATATAGCTTATTTGCAAGAAGCTGTCGCCTGCAGGAAGACCATAGGTCACCGGGCTTGTCTGCGTCTACTCCCTCCCCCTCCTCGGGCACGTTGGAGCTGGTGGAGCTGCTGCTCGGCAGCGCCCTCGCTGTGCTGATAGTGGCCTCGCTTGGATTAGACAGTCATTGATGCTCAGTTTAGTCCAACAGCAGCTGCTGCCTCTCCAAACCAGCCACTTTCCAGAAAAACATCTCCCGGGCTTCTTAATGCCAATCCCCCATCCCCTACCAGAAAAACGCACACTAACACCCCCCTTCCCCCATACTCGCTGTTATTCTACAGGCTACCTCTGTCACACTTGCAGCTTCTCTTTGTTGTTGCCTCAGTTGTCTCAGTTGTGTGCGCGCGCATGGTTTGCCTCCCCTCCCCGCTCGCCTTTTCGTTCACAGATTTGTCTGACATGTCCTGAAAAAGTCCCCTTTGGAGGGACGTTATCACAGCACCGCTTGGAGTGCAGTTGTGTCTCCAGAAATGACTCCCTTGAAGGACAGGATGGCATTTTTTGCTGTTGTTTTTGTTTATGTCAGACGCAGCCTAAATGTTCAGGTCACATGTGGTGTGACTCCAGAAGTGTCTAGACTCTTTATCTGCAGTGACATTATATTGTGAGTGTAGTTCAGCGAGTTGCGCGGTCTGTTTTCCTTGGCGTGTGCTCAGCGAGAACTCTCCATGGTGCTGACGTAGACGGTTGCAAACTGGCGCTGTCCGTGGTGCTATCACTACCCGGCCTGTTTCAGTCGGTCTTTGCTGAGCTGTAAGCTGACTGCGTTCGCTCTTGTGGGCGCCGACCTTTGTGCTACTTCATCTGTTTCTCACAGAGCCGCAGTGCGATCCGCAGTGCTAATGCTGCTTGTTCGGGGCCACTCTGCCGATTGAGCTGCCCAGTAGCCACTTACAGCAAGCAGAGTCTATGTCTGCCACAGATTATAAACTGCTAACTGCCACTCTGGATGCCTTTTTTTTTTTTTTTTTGCACCCAGCTCATATCCTGCCAGTTAAATGGGTATCAGTTAGCAGATTTGCCACTGCTCTAGCTCCCACACTCAATCTTCATGCAGGAACAGTGGTGTTTTCCTGAGGTGTCAGTGGGATTTTCTTTGTTCGGTACTTCGGCTCACTGCGGGCCGCGGCAGGGGGAGTGCCGCTGATAGTCTAGCAGGGCGCTGCGGTTTCGGTTGACCACATTTCTGCACCATCTCCTCCTGTGTGCTCCGAGCAAGTGTGGAGCACACAGATCACTGGAGTCCTCTATTTTTTCTTTATGTGGTTGAGTTTTCTCCAAAACTACACAAAACTTCTTTTCTCCTTAGTTCAGATTAATACTTGTGTTTTTGACTGGCATTAATTTACAGCATTAGTCATCTTAGGGCACTTTACATTACATAATCTGATGGAGGAGGGGAAAAAAAGGAAGATTCCCTTTTAAGCAAGCACTCGTGTTATCTTTATTAAATCTGGAAAAACCACTAAGTGCAATATCTCTCTTTCGAGGGCACATTGACTCATAATCCTAATGTAATACATATTTCAATATGTTTAAAAAAAAGCCTTTGCTGTGACAGGCAAATGATTTTTATGAACACAAGTGAGTACATTTCCATTATTTTCACTGGTTCCACTATTATAGCGTGCTGTGGGTCACTGGGTAGTTTTTCCAAGTGGTTTTGGCATACTAAAACAGCAGCTGTTGCTCTCCTGCTCTGGGTGGATAATAACTTTGCTGTGCTTTCTCTGCCTAAAACTGAACCCTAACCTAGTTTCATATTTATTGAAATAAATATAAAATATATAAATAAATAAACACGAAACTCTGTTTGTTCCCAGCCATCAATAATGGGGCAGCTATTACTGTCACACCTTCACCTCAGCCAGGCCCTGCCTGAAAAAGGTAACCTTAATGTAAATGCATCATTTTGCGCTGCAGCTGTAATTGTGGATATAAATAACAATGTGCTAAAAATGTCGGCGTTTGCCTGCAGTGGAAACAAACATTTTTGTTCAAAACATGCTAATTTGTTACCCCAGGCCCCAGACACCCAGATGTAACTTTAGTCTCCAGCAGTGTTCGCTCCATGGCTATGACATTGCACTCTGAAATAGATATGAAACTATCAAAGCATATACAATCACCATCTATCAGACAGCCGACCATTCGTGCTTACATCCACACCAACAGTCAATTCAATTCAATTTTATTTATATAGCGCCAAATCACAACAAAAGTCGCCTCAAGGTGCTTCATAGATACAGAGAAAAACCCAACATTCATATGACCCCCTATGAGCAAGCACTTTGGCGACAGTGGGAAGGAAAAACTCCCTTTTAACAGGAAGAAACCTCCGGCAGAACCAGGCTCAGGGAGGGGCGCGGCCATCTGCTGCGACCGGTTGGAGTGAGAGAAGGAAGACAGGATAAAAGACATGCTGTAGAAGAGAGACAGAGGTTAATAACAGATATGATTCAATGCAGAGAGGTCTATTAATACATAGTGAGTGAGAAAGGTGACTGGAAAGGAAAAACTCAATGCATCATGGGAATCCCCGGCAGCCTACGTCTATTGCAGCATAACTAAGGGAGGATTCAGGGTCACCTGGTCCAGCCCTAACTATATGCTTTAGCAAAAAGGAAAGTTTTAAGCCTAATCTTGAAAGTAGAGATAGTGTCTGTCTCCCGAATCCAAACTGGAAGCTAGTTCCACAGAAGAGGGCCCTGAAAACTGAAGGCTCTCCCTCCCATTCTACTTTTAAATACTCTAGGAACAACAAGTAGGCCCGCAGAGCGAGAGCGGAGTGCTCTAATAGGTCAATCCGGTCGTTAAGTCTGACGTCACTAGCCGTGTCTGGGCCTAAACTCCGCTGCAGGTCCACATATCAAACGATCACTATGGCATTACTGAGAGTTGAAAAACTGTCTAAAGTCTTTCATCTGTAATAAAATGATCAGCGTTCTGCTCTACCAGGTGTAACAATTGAGTTTAACATCCAGGCATCCATGAAAACGGAATTTATGACATTTAACGGAGTTAGAAGTTAGCAGGGAGTTAGCTCGCTAGCTTCTATCTAAATACAATATAACATGTCCTGACTGCGGGGTTTTGGAAACAAATTAAAACGTACAGCTCTGTTATCACTTCCAACATAAATGAAGACAGAAAACTAAACAGCAGTGACGTTTGTAGGGTTACTGAAGTTGGGCTAGCTGCTATATAATTTTGTGCTACGTGACCGCTAGCGACACAGCTATGTTAGCATAATATAAACAAGCTAACTTTTTTTCCACTCGATAAAAGTTAACGTGAGTGTTCTCGGTGGTCAGGAACAAATGTAATCGTATGGCAGGATGCTGTAAAAGGACCAAACTTCAGCCAGGAGAACAACTGAGATAATCCATCCACAATACGAGGTTAGTCATTCATATACTGCTGCATGGGCTGGGCTGTAGTTACATCCTAAGGTTTTAAAAACTGAGCGGTAATAAAAGCCGAGGGAGGTCAACAGTGATCACTGATTGTTTTAGGAGCTTTTTGAGATTAAATAGAAGAAAATACAAAACATTAAACATGTTAACAACACAAAAGCCATATTAAACGCAGACTACTTTAGGCCCGGAAGTAGGATTCGTCACGTCATCACTTAACGACCGGATTAAGAATCACCAGTTAAGCTAAAAAGCATCCACACAGAGCGACCTCAGCTGCTCAGTGGATTCAAACCCAGAGCCACTGCTCCACCACTGACCCTGCTTTATTTGATCTCATCTATATGACCTCAAACACTTCATGTCATCACAAATGTTTAACCGAGCTTGTAAACAACCCAGATCTTGATGTGGTTGATCTTAGCTTACATCAAGACACTAACTTTATTAAATGTGTGTCATGTTGTTGCTCTATATCCCAGATTGATGGTAGTGGAGATGCTGCTAAGACAAGGTGGTCTACCTTGCACTGTGGCAATACTCTCGGTGAGCCATCCTCCTTCACCTCCTCCTTTCAATTCAATTACAGTTCAATTCAATTCAGTTTCATTTATATAGCAGCAAATCACAGCAGCAGTTGCCCCAAGGTGCTTTATATGATAAGGTAAAGACCCCACAATAACAGAGAGAAAACACCAACAAACTAATGACCACCTATGAGCAAACACTTGTCGAGAGAGGGAAGGAAAAACGTCCTTTTTAACAGAAAGAAACCTCTGGCAGAATCATGCTCGGGCTCAAACTTTGTATCCACCAAGTGACCCAACCAAAAACTTGGAACAACCACAATCTCAGAGAGAGCTTTCCACACGACCTGCGAAAACTCAACAATCACCCGTTACGTGACCTCAAATGCGTGGAGAGGCTTTTCTGACATCCTCAGGGCGCGTGAAGTCACAGCTCTTCGATCCAGGGTGCTATTTTTGTCAACTTGTTTAGATGTTCGCCCTTAGTAGCTGTAGTAAAGAAATTAGCTTAACATATAAGAGTACTGTGAGGCAGGGTTCACTTTGATCTAATTTAGCAAGGTTGCATCTACAGATATGAGGGCGTCGCTAAAAATAGCAAACTTTCACGGGCGCGATAAAAGAGAGAGGAATATGAGCGTGTTTGGACCACATACCTACTGAAATCTAGAAGACTGTGTTCTTATTAAACACTAACAATACCCGCCAAGCGCTCTTCTTTAGGTTCGTTATTTAACATTAATCGCGTGTTAGAGCCACGGGCATAACAGCTCTTTATATAAATTGCACTCCTACACTTCAGTCTCCCACGTGCGAACGCTTCACAGTGTCCCTCGGTCCACGCTGGGGTGACCAGTTATTTTATTTTCATTTTTTTAAAGCCAATGCGTCTCAGCACTCTCAGCAAATGAATTGGCTTGTGAGGCAGCTGAGGTTCAGTTTGTGAGAGAGCAGAGGGCTGATCTTAATTTAAGGGTCTGTTCAGCACTTCCTATATTAGATGTGAAATGTTAAACAGAATCAGAGGGGAGGATGGGTTGCCTTCGCGGCGACCTCTGACCCCAACCGAGGTTGACGCGTCCTTGAGGCGTAATTGTCTCACCTCGAGTGCTCGATCGACACGAGAGAGGAGCGGGGTGGAAAAAGTGCACCGGGCTTCCTTTCTGCCATAGAATGAGTTACTACTGCGTTTTTTTCCTCTTCTTCCATTAAGCTGTCGAGAGGTTGAAACGATTTGCCTCTCACCCCTCGCTCGGCCTCGCCCGTGCGTTTTCATAGCCACGGGAGCAATGTATTGGACTGCAACCGTTCGAGGGATGCACAAAATTAGCCCGTTTTCACTTATCAAATGTTGGAAGTCTGATTTGAGCAGCTGCCAGCTTTCTGTCTCTCGCGTTGTCTGAAATAGATTTTTTTTTGTGTGCTTTCCCAGCTCCTGAAGCTAACCGCGTTTGGCACCATACCAAGATGATCCTGGGTAAAGATATTTTATGAGATGGTGCAGACAAGTGCTCTCCAGTGTGCAGCCCCAGTTATGTCGAGAGCTCTCTTTTGTCTGCTCGTACTTACTTGTCCGTCACACATTTACTCCATTCCCTGCATTTCCCGCCTATTCACGTGACACGACTGTTTAAGTAAACATCCAAACGTCAGCCGTTTGCATTTTTGACGCGATTTGGATGCTTGTTGATGTTTCTGCTCACATTTCGGTGAGCAGAAACTTGTGAAAGCCCAGGTTAATGTGTGTGCGGAGTGGATAAAAAGACCCAACATCACCAGGTCCTGAATATTCCTACGACTGCACAGCCACCTATTGAAGCGTTTTCCCTCAACAGACGGTGATTATCACTTGCAAAACCATCAAACGGGTGCATGTTGATTTGTACATGGGAGTCGCATGCTTCCTGCTATTACAGTATGTTGCAAGATGACAGAGTTACCCCGGAAGGGGACCAAGTCATGAGCAGAGGAGACACAGAAGTAGGTCAGCTCCTAGGCGTTTGTTACATCATACATATTCATAAACAGCACCCAGTTGTTACAGAGCGAACTCACTCCACACAGGCTGTTTATTCTGTTCATTGGGCCCCCTTCTCCATTTAAATGTTAAACAGTGATTACGCATCGCCGTGATTATGGGAGCGCCAGACCCTGATTGCTGTATTTAAATGCACTTAAGCGCTATTATACGAACGCTATACTATCAATATCTCGTATTGTAAAACGTGCTGTGCATTTAACATTTTTCTCGCTCATAGTTGGGTGAGAAGATTGACCCCACTGTCGTGGTTTTAGCTGAATATGAAGCTGTTAACCGGACGCTTTCCTCATTTCTGGTTCTGCAGTTTTACAGTGACAGAAAAAAAAAGTCCTCTTTTTGGTGATAAACTTGTTTGGTTTGACAGTGAATGCTCTAAAACTACCAGGAAAGATTGACTGCTTAGCTGATGCGAGCCATTAAACTAGGCAATGCAAAACCTGCTTCCACTTCAAGCTGTCCAGGACTGTTAATCCAAAAACCTACATGATTTTAAAGGAGACCCCTTCTGCTCATTCCCAGCTCTTTATTTTTACTTTTGAGTATCCTCCTGGCTCGTACTGATTCATTGCTCAGAAAGAGCCAGGAGTGGAAAAACTGCTGTAAACTGAGTGTTTAGAGCAGCGTGAAGCTTTTGGCTCAAAGGGCTACTTTGCCCATGTTAACCATCAGCAACCACCATTGTAGCAGAATACGTATACAAATATATGACAGGAAACGCAGCAGGCCTATTTGAATGCATTAATTGTACAGTTGTACATTTTAACCATTTCACTCGTGCGTAATACTGATTGTGAGAGCAATGCTGTCTAATAAGGCTGTGCAATTAATGGGCTTTTGATTTCAATTAAAATTTCTGCCTTCCACCAATTAAGGCAATATAATCAAGACAGAGCAATTATTGTCCCACAGTCTGTTATGGAGTACTTTTTACACACTTCCTTTCTCATATCCATAAAAATCAAAATTGACTCCCTGCCAGGCTGTGCTAGGTTTACTTCACATTCATTTACTTTATTTATGCAGTTGAAGTGTAATAAAAGTTTAAGGAAATGCGCTAAATTATAAGGACAATTTTGTTATTTTGAAAAGGTTTAATAGCTAAAAATCTCATTATGACCCAAATAATTGTACAGTAATTATGATTTTTGCCGTATTTGAGCAGACTTGACATTTAAATGCCTCTTGGCTTACCTGGTTTTGTACCTTTGTTTGATTCTTCTACTTATAACTTAGAGACTTTTAGGTTACTGTGATTTAATCTAAGTGTTATTGGTCTCATCTGTCAAACAAGGTCATTGCCTTTTCTGTATATGGACTGATTGTGCTTACTTAACTCACAACAACTCATATATTAACTATGATACACTAGGTGTTAATAATAAACTGCTGCAATCGTCTTAGCACTAACTCGTGCACAGCGTTTACGGTTACATTAAAGCTGTAAGTCGATCTGATCCATTTATATTACATATTACATATTGTTTAGGTACAGCAGATAATGCAGCTTTACAGTTAAACATCTGACTGCCTCTCAGTCATCAATCTGCAGTGTTGGCTTCAGTCGTTTGGTATGATGACAGCTGGCCAGTGAATGGATCCATTCTTAATTTTAGTACGTGCTCGCCGTGACGCTGCGCCTGTCCTTCAACCACTGCGGAGGAAAAAAAAGAGAGGTGCAGGAGAGTGTGGGAGAATGAATACAAACTGAGTCAGTCACAAGGCTATGAATTGCACTGATAGTTCAAAACATGATGCTATTTCTGCCAGCTACTGTTATTCACTCAACCCTAATACAATCAGACACTCCAACACAACGATTATGCAGGGGGCGAGACTGACCTCTTCTCAACTCTCAGCAGCCTGTGCTGCAGTTTCACAATCATTTGTGGGATTTGGACGGATAAAGAGAGAGAAATATAACGTTTAAAAGTGCGTTTCACTTAAACTTATAGTTAAAGGCTTACAAATGTTAGCTCTGCACGCTCTGTGCGCGATTAAAATGCAAACATTTGTTCAGGTTTTTTTTTTTTTAATTAAGCCATGCCTCTCTTATTACCTTTGTTGAATTAACTTTGATAACATTTTCACTTCAAGGAAAACAGAGTAATTTGCTCCTCTAGGCGCTCGCGTTCAATTCCAGCAGGTGGCTATTAGTGCTATCACAGCCCAGCTGACGGTATCTGAAAGGTCTCTTGTTCATTGTTACAACCTGCCATAAACATTTCATTACAGGGATCCTCAACCTATATTTTCATCCTCCCCTCTCTGCAGTCAGAACGAGTTCTTTACCCGAGCAGAGAAAACCGAGAAAAATGGAGCTCGGAGAGAGGGGGAGGTAGCGAGGGTGACAGGAAGACTCTCAGGAGCTCAAGCTGAAAATATTGAAGGCGAGGAGAATGTTAAAGTCAAAATGAAAATATAAAAAAAAGGTTGGGGGGGGGGGGGGGGGGGGGGGTTGGATGATAGATGGCGGGGAGCAAAAGAGGTTATAAAGGAAAGTAAAAAGGAATCAATGCCAGAGCTTAAGCATGCTGCCAGTCTTTATTTTAAAGAGCAGACTTTTACAGACAACAAACTCCTACATTCCTGCCTGTTAGCCGAGATAATCTCGCTGAAGGTGCCGGCTGCTCGCGCGAGCGCGGGGTTCAAGGGTGGCCTCGCTGCAGCGCCTTTGTTTTGTTGAGCTCGGCTGCAGCTCGCATGCTGCACCGGCTTCTTTTCTTAGAGCTGCAGGAGAAACGGCTTGCCTATTGATCCGCTCACATGTAAACAAAAAATCTCCGTTCTTCTGGGCTCAAGGTACGAATACACGGGAGAGTTTGGTCGGAAGACTATACTATGCAGTGCGTTCCTCCTCTTCTATTTGTGTACACGGCCTCTGTGATTTAACAGCCCCTCTTGACAGCTCCTAGTGAAGTACAGCACACTTGCTGAAGTGGAAAAATGTCAGTCACCGGTCAGTTTAGCTTTGATTTGTATGTTTTTCTATTGCAGAGAAAGCTTTTTTCCCCCTTTTTCTTACACATTTGTACCCATGCGTTGCAATTCCTAAATTCAGACTTGCACTTATGATGCAATTACACCCATGTGATCATGTGACTGCTGATCTAATCATTGCAATAATTAAACCTGAGGTCTTTTCTGCGTACTGTACGCTGGCTTCAGGTGATGTCGGGCCTGACGGGTGCAGAAACCGTTCAGTAGGCTTTGTGCTCCCTGTGTTTTCTGCTCTGGGTGCTTCTGTACGCCTGGCTGCTTTTCCCCTCCTCTCTCCATATACAACTGGGCTGCGGCAAGGGGGTCAAATGTCACCCTCTCGGGATTCTGCGTCTCCTTTTGTCATTGCTGAGCTTGATGATTGCTGCGCGTGTTTGTATGAGAGAGAGAGAAACAGGGCAAGAGATTGTGAGAGTAGGAGCAGGCTGAGAGACCGCGCTTTGTGTGTGAGGCTGCGATTTTCTGAAAGAGTCCGAGGGGTTTGGGGGTGAGTCAAAGTGAGATCTCCCCATCGTGGTGCTATAAAAATAGCCATTACAGCATGGTAAATCACAGCTTGCCTCTTAGACACATCACATCTGTACTAGGTTTGGCAAGAAATAGGTGCTGAGGGAATTATTTGTGTAGGGGTGGGTGGATGTGTGTGTGTGGGGTGGGGTGAGGTGAGGTGTGTGGAGGGGGGGGTCTTCATGGGCAACCAGCTGAGACCACATGCAAGGAACATCCTAATTGGTATTCAGGCCAGGGCTGTCACAGCTTCTCACACGCGGTCCTCACTGCATACACATTCCTTTCTGTTGCCACGGCGCCGGGCCCCAGAGAGTTCCTTCGACGTCAGAGACGAACCCGTCCACTCACAGAAACCCCAGTAAATCCCCGTGTCCATCAGCACTAGTCAAACGGGAGTCTTGTCACTTCTATTGTCTGCCATCTTATCTCCTTTTCAGCTCTTCAGCCCCTTTTGTTCATGCTCAGTCAGAGACACTATGGTTTACTAATTAAATGATTCCCTTACACTTTCACTGGGGTGTCAGCGCCTCCTTAAACAGACCCCCCCCCCTCCCCAAAACGTAGTTGGTGGCTTAAATCAAGTATTTTATATGCACATCACACGTTTGTTCAAGGCTTTTGGAAGCTATGAAATATTATTTCTGTATTTCTACAATTTGGGAACAATATGTTTTGGGTATTTTTAATAAAAATTTTAAACTTTTGAGATGTTGTCATGGTGCCCATCAGCCCATCGTCACGTTATTTTGGGTTTTACCGACCGTTTTATGAAAGGATCCGACTGGAACTGAAACCACGTCCTGATAAATTCACTTGTAGCTCGAAGCCAGTGAGCAGGTGTCACTTCACATTAACATACCTGCCTACTTTCAAAGTCTCTGAGTGTTTTTGGAGGAGGGCAGGTGGTGTCGAGGAGTTGCGGACGTGTGGTGTGTTTGTGTGTGTCTGTGTGCGAGTTGCACTTTCTTTCACTCTAAGTGTTGCAGTGCAACCAAAAGAAGTTTGTTGTTGTCTGCAGTTATTTTAGTTATTTTATTATCGTAGCATGAAAGTAGAAGTTATTTGATACATTTTCACAAATTTTCCAAACAGCCCATTTCTTTTCCACAAGAAAAGGAGGTTGGTGGCACGTTGAAATCTCTTTTTGGTACTTTTGATAGTGTCTCTGGTCTTTTCAGTGTTGAACTTTTGGTTCCAGTTCACTTTGTATAGATTATTAAACACTGGCTCTCTTCTACAGTGTGTCTTTGTCCTGTCCAGATCGACAAAGGATGAAGATAAACTGTGCCAGAGGCTTCATCCTGTAAAAAGGGAGATTTTCCTTCCCACTGTCACCAAGTACTTGCAGGAGGTGGTCTGATTGTTGGGATTTCTCACGATTATTGTGGGGTCTTTTCCTTAGAATATAAAGCACCTTGAGGCAACTGTTGTCATTGTTTGCACAACATAAATAAAACTTGTCTCAGTTTTGCATCAGTAATTGATGGATGAATTTCCTCCAACCTCAAAACTCTCACTTCCAATCGCATTCTTCCTATGAAGGATAAACCAGTGTTATTCCCTGAGCTATTCAAGCAAAACGGTCCTTGAAAAGGGGAGAGAAGATCTTTTCAGGGAAAAGATGGGCTTTGTTTCAACAACATCCTAACTGGAACCTAAGAAGATGAAGTTGGGTTCTTGGAGATATTATATTTGAGGCTGATGTTGCATTTCCTCGTGGCTCTTGAGAGAGTTCTGGAAACCTTCCCAAAAAGGCTTAGAGCAATCAGCGTGTCTTTATACAAAGACAGACATCTTTAAACATGTGACTAAGCTATCATTTCCATGGGAGGCTACAAACTCTTAGGGGCAGTTGACAAATAGTGACCTCAGACAAGGTTATGTCATAGTCTGTTTCATCTTGATACGTTTCTATATGATGTATGTGTATTTTAGCTCCTTATTTTTGAGTAGTAATTCAATTTCTATGTCTGCCTGCTGAACAGAATTAGCTTTTTCTTTACTGAGTCCATTGTGCTTGTGTGTGAAGTTGTATGTGTTACCTGTGGTATTTTCCCTTTTCTATTTTGTTTCCAGGGAAACAAAAATGTAATCCAGCCTGACAAATGTGAAATAGTATTTTTGCACCAACAAGGTGATTCCCAGGTGTTCAACCAGAATGGCTTGTTGTGCATTATGTCCATAAAAAAGTTTGAGGCAGACAGAAGGAGAAGTAGTAGGCTTAAAAACCTCTCTACAGTAGTTGAACAGTATCTGAAAGTCATGTCCTTAGAGAAAAAGAAAGATAGCAGACACAGCAGATAAGAGATGGGTATTGTATTATCCCTTGTTTTCTGAATTCCCATTTTGATATAGTTTTGCTATCACATACTTAGTTGTGAGAAAAAAACTGATGTGACATGGAAGACTGGATCTGAATTAGAAACCATTTGCACATTGACTAAGGAGATGTGTTTGACATGCCACGATCAAGATATATAAAATATATTTAAGTTTTCTTTTCAGTATGACGCAGAATGAACGACTAAGACTATCAACTGAACAGGAACCTTTTGCAGGGGTCAAATCAGAAAGCCATATTCCCATAGATTTCTATCAGATTGAAGTATTTCCAACCATAATTGTCGCCATCACGGGAAAAATGAAGCCCATTGGATTCATTTTTCCACCTAGAAAGCTATGTCAGTGTCTTTTTACTGCCTGTGATCTGGTCCAACAGTTAATCCATCTACTGTTCACTGAAGCCTCATCAGAAATGGTGTCAGTGGAAGGGTGGCCATCAAATTATGTCCTTAATTTTAAACTTTGCCAATATCTCTTTTATCCAATAAAGTTCAGTTATTTTTGTACAGCAAAATGAGATTTTCAACCATACAGAATTATCACTAAAAGCTGCACTCTGATATGGGGTCAAGTTGGCAGTTACTGTAGTGGTGCATGTTTGTATTATTCCCAGAGTATTTTAATGTATTTAAGAAAATACTAATATTTTGCGTCCCTGTGTCCATACAATATTGCTAGGCGAAATATCGTGATGCTATACTGTGTTGATTTCCCCCCCCAACTTTTACGATGATGCCTTCAGAGGTGTGTAAATGTCAATTATTTAACCAGTGCTCCACACAACAGGATGTTTTGATCGTGGTCACGGCAGAACCTGAGTGTCTTTCAGGTTGATTTTTTGTGTGTGTTACAAAGTAAAGTCACTAATACCTGCAAGGTGCAAATTACAAACCGGAGTTAACAATAAAAAGTTATATCAGTGTCATTAAATGTTTATCTCCCACTATTGTTTTGACAGTTCTCTTTTGTGCACTATGTTTTACCAGGTCACATATTGGAAATGTAACATTCAAAGAACAAAAGGTTTCTTATTTAAACTTTACAATTATCCAAAAGATAATGTGAAAAAAACCCTCAAATTTCAGAATACAAAACAGTAACCTAAATCCAGATTGCGCCGATGTTTTGGGCAAAATTATGATATGCACTGAAACCCAGAGGAAGGTATTGTCTATCCAGTTCTATTTCAACATGTCTCATACCTTTCTTTAACACATGGCTGCTTTCGGTGAAAAACACCTGAAAAACTGACAGAAAGAAAATCTAAGCTATTCACTAGTGAGGATGCTGAAGCATTTTGCTGCAAAGTAACAGTAACATGATTGAAAGGAGAACTCCGGAATGTGAATGTGGAATTAGACATACACCACTGTGAGTAAGTGGTAACAAATACATTAATTAATTATATTTTTATAGAGAGATCAGCCACTTTAGGCAGATACAAACATGTTGTTTTTCATGAGTTGAATTATACTTCATCCTGATTCTGTTAACACTCATTTTTCCAGAAATTCTTGTCATACTTGGAACATTTTGGTATGATAAAGTGCTGCTCTAACACTCCCTCTGACTTCTCTTTCCTCCCTGTCTCAGTTAGCACAATGTGAAGAGCCTAATAAGCCTGCCTGTTGGCACTTAGCGCACCTGAAAATAGCATTTCCCTGTTTACGCGCAGCACTGCTCTTCTCACAGTCTTAGATCCACCAAGAGCCCACTGTTTGGCAACACACAGCTGCTGAGATGCAACAACTCTGCATTGTTAATTTGTCTGACCTTTTGTTTTATCTAGCTGCAGAGTGGGAGGCGACCAATCTGAAGAAAGTGGAAGAAGCTTACGAGACAGTCAACATGGAAATAAGGTGAGGCTAAAAAAGAAAGCAACAGAGGCAGAGGTTAGCGCCTACTGCGGCATACGTGTGGCTAAATCCTCAACATTTTGCACTTTTTGCAGATGAGGCATTTGCCTCTCACAGTTTTTGTTTTTTGATCGCAAGCAGGAGCGTGACTGTAATTTCACCAAGCCTTAAAATAGACTCCATCCTTCTGTGCTAACATAGTATGGAAAGAAGCACTGTGGTGAATATGCACTGTGTGATACCTAAGGCTAATGCTAATGAAGAAAAACAAACACTATTGGCTGTCTTCTGTACTCTGCTGGGTGGTCTTCTTCTGACTTAGTGTGAGCAGAAGAGTCTCCGTCTGGCTGGGAATTACCCACAACCCTCTCTGGCTTTTTAAAGAGAGAAATTGCAACTACTTTTTAGTAAAGAAAAAAACGATTTTATAGGATTCATTCTGCTCCTCGCTCTTCTGTCATGCTTACAACAGCTGAGGAGTAAAATCCACGCACAGTTTCTTTTGCTCCCTCTCAGATGTTTTCACAGAGCTCAGAGCCAGCCAGCAATTGCTGATAAGTAGCTTCTGTGGCCCTTAGGCCCCCAAACTGTTCATTACAGTAGGGAGAGAGGAGTGCCAACTACAGAGGTGGCACTTACCAAAAGGTCAGCCTTTTTTCCCCTCAACCAAACACTTGCTTGAGAGAGGAGGAGGGTGGATGCAGGGGGACAGGAGCTGGCATGACTTCATTTGTTCTAATTATTCATTGTCCACCTTGCTTTAATTGCCTCTAGCCAAATTACTCACTGTCATTTGTGTTTGAGGACTCGGATGTGATTTTCTCCCCCGTGTCCCGGCCTTGCGCATTTTTCTCGTTCATACCTTTTAGAAGTCACATGATATCGAGGTCTACTTCTAATTAGTCCATACATTTTGCGCTGAAGAGAGCAATTTCCACAAAAATTGACTCTGCGCGTGAATGTTACGACCCCTGCCCCGCCGAGAATCACACGCGCACATGGTTACGCAACCCACAGCGCTTTCCTGACCCCGAATCGTCCCCCTACCCCCTGCCTTATCAACCTCAAGCGGAACAATCACCCTCCCTAAACATTTGTTAACCCCATTAGCAATTCTGGGTTATGAATATGGAAATGAGGGCCTGTGTGCTGTTAGAGATAGGGCTCACTTGCCTTATTTGCGATTAGCGAAGAAGAGCAGCCCTTACTGGCTCGGATAATTAGAGACACTGCATAGAAATGGGCTTTAACGGGCCACCTCATCAGCACAATATCTGAGACGTTAGTCGCTAGAAGGAGCAAGGAAAATAAAGCTACTTTGTCAGCACAGTTGTGAGTCATGCAGAAGTTATTAAAGCAGCCTGTCAGGGAGTGACAACAAATTGAATTGAAGAGTGTTGTCTTAAAACATAAAAAGGATTCTGTTCAGGTTTAGTTGAAAAAATTTTTTTCATGGATTTCTTCTTAAATGATTTGCTTAAAAATACCATGAGTTTTGTTGTCTTTCCTGATGGAACTGAGGAACTTTATGTAATCTGTATTGTAACTTCCAAAACTAGCTTCAGATGTGCTTCTGATCTGTGTTTCTGTTTATTTTGGTTTCCTCAGTGACTTACAGAAGAAGTTGGCCATAGACTACGGAACAGACTGGGAATTTCTGTTTTTGAACGGCCAGTGTTACAAGCTGAAAGTATATGAGTAAGTACTGACAGACCTGGAGTGCTTCTGCCTTTTCTTGAACAGTCATGTGAAAAACCAAGTGCAGCCTAATGTCATCTTGCTTTATCAGTCTCTCACATTGTCGTGGAGGGATTTTGCCCCACTCTTCCTTACAGAGTTGCTTCAGTTGTTCTTTGAGTTTTGCGGGCGTTAGTTAGCATTTGACCTTAAAACACTTTGGTATTCAGAGGACTTCACGGTCGACTCTGTGAGTGCAAGATGTCCCGGTCCTGTGGCTGCAAAACAAACCCAACTCATCACACCTCCACCGCCGTGCTTTACAGTCGGTATGAGGTGTTTGTGCTGTTATGCTGTGTTTAGTTCCTAACGTGGTGCTGCACATTATGGCCAAACATCTCCACTTTGGTCTCGTGTGTATTGTTTTTATATTGGAGTCTTTGGGGCCCCAGCTGCCAATGGGTTGAAGGTGGATTTTAGATTTTGTCTAGTAACTTTTTAAACCGTGTGCCTTCTTTTTTATTGTTGGAGGCCTTGGATCAGGGTGAACTGAAAGCATCAGTGACATAGAGTATATGACTCACGTATTGGTCTTTTATATGACCATGCTCTAATGTATGAAAACCAGACTTGGTGCATAGATCCGTGCAACCTTTTACAAAGCACAAAATGTGCACCGTGCAACCATTTTTAATTGTAATAACGTTTCCTGCCAACGAAACGAAGAATCGTTTTATCTGGTAACAGAAAAACAAACTAGCTGTCGTTTCATCCTAAGGCTTGAGCCTCAAGCTTTATTTTATCAGTGTCGACACCAAACGTGGCATCCCATCCTATGGTTGTCCTGTCAGTGCTTGTAACATTTTGTAACACGATTGAAACAAGGTGTCATTGCACCTGTGCCGGTTGTATCTGTTTGGCCTCTGCAGTTAAAAAGCTCAAAGCAAACGCTACATATTAAAAATCACGTTTCGTTGTTGCAGCGCACTTGTCACGATTAAAGGCTGTTACTTGAAACATTAAAGCCTTTAACACTTTGTTTTTATTACTTGTATTTTACCTCTGTGCCTCAAGTTGAGCGTAAACTCCCTGGATGTGGAAGTCAGTCTGTTTTCAAGAGAACTCGCAAAAATCAACTTCTTGTCTTGCACAACTGTATTAAAACAAATTGTGTCTATAAGGAATGTGAACCATCTCGTAAAGATCCACCATTTAAGATTGATAATTTGTGAGCTCCAAGTCACCCTGGAGAAGCCAAGCAGCTAAATCAACTAAATTTAATCAACAGAATGAGCTTCTTTTACTCTCTCCTGCTGCATCCCTATGGCCCCTGCTGGGGTAGAATCTGTTCTCCTCAGGATTGCTTGCCAGCTGGAGCTTTAGAAGTCTGTGGGTGGTTGCAATTTTGAAAGAAAATTATATGAGATCTGCACTAAGAGATCTGCACTGCGAATACATTTTCAGACATCCTTGGAATCAGTGGTTTTCCCATGCCCTTATTCACCAGTGTGATTTGTTTGCTTAGTTTGCCATTTAGGAGGCAAAATCTGAAAAGCAAAGATGAACTTCTTGCATGTACGCCAGAAGAAGATTCGTCTCAGGGTTTTTACATTACATGATAGTTTTACATAACAATATTTCACACTGCTTGAAAAATGGTTTAATTTCACGCTAAAGGGATGGGAAGGTGGCTCCTATATTATTTATTGAGCTTTACCACCAGAGATCCAAAAGAGCCTAAATGACCAAAAGACCAGCCCGAATAAAAAAAGACCAATTTTTTGATTGATGTTTTGTTTCCGTTACAATATTATACTTTAATGTATAATATTGTAACGGAAACAAAACATTAATCAAAAAATAGTTAAAACAAATTACAACATTGTATAAAAATGACAATCATCAACTCAAACACTTGGTTCTAATTAAACAGAAATTTCTATGAACTTGTAAGAACTGTGTAGGACATGAATCAGTCTGTGTCAGATCCTGAATCTGAAATTTCCACTGAAGTCACGGGTAAGTGGAACCAAGATCGAGGCAGTTTGCTGTTTGAAGTTTGCAAAGACGGCTACATTGTGCCAGTGGTAGTTCACTCTTTGCAACATAGTAGCTGTTCTAAACAGATCTTTCAGGTTTATTTTTAGTCTGTTATTTGCAGTTGGTGTTTGTTCTGGGAAAGATATTGCAGACTGAGCAATAATGCATTTCTAATGGGGGCCTTTCTTAAAATGACTGGTCCCAGTAACAAAGGCGCTTGTCGACTCAGGAATCGAGGGAAAACCAACAACACACCCGGCAGAACATTATGTTATTTACACGGGTGCACATAAGTGGTCCGCATGTGCGCATTCGCTGTCAAAATAAAAGACGCGCACCAGATAAGAAGTGCAGCGCGCGTTTGCGTCCATATAAAGGCTGTTTTTGTCCTAGAGTGGGATTTTCACGGCATATTCTGCACCACATCTCTGTGCGTTCATCATTTGTTTGAAGCCAGCTCACCTCCTGCAACCACTTGTCTGAGAATACGTGCTTCTTTTGTGGTTCGGACTCCTTCTGACATTTCTTTGGAGGTGGAGGAACACCAAAGTAATTGCTTAAAGGAGCTTCTTCGACATCTTTAAGAGTTCTAAACAAATGTCTGTCCTCCTCCAGAAAATCTTATGTACGCAAACGCGCGTTGCAACTTCTTATCTGGTGCGCGTTTTTTATTTTGACAGCGAATGCGCACCTGCGGACCACTTATGTGCAGCCCTGGTTATTTAGCTCGTCATATTGCTGCCACAGAAATTCTTTTGTCCATGAAACCATAAAGCTGCACTTTCTTTTTGCCTTATAGTCTGATTTGTCATAACTTCTCCGTTTTGTGGTAAGCTTTTCTTTGGCTGTCACTTCTTCACCCTGACCTGTCTTATTTGGCTCAGCAGAACTGAAATGCTTTTACACGCTCACTCACATAAGCTCAGCGATTCTCTGCGCGATCAACCTCTCACATGTTTAAGCTGCGGGA
This sequence comes from Mchenga conophoros, assembly GCF_057382185.1. Lineage (NCBI taxonomy): Eukaryota > Metazoa > Chordata > Actinopteri > Cichliformes > Cichlidae > Mchenga > Mchenga conophoros. The sequence goes on from NC_140528.1 coordinate 70,413,296, forward strand.
GATTTCACTTGTCATGTTTGCATAGTAAGCTAACAATTGATAAGACGATGTCAGAGAAATTGGTGCGCAAATTATCGTCACTCACCAATCAGTGCTGTCGCTCTCTATACACAGTTCGCGCGATTGCAAAGTGAAAGCAAAAAACAAGCGCAAATTCAAACGCGACTTCAATATGTCACATATTGACAGTGGCTCACCGATGCCAATGACATAATTACCCAGCTACATTTCCGAAAGAATGCAAAAGCATTGACATATATTTTTCCTTCCTGCGATAGCCCGACGGGAAGGGCAGAGAGAGATTTTGGTAGCCCGACTGAAAAAATCGCTAGCCCCAGGGCGATTTTGCGAGCCCTGAAGACATACGTGAAACAAGCCATGGGAGTTTATGGAATAGGCGATTATCAGTCACATAACACCCAAAGGCTGTATGGATGGTATAATTTTTTAGTTGCATAAAACAGCAAAGGTTGAAGGAACAAATGAAAAATGTGTGTATTTCTTCAAATTAATCTCTAGTTGCCTTTTAGTAATTCTACGATCACTCAGCTTAACTGATTATACTGTTTGCTGCAGCTAAAATAACATAAAAAATGTAAATTAATTAATAAATAAGATCATCCACTTCATGGAAGCCGCTAATGCTACTATGCTAGTAGCATTAGCTAATTACCTAAATTACCTAAATTTTACTTGCTGTATCCTCAAGTCACAGCATTAGTTATTTTTCTTATTAAACGTACATTTTGAAACCTGTCATGTTTGTTATGCCTAACGTCGACTTTGCTGAAGTAAAATAAATGTTCCATGTTCCATGTTGTACTGTATTGGGTGTAACTAGCTCTCATCTCCAACTAAAGATCATTATTTTATGCGTCTTTGACAAACATCAGCCTGCGACCTGTAGTGTATCATATGTAGCCATCAAATTCATGTTATATCTTTGAACTATTCTCATTAAATATATATCATCTGCTAACATTGAAACGCCTCAGTGCCATTATCAGTGGCAAAATTATCAGTACCGGTAAAATAATTTCTGCTCCCACAGCCAAAAGAAAGATGGGACGGATTATTTTTGCTCATATTTTGACTCCAATTCTTGGCACATTCATCAAGTTAGCCTATTTCTCTCAGTCTCACACCTTCAGCCTTTTGCACAGAAACCCACAGTATGCTCTCCCTGGCCTATTGGCATCTTACATTCTGTTATTTTTCATCCTTGAAACCACCGAAGAGCACAATATCTACTTGTGTCAACTCAGTTGACCTACCAGCACCCTCTCTCCAATGTACCAGTTCCCCTCCCAGCCCCTCTTTATCCTTGCTGTTTGCCTTGAACTGTGATCCTGAAAAGACATGACATTGACAGACACATAAACCAACAGCTTTCTATAACTCTCCCTCCCATGCCCTCAAGTAGCAAAGCTACAATTCCTCTCCAATGATGGAGCAGAATAACACACTTCTCTTTCCCGCTTCTTGATCGTCAGTTGAAACCGTCTTACAAGCGCCCTCCCTGGTGTTCAGATCTCTCACATTTGATTAAATTGCTCCATCCTTTCTTGAGTGGCAGCCAATATCGAAGATAAGTGCCCGAAGCCATAAAAGTTTGCTGTGCTGAAATGTTGCCTGTCTTTAATATGACTAATAGCTGTGCATTATTTAAATGGATGGGATCCAGTTGGTGCTTGGGCGGGGTTTGTGTAGGGAGATGATAGCAGTTGATGAGACGACCCCATTGAGACTAAACTGTATAAACTGGATTTGGTCACGCTCGTATGTTGCATTCAGAGCTTGTTATTAAAAGTGAGTCTCATCTGTATTGGAAGGTGCCAGCTGAGATTTCTGCTTTCGTCTTTGTAAACGTGGGCCCTCTTTTCTTTCTTTTTTCCTGAGACCTCTGCATCGTCGCCGCCTTGCCTCATGATGGTGTGAATCGCTTGTGCAAACTAGGGCTTGAAGGCCTTTCTTGTTTGTCCCTATGGGAGAAAAAAATATATAATTACTTTGATTTCAAAGTAGGAGAGAAAAGAAAACAGTCTTTTGTTGTGAAACACTTTCAAGTGGAATGATTAACTGTGAGATTGGAAGCTAAATGCTGTGTAGTAGCACTCTCCACATTGCCTTCTCATCAGTTTCTCTAAAGACTCTAAACAAAACGAATAAAAGCTTACAAAGAGAACTTATTCTTGCTGCATTATCATTTAATGGCCTTTATTGCTGCACTCCCAAGCCCCTCTCTCCATACCTGAGGCTCCTCTTTTTATATTACATCACATTCAAAGTACTGTACTGAAGTTTACCTCCAGAAATTTAGCCATTAAAAAATCCACGTATTTTCCCCTGAAATGGTCTTTAGGGTGCTGTCGGAGGCCTTATCACAAGCCGGGAATTTAAAACGCGAGCTTCTGCCAGCGAATCCAAAATAAGCCTGGCAATTCAGTCAACACAGCCTGGCACAGCATGAAGGGAGACACCCCATAATGAGTTCTCAGAGGCGGAGTCCCTACCTACAGCAGAGCCTAATATTCCTCCTGTGGATTTGTTGACACTCCTCAAAGCAACTTAAATCGAAGGCCCGTGATTTATGCAAGACTGTCAGGTCAGATTGACTCAGCCTCCGCTCTTGTGTCATTAGAAAGTACAGCTCTTCAGTGAGTCATGCCTGCCACTGTTGTTCAGCTTTGACAGAGAAAGAGAGAAGGATAACGCAGCACAAGTGACACTTCCAACTGTCTGCAGAACATCACATGGCCTTAACAGTTCGCCGGGTTCTTCCAGTGAAGAAAGGGAATTCACCAGGATAGCCTAGAGGGAGCTGTTTTAAATTGGATCTAAACCATGGCAATGCGGGTGGTGTGGAGTCCTAGATGTGTCTGCTGAGCGTAACATGGAAATGAAGAGCCATATAGATTTATGAAGTAGATTTCATAGCGTCTTAGCACAAATATTGTCTATTTGCAAATTGGGTTTGACAGGACCAGTGGGCTTTTTTAGACAGTAAACTATTTGCCGTCTGCCAGTGGACATCAGTGAGATGCTAGAAACAGAAAAGCTAATTTCAGAAAGCGTTTTTGCTGCAAATCATTTGCCAGTCATTCACTGTACCGGTCTTTAACATGAAGCATGGCAGCCTGTTGCTCTTCTAGCAGATACACTGAAGAAACAAAAACTACATGAAAACCTTGTTTGTCCCGGCTTATAAAGGGGGCAGAAAGGCAAAAGTTGCAGCTAACCTAATTGGGATCTTGTTAAAATGTGCTTGTGCTGCCACAGCTGCATAAGCAGGTCCATGCCTTGGAGCACGAGCACTTCGTCAGACCCTTAGCTTTTAAATGATGATAGATGTGCCACAGATGCTGTTGTTACATTAAAGCATGAAATTTAACATCACTCTTAGGGAGCTGCTCATGCGGTTAATTAACTTCAAAAGGTCACGTTTGTCCAACTGTCAATAACTACGGAGGCAGAAGGATTGCTCTCGTCTGCTTAAAGATTTGCATTATGCAGTGTCAGAGATGATAGCATTTTAAAGCTTATATCTTTAAGCAGACAGCTGAAGAACTCTTCTTAATATACAATCATCAGCCAGGTTGAACGTGGCATAATTGTTGGTACCAGATGAGCTGGTTTGAGTATCTCAGAAGCTGCAGATCTACTGGGATTTTCCCCACAAAACCATCTCTAGAGTTTACAGGAATTGGTCTGAAGGGAAAACGTCCTGGAGAAAATGCCTTGTTGACGTCAGAGGCCAAAGGAGAATGTTTTGAGTTAGCAGGAAGGCAACAGTCGCTCAAATAACCACTGGTTACACTAAGGTGCAGAATAGCATCTCTGAATGCACAGTACCTTGTAGCTTGAGGCAGATGGGCCACAGCAGCAGCAGATGACACTCAGGACACTGAGGCTATAGTTTGCTGGCTAAACAAACGAGGACTCAAATGACCTCCACAGTCACCAGATCTGAAATCAGTAGAGCAGCTTTGTGATGTGGAGGAACAGGAGATTCTCATCATGGATGCAACTGTGCAGCAACTGTGTGATACTATCAAGTCAATATGGACCACAATCTCTAGCACCTTGTTGAATCTGTGCCGTGAAGCATTAGAGCAGCTCTGAAGGGAAAAAGGTGTTCTACCTGATACTAGCTGTGTGCATCAGAACAGTATTTGAAGATGTTTGGGGTGTTACTCCCTTCAGTTATAGGAAGTGTTATATTCCTTTAGCTTGTTTTGGGTTTTCACTGTGCATCTTTACAGTTTTTACAGTCTCTCAGCTGATATAACCATACAGCTATTTTCACTAAAAAGCTCTAAAAACTGTACACCGTTCATCCATTATCACCGAGCACGAAAACAAACTCAGCAAGTATCTGATGACTATACCCCGAGCTTTTAGCAGATATTAAATAAGGCTGTTTTATCCCAGAAGAGCAGACCAAAACAAACCTAAAAGCTTGTCTTCCTTTGCTTTGTTCGGGATGTTGAGTTTGGTTTCGTCAGATGGCCAAAAGCACACATTCAAATAAATATATCTGTTTGATGATATTTCTGTAAGTTTGGAGAAGATGTAGTCTTCTGAATCCTAGAAGCCATGCTGAGAAAAAAAAAGCCAACTTATTTTGCTGTTGAATCACCGCCTCGCTTGCTCAATTGTGATCAACAAAGACTTTGGCTGCCAGGATGCTGGTCTCTTCCTGTAAGCATCTGAACACACTTGGAAATTCTGCCCAGTCCACAGCAGGGGTGGCCATCTGAAGAAGCAAGAGTTTTCTGTAGGTCCATAAACCTGTGAGCTGGCAGCAGGACCGAGTGTGTCTGGTGTGGTCATAAAATTGTCACACCTTGTCAGCCTTCAGGTTGCCAATCTATGGCCAGTGAACTGGACGATGAGTGTGTGTGGGCTGGTCGTCTTTAAAAAGTCAGGATCAACTTCTTGGAGACTTTTGGTTAAGCCCACTTAAAAAAAAGAGGACTTCCTGTTTTTACTGAGAGCAGACTGAAGTGAAGTTAATCTCCTTTATGAGATCATTATCATTATATGATACAATAACATATAACATGTATGATAGGTTTTGCCTTGTGATTGCTTTGCAAGCTGTGCTTGCTGTTGCACTGGCATTGAACTTACATCAGAGTGCATAATACTCAAAAACATGAAGAGTTGCTACCAACACATAGCAAACCGAGCAGACCTATAAATACACAGGGCGGTGCAGTGTTTTCAGATTTCAGGGTATTTCAGGCAAACGCTAACAAAATATTAAGTTGTTATCCAAACCTCGTAAACATGAAGCAATAATTTTGAGTAAAACAGAAGAGAAATATATAAAATCAAAGGTTTATTAATTCAAATACTTAATTGTTAAGGTTGGTAATGTTGCTTTTTATAAATTGAGTCGATACCCATCAAGTCAATTTAACTTGACCATATTCTATTACATGTAGCATTTTACATTGTGCCTGTCTAACAAAATTACATGGAAATTTTCCATTAATTAAATTATTTAAAGTCAGCTTTTATTTACCTACTTTTTGTTAGTGTGTGTCACATTCCTGTGGATACTCCATTGTTAGTTAGACAACCGCACATTCTTTTAATTTGGAGAACCACAGCCTGAGCACTGAACAGCACATAAATATGTCACACGGAATAACTTGTTGGAAAATGAGTTTTTCCCCAGCTGTTTAGTTTGTACTGTAAATATTCAAGTGTGAGAGAGAGCTTCCCAAGGAATGGTTTAGCCCCCTACTGGTTCTTTTTTATTGTAAATTTAAAGTAGCTGATAAGTAGGCAGAACAGTGAAATCCTTCCTGGCGTATGTATTGGCACCCTTACGAGAAAAGTGCAATTATTCTCTGCAGGACTGGAAACTATGATTTAAACTAAAACTGACAATGAAAACTTTAATACATTTAACAGGGAGACCCAGGATAGGATTAAGCATTACATAAGAATCAATAAAACCCAAAAGAGAGACAAAGTGTCTTGGTGTATAAAAATTACAATCTCTCTGTAAAGCAGTGTTTATCTTCCAGTCATTCTAAAGCTGTGTCTCATTTGCAGTTCCTGCTGTGGCAACCTGAACCTCCTAGCAAGATCAACTGAGTTTATTTTATCTAATCAAATCTAATATGATCCAATTCAGTGACTGTAAGAACTCCTGTGAAAATGTAATTTCCATCCTACACAAATATTTTTCCTTCGGATGATGCATTACAATGAGTTGTTTCGACTCTAACGGTTGGGGTTGCAGCTTGCTTGAGAAATGGCTGTCTCTCACTAGTTCCACAAAAATATGATATTTCCAGTGTTACACGTGAATCCTAAAGTACAGCTCACACTTGGACTGTTTCGAGTTTCGAGGCCAAGGTTTCTGTTTTGGGGTTTGTGGAAAACTCTGTTGTTTCTGATAGTCTATAGTCGTATTAGTGGTTATACACAAATTAACACATTTTTAAGTCCATCTTTTTATTTCCTATTCAAAGTGATATTTAAAGTTCAATTTATAATGCATTTTTTATCTTAAATGGAAGATTAAATCCAGTCCTTGGACAAATCTAAGACTTTAATGGTTTGCTTTTAGTAGAATTTCCCCAGGATAGCCTCTTTTTCCCGAGCTGCTAAGGACAGATAGTAAAAGGAGCCATAAAGTTGAAAAACTAAGTACACCCTAACTCCCTCTGTAGGAATTACTGCTAATCCTAATTGCTGTTAATCCAGTGCACTTGATTAACTGATTAGCAGTAAGTGTGCACAGCTCTATAAAAGCAGACGTTCTGACGGTTTGTTGAAAGAAAGCCTCGTCTCTTTAAAAAGAACATGTACTTAGATTTGTAAAGTTACATCTAAGCAAACAAGACTTATGGAACAATGTCCCTTGGACAGATGAGACCAAAGTCGATGTGTTTGTCTATCATACATAACATTATGTTTGGTGAAAATCGAAAACATCATACCAGCACCAACCAACACCTCATGCTAGCCATCAAGCATGGGGTTGGAGGTGTGATGATTTGGGCTTGTTTTGCAACCACAGGATCTGTGCACCTTACAGTCCCTGAGGCGACCATGCACTCCACTGAGTAATAAAGTATTCTAGATTCAACTGTCTGATAGCTAAAACTTGGCCCAAGCCCAGCAGCACATCTACAACACAATAGCTAAAAAAGAAAAGAATCAAGGTGCCACAATGGAACCGTCAAAGTCAAGACCTCAACCTGGTGGAAATGCTGCGGTGGGATCTCGAAGAGAGCTGAACATGAACAAACTCGTGTAAATGAACTGAAGCAACATTGTGAAGAAGAGTTAGCCAAAAAGCCACAATGATGTGACAGACTGGTAAAGTCATGCAAAATCTATTGCTGCTAAGGGTGCTTCTACAAGCTTTTGAACCATGGGGTGTGGCTAGTGTTATGGCCTGTCTAGGGGTGGCCAGACCATAACATTAGGGCCATAACATTAGGGTGATCCATCCCCGTCTGATCCCAAGCAGCACATCACACAACAAGTACAATTTGTTGGTGACTTATTTACAGTGAGTGAATTTTAACAAAGGACAGGAGTGGACCATAGCTTTGGGGTGGACCTAATGCCAAAGCAACAAACAAAAGGAGCCCCTCTAAAGGATGTACCAAACTTACCTACAAAAAGAATCAAAGCAAATGACAATGACTTATCTCCCTAACTAACAAAAACATGAGAAAATGATAATCAAATAAAAAAGGTAGTCCACTCCTACATGAAACAGCGCTGGACAGGTAACATAAAGTCTGCCGGTTGAGGTAAGCCGAGGATGAATGACTGGCCGTCCATGACGGTGTCATCATATAAGCCATCTCCAGGTCGTTAGCCAATCAATCCGTCCCTTGGATCCACCAATCACAGAGAGTCACCTGCACACTCAGATATGAAACAACAGTACGACAACAGTCGTAACACTAGTTTTACATGTGACTGTAGAGAGTACACAGAAACAAGCCTCTGGGGTTTGTCTCCTGTCACATACTTTAATACATGAAAAATGACCTGCTCTTCACCTGCATTACAATGCAAAGCATGTTGCAATGTTCAAATGGGCATTGGAAAATTGTTTTGAGACAGACTTCAACTGGAAAAAAGAGAAACAAGTGCACCAACTGTGAAAAGAAGCTTCTTCTTCACACTCTTTGACATTTAGGGCTGAAATTACTGAAGACTTTGTATTTGCTTTGATAGTTCTGACCTTCTGGCCTTGAGCAGTTTTTGTTCAGAAATGGGGTTGAGACTTTCGTCCACATGACCCATTTAATGTGCGTTGAGAACGGGAAAGGTCTGGTATGAATCGGGCTGAATTATTGAACCGGATCTAGAGTTGAGATACTTGTAAGTGAGAGGGATATTTAACAGCCAGAGGAAACACATCTTAACTTTTCACCCTGAAAAAACACGTTATGCTGTTCAAATACACAGACACAAACTGTTAATGGAAATTGTAAATCGTCCATTTGAAAACTGCTTTATTTTAAATGTCAGATGATGAAATAAAATTATAGAAAGCAGAGTTATTTTAAAGAAGAAGAGTTATCATTATGGTGTTATTTCATTTCACAGTTAAACCAAAGGTAATATGGTAAAAATATACTGTGACCAAACCTTTGTGATGCAAACACTTATAGCTTATTATACGTGTTAGATCCTTTATTAATCATTTGCAGGAAATGAAATTGTCACAGCTTCAATACAGACAATAGACACAATATGAATTCCTAATATAGTTAAAAATACATAAATGAATAAAATACGCAATAACTAACATGTGCAAACATGGATACAATCATTATTTTTACTATTACTGTGTAGCGGGTTATGAATAGCATTTTACCCACTGCACATTGCTGGTAATGTGCATTTTAAGACAGAAAGAGAAAGTATGTTGGGAAGAAGTGGGTTATATTTTAAGACTGAGCTTATTGACTAGCCGTTTTCTAGATGGAGATTTTGACCTTTTTCCTGTTGTATCTTTAACTTTGTAACTTTAAGTTGTTGACTTTGACTATTGGAACTGGACATGTTCAGCATGCTGAACATCCAGCAATTGTGTTTACATGCTATGTGTGATACGAATAAACCATACGAGTGCAAACTACGCTCATTTGTTTTTAGTGCACCCTTTAAACATGAACCTTATTGTGCATAAGGGAGGCTTTAGATGAAGTGAGCCTGAGTGTTGTGAGAACAGATGTTTCACAGTCGCTCTCTAAGCCTCTGATTGTAGGCTTGGTTTTTATTTTCACTTTTAATGTGGGAACTCTAATTATCACCTTAAGTCATGTTAAAGTAGATTTACTAACACATTTTGGTGTTGAGAACAGTTTTTTACACAGTTGAGGAGGAAAAGTGAAATAATTATTAAATAAGACTAGTTCTACACCTACGTAGGCTCTTTTGTTTTCTGGTAGCAGAGTATATTTGTTTGTGTGTGTGTGTGTGTGTCTATATAAACATAAATCTATACATTCTATCCTATATTGTCAGTTTAATGGTAATTTAATAGAAACCAAGAATTAACAGAAGGCAGCATAGCAGACATGGATACATGCCTGACTGTTTCACAGGCCTGTATCCAGGACTAAAGAAAAGTCAGCTCAGTTGCACCAAAATACCTCCAAAGGATAAAACAGGTGCTGTGAAGCCAGTTAAATGTTAGAAATAATATCAACACTTCACGCAAAGTCCAGCCCCCTAAGAGTAGGCAAACAATGAAAGAGATAGGGGGATACTGCCCAAGATGAAATACAGAGAATCCATAAATACATCAAGAAGATGGGCACCAGGGACGAACTGCCAAGAGAGTGCCTCAGGCAGCAAAAACCAGAGAATGATGAGGATGAAGATGATGTATTGTAAAAGACCAAGCCCATTCATTGGATCTATCATTGGCGTAATAGAGGAACTGGTTGACCTCAAGAAATCCTACCAGGAACTTCAAAAGTCCAGCCTGAAGGACATCATGGAGTTTCTGATCAGGACAGCGAGAGAAAAAGCCCTAAGCAGAAGGGTCTCACTTTGCAGGCTGTGCAAATGGGGTCATGAGACCATTTACACAGTGCAGCAATGTAAAGGATGTGAGTCAGGACAGCGTACTCGGAAAATGGAGTCGCACTGTGACATACCTACAAAAGAACAACCAAGGTTTCAGAGCTGGTGGCGAGCCAACCAGATATGGTGATGGTTGACAAGGAAAAAGACAGCAGTTGTGATTGATATGGCAATACCAGCTGACTGTAATGTCAGGATGAAGGAGCATGAGAAAATATGAAAGGTGTCACTGCCTAAAGGGACAAGTTAAACAGATATGGAAGGTGAAGATGAAAGTGGTCCCAGTCTTAATAGGAACATTAAGGCCTGTGACCTCCAAACCTGGTTCTAGCATATTCAGGTTACGGCTCAGTCTGACTCCACTCCTAGAATTGGACATACATCCCAGATCTCTGGTAGAGGTCTTAAGTTTGAGGAAGACCATAAATACTGCTAAGCTACAATTATTGCCTATTATTGTGGAGGTCCACCATATACCACCAGAGCAGCTCTTATCCATCAGGGCATGGACAGAGAATGCCTGGAGGTGTCCTGTGGTTTGTGGTAGCGGATGCTTTGGGTCCTCTGTATGGCCGAATCTGGCTTTTTGAGCCACATCTTTCCCATTTTAAATTGGATTGGGATCTGGGGAGTTGAGGCCAGGTCAGCACAGCACCTTGGGCTTTGTGTTGTGTTCCTCAAGCAGTTTCTGAGCACTTTTTGTGATGTAGTGGTGTTTTTTTGGCTGCAGCCATCAGGAAGTGCTTGTTTCTGTCAATGTGAGTGCCTCATTGAGACTTTATAGTTGCATCCAATGTAATACAAACGTAGTTAAATGTAGTTATATCTACATGTGATTGTTTTACCCTCAGAACACCTTAATGCACGGGTGTCGAACTCCAGGCCTCAAGGGCCGGTGTCCTGCAGCTTTTAGATGTGTCCTTGATCCAACACAGCTGATTTAAATGGCTAAATGTCCTCCTCAACATGTCTTGAAGTTCTCCAGAGGCCTGGTAATGAACTGATCACTTGATTCAGGTGTGTTGACCCAGGGTGATATCTAAAACCTGCAGGACACCGGCCCTCGAGGCCTGGAGTTCGACACCCCTGCCTTAATGTTTCAGAAATTTTGAGAAGAGACTTTTTTATGCTGTTCCCTTTTTGTATAAGTCAGCCTTCAACTATTTTGAGAGGAAAATGGCAGCAATGATAATAAAGTGACATCTTCAGACATGGAAGGAGAATGTAGCTCTAAATGATCTGCCAGGGGCTATTTGCCTCATTAGCCTCAGTGATAGCTCTAAAAACTAAATTGGCTTCAATTTTGAGCTAATACTTCCTTCTTTTTTTTTCTCTTTAAATCGAGGTAAGGCATCTAAGCAAAAGAGGCTCTTACATTCTCTGTTTTATGTTTCTTCAGGGTAACTTATGTGGCAGAGGTTTACACTATGCATTCACCTTCCCAGAAGAAAAAGTCTCTACTTCAAAAGTGGCTTTAGTATGACTCTTTGGGCTGCCAGGATTACAGTGTGGAGAAACGATGTGATCGCAATGCTCTTTTTGAAAATATATGAGCCCGGAAATTGAATTTTAAATAGTCCTAATATTAGCTACAATACTGGAATCTGACTCCATAATTGTGCTTGAGAGCTGATGAGATGAAATTTAGGATAAAAATAAAACTCTCTCCATGGTAGCAATTTGAAACTTTTACTGTAGGAAAGAGACCCAAACACTGCAGAACCCTTTTTTTTAACAACCGAGACATAAATCAAATGGCCTCTCTCCCACCTTCATCTCTGGTAGCAGGTGCTCTCATATTAGATGCTGTCCTGGGGAGAGAGAAAAAACACTATAGCAAGAAAATGAAATAGCTCATAAGGTAAGAATAGGCCTCTACTTACAATATAATGAAAATATAATACAATATAATGGTGAGGTAAAATAGTTCCAAAGCAGTTTAATTAGTCAAATCAATTAAACATAAGTCACAGTTGGAATCTTAACATTAAAGTGTTACACAAACATCATGTGCATACTTGCTTATTTAAAGTGTATATGCTATGTGTTTGTCGTATACTGTTTGCACATTTTTATCTGCACTTTTGTGAAACTATTATTTGAATATTGGACTCTGGCTAAAGGAGCTGTCAAAGTGATATCATGAAACGTATTAAAAATCAATCATGACATTCATCAATAATGCACATATGTTAAATGCTGGAATTTTACTCATTTTTAGTCATAATGATTTGCTGTCGAATAAAAGGCAATAACTCTCCAGTTAAAAGGCAGCAGAATTAGAAGATTTGTGCAATGCTGTGAAAAACTACCCATGATTCAGTAGCTTGTAGAGCCACCTTTAGCAACAATAACTTCTTTACCAGTCTCTCCCATCATTGTGGTTAAGTTTTGACACATTTTACAATTTTGCTTCACTTCAGTGAGGTTTAGCTGTTGGAGAGATGGCCTCACATTTGACTGTAGAATACTTTGGTATACAGAGGAGTGCATGGTCAACTCAATGACTGCAAGGTCTCGAGGTCCTGTGGCTGCAAAACAAGCCCAAATCATCACACCTCCACCACCGTGTTTGATAGTTGGTACGAGGTGTTGTATACGGTGCTGTTCATTATGGCCAAACATCTCCACTTTGCTCTCATCTATCCAAAGGATGTTGTTCCAGAAGTCTTGTGCGTTCTTCACCTTCCTAACAAGCCACACTTGTTCAGTCTTTTTTTAACTGTACTGTCATGAAGTTTAACATTTAACATGATAACTGAGGATTGTAGAGTTTGAGATATAGCTCTTGGGTTTTTTGTAGTTTCTGTGCAGCCTTACTTTTGGGTGAATTCGCTGAGACTTCCACAGCTGGGAATTGTTTTAAGACATCAGAATGCTACAGTCAGAACTTTGGCTTTACAGATCAGCCATGATCGGTTAATCAGGATTATTTGATTAGCAGTACCCGGCTGCTACTTACCCTCTAAAGTTCTATGGAAGCTGTAAGGTTGTAGTTAGTTAGACTTAGACTTAGTTAGACTTAAACAGAGAGGAATTTACTAATGCAAATTTGGTGCAGGAAATAGGGAATTTTCCAGGTGCCCATCTACTCTATTTGAAACTATACACTATATACACTATACACAACTATATGTGGTGTTTGTGCGGTACTGTAGCATTATATTATATAGCAGGTAAATATATTCTATGTCACCCTTTAGAATTGATGTTGAGATCAGCTGGGTGAGAGAGGTGCATTTGTAACTACAACCTGCACCAAAGACACTTCAACAATGTGAAGACTTGTTGACAAAGCGGCTTAAAGCTGGAGCCGCTGGTTAATTGACAGGCAGGATAGACTGCCTCTATGACTTTACAATAGGGTCAGATTGAATTGTGGACTGTGAATAAAAACAAAATATGTAATTCTGCATGAACATTCATGTGTGTGAATGTGATTGAAAAAAAGATTTTGACTGACCTTAAGTTTCTAAGAGTGAAAAGTTTCTACTGTACAGCTCGTGAGCCAACATGTACATGGTTTTGGTCCTGGGAAATACTCTGCGTACTACACTATACTCTATCTGCTTTGGGACTGAGAGATCAATCAATCAATACAGTCTTGCTTGAGGCTTGAGGCTTAGTTTATAAAATGTATCAGTCAAGAGCAAAATAGCTTAACGTTTAAGAAGATAGGTTGCACTGTAATCTGAGATTTATGCAGGGCAAATACTCAGGTGTATGCTGTAGCTTTCAGACGTATTTCCATCATTGAAGCTTTCAAGCTGGGCTAGCAGAGTGCCCATGTGTCAAGTCTTTGTTCTTAACTAAGCTGTAGCTGACTGCCTGCTGTCCATTCATATCTTCTTACCTAATTTATGTCTAAGTGGTTTAAAGCCATTTTACCTATAACTCAAAGCAGTTTTTCTAAATTGATAATCAGTTATGAAAAAAGTGCGCTACATCTGTTACATCAGTCTGTCCTGAATTTAAGTAGAGATTGAAATTGGATTCATTTTTTTTCAAGGTTATCACGACGCAATATTGACTCACCTCTGTGAAAACCTTGGGGCCAGTAAAACAGAAAAAAAACTAAAATAATTATCTCCCAAAGTAGTCAGCATGTCAATTTTCTTTATTTTTTCTGTTCGGATGAGGCAGATATTATTTGAAAGTCTTGCTTATATTAGTTTCTTTCTCTTTCTATTATGTATTATTTGATTAATTATTTCATTTGTGACTGTCAGCAATTGTAATTTTGCAGTCTCTGGAAAAAGTCAAAGTAATGATTCCCTGTTCCTTTCTGTCTCTCTTGATTACTCACTTAGACAATGATACGACTGTTATTTTGGCTAAAATAAGAAATGGCACATATTACATATTCTGAACAACATTGTTTGTCTTCATATTTTGCTTGCAGGGAGCCAGAGTTTTGTTTTAATGTCTTAAAGTGCTCTTGAGAACTAGTTCTTTGGGCAATCCTAGTTTTTCAAGTTTTTCTTTGGACATTGGCTGTTTTTTTCCCTCATTTTCAGTCCAGTCCATTTTTTATTGTTTGTTTAGACATTTAATAGATAATAATTACCTATTAATCATTAAAGCATATGAAAGGCTGCTGACTTATGGGATTAAAAGACAAGTTAACAAGATAAGATAACTTGTTATTGCACAGTCATACTGTGCACCTGTGGAAACAACAACAAACGAATTTTTCAAAAATATTTTGCATTTCTTTAGTTGCATCTATGAAAAATTCTAAAGGTAACACAGTTTTACAGACATACAGTAACAGGATGATTCCCAAAGAGCTGTTAGTTAAATGCTTGACACATCATGGCATGCATGGTGTGCAGTTTGTCCTTAAAATGTTTGAGGAACTTGAATAAGTGGAAGCAAAAGAAGAAGCAGCTGGACTAAAAAAGAAACAATCTACAGCAAATAAACGATATCTGACAGTCATAGCCCTGAGAAACAGGAAATATAAATCCACCAAACACTTGACATTACTTTATAAATGCCATCTGTCAAACATGGTGGAGGCTCTGTCGTGGTTTAGGGCTGCATTTCAGCCAGGATTGCTGGAGATCTCATCGAAATTAATAGAATTATTAGTGCAGAAAAGTACCGTCACATATTGAGAAACCTAAGATAACATCGGGAAAGAATCTGACTGGCAAGAGCTTCTTTCTTTGACATGACAATAACCTCAAACACACTGCCAGTGCAGTAAAAGCATAACTGGATAGAAAAACACACAATGGAGCACTATCAGTCATGGGCTGGCATCCCAAGAGCCCGGACCTCAACATTAGCAGTGTGGGATCATCTTGACAAAGAATGGAACAAAAGGCGGCTGACATCCAGAGAAAAGATTTGAGAGAAAGCTACGAGAAAGCTTGAGTTCAGGCAGTGTTGAATAATAAAATTGGTCACACCAAGTATTGACTTTCAATCTCGTTACAATTTTACAAACTCCTATTTGCATTTTTCTGTGCACGCACGTCTCAGTAAACCACAGCATCTATGTCTCGTTTTTCTAACAAAATATGAAGAAATGAGGGAATGCTCAAGACTTTGCACTGTCCTGTGTGATGACAAAATATTGTGAATTTTTAAATATTATCAACAACATTAGGATGACTCAAGTAAATAAAGCTATCTAGAGCATAACCTGTTACACAACTGCAGAAACACATTCTATTTACTGTGACCTAAGGTTGCTGTATGCTATCAAGATGAATAGTGTTGGTTTCCCTTAAAGTTTGCTAATAAACAATTAGCCACACCACTTTATATTGCCGAATCACCTTTGACTCCTGGCATGCCAGCAGAGTGTACACAGTGTTACCTGTAGCTAGTGTTGATGTTGCTGTGTTGCAGTGTCACCTCTAGTGAACTCCACCCACACCGTCACATAGCAGTCTAGTGGGAGAAGTGCTTAATTGCTGTCTTTCTCTCCCTTCACTTTCGCTCTTCTCTGGATCTCAGTGGACTGAGGAATAAATATGCTCACCTTTTCTCCTGCGTATCCCCAGTGAGAACTAGTTGAGGGATTGTCTCGGAACGCTAATTAACATTTGATTGTTAAAGGTTGTTTCCAGTTTCTAACAATGTTGCTTTTTTCATACTTTTGATGTTTGTTATGAATATGCTCACCGACTTAACTGACACAACAATGTCGAAATATACGAAAAAGTCTGGTGTAATCCAGCATTTCCTGGTGGTGCACGGGTGTCAGACCTCGTTTTAGTCCAAGTATTTTTTTCCTACTGTTAAAAAAAGTTCAATTAGATAAAACACATATTTTTGAGGCATCTGGAAGAAAAAACAAAGCTAGTGAAGCCCTATTAGCTTAATTGTTCCCCTTCAATCATTTAGCAAAAATGACATGAAAATAAGGCGCATATTTAACAGAACACAATTTACAGTGGCACTTAAAGTTCTCCATTTAGGTTACACAGGTAGTTTGTAAACATTTCAGTGTTTTCTAAATAATTCCAAGCATATATATTATTATTGAATTTCTTTAAAACTCTTTCTGTGAAATATAGAGACCGGTCGGCGACCTTCCGGAAACCACTGGTTGCTAGCTAGAAATGTGTACTCCCCAAGCACTTGGTGAGTGGTTGCCAGAGGTTGCTCCGTGAAAGAGGTATTTGGTGCTGCACCAAATACCTCCCACTTGGACAGTAGTTGATTAATGGTTGCAAATCGGCTCCTTCCTTGCAAACTACAGCTAGCTGCGGCAATCTGCTGGTAACCATAGTAGCCATAGGCAGGTTTTTGGTGTACCCATCGTGCAAACAACCTGACACTCAATAATGCACTTAGTCATGTCCCTAACAATAGAACCGGCAAGTTTAAAGTAGTTTGAATAACCAGTTGTCCAGATGAACAGACAATCACATACAAAGGTTCACTAATTTATTAGTGTGATGGTTGGAATATCTTAATTCGTCCACCATTAAGACTAATCTTTGTGATTGTGTGTTATATGTAAATTGAGTTAAACTGGGGAGAATTTCAATACAGAACTAGTTTTTCTTTATGAAATCAACAGATTTATGAGTGAACTGAGCCTGCTGATCCGGTGAAGCATGAAATAAAGCCTGAGGGGCTAAGTGGTTGCATCTAAGATATTTATTCTGTAAATGTGTACCTTCAGGCCCTAGAACACCTGCCAAAGTTTGACACAGTGTTACCAACTTATTGTGGCTAGTGCCAGAGCTGCATTGGAACAAGGTCGTAGATCGAGCGGTGGGCGTTGGAGTTCAGGCCCTTAATGGGAGGATCAGTCTTGTCGTTTCTGATTTTCTGCTTCTAATCATTTTCAAAGATTTATTTAGTCACCTATCGTGTTCTCCCTTTGCTTCTCTCTTTCTTTTGCATCCTCCACTCAGAGTCTCCCGTGTTGCACGTCATCATCTGTCATATTCGAGGCCTGTGCAGTTGGTGATTCATATGCAGAGCGTCACCACCAGCACACTTTGATTCCCTCCTACTCTCTTTTGCGCACTTTTATTCTTTTTATCCTTCTGTCTTGCCCTTCCCTCTGTCTTTGTTCTCCTGGCTCCTTCTTAGTCTTATATTTCCAGCACTGTCAGTCTCTTCTCCTCAAAGCCTTTGTCACTGCCCATCCATCTCACGAATACTTCCTCCTTCATGTCACACTGTGCTCATTTGCTTAGGATAGCCAGAGACAGTTTGTGTAAATGTGCCTCTTCGACCTTTCTGCTATGTCCCATTTATATAACATGGGAAAATGTGAAGTGTCTGTCTTGCAGACAGGCAGCTAATCAACCTGCAGCACAGTCTGCTCGGCATTTCTAATCTCTAATCAATTTTTTTTTACCCAGCGACACATTTTCTGTGTTGCTATGCCTGCTTTGTTTTCTTGCAGGCTGCCACACGGAGAAGAGCATCCAAGGTCAAATCACAGTGTCCTCACACACAAATAGCCTGGCCATATTTTTATTTCTTTTGGCACAGTGATGGCGTGTCAGCAAAAGTGTACAGGGATAGATGGCTTTGCCTTGAGGGTAAGAGAGGGAGAAAAGAGGTACGGACATAGAGGGGTACTCCCTTCTGGGACTCATTTGATAGCGTTTTCATTTCGTACTTTTCCACCGCCACCCCCTTCTTTGTGCTCACTGTGCTTCTGTCTATCAGGTGCCATCTGTTTCAGAGTTCAGATGAGGATGTTTGTTGTTGCTGAAACACCTGCTTTACAAACTTAATGAATCTCCTGGCTTGTATAAGGAACAATGAAGCCAATGTCGAGAGGGAATTCAAATTTATTAATTATTATTTTATTTAGCATGGGAAGCTACTTGGCACATATCACATTGTCCTATTTGGCAATCAGTTTTGCTTTTATCGGATCATGATAGAAACCAGTTACATGAGGTCCTCATTGAACTTAATTCAGTTGTAGGTCTCCTGCTGACTTTTCATGTGACTTCGGAGCTGAATATTCTGGGTGTAGATTCTGGGAAGCAGAGCCTACACCCATATTAGATACAACTTTGGGATAATCACATGCTAATGTTTAATATGAGCGTGCAAACAAAGCATTCAGCTACAGCACTTATGACAACTATGTAAATAAAAATTTAATAAATTAGTCCACAACTCTTTTAAACATATTTCTTTAATTTTAAAATGTAAAGTGGCAACATATTTAATGTTGCATTTGTGATTTTTAAATATATTGTGATAATAACAATGCTATTGACCCATTACAGGGTTCTGTATACACAGCAGGAAAGAGTGGATCAAGAAGACGTCCGAATAAACAATCAGTGGTTAAAGTTAGAATGTCAAATACTGATTGGTTAATAGTGAAAGTCAAGATGTGGGTTTTGAACAGCACAAAGAAATACTTTGTGTTGGTCATACATAGTCATGGGGAAAAAAAAATATAGACCTTTGTTAGAGCAGCCGGGTGCTGATAATCATTCCACTTGCTTGATTATTAGTGTGACCATAAGAGCAGATGATTTAGCAGTTTGCTTGTTCTCCCTTAAAACAACAAAGCTACATCTGAACAAACCACGAGACGTGGAACAATGTCGTTCGGAGAGATAAAACCAAAGTGGAGATGTCCAGCCAAAAACCAAACCACGGCACAAACACCTCATATTGACTGTAAAGCATGATGGTGGAGGTGTGATGATTTGGGTGGTTTTGCAGCTGCAGGACTTGAGCTTCTTACAGTCTGCAATGCAATAATAAGTATTGTAGCGTCAGATGTGAGGTCGTGTGTCCAATAGTTCAAGCTTGGCCCAGACTGGATCATGCAGCAGAGCAATGATCCCAAGCAAAGAAGCCATTAGAAGGAATTGAACATTAATTATTGATCTGCAGAACTCAATTATGCTATTTGGTGGTTAGATGCTGATGGCCCATCACAGCAGAATGAAATCCCAGAAGTGATAGGAATTAGAGCAGGACTGTCTAGACCCTGATGGTATTAAGGGATCACATGGAGGCTTTGGTGGAGGTGGGTTGGACAAAAGAGTCTGCAAGGAAGAATGAAAGACAAACAGTGGGATTTAAAGGATGCAGAGTGAAGGCTGATTGGTTTAAAGGAGGCGAGCAGAAAGATGATTGGGCTACAATTGGCCGTGAGTCCTGCAGCGTGAATAGACTAGCAGCTAAATACCTGGAAAGCAGACAGTTTTTATTATTCTGCGTAAGAAAGGTGCCAATGAATGAAATGCACTCTAGGCATTATTGTTGAATGTCATTATTTTGCATCCTAGCTTACAAAGGTGAGCTAGGAAGCTACATAAGGCTAAATCGAGGTTAACATTTTCATCAAAGTTTGTGTTGTAACTCTTAAGGATTAAATTAATTTCAAACTCAATCACAAAACATTGTTTCCTTCACTAAGTCTGATCTCTTGTTGACTCACTCTTGATCCTGCTGTGCATATAGACCCTTATAAATAAATCTCATTTAATGTAAAGCTTGAGTGTTGTGTGCTTCCCTTTATGCAGAGGTCCCTGTGTCAGCCAAGAAATAAAAAATGAGGCAATATTTTGCAACACAAAGTATTATCACTACTGCATGAATGCACCATAAATGTACCAAATTCCATTGCAGTCAATCCAAGAGTTGTTGAGACATGTGGGGCTGCATTTCTTGCCGACATCATAGTAATGCTGCAGATGCTCGTTATTTTTTCTCCTTATGTTTGTGAAATACAGGGCAGACATGAAAGGATGAATGACTAAATAAAAGTCTCAAAAATGAGCCGTATTTAATTCAATCCGCAAGCAAGTGTAAATAAGAGCAAATGAACTCGACAGCCAATCACTTACCTCTTTTCTGCCCCGCTGTCTCTGATGTTCATCGTTTTCATTTCTTTCATCTTCCTATTCTCGCACACGGTTCTTCGTCGCCCTTACACTTCCCAGCCCACGTCTATTTTTTTTTTTTACACCATAGCCATTTTCGTTCCCTCCACCCTCCCTCACTCATTGTCTCTCCTCTTGTTTCGACTGTGGGCATCCTCTCATAACAGCCACTGTAATAGTTCGGATGTCAAGGAAGCAAACCAGGCCGGCTTTTCTCCTGTAAGTTTCACCATGATTGTCTTTGATCAGTTTGTTAGTAGATTAGTGATGATAGTGGCATCTTTTGTCACTGGTGGGAGCCATTGAGCCAGGACAGACTAGACAAGATAGCTTTGATTTAGTTGACTTCTAGAGTATTGACTATAACTTGCTTTAAATTCTGCTTGTGTCAGCTATGGGAATTATTTTGTCAAGTTTTTCAGAGTAACCATAACTTTGAAATATCGTTATGTAACTGTAATTCTTTTGTTGCATCCAGAGAGGTTTAGTCTCCACCAGCTACTGGAGTACATGCTAAATGTTCAACTAAACTTGGCACAAAAGTTTGGTCAATGGTTTCTTTGTTTTAACAACACTTCTTGGCAATAAATGTTATACGGTTGGAAGACCTGTTTATTTCCCCTTGAATGGTGCCACATAAGGAAAATGCATTTGTGGGTTGAGCAGCAGGGTTGAGTATGTTGGCTGTGCCCATGAACAACTTGCCAAATTAGATATATGCACCCTCAAGGGCTTCATGAGGGTAACTGTCCACTGAGGTGGGCCCCCGAGAATTGCATTCCCTATGGGACTTTGTTTCATTTCACACTGCAAGTGAGTATGCTAATGCCAGCATATTAGCTAGCTGGCAGTATGTACAGCAGCAGCTATGTACAGCTATGTAAGTGAGATAACACCGGGTTCAGAGTTCTGTACTTTTTGTGTGCGGTTTCAGCAAAACAATTTAACTGGAAATGGACGTGTGGCTAATGGCACTGACTTTGTGCTCTTTTAAAATAACATCTCACTATTTTCTCTACATTGCTAAATATACAATGTTATATACGGTAACAGTGTGCTGGGTTTTTGTTGTTTGTCTGAAGTTGGACTGATGGCAGCTTATAGTTGAAATGTTTTTGTCCATTGTTAGTAGACACTGTGAAGTATATTATAAAAAGAGCACCTGTACTGTCTTTTATACAAGGATACAAGGACTTACTAACCTTTGACAGATGCTTCCTAGGGGTACACTACAGCTCCTGCTGCTGCTCCTGATAACCTCCAAAAACCTGACTTACAGATAATTTGTGCTGATATTACCATCATCAACAAAAGATATTCTTTGGTTGCTGTGGTCTTTTACTGTTTTATAATCTTTGTTCATCTTCATCTATCCCACGTAGTTCACAGAAAATGCTGCCATTTGTTTTTTTTCCTTTGATAAGTCAAAATAAACCCTTAATAAAGCCTGGACTTTACTAGAAAACCTCTAGATCTTTAGAGCTATTTTTTGCATAAAATGTAACATCGTCCAGAGTGCTTTCAAAATGTCCTTGCTAATTTCTTTTGTATATATGGTGGTTGCCGGTGTTGCACCAATATCTTTGCTTAGGCCATGATAGTACATCACTCAAAGGTTCCTTTTGTCCTAAGGAGTATTTGCCCTGATGTAGAATGGTCCTGAGAACTGTGATGGTTACTAACTTGAACTTTTATCTGGGACCAGCTAAAATCTACAGTTTAGTGAGTACGTTTTGGTTTTCATTTTGTCTCTGCAGGTATACTTATACCCTGTGCCCATTCAATCAAGTTACACAAAAGAGCACGGCAGGAGTAGAGGTCTCATTAGGGTAAGTACCTCAATCACTGTTTCTTTTGTGCACACAGTTAAAATCCCAATCACTGACCAGCCGGGGTATGTCTGCGATCAGGTGGGAAAAAATTAAAGACAGTTTATAGAACGACATCTTTCCAAAGCGCTTAGCAGTACTCTGAGTACTGTGGCCTGAGATTCTATAGCAGAGCATAGTCAATATTTTAATATGAAGCCACAAAGCACTTCTAGTACAATTCACATACATTTTCCCTCCCCTGGGCTTTCATCATGCACTAAAAGCCAAGAAGGGCATTTTGTCTTATTTATACCAATTAGATAAATTCAGTGACAGCATTGTTCATTTCACGATTCGACCTGAAACAAATCCCACCCCTGCACTCCCCAGAAAGCTCTTTAATCATTGTTACAGTGCTCATATGAAGTTACCCTAAGACCAATATTTGCACTATTGATTCTTTTTTATTGTTATTCAATCTCTGTTAGCTTCGTATGACCTTTAATCAGTCACTAACAGATCTTTATTATATTTTTAATACTTTTTGATCAATGACAAAACGGAGCAGCTTTCATAGACTGGTGGGGTTATATTTCCTCAGCCTCCAAGGGTTTCAATTTCATCAAAAGGTTTACATTCTGGTCTTTTACCTTACCCTTGGGGAATGTCTTTGTCAACTGTTGAACACAGGTGTGCATCAAGAAGGCCGTGTGCTATGAAAGAAGCCACTCAGTCCCCACTGAAATGCACCTTTAATTGTCATAAACGTTTTTATTTTGATTCTTTGGAGATCTATCTGCTGTTAAGCAGTATATACCAGTGAAATATCTACTGCTTGATTGTATTTTTATCTTGCATGTGACTTTAAACGCTGGCTGTTATTCAGTCATTAGTTTTGCTTCGGCGACCACATCACCTCACCTTTCTCTTCACCGTAACATCTCTGTCAAAAACAAGAAGAAAAAAGAAAGCATACATCAAACGGATGGTTTTTTCCTGTTTATTTACTTACTTTTTCTTCTCTTATGAATTTTTGATTTAAGGTGATAATTATGGGATAGGGCTGAACGATTATGGAAAATAATCTAATTGCGATTTTTTGCCCCAATATTGCGATTGCGATGCGATATGCGATTATTTTTTAAGGTCTTTGTCTTCTGTATTATTAAACAAAGACAAGCAATACATCATATAGTATGGCCAATACTATATTACATTAATTTTAAACTGTTCTTTCCTGGAAGACAGACCTCTGTTATGATGACATGAGGTGATGCATGAATTGATGACTGACATTTTTATTTAACTTCTTCAATCACAACAGTATATTTGAACATACACAATAGTTTATTTTTAGCTTACAAACATCTGAGCATAAAGTGCTGACAAGGAACCCTGGTGTAAACATTAAAATGAAAGTCAGTACAATGTGCAGATTGCAGAAATATACATTAAAAAAAATCAGTGGCTTTACCACACTCAGTTTTTCGACATCTGTGAACTACTAGACAGTCATTCAATTAAAAAATAATATTAAATAAATAAAACTAATAAATAAAAAATACACACATCTTACTGATCTCTGCAGTCAGTAACATTACACATAAAGTGCAAACATAATAGCAATTGTATAAACACACACACAAACACGCCTTTAAAGTTTAAAGGCGTGAAATTGGACGGTCTAGTTCTGATTAGCGTCACCGCTGTCTCGGTGGAGTTTAATAAACTCGGCCGTCTGCTTCTTGCTATCTAAAATATAACCAGACACTGGTGTAAATTCTCGACTGTCTCATACTTCTGTTTAATAAGTTTTCTGTTTGACGTTTAGTCAGCTGTGTGAAAACCAAGGAGGAACCCACCCGGGGGATTAATAAAGTTTTATTTTATCTAATCTAATAACTTTAATCTCAGCCAAACCGATTTACTCACGAACAAACAAAACACTGAAAAAAGCCCAACAATAACATTTTTAGGTTGTCTAAGTGACTTATATATTACGTTTAACCCGAGCAGCGAAACTCCGCGGTGATCTGAAAATGATGTGCCGGGAGTTGTGCCGTTCTCGGCCGCATCAGTAACCCTCGAGCTCCCGGCTAGCTGTCGAGCTGGTGGGTAGCAGACGCCTCTGAAAACGTCGAAGCACTTTTGCAAATATGGGATATCTTGATAAACCGAGCAGATATTTGATGTTTACACAACTACTTTCTCGCCTGAAAATATGTTAAAAGTTTATTTTGTGACCCAGAAAGATTAGTATGAGTAATTTTAAAACTTAGTAGCGGCCGCCATTGCTGGAAACTGGAGTTTGGCTGGGCCGCGCTATGAATTCTGGGATATGGTAGTAATTTGGACAGCCTTCGGCACGTCGCTGTGACGTAATCGGTCTACAAATGCGGCCTCAGGAGGATGCAGCCCATGAATTTGGACATGTCCAGAGTATAATCGCAGCCTTTGCGGTTAGAAAATTGCACTTGATCATGTCGCGATATTATCGCAAATGCGATATATCGTTCAGCCCTATTATGGGATGTCGCCTCACTGTCCTTTTCCACTCTCTCATTAGCCTTGGCTGTCCGTCACCTGACACTTTTATAGGCTGCAATTATGGAAAACCTATTCCATCCACACTG
Organism: Mchenga conophoros; assembly: GCF_057382185.1. NCBI lineage: Eukaryota > Metazoa > Chordata > Actinopteri > Cichliformes > Cichlidae > Mchenga > Mchenga conophoros. Next base: position 70,438,166 of record NC_140528.1, read on the forward strand.
ACACCTATGCAAAAAGCTTTTATGATCCACGTCAGCTCCTTCCCTAAGAGGAAGACCGAGTTGCGCTGGTGTTTTTTTCCACTCAGCGACCACACAGACTAACAACTTGTTTTGCGGACGGATAATAAAAAGGTCTAAAATGGCCGTGGAAAATTTGCGACACGGAGTCAAAACATTTTGTCTGCTTTGAGATGCGATGCCATTAGGGCCCAACTTGAAGTAAGACTCGAGATAATTTAACTGCAATTATTCTTCCGTGCAGATACAGTGGGGGTTTTTTCCCTTTCAGGTGGAAAATTAATTGGAATCTAAAGCAGAGCTGTTTTCTTCTTCTTCTTTTCTTTTTTTCCACCATCAACTCCCACACTATGCTCACTTTTGGAGCGTAAAGTGCAATGCTTCACCATGTTTTTAGCGCAGGAAAGAGGAAGAACAGAATGCTAACTGTGAGTAATGTGACCCCAGCGCTTCTGCCTGCCTGTCACTCATCATGGTATGGAAGGGCAGAAGGACTAAACGAAATCAATGGTCAAACACGCCAAAATCTCTGCCAAACAGGACTCGAGGGACAGATTTCAAATGTATATTTATTTATTTTTTCCCCACATTCCAGCGTTTTTTCACACTGATGACTAAGACTAAACACAATGTTGGACTTTTCCATAGAAGTCAGAGAAAAATAATAATGCTAGCTTAATATAAGTTGTTATCACATGTACCTCATTGGTATTTTCTGGGTGTAGGCGGGCTGTGCGGCTCTATATGATGTACTATACTGTTTCCAGAGTGCGTGTAGTGAAGGTGGACTGCTTTCAGCTGAGGCAAGGGGGAGGGGAGGCACATGAATCATAGCTCGCATGGTGGGTATAAAGTTCATTTTTTTATCCAGACAGACCATCAGTCAGGCCTTGCAGGATGTGGCCGGGCCTCCTGATATCAATCTGCATGGAGGCCTCCTCTTTCTCCCTAGAGGGGGTGAGGAGGGAGAGGGGAGTGCTTTGATTTAAACGGCAGCATTTATCACACCTGCTCCAGCATCCTAAAGGACAACCATGTGAGACAGAGAAGAGGTGGCGGTGGTGTCAGAGAAACAGCATTACCATGCGCGGCCTCCCACTGGAAGCGTGGCTGCCCTGGCGATGACATTGCTAATACTCGCTCGTACGATTTTCTGACTAATTTGGATTAGTCGTGTTACGTTTCCGCGGCATTAAATTGATGGCGCCGCTGCCGAATTTCGATTACGGCTCACGGCCTGCACAGTTTGCGAAGTGTGTCACGGCTCATAAAAGTTGAAATTGTACCCTGAGCCTTAACCTTCCTTCATGCTTGGTTTTGCAGCATAGCTTGGCGTTAGACCATTAACTACACAAATGTTTGCGAGGAACAATAAATCAACCTGGCAACGCTTTCTTTTGCAGCTGCTCGCTCTTATATTGTGGCCACACACTGCCAAAGATTTCATAAGGCACAGCAGTCACTCTGTGCTTCCAATTATCTGTAAACGCAGATATTATACAACACATATTCACCTCTTGAATTCCAATATCTCTGTTTTCCATTTAGCTTTCGGCCTCGGCGTCACAAGCGCTTCCTGAAATGGCTATTGTAACACTAACATCAGCCATGATAATGATAATAGAATAGGAGAAAATGCTTGCATTGCTACAAACACTATCCCAACGTGACAGCGTCGTCCATCTTCATAATGTCCCCGCGGTACCCACCCCCGCCCTCCTCCTCAAAGGGCAGACATGCTAGGTACATTGACAAGACAGCAAATGCAGAGCTGCTAAAGTCTTCTGGAAAAGTCCAAACAGAGACGCACGCGGGCAGATCTCTTGCTACCTCTGTGCTTATGTGAGGTATTGCAAGCACTGCCGTTACAATTTGTTTGATGGAGAAACACCACATGCAGAGAATTAATACTGTGTTAACAAACAGAACATTGATCATATTGTCACCAGCATGTCACATTAATTTCCAAAAAGCCAATGTGGTATTGAGATCACTCCTTACAACGTGGGAGGAAATTTGGACCGTTCTTCCTTAGAGAACTGCTTCAGTTTAGCCATATTCTTAGTGTGTCTGGTGTGAATGGCTGGATGTCTGGGCTCTGACTGGACCGCTCCAAAACACAGATTTTCTTTGTTGAAAATAATTGTGTGCTAGAGTTGCTTTAATGTTTAAGGTTATTGTCCTGCTGTGTCATCCAGTTAGTGCTGACCCAAGGCCCCAGTCGCACGGGTCACGGGGGAAAATACAGGATTAAACACCGCCACCTTGCCAGCAAGCTATTTATTCGACCAGTAGACAAATTATATAACGTGTTATACAATAAATACATGTCCGGTAAAGGTACGAGATTCCGGAATGGCACCACTTACCTCAACATCCAGCTGTGAAAGCTGCATCAACCTGAGCCAAAAAGTGATCGAGCTGGAACAAAGGATATCCACGCTATACCAAATCCAGGGGGCTGAATGCGAACTTGACACGATCCTCCTTGGCAAAGCTCAAACCACCGCTACTAGCGCTGAGCTAGCCGACACAGTGCACCATCCAGCTGCTGTGTCCCAAGATCCCGCCAACAGTCAACACAGGCTCTCAACTTGCGTCGCTGGTGCTTCTGCCAAGGACGAGAACTCCTGGTTTCAGCTAGGGGCCAGACCCAAGGCTCTGGTCAGCTCCACTCCACTCCAACCAGCGCCATGGACCATGGTTGAGACGCGCGGTGGCTGCAGAGGGGGCAGGAGGATCCGTCTCTCGCACCCTCACCCCTCCGGTGCGGTAGTATTGGAGAATAAATTCAATGTCCTGGATCCTGTGGACTTTCCTCCTCTGACCGCTAGCCCTCGCCATCCCGCTGTGTCGCTGAGGTCTGCGCCATCTCCACCACTACGCCCCCGGAGCCGCGGCGGGCAACCCGACGCTGTGGTGCAAACTCACCGCAGAGAGCTGTGCTTTACCCCGGCTCCTCGGAGAAGAGGACCCACGGCGCGGCTACCTGGGAGTCACTCACGCAGTCCGGCTGGCGCATCTCCATCTGAACACCCCCGGTGTCGCGGCGCGGGCGTCTCAGATGGCCAACAGCCCCCGGTGGCACTTCCTCTCTCCACGCTGGTCCTCGGGGATTCCATCGTCAGGAACGTGCGGATAAGGGGGGCGCTCACGCTGTCGTTCCCGGGAGCCACTGTTGTTGACATAGTGGACAGAATTCCCAACATTCTGGCATCCCACCCACAGGTTAACCGGCTCATCATCCACATCGGCACCAATGACATCCCCAAACAGCAATCTGAGCTGCTGAAGTTGGACTTCCTCGAACTCTTCAGCCTCCTTGGTCAGTTGCAGGTGAGTGCTTTTATCTCTGGGCCCACCCCCACCTGTGGCAGAGGGATAGGCCGTTTCAGCCGGCTGCTCAGCCTTAACACCTGGCTTTCCTCTGCCTGTATCTCCCACGGCGTGGGTTTTATTAACAACTTTGATGCCTTCTGGGAGAGGAGGCATCTTTTTGGGGCAGACGGGCTCCACCTCAACGCCTGGGGACGCCGTTTGCTGTCCGCCAATTTGGCATTTGGCGTACAGCACTCCCGCACATCGCCACTGTCTGCCACTGACTGATGTTCCCCTGGTCCCAGCTCCTATATTTGTTCCACTTTTAACAGTAATACACAAAACTCTGGACTAGGACCTTTCTCTCCCACAGTCAACACAAAACCCGTCATAATCACAAACAGAGAGCAACAGAATTATCATAAATCCAATAACTCCAAAAACATTAATAACCTCCGGCCTCTTCAAAAATATCAACATCCATTCAACTCTATTGTCAAAAATCCACCAGTCTCAATCAGTATGGCACTTTTAAATGTCCGCTCTCTATCGAACAAGTCTTTTATTATTAATGATTTAATTTTAGATAATAAACTTGACTGTTTATTTTTAACTGAAACATGGCTGGGCTCGGATGCACCAGTTGTTCTCACTGAGGCCTCCCCACCAAATTTTACTTTCTCTTTTTCTATTAGAAGTGGTAAGAGAGGTGGTGGGACTGCATCTTTAACCAACAACACACTCACCACCAAACAAATTTTATTTGATCATTTTACCACTTTTGAATTCCATGCTATTGTTTTCAGCAGCCCTCCAGTTTTATCTGTCACACTTTATAGACCACCCAAAGACAGCGCTGCTTTTATCAAGGAATTCTCAGAATTTTTAACAAACATACACTCAAAATATAACATGATAATTTTAACCGGTGATTTTAACCTGCACATAGATAATCCTTCTGACCCTGCATCAAAATAATTCTTAAACATTCTTCACTGTTTGGATTTTACCCAGCACGTCACGCAGCCGACTCACAACAGAGGACACACTCTGGACCTGGTCATCACCCATGGGCTGTCCACCAGCGTGTCCTCTGTTGTTGACTTGGCTGTCTCTGACCACTACTGTGTGTTTTTTAACATCACCGGTTTTATTCAGCAGGAGACCTCGGTGCGAACTGTGAGGAGGCGCTATCTAACCTCTGAAGTGGCTGCAAATTTTACCAGGGTTTTAGACGAATGCCCCCCTGTGATTTTACCTGCACCCTGCGATTTGATTTTTAGTTATTTTAACAGCAAACTGAAGAAAAGCCTTGACTCCGTTGCTCCACTCACCACCAAAAAGATTAACGTAAAACACGCATCACCCTGGAGAAACGAAGAAGTCAAAAAACTCAAAAGGAATTGCAGGGCAGCAGAAAGGAGATGGAGGAAAACTAAAAATAATATCAACCATCAAATATTTTCCGAGCAACTTAAAATGTACAATAATACATTAAGGAACTCAAGAAATTCATACTTCGCCAAAATAATCAGTATTAACAAAAATAATCCCAAGGTCCTCTTTTCCACCATAGATCATTTATTTAACCCTGATTTTAACAGCTCCCAAAGAACCCCCACAGACTCGCTCTGTGAGCAGTTTGCAGACCACTTCAGGGGAAAAATCAGCGCCATCAGATCTGATATTTTATCTAATCGCGATATGATTGTAAACACATCTGAGGGCTCGATTGTACCTGAGGAGACACTGGACAGCTTTGTCCTGGTTAATGCTGAGAACTTTCAGAAGGTTTTCTCCACAGTGAGACCCACCACATGTCTTTTAGATCCAATCCCTTCTTCACTCTTTAAAACACTTTATGGATTTTTTGAGGCTGAGCTTTTATACATGATGAATTGCTCTCTTCAGTTGGGTGTCTTCCCTGCTGCCTTTTAAACGGCGGTGGTGAGGCCCCTTCTGAAGAAGAGCAATTTGGATTGTAATGATTTTAATAACTACAGACCTGTATCCTACTTACCATTTTTAAGTAAAGTCTTAGAAAAACTTGTTTTTACTCAGATTACTGATTTTCTCAATGATAGACAGATCCTGGAGATATTCCAGTCTGGATTTAGGGTGAACCACAGCACAGAGACGGCTCTCCTAAAGGTTTTAAATGATCTTAGATGTAACTGGGACGCCCAAAAGCTCTCAGTCCTGGTGCTACTGGATCTAAGCGCAGCCTTTGATACAGTAGACCACGCTATTCTTTTAAACAGACTAAAACACATGGTGGGCCTCTCTGGTGCTGTACACAACTGGTTCACTTCCTATCTCTCTGACAGATCTTTTATGGTGAGTATGGATACATGCTCCTCTAAGATCCATAAAATGACATGTGGTGTGCCTCAAGGGTCGGTTCTAGGCCCTGTACTTTTTAATTTGTATATGTTGCCTCTCGGCAGTGTCATCAGGAGGCATGGAGTGAACTTCCACAGTTACGCTGATGACACGCAGCTGTACATCTCTGTGTCTCCTGATGACACCAGACCAATGGATGCCCTTTTTAACTGTATTTTAGATATAAGATCTTGGATGGCAGAAAACTTTTTACAGCTTAACCAGGACAAAACTAAAGTTTTAATCATTGGTCCTGAGGCTCAGAGAGAGAAACTCTTGTCTAAATTAGAGGCATTTTCACTATGTCCTTCGCTACAAGTGAAAAATCTGGGTGTTATTTTTGACTCTGAGCTTGGTTTTATCCCACATGTTAAACATGTAACCAAAATTGGATTTTATCATCTAAAAAATATAGCCAGAGTCCGCCCTATTCTCTCTCGGGCCAACACGGAGATGCTGATGCATGCTTTTATTACCAGTCGCATTGATTACTGTAATGCCCTGCTCTCTGGTCTTCCTAAGAAGAATATTTCAACTTTACAACTCTTGCAAAACTCGGCAGCTCGTGTGCTGACGAAGACCAGAGGGCGGGCCCACATTACACCGGTTTTAGAATCGCTGCATTGGCTCCCCGTGTGTTTCAGGATCGATTTTAAAGTTCTTTTATTGGTTTTTAAATGTCTTAATGGTCTTGGGCCTTCTTATCTCTCAGATCTGCTTTTACCATACGAACCCTCGCGGACCCTGAGGTCCTCTGGTACTGGCCTTTTGATTGTCCCTAAAGTCAGGACACATACTCACGGAGAGGCAGCTTTTCAGTGGTATGGTCCTCGTCTGTGGAACAGCCTGCCGGAGGAGCTCAGGGCCGCAGAGAACGTACATGTTTTTAAGAACAGGCTCAAGACCCACCTTTTTAATTTAGCTTTTACTTAGCGTTTATTTATTTTATGCTTATTTATTCTATCCTGTTATTCTATTATTAATTTAGGATTTACCTAATATTTTTTTGATTTTATTCTTATTCATTTTTTAATCTTCTTACTCTATTTATATTTATATTTATATTGTATCCTGTTCTTATTTATTTTATCATTTTACCCTGTATATATCGTATTGCGTCATATCTCCAGTGTTTCCTCGGAGGGCGCTCTCTGCACCGGGGCTGTTATTGACCGTGGCTGCTGGGTCTCTGGGGTCCTCTCAGCCTGGCTGGGGGGCTCCTTGGCCTCCCTCCTGCTGTGTGCGGTCTGTGACCGGCTCCCGGTGCAGACGGCTCCCTGTTATAATGTTTCCTCACTTGGCTCATGCGAGCCCAGCCCAATTTTTACTCTTTAAGTGTGCGCGTGTGTGTATGTGTGTGTGGGTGGGGGTGGGGGGATATATGTGTATTGAGAGTGTGGGGAGTGAGTTGGAGGGTGGGGTGGGCTGCTTTTAACTATGTAAAGCACTTTGTGCTACATTTTTTCTGTATGAAAAGTGCTTTATAAATAAAGATTGATTGATTGATTGAAAATTGCGTATTCCCAACCAGTTGGCGAGTAGTTGCGGGTTCTGCACCAAAAATCTCTTAGTGATTGCTGTGGTCATTAGCAGATTGCAGAAGTCATCTATACTGAGCACAGAAGATGTGTGCAAGCAGTGTGAGACACTCTCACTCACAGGCTCTGGGCCTGTGTCACTGAGGCCTAAGTAAACCAGGTAGTTTAGTTTTCCCTCAGTGATGAGCTATTTGGTGCCTCAGGTGGTCAGCAGGTTATCTACCTATATGAAGGTCGGTGGATTGATCCATGTGTCGAAGTATCCGTGGGCAAGATACCGAACCCTGAGTGGACTGAGTACGTTTATCTGAGTGCGTTTGTTAGATAGCAGATCAAATAATGTGACGGGGCGAATCAGACTCGTAGTAGAATGTGCTTTGAGCGCTCAAATTGAGTAGAAAGGCGCTAATTAAGTTCATTTACCATTTTTAAGTCAGTCTGCCCCACTGCTCCAGGCGGCTGCCCCTCCCTGGTTCTACCGGAGGTTTCTTCCTGTTAAAAGGGAGTTTTTCCTTCCCACTGTCACCTAGTGCTTCCTTATAAGGGGTCATCTCATTGTTCAGCTTCTGTCTCTCTATGATTGTAGGGTCTTTACCTTACAGTATAAAGTGACACGAGGCGATTTTTGTTGTTATTTGACGATATAAAAATTAAAATGGATTTGGGAAACTAGCAGCTTCTTTTGTTGTTTTCTAATTTCATGCTGCTGATAAAACTGGAATCAGGACCAAAGATTCCTTCAAGCTTTAGCCTTTTACTGCATTAAACATATTTAACTTTTAAAAGAGTTTCCACAAAGTGCTTTGTCAACATTTAAGCAGTTAGCCTAATGTTTAAACCCCCCTGTTTTTCTTTATATCCACAACAGTTACAGAAAACCCATCTCTGGAAGGTATGCCGTCATCACAATGTCAGGCTGTAATAAATCAGAAATATTTATGAAGGTGCCTTTAAACTCGCACTAGGCTAACCACACGGAAACAGATTGAGCTGTAGTGGTACCAACAAACACAAACTAATTTCTTAACATTAAACAATTTGCGCCAAAAGATTCTAAACAATGTAAAAAAACCACAAATCCTAGTAAAGATTTGAAACGTGTGGCCACACAAAACCAAAAGAGGAAGAAAATGCATTAAGGGAGTGACGGTGTCCTATTAATAAAGATGCGTTTTCCTGCAGACAGAGGAGGATGGGATGATTTAAATGTATCTGCGAAGGAGGACGGGATCAGTCGAGGGGTCATCCAATGAGTTTTTGTTTTGGGACTCCGGGGAAATCAGGTGGCCACGCAGTCAGGGTCATGGGGGCCAGCGTATGTTGCCCCGCAAAGTTCAAGGAGCTGGGCCTTCTATTGTGCCGGGGTCAGACCGCTCTACACTCATCATCATTGAAAGCACACGAGGAGGGAGGGAACAAAAAAGCATTGCAGGGGCCGGCGAGCAGCTTGTTTGCTCACCCTTTGCCCTTGGAAACACGCTGTGTTTGACAGTCCAAGCTTGGAATGCGCCCAACATCCAAAGCTGAAAACAGGATAGACAAAACAAGAATAATAATAACTCCTAGACACGCTGCTGGGCGACTATAAGCAGACAAGCCATAAAAGAACAGTGGAAGACTACAAAGGGAAGATTTACACCACACCTATGACTCAGGCTCACACTTTCAAAATAGGGAAATGTAATAAGGAAAGGTTATAAATGTTGCACTATATGAATATTATGATTGAAGCTGATGCATGGGCTGTAGAGGTAGGCGCAGATTGTGCTAGTGTGCTATCGAGTCAAGGGAGAAAAAGAAAGAGTATTGTGAAACGGGGGGAAGAGAAAAAAAAAGGCTATTAGTGTTGTCAGTTACTCCTGCTGGTTCATATCGCTCAGTATTCAAACCCACAGGTCTCCCTTGAACTGCTTTATTGAACAGTAGATTTTCAAACAGAAAACAGTGGAGAAGTGAGGTAGCCTAGCAACATTGAAACCACAGTGAATGACTGTGTATGCCCACTGCGAAGGAGCCAGGCAGTTGAAATGACAGCGCAGAGCAACCCCAGAGAGAGTGGGATGTGCTGGCCACCGTGAAAAATACAAATAGGGTGGCTGTTTGTGCCGGTATGCGGCAGACGTACGTATGCCGCTTCCAGAGTGGCGTTTTCTCGGGCTAGCGTTTTCTCACACCTGTGGCTAGGCTCACTTACGTGACCCCATGTTGACCACATGACCACACAAAAGATCACCAGAACGTTATGGAGGAAAATCTTCCCAGATACTGACAAAAAAAATGCAGCTATTCAAATGCCTTCAGGCACTAGTTTGAGCAAATTTATTAGCACAAACCTAAGAAAGGAGAGGCCACTCTTTTCATATGACCATGGTAATATGAAACATGCTCAGTGGATCGATAAGAGTCGGTTCTTCATGAATACAGCTGAAAAGCGCCACGTCTTTTTAGAAGCATTAAAAAGGAATGAGGTCCTGATGGAAAACATATCGCTCCGTTCTCATTTTTAGATTGATTACTATTCACTCGTAGTTTTCTGCAGCGCTGCACACGCATAAACAGGAGAAAAGCACCGTCGCTAATTATCTCGATAGGTGGCCATTTCATTGCACGGCAATCATGAGGGAGTTTTAAGATTATTACTGTAAAACCACTTGAGTACTAGCAGATTACAAATGAACACAAAGCAACTGAACATCGACCCGAGACAGGAGCGATGCACATCGTCGTCTCCCGACGAAATAACCTTACTTGGATTGGTGGCTACGAATGAAAATATGATCTAATAATGTGTCATTTTCAGGGTGCTATTAGCTGATTTTTTGGAAAGTTTTTTTTTTTTTAAAGATTTCACAAATCTGTGTAACGTGTTCATGAGAAATGTTAGGATTCAGAATTTTAGTGACTCTAGTTGAATTTTTAACGTTACCTCCAACAAAAAGGCTGCAGAGGAGCAGCATGCACATAGACATAACCTACATCCTCCACATCTATAATAACCACACACATCCTCATGGCCACGCAAAGCCAGAACCATGAAATATTAGACAGAAAAGTCTAATTTTTTGAAACTTGTCTTTATTCAACCAACTGAAAATGTGTATTTAAAAATAATCATTTCTACTACATTTACTGCTTTATTGTACTCTTTATTTACATTTTATGTGGGGAAAAAAATCACACTGATGATGTAGAGGTCTCAACGCTCACAAAAACTCATCTACCAAATATGATAAACTTGACGTTAATGGGTTTAAGATGTTGTTTATATGTTTAACGCACTCAATATTCACTCTCTTTCCCACTGCCACGGCCCCTCAGCTCACCCATGTCCTTGTTCTGTTGAACTGGTGACATTTAACTGGCTAGGTCTCATGGGAAATGGTTTGTTAAGTTCATTAAAGTTTGGTTTTAAGCCTCCACCTAGACATACTCTCTCTCTCTGTATGTATATATGGAGGACAACAAAAATGAATCAACATTATTATAAATGCAGCAGTTTCACAGCTCCAGCCCTTTGGCAGTACTGAACCCAGTGTAAACTGTAAAGGCTGCTTTCCCCAAGATTAAATTTTGTATAATTTGCATTGTTACAAATTGTGTTGCTTACATCAACAGTTTAATTTTGGGAGGCAGTGGGTGGGCTAGATCAATAGGATATCCGTACAGCACAAACACACATTGTCGCCACAGACTAATAAACACAAATAACTCTTATAAAAACGGCCTTTCAGCCGCTTTGCTTCGTTCAAGTCGCGGATTCCCTCTTAAATTTTGGCTCGATATAGACTTGGCATTATGCATAAAACGATATTTTCTGACTAATGTTATGGCATAGTGTTTAGTCCTTCAACACCCACCGTGCTGCTGCAGGTGGTTCGCTTATATGCGAGCAAATATAACTTGTTTATTGTTAGAACTTAGCGGCATTACAATGTCTCCGTACGCTCGACATCGCACCTGGGTTATATTTACAGCAGGCCGATCCTTTTGAAGAACTCTCACCTTTTTCTAGAGCTAATATTTCCCCTTTTTTTAAAATTATTTGCAAAGTTTCTTGTTGCAAGCGAGTTCAGCGTTAATGCATAATAGTCGACCCGTCACGTGGAAAGTAGGCGCGCTGCATATCCACGCGTGGCAAAAAGACTAATGACTGTTTGTTGCTCCGCTCTTCTATATTTTTATGCGCTCACTTAATGAGTGCAGGGATGCTCCCTTTCATGTGTTCATATCAAAGCCAATCCCTTAATTGTTTTGATAGGCAGTTGTGGAGGAGAGAGAGAGAGAGCGGGTAAAAAAAAAAGTATTTATTTTAATTATTTATTTGTTTCATCTTATCTAAGCCATAATGATTTAACCTACAGAGCAGCGACAGTTCCACTGGAACAAGTGCATAATTATACATTTAAGTGTTCTACTTAATGTGCTCGTTTTCAAGCTGTCAAGGTCATTCCCTGGAGTGCCATTAGTGAGGAGAGGGGCCCTCTTTACCTGGAAACATGGCAGCCCGCAGGATCATACAATAGTACACTAGTGCAGCCCACTCTGACAGCCAGGCAGATACAGGAATTCATTTATATAACACCCTCACTGATATAAGAAATGAAAGACCTATATATAAATATATATATCTGTTCCTAATGTTTTTATGATATATGGTCCCTGCACTTAACAGCCCACGCGCTATCAAGGGGTAATGACTCTTGTGTGTCTGAGGAGAGGGTTAAAGTGATGGGGAGTGGGGAGCTGACACTGTGAACCCCCGATGGCCTTTCTGCTGGGTAGTCATGGCAACATCTAGCCCAGTCGTTAATGAGGCACAAGTGAGCTGTTAACAGAATACTGATTTGGGTTTGACATCAGCCCTGATTCATATCTGTCAGGAGGTGTTGATGAAATATGCACCCCGACTCTGCTTCATAACCGCGCATAAAATGGCCTCGGCGTGCCGTCTGTGCGGCGAATGCAAAACGCAACTCGCCGCGCCTGTCGTGTTTTACAATTCCACAGCGATGACGTGGGTCAGCGCGCTCCACCTTAGGAGAAGTGTGCGGCAGAACAAAGAAGCGTGTCTTCACGTAGCCCGCGTGCTGAAGGTGAGTTCGTTCGTACGCCGTTACGCGTAACGATGCATCTCAGTCCGGTTCTGAAAACTTGCATCGCAAATATGCTTGAAAAAAGGCAATGTGTCTTCTTTGTGTGTCAGTCATGTGAAACAAATGGAAAGCAAAGCCCTGACTGAGCATGTGCCCTTCACATGTTCCTTTGCCTATGAATTATTTATTAAGGTGCTGGGCACCGTGGGTGGTCGGAGGGTGAGAGGAGTGTCAGTGACTGGCACAGTAATGACAGTGCATGGGCTCATCTCAGAAGGCTGCTCTCTGATTGGTGACCTGACATGAGGAAGTAAAGGTTATAGCAATGCCTGCTGCTGCTTCTGCTGCTTTGCTACGAGATGAAACCTTTTCTTTTTCCCCTCTTTTCCATTTTATGGCGCCGTTTCGCAAAATCCAAATTAAACCACCAGCGTCCAAATTACTCTCTCTACCTGCCGGTGCCCTGGCCCCTCTCATGCTGTAAATGATTACGGCATTAACTGCATAGTGAGGGGACTAACGTGCTGCTCCAGACCCCGTGTTAAAGCAGCAAAAAGCATAGCTGTGAGGTATAATTCATTTGCTGCGGCAGCTAATGAGTGGATGCTACAGTGGGAAGGTGACAGTAATAAGCGCAGACATTACACCATCTTAACATAGGTACTGTATTTCATTAGTACTGCAGGTGGTGAGGATTCAGTGTAAGGAGCCGGTTGTTGAAGAAGTTTTTATGAGTAATTTGACGCTGAGCTGGCATATCTGATGTGACAGTTCCTGTCGCTTCATGGCTGCAAATGAATAGAGCGCTTCTGAAGGAGCGGGCTTGATGTCGATGCTCTCTGTAACAGAAACTGATGGGAGTCGCCTCTGAAGCCGTTTATCTGTCGGTAAATTGGCGTGACGGTTGTGTTTTAATTCGACTGTTTCTTGTTGCCAGACACGCTTGCAGTGAGATGTAATTGCTACCTGATTGTTTAATGTCTCTGCTGCGTTTTTGTAGCTTGTCCTTTGAGTAAATGTAAAAGTAAACACGTCCTTTTTTAGGTGTCTTTGTGTTCACTTTGTTTTTAATGAACTACAATCTTTCACTAACCTCGACTAAGCCCAGTGAGAACCTAAAATAGCCGCGAATATTTGTGGCTTCAAGCACGTGGTCATTAAATACTCTTCATTCTGAAACACTGCAGATTCAATCAAGACTTTCTCGTTCTGTCGGTAGTGAAAGTCATCATGTTTAATCACGGCGCTCACATGAAAGCCATTTGTAGAAGAGAGGATTGCATTTTGAAGAATACCAGTATGAGTTTTTTATTGAAAACTCATACTTATTTTGTCTTAAGAGAAAAAAAGTGATTGAACTTCCACTTATCAAAGTAAAGTCTAAACTGGAGAGTCTAACGAGAGATTTAACCGACTGTTGAATTTGGTTTTAGTCATTTGCTGGAAACTTGCACTATGTGCCCTTTAACTGTTATAACCAATGGTATTTAAGCATGCGTCCTTTGTATGACTGTGTGGGTTCTCCCCGGGTACTTCCTCCCACAGTCCAAAGACATGCACTTAGTGGGGTTAGGTTAATTGGAAACACTAAATTGCCCATAAGTATGAATGGGGGAGTGAATGTGAGTGCGATTGGTTGTCTCCGTCTATATGTTAGCCCTGCGACCTCTCCAAGTGTACCCCGATTCTCGCCATAAGACAGCTGGGATAGGCTGAAAAGGATAAGCGGAAGCGAATGGATGGATGGGTAGACAAAAACAGAATTCTAAAAGTCTCTATTTAGTATGACCGCACCTTCACACAACTTGTTGTTGTTTCTGCCTTTTTTTCGGTTCTCTGTCAAGATGATCCTACACTGCCTTAATAATGATGTAACATGTTATGATTAAAGTTTCACGTATGTCGCGATAGAGAAGGAGGGTTACTTTCTTTTTCATTTAACTGTATGTGAAGCATGTTTAATGAATGCATATACTCTATGCAGGTAGTTTGGTTTTAATGCATTGGTTGATGCTTCGTGTCACTGACTTCAGCTTTCTAATGTCTACATAGATACAAAGAAACCTCTGTAGGCAAAAATAGTTGAGGAAAGATTCTAAAAGAGGCCACCGTGGTCTTCTCTTCCTGATGGTCCTCTCCAGTGAAGGCCTGGTCACACACTGACATGCCCATTAAGGCATGCAAAAATACACTTCTGGCCCAGATTCTCCTCCCGCTCGGTATCTGCAGGGTGTTTCAGCACCAGAGTAGAGTTGTCCAAAATGATAATTGCTTCTGAAAGGCTGATTTGTGGCTGTATCAGAGGGGGTAACTCTCCTGTCATTGTTGAGCGAGATTAGCCGTGGATCTTCGGGATTTATCACTCGAGGCATACGGATTAGCACTGCGATGAAGTTTAAAACAGAATCGCTGGCGACCACATCATTTTTGAGAAATAAGAGGAGCTTATATCAGCTCAAGTCATTATCAGAAGAAGAAAAGGGGCCTAATCAGCTCTTTTAATGCTAATTACTCTTCATGAGGATTAGATTATATATATTAAAACAAAAAAAAAACAAACTGCTCTGACAGCTATAAAGTATTGTTTCAAATTCCTGAAGTGACAGTTTGGATAATCAACAACATATTGTAGTCCCACCCCCATCGTTTCTAATATATACATATAAACACACACAGCAGGCCTGTTTGTGGGCACTGGATTAAATGAAATCACAACTCCACCTGCTTTTCAGTATATCAATAGATATCACACCTTAGTGGAGACCAAATTAAATGAAATTGGCTCCCTAATGTGCACGGGTAAGAGGCATGTCTGGATTCTCCGAGGCTTACCATCTCACCAGCAATGCAAACTAGATGTATGGATAATAGTTTTAGCTGGCCGGATACGCTGCTATTACAGGTTTATCTTTGATGGAAGGTGCCTTTTATAGCATTAAGAGAGGCCAGACAAAGAAAGGATTGTAACGCAGATATCTGGAAATAAGATTGTGGACGTTTTAAGCCTGAAAAAGAGCATGGCTTCAATATCTTCCATCATTAATCATTAAAAAGGAAGTCTGGCTTTGTGGACCCTCGTTTCCTGTGGTTGGAAATGGATTTCTACCCTCCGCTGGCAGCGCTAATCTATTTACATACTCAAAATATGTTCATCCACGCTATTCTTCTAAAACCAGAAAAAGACGTGTGGTTTTTTTGTTTGTTTCTCGTCGCTGTTTGAATAGTAATGTTTGGAATCTCTGTAGCTCTGTTCAAACAGGTGCAGTAGATCAGCCAACAAGAAAATACATATAGTAAAGCAGATCATTTAAGGAGACTGACCCTGCTGCTACAAGTGTGAGCGAGCATGATTTGTGTCATGGCTGCAGCTTAAAGCCAAACTGTGACAAATTGGATGAGAAAATGAAGTTGTCACTGAGCCAGAGGGGTCAATTTGCACATTTGGGTTCAGCTATATTGTCTGTCACGGGGTCAGAGTAACATATAGTAATGTTTATGCACCCTGGTGTCTTGAAATTAAGCTTCTTTACACAGGTGTGAACACCTGGCAGTGCACTAGTCTGTTGATAAGTGTGGAATGGCTTTATAAAACGGCCTGCCAATACCGACTGCGAGTAGGTATTATTACGGGGAATGATCTGTCAATAAGATTCCATCTCCCGACTGGAACACTGGATTGTGTTGGCTATATCTCAGCAATAACTCAAGCCTAATTGACGGGGGCCTATGCCGCCTCCTGGGGCACGAGAGAGCTGACAGAGTGAGAATGGAGATTAAGGAAGGAAGTGAAAGAAGGTGAGGCGAGGGAAAGAGCTGTGTGTGCGTGTTAGGGGGGTTGGGGGGCTGGAGGAGGTCGCGATGGATGAGCCGGCGCAGAAGTGATGCGCAAGGGATCGCCGGTCAACTCGCAACGAGAGCAGGAGCGCTGTCGCTTTCTCCACTTGGCATGTCTGCCGGCCCTGACAGCAATCCATTCGAGGGCCTCCTGATGCTAACTGAGTGCTAAAACCCAATCAAACAGGCTCGAAGGAAACAGGCGAGGCGCTCGGTCCCGAGCCGGCTCCCACTTGTGTGAGCAATTCACCTTCGACTGACCCGTTCGGGCGTCTTAAATAAGCCATGCGCATCAAGGAGAGCAGAAAAGTCACACTCGGGGACCTGAAGACGGCCGTGTGTCCGTACGAGCAGGAGAGTGTTTTTGAAATCAGATCACTCCATATTTTCTCTTGTCAAGGTCAAAGGTTTGTTTCTTGGAAACAACTTAAACACCCAGAATAGAGAGTCCTTTATTTGTTTACAGCCTCTCATTATGACTATAATAACAATTATTATTATTTCATGTGTGTCGTTTAAGATTTATGGTAACTTGGGTCAAAAACGAAAAAACTAACAAATTTTTGTTGTTGTTGAGCTTAAGAGCAATGCACTTTACTCAATGTCAAGCTGTCAGCGTAATATCCTACTGAGATCAATTAGGACCACCAATAAAAATATTATAATAGGTCATGAAATAAAGCAGATTAGCCTTCATAATACTAAACGCAATACTCAGAGCAGCTCTTGCTATGTTAATCCCCTGCGTCAGTGCAAGCACATTGATCAAGGGCTGGGTCCTTGTGACAGGATTGGTGACAGATGCACTTGTGCAAATTAAAACAATACTTTGAATTTATAGCTTTTTGCAGCTCTTTATCTTGGCTGATTAATAGAAGACCAACAAGCCATTAGAGGGGGGAGGGGCTGCAGGTTTATTTTTCCCCATTTGCTGTGTGTTTTCCGGAAAGTGAGGCAAAGATTGATTCTATTACTCGTGCTTTGTCTTGACAGGAAAATAGTTCCTAGCTGGAACAAGAAGGCAAGAGATCAGAGCAAGACATATTTCAATAAAATCTTCAGTCAGTCATGCACCGAGACTCCCCCTCCACCCCCTCAACAGGATTACAATCTTTTTTTTTAAAAATCAGTGCTTACCACCAGCGCCGCTACAGTTGACACCACCTCAAAGAAGCTGCTCGAGCTCAACAAAAGATCAGAGGAAGTTAGCCAGTAAAAACATAATGAAATGGCATCTGTCACTACTGTGTTGGATGGAGTCCACTGGCACCCTGGTTTGCTTTGGTTTTCATAACTCCCCTTGAAATGTTTGGTGAGAATGTAATTAGCTAGCACTGGGCAGGCACAGCCTCATTCGAGATAGGCTTCTCTGTTTTCCTCTTCTCCTTCCCTCCTGCACACAGTATTAATTCTGACAAAACGGTAATTAATATTTCCCCTCCATTGTTGAACAGGAGAGGGGATGTGATTGCCTGTGCCAGGAACCAAACAAGGGCACTGCCAGGCTGCCCATCTTGCCAGCTTTTTATTTTCGCTGAGAGAAAGTGTTTTTCAATAAGCCAACTGAGTGGTGTTCACAAAAAAGGAAAAAAGTTGTGTTTTTTTTGGCGGAGTTGGTCCTGGTTAACTCTTAAAAGACCATTTTTAAGACACACATGCACAAACTTAAAGGTGCATTAAGTCGTTTTTTTAGGTTATTTAATAGAAAAAAATAATATTATATTCAAATATACATTGATTAGTGTTTGATGTGTTCTCAAAAACATCTATTAAAAATACATACAAGTGGGCGCTCTTTTGAAGACGCTGTCATGTTGCCCCGTCATCTTGAACACTGTGGCCGAGGTGGACATTGCCCTTCCACCCATTTGTGTTTTACCTATGTGACTAGAGGTGGTCAAATATGTAATATTCGAAATGCAGAGGGGAACTCGAAGGTGTCCACTTGTAGTGGAGGAACATTCACTGAACCTTCAAAATATGAGGACTCTTACTTGTGTTTTACTTTTATGGAGAAGAGGTCCGCTTCGCCAAAGAAGGAAAAACACGAAGGAAAAAGACAACGTCACTGGCATCAAAATGTCAACCTCTTCCTCTTCACCTCAGGCCTCATCTCCTGAACTGAAGTTCGAGTTCTAACACAAAAAATGTGCTTATTACCAAATTAGATAAATCAGATTACTCCTGTGACCCTCCCATCTCTGGACAGCTGAAAAGCAAGCTGACTAAACAGCAGCCAGCTAAGTTTACCAAGCATCATTCACTAAGATCCAGCGTTAGATCCATTTCAAAAACCGTTTCAGCAACGCTAGCTAACAGCGACAATAACAGCAGCGCTTACTGACAGAAAAGCCCACGATATCTTCAGTATCAATATCATCAGACAGAAGTAAGCGTCACTGACTCATTGAGTCGTATCAATCATTATAGACACGGCTGTTTTTGACCCGGCATAGGCAGCTGAGGTAAACAGTGGACTGACAGCCTACCTAGGAAGCAGTAGACTCTGTGGTGGATCCAGACTCTTTATTATTGGAATACAGTCACTACTGATGAGCAGTGGCCAAAGCTGTAGACTCGGGAGCAGTGTTGGGCAAGTTACTTTGAAAAGGTAATTAATTATAGTTGCAAGTTACTTCTTCAAAAAAGTAACTGAGTTAGTAACTGTTACAAGATTCTAAAAGTAATTAATTACTTGAAAAGTAACTATTGTGTTACTTAAAAAAAAAAAGTCTAACCCTCTGGGGTCCAGGGTATAATTGGCCATTTTTAACTACTCTTGATTTTCCCTCCACATTTCACCTTTAAAAACTATTTACTTTGCTTTGTTTGGTATCATTCTTTTCAGCACAACCTCACGTGTCTGAATTTACAGTTATGTTTTCATTTTGATGTACTGTATTAACACAATTGATCTAAAATCAGACAAACTTAAAATCTGAGTAGAAAAAGTTCTATTTTTCACTGTAACAACCACAAATATGTTTATTGAATCATATTTTATAACTATAACTAACTAATAGAAATTGTCAATTTTAAAATCATATGCACAAGTTTTGTAAACAAAGTTATTTGCAGCCATTCACCTTTTACCCTCTTTTTTTAATAACCATTTCAAACTATTTAGATAACAATCAGCTGTTCTGCATTCAATAAGATGCCACAAATTATTTGTGCCACTCCGAATATTTCTGTCCACTCGCTGTCTCTCTCTCTTGCCGTCACCCCTAAAACTTCCCGCTCTTCCTAAACAGCCAAATCTCCCGACGTGGCCTATCAACACAATTTAAAAACTGGTATATATCACCTTGTTGCTTTGTCATCTTGAAGTGGTCATGTGATTGGCTTACCATGACTACTTTATTCTTCCTCAGTCCAACAGCAGCACTCATGTGATTGTTTTGCCCCCTTAGCTCCAGGCTAAGGGGGCAGTGATCGTGATTACCGTCCGCGGGAGCGCGCGCAGCTGCTTAAAGCTGTAGCGCCCAGATTACTTACAGCGACTTCCGTGCAACTGATATAAGGTGCAGTAAGCTGAACACAGCTTCAGCCGTCTGTTTGTTGAAAAACAGTAACGCAACTGCACCGCATTTTCTAGTTAGTAACGGTAACGGCGTTGTAACGATAGTAATAAGTTAGATTACTCGTTACTGAAAAAAGTAACGTCGTTATTCCCATCACTGCTCGGGAGGGTGAAAACATAAAATACTGCAAAATATTTAATTGATGTTTTTTTTAATTCCCGATTTATTGTAAAGTGTTGATATTATTCAAATATAGTTTGTACTAAAAATGTGTTTTTACACGTTGTGCCTGTTGGATACATGGGGTACAATCTAAATAATTCTCTCTCTCGGCTGACTAAAACATGTTTGTCCTGCAGCAGCCACCGTAACGACAATAATGCACTTAAATTTGAAGGAGAAAGCAAACAGAACTCTGTTGAATGCAATCGGCGATGCACTGACATCTAGTGGTGAAATTTTACACACTGTACCTGTAAGTAAAATAACATATATTATGTCTTACGTCATTTCATTTTTAACATTTTTCAGGATGTGGGGGATGTGGACAGGAAAGCCAAAGAACCACTACAGTCAGATGGTCTATGAGAATGGAGAGCCCTGCTGGCAAGGAGGTTCACGCAGTACTACAGTAAGCACAACAAACTGTATATATCTTTAATCATCCTTTACAGCCCAAACCCTCTTACAGTAATGAGAGCACCAAGAGGCAGACATGAATAACAGATATTCAAATGAACAAATGGTATACGCACACACTGACAGACTGTCAGACAAGCAGATGGAAGGATGAAGGCTGTGCACAACTCATTATAACTCCACCCAAAATAAAAGATGGGATAGAGAGCCTATTTTATTTGAATTCAGTTGGAGAATAATTTAGTAATTACACTAATGTTTCCTCTTGTTTTATAAGCAGGGTACCAGGAGCAGAGCTACCACCCTGCACATGCAGGCAAGGCTGCAAATCTTATTGTAGTTCTAGGGAAAGCAACAAGATGAACACTTGACTCGACGCCAAGTCAGAGCGGGGTAAATGGACACTGCACTAAGAGAAAACTAAAGGAAACAGGCAAACTGAGCTCCTTCTGTTAACCAGGAAATAAAATGAGATCTGTGTCCCGGTCTGCCTCATCCCGGGCATGAGCATTTCAACAATCAGGATCGAGTCAATCAGTCCTCATGGCGTGCTCAGCAGCCTGGCAAAAATATGTTATGTCCAGAGCCAAGTGATTGAAAGTGACTTACCCCCCCGACACGCACACTCTTTGTCAGTCTGCACTGGTTTTCATGGTTAATGTTGCTGCTCCGTTTGCATTCTTCTGCAGCATTCTCCTCTTCGACATATTCCCAGCATCATGCCCTCTCTCAGCCAGTCTTTATGACATCCATTTGCATTTGTGTGTGAGAAATTTGCTCAGTTAAAAATAAAGGACATTTAATCATCTGGTTTTCTGTGCCTGGCCCCCTCTTCAAATCAGTCCAATAAATGTCATTTGCAAATGCATGTACTCATGCCATCCAGGCCCCCCTTTGAAAACACTAAATTGAAGTCCTTTGATACGACCCCCTAACTCTGCGCAGACGGCATAAATAAAGTCTTGTCAGAAGTAGACGCTCATTATATTTGAAAGGCTGAACCTCAGCTTTGGGTAGCACACTCTTTCATTGCAGCGTACCATCATGTATGCTGGAGAAGAGGCGCCAGTGATGTATTGTTTTGCTGGTGGATATTGGGGTAATCCAAATTCAAGCGGTGCACAGTTTATCTTGTGTGTCTGTGGGGAAAGGTGAACTCAACTCTTTCAGTTATTAATTCTGTGTCGGTGGTCATTAAGCACGAGCTACAGCTACCACAGCCGGATCTAAACCAGCTCCGTTCATTGACTCATTCATGGATAATTCCAGATTATTACATTTGCGATCTGCTTTTTGCGGCACTGACTGTGATTTTGACAGTATTGTAGTCACAGAATGAACTGCTGAACTCTGAGTGTGGGTTAGCGTTGCTAAATACGTGGGTAATAAACCCCTGAACAGGTGACCAAACCACTTGTTTTAAGAGTTTGAAGAGAAAACCTAAGCCAACAAGAACACAACAGCAGTCACCTCAAGGCTATTTATATTATAAGGCAAAGACCCTACAATAATATAGACAAAAACCCTGACAATCACATGACCCCCGTGACCTCTGGCAGAACCAGGGTCAGGGAGGGGCGGCTATCTGCCCCAACTGGTTGGGGAGGAGAAGAGGGAGCCAGGACAAAAGACACACTGTAGGAAAAAGCCAGAGATTAATAAACACTAATGATTAAATCCAGAGTGGTGTATAAACACAGTGACTGAAGAAGAACCAGTGCATCATGGGAAGCTCCTAGCAGTCCAGGCTTATTGCAGCAAAACTACAGTAAGGATTCAGGGTCACCCGATCCAGCTCTAACTATGAGTTTTATCAAAAAGGAAAAGCACAGAGGGTGTTTTTCCTCCAGAATAATATTTTTAGTATATTTAATGGGAGTTTGCAAAATTTAACTTTCATACTATGAAGCTTTTGCAGATTACAGGCCCTGCATGTACTTAAGCATGGTTTGAAATTTTAGTGCTTTTATTTGACTTATTTTTCTCAGCATTTTTGAGCACTCGTAAGTACAGCGCTGACATTTTCAGGGCTGAATAACACATTTAATCTCTGTTAGAAACTGCAACCCATTCAATTGAGGGTTCAGAGCACAGGGAGACTGGGCAAAACAAGCTGTGGTAGAGAGAAAACATTTAATGAGAAGCAGCAGTGATGTAAAAACATATGGGGAGTGAAGAAGAAATGCTCAGTGCATGATCAGCAGCCCCCACCAGCCTACCTGCAGCATACCATAGGGATAGTTTAGGGTCACCTGTTCTGGCCCTAGCTGTAAGCTTTACATTCACCGAGGAAAGTTTTCAGTGAAGAAAACTGTAAAACTTTCAAGGGTCATATCCCCACAGAGGAGAACTAGCTGACCAAAACAAGTCATAGCATATGATGAAGAATACATCGGTATGCAGACTGGAGCAGCGAGGGATCGAACCACCAAACCTTCATTTGATCGATAACCTGCTCTACGTCCTGAGCTATAGCTGCCCCGGTGACTAATCACGTGTTGTGGCGTCACTGTAAAATGTACGGTTTAGGGGCTTCCAGACAATTAATGCAGAATCCGATCTGTCTTGCTCTGTGGTCCCTTTTATGGGCCAAAGTCTAAAATCCATGGATCTGGATTTCCCACAGTGCTGCATAACTGCCTGTTAATCAACCAATTCTTCCACACTTCCTCGTAAGATGTGTTTTCTACTACTGCTGTCTTACATTATTACATGTAGTGTATCAAAGGATAAATCGCCACCAAGACTGAGCTATCGCTCCTTCACCTGCAAATTAAAACCAGACCGCTAATACTCATGGACAAGCGTGACAGAAAAGACTTTGTCTCATCAAGCAGCGCACACCCACTTAATATCTCAGTGCAACAAGATACTAAGTGACATAACAAAAGACTATTTTAGTCTCCCTACGGGACAAAGCCAAATCACCACTTCTACTAGCCTGAAACTTCTGCACAACAATACCTGCCAGGTTCCCATCTCTGCCTCTTCAGGTGCTTTTGTTCGCCAAAGGGATTGTCTGTTCAGGGTGCTGAATGATGAGAGGGGTTGCCATGGAAACCACTCCCAAGTAAAAGAAGTTGTTTTCCCCTCCGCTCTCTTGCAGGGGGCGTCAAAGTCACCTATTAAAGTCGTGACAGCAGTAATCGCATCCTCCCCCTGTCCTGTTCGCTCGCGGGGACGACAGCGGCGGTGTCCCATAAATCCACGCTCGCTCTTACTCACAGAAACACTTTGCTTCACGCAAAGTCACAACAAGTCAGCGGTTCCTTCTGTATAATTTTGTCATTTGTAGCAAGCCCCACTTCTTCGCAAAACTTTAAGAGAAGTTGTAAAACAAGTGGCAGGTCAACTTTAATCAGCTCCCTTTGTGTGATCAAACTGCCACGGCTCTTGACTCAGGCTAACAATGGCTCTTCTCAACCTCAACTTCTCTTTCTTTGTGCTTTTCTAGGTCACACTGACATGCGGAACGGAGACAGCCTTGCGATCAGTGAAAGAGCCCAGCAAATGCCAGTACATCATGGACTTTCAGACTCCTGTGGCCTGTCAGCCGGTGCTAAAGCAGCAGGGTATACACAGTGAACTGTGACCCATTCCCTTACTGGCCTAGCCCAGAATAACTTGGACCCCTTCCTCTCTTCTGCTGGCCCGCGGTGACAGGCTGGGGTCCTGAGGGTCCCCTCTGACATCTGTGTTGTCAGAACATATATACTTCCAAGGCAGTCTGGCTAAGGTCAGAGTCTGGTTTTCAGTAGCCACTTTAGTTTCCATTGATTGTTACAGTGCTGCTTTCTTGCTGTTACACTTTAATATCTAAATAGAGCATTTACTGAATGATTTAGTTAACGCAACGTGTTCAACATTACTGTGTATTCCCTGTAAGTGTTTGCACTCAATGCTCAGCAATAAGCAATATTACTGTGTAAATAATGGGAGAAAGTGAAACCCAATCTATTGTAGGGTCTAAACACATTTCTGCTAATGTAATTGCCGTTTTAAATAACTGCTCAGTAATATGCACAAATAAAAGGACTGTGTCCTTGCTCTTCATTATAATGACTGCCTTATAAAAATAGCCTTCCTTAACATCGAGGATATGTTGTATGTTTCTTATGTTGAGCAAATGAAACTTATAAATAAATCAGATGATCTTCCCAGAAGGAGCTGCATGTTCAGCCGTTTCCTGGTGCAGTTTAGCATAAAGCTAAATGATTCTGTGAAAACTACAAAACAAAAAAAAACAAAAGAGTTGTCGCTCTGGTTGACATTTTTCCTCATTGCAGTAAACATGTACTTTATAATTTATAGTCCCTTTACTGTAACAATTCAGTACCAAATGTGTGTCGTTCCACAGATGAAAACAGTTCCCAATAAATGTATCTTACTACTCCTGAAACCAACAATACCCAGCTCTTATAGGCTTCAGTCACACAGGCCTAGAGACTGGTTGGCAACCTCCGAGCAACCTCTGATCACTTATAGAAGATTGTGTATTCCACATTTGCTTTGGTGGACACCAACTTGTTTACAAACACTCACCAACTACTTGCCAAGCGGTAGCGAAACTTGGACTACGTCCACATGTATGCAAGTATTTTTGAAAACAGCTGTTTCTATGCATTTGGGCCTTTCGTCCACACGTAAACGGCGTTTTCGATCACTGAAGACCGAGATTTTTATAAATTCCTGCCAGGATTGAGATTTTAGAAAACTCGTTTTTTGCGTTTACTTGTGGACGAGGAAAACTGAGATTTAGTCACGCTACGTCAAAGGTGTGCGCCTTTTATGATGACGCTGTGCGTACATGAGATGAATTTCTACATTGGCGGATATGAACAAAACACTGTTGCTGTTAATCTTACTATCTGCAGTTTTTACACTCTTACATATACACACACAGTTACTGCCCCTCCATTTAGAAAGACTCCATCTTTGTTTCCTCTTCTAGACTTCTGATTGGCCAACCTTTCTACACAGTTAGGATTATACCACCACCTGTTGCTTTGTTATGTCCTTGACAGCTTTTGACTTCGTTTTTTATTTTTACATGTAAACAAAAACAGAAAATCTCAGTTTACAAAAATACCCGTGTACGTATCTTTGGATGCACAAACTAAAAATGGAAACTCTTCACTTTCAAAGTAAAAGTTGTGCCTTTCTGCCGAAACCAGCACATTTCAACTTTGACATAAAGGCAAACAGTCTCCGTTTCCACTTTGTGTTGCACATTTCATAGTGTCAGTACCAACTAGCAAATAGTTGTGTGTTTGCAACCAAGTCGGTATCTTCCATGCTGCTGGCGACCACAGCGACCCAATAAATTGTGAGGTGGTTTTAGTTGCAGCACCGTGCACCTCTTTGTTGCCATTTTTGCCTAGCGACAGCAAGCAACCTCCAGCAACCGTTTGCCAACCATCTATTTTTACAATGCTGGAATGTTTCTAACCACAAAAACATGAGAACAAAAGAGGTCCAGTCCAAGTTCAGTGAGTACAAAACAGTTTTTACAGATTAGCGTTGCCTCCAACGAGTGTGGAAGTCAATATTTAAGAAAGTATTAAGAGGTGATTTAAATAATTATTGGCTACAGTTTCTACTCAGTATGAACAATGAACTGAAGTCAGCCATATCCTCCAAGCAGTGTACATTCCAGTATTTTTTTAACTGAAGACTGACATAATCATAAAACATAATAAAAAACCTTGCCAATAAAAATAGTGGCATCGCTATGTTTTTTTTTTCCTCCTAACTGGCTCACTTGAAAACTCATTTCTTAAACACACAGGAGTATATTCTCCAACTGCATTTATTACATTAGCCACACATCTTTCTGTATATTTACATTTTCATTTATTATCGTAGGATTTATTTTTTTTACTGAACGTAGCGCGGCTCGTTTTCAAAGGAGTCCACCGTCCTCAGCGGTCTGCATCGTACAGGGTGTGCTGTCTGTGATGTTGTTATGTAACAGATTGTGGAGTTTCTGCAGCGGAGCCCTCTGCTCATTAAGGGGGAGCTAAATCAGCTGTCAGGTATCCAATAGGCTGCCTGATATATTCCTACCCTGCTGGGGCAGCTAGGTGGCTGTTTGCCTGCTAGCAATGCAATAGCCTCAGGCTCTGTAGCCCAGGGACTGTTGCTTTTTATTTATCCGGCGTCGGCTCCCATCCGCACACACTGGTTGATGGCGAATCAAACTATTTGCTTTCAGCTTCAGTTTTCAGAATAGCTGTCAATTTTATTGAAGGTGCAAAACAAGTCAGACAAAGGACATTTCTGCCAGAACTTCTCAAAGCCAGTAAAATATGTAACACACATATGCACACTCTGCATTCAGAGTGGAACTAAACACATTATGTTAATACAGCTCAATCTGACAGCTCACAGTAAAATTATTGTATTCTCCTTAGCCTCAAAAAGCCAAATTAAATGATCAGCTAAACTGGCCATAAAAAGAGAATATCAAAACATTAATGGTTGGCATGGTGTTACAATAGCTAGCACCATCAGCTCATAGCAAGATCATGGGTTCGAATCCACCTGCTGGGGCACTGAGTACTTCCCAAAGACCAAAAACATGATTTGTCCACCTCTCGCCCCATCACACCTGGAAAGGCTCCAGCCCCACTGTGACCCTCAACTGGATAAAATAGGATGGATGGATAATCCACTGTGTGTCCCTACAATCTCCAGGAAACAACACAGTGTTTGAGGATTTTAATCTGTTCCCTTACTTCAAATATGCAACAGATGCCAAAGCTGATGTCAGCATAACAACATTCAGCCTTCACAGGCTCCCAAGTCTGGCAGCAGCTGGAAATACTGCCAATCACCCAGACAGTGTCAAGAGCAGCCCTCTGTCTGCTACTGCAGGAGTCAACATTTCATTTCTGGCATCTGGAGAAAAACTTTATATTGCGGCATCGCCATATGGTGATCATGTGATTGGGTGTCATCAAGAACTTTTCCACGGATAAAACCTGTTCTCACAAAGGAACAGATTTGACAATCTGCAGGGTATTAACAACTCCCCACTTTGCTGAATGATCATCATGTGGTAAATTACTTGCGTGCTTCACCCCACACAGCGTGGGTGGGAAACACATTGGAAGATTGCGGTTTAAATGGACAGTTATTAAAAAAAGGAAAAAAAGCTAGCACTGTGTGTTTCTGTACTGTTTTTTTTTTTTTTTTTATAGCCGAACAGCCAATGATGTGCTGCAGCAGATCAGAAAAGGGAAGGAGGGAGTAGTGGGAAGGATTCAGTAGGGAAGCTGAGCACACACAGACACTTGCTAGCACATACTTACACACCTCCATTCAGCACATTTGCACATGAAGGGGCAGGGATGGAAAGTCTTTCCAGTTGAGTGTGGGCGTATTTGTGTGTTGACTCCAAATTGCTAAAAGGACCCAGAGGCTTTATATTGCATTAAATCTCCGACTCAGCTTTGTAGAAACTAGTTCAAGGTACCTTGTTCTCTGGAGTGGGAGACAGCGGGGCTCTTGCCTGACTGACTGACTGGTTGACTGACGCCCACCACAACCCAGCACCGCTTTCACTCTTTTGGAGATTGTTTTTAAGCTTCCTCCTTTGAAGGGAGGCCAGTTATACCCTCGGGGCCGAGAGTGAAAAAAAGGGCCTTGGCGTTGAGTCGGCGTGCGACAGTCACATCCAGCTCCCTCGTGTCCGCACTTACTCCAGTCTATTCAGTCACGATACTGACGCTTCACCGTCAGCCTCTAGCCTACAGATTTTGCACAAACAAAGGTGTTTGTGAGAGTACAGTGAATACAGTTTGTGTGTTCAGGTGTGCACTTCCTGATACAACTCAAAGCTCTGACACGATACTGTTTTACTTCCAAACAAGTCTGTGCGATCATTTCTTCTTTAGAATAGATGCATTTAATCGATTAATTTGATGAATTTAATCTGCCATTCATTACTGTACATTCTTCTTAAATCAGTTTTTACATAATCCTGCAAGAAAATAAATATTCTTCTTTTGTGGTTCAAAGGTATGAGAAGCATTAAGAAACCTCAGATACTTGTTTTCTGCCCACTGCATATATGTAAGTTCTGTTGCAAACCAGCTGGATCCTCATTGGCACATTTGTCACAGGAATATCGGTATGTTGTCCAGTATGTGCTGCTAATTTTTTGAAAATATAAAAAATTATATAATATAAAAATATCAGTTCTGAAAAAGATGCTTTGTCCCATAGAGCTCCTCTATTGTTTTCATAGTATCACAGCTGAGGGGATGATGGTGCAGGGCCTTCACATTAAGTTGCTAACTAGTTTGGCATTGGACTGTTAAACAGTGTGCTTTATATGCATAAACTTGTTTAACCTCCTAAGACCAGAATTCTTCCACGGCATGCATTTTTAATTTCTCTTTGATATTTGGACATATTGGGGCCCGATGAATGTAAAAACAAAGAATTACCAGATTTTTTTTTTACCTTATTTTTGTTTTCAAGAAAAATAAGAGTCCCAAATGAGGGTATTCGTCTAAAATTTTGATAGAACAGTAGCAGTATAATGTCCTCGTAAGTGGATATCAGGCCCTTGTAGAGCAAAATTTAGTATTTTGGTCTAAATAACCCAAAATGTGACGTCCACATATGTGGACGCCAGGTCCGAGGAGGTTAAAGAACTGGATTTAAATATCCAGATCTTGATATATCAAGATATACGTCAGGATCTGGTTGTCTTGTGTGTACTTTGTCCTGTCTTCCTCCCTGAGCCTGGTTCTGCCTGATGTTTCTTCATGTTAAAAGGGAGTTTTCCCTTCCCACTGTCGCCATATGCTCCTAATAGGAGGTTGTCTCATTTTTTATTTTTTTATTTTTTTTCTTTGGGGGGGGGGGGGGGGGGGGGGGGGGGTGTTTGTCAGGGCCTTTAGCTTACACTATAAAGCAGCTTGGGGCAACTGTTTTTGTGATTTGGTGCTATATTAATAAAATTTAATTGAAAAAAATGTGTATTTCCTTGACTGGTTAGTCAGAGGTTATAATTGGTGAATAATTGGTTGGAAACTCCAGCAAACACTCCCCAACCAGTTGGCAGTTAACAGGGAGTCACTGACAGGTCTCTAGGCACGTGTCACTGAGCCTTCAGCTGTTGATTTCACAGCACTCATTCTCGCAGTGCGTATTTGTCCCCAGCTGCCTGTTGGTCAGCAGGCAGTTGCAGACTATGTTAATAAGCTAGTCACTAGTTTATATCCCCTGCTGTTGGGTGGTAGGCAGATAAAATAAGCACAGTTGTGTAGAGTGCTCTGCTGAGGACACAATAAAGATGGAGGCCATTAAAAGGTTGAAAAAGGGATACTGAGCTCAGCAAAGTTGTCTGCGTTTGTCTTAGCTGCTTTCACATCAGTCATTCCATCGCTAACGTTAAACTTCTGACTATCAGCTCCAGCCTGAACCTGTAATGATAATGCTAGCACGAGCACAAGTATTGAAAAGTCTTTCCTTTTGGTAATGAGCCGACTCATTAAAATGTTCTAAATAAGCTTCTGGTCACGGCAGATCAAATAAGGCTGGAACAGCAGAACTCACTGGGTTCAGTAGGTTTATTACTTATGAAATCTACCTTTCATTTGTAAGACGCAGAATGTCTTCCCCTTTCAGAACGTTACAGTCTAACGTTACTTTTGCTCCTCTGTGCCTTAATTGGCAATTGGGAGAAGCTAAGGGTGACTTCTAGTCAGACTTTTTTTTATTTTTACTGCACAGTGTTTGAGAAAAACAATAACTGCACTGACACTGTAAGAAATGCAGTGAGAGAATTAGAGATGCAGATGAACAAAGACTAATATTGACGGAGGGTGGGGCAGAGAAGGGGGAGGAGGAAGATACGCAGTCAAATAAACAGCAGTAAAAATAAAAATGACAGCGACCCGGACGATGCTTCAGGGAAAACTGCTCTTTCAGAGGAGGAGACAAACTACACGAGTAGCAAATAGTAATGGGAGGAGCAGAGAGAGAGAGAGATGTGAAGCTGGTGGAGGAGGGAGGGGGTTATAAGCAGCGCTGTCTATCTGGTGGAGGGTGAATGTTTCTGTGTTTGTGCTCTCACGTCGGCGAGCGAGGCTCAACACTTCCCCTGTGGAGTGGATGAGTGTAAGCGTGTCGCGGTTGGAGGCTGGAAGGCCGAGCTGTGATAGCATGTGGTTACCAGGAGCCTCCCGCAGTTGGCTGCTCCCACTTAGAGGAGAGGAGGCTGGTGGAGAGGAAGTTCAGGGCCTGGGAAGCCAAAAATGCATGGTTGCCTTTTCCCAACTCACATAGAATCATCATTTTCAATAAAAGTGCATTAGCGAAAGCTGCCACACAACGTGAGTGTTTTCACCCAATGAACAACAACCCAGCTCAACAGAGCCTGTCCTCCCAAAGTGCAGCTTCATTACTGAAAGGAACCTAAACTTGCAAAGAGGAACACGTCAGCGCTGTGACAGCATATATCAAACAAAGACAGGCAGAAAGGAATGAACACACATTACAAATTGAAATTAACCGACAGGGATATTGCAGAGTTAGCGGTGTTTGGAGCGACTCCTAATTTACATAAAACTTAATAATGTCACACCTTTGTTGCCGTGTTTGCAACAGGGATTTAGTTTATTCAAAGAGTAATCAGGGAGCAGAAACTAAACGTGGCTTTTTTGAATGAGTGAATTTTAATCTTTTTGTTGTTGTTTTGTTATCACAGACCCATTTTATCTCCGCTCTCAGGTTGTTGCTTTTCTTTCCACAGTTTATTCGAGCAGTGGGGAGAGATCACAGGAGGTAACAGAACAAAAAAACAACAAAAGCACATGATCGGTGGTTTACATTGTGCCAGATTGGGTATAAATAAGTCAAAAAGGAACCTTGTAATCTTTGGAGTACCTGTGTATTTATAGCCTACATTAGCAAACCTAAATGACAGAGTGTCAACCACAGAGCGACGAACGGGTGTGAAATCTGACAAACTGGAGCGATGACGGGTGAAATAAGCATTAAATGATTCAAAGTGGACAGGTGCTGACTAATCTTAAGTTTGAGGCAATCGCTGTATACAGCGTGCGCCACAGGAAATCAGATAATCAGATGGAGCACTATGAGCAAGCACTTGGTGACAGTGGGGAGGAAAAACACCCTTTTCACAGGAAGAAACTGAAGCCACACCCACCTGCTGTCAAAGTCGTGTGTTGTCAGCAGTGTTGGGACTAACGCGTTATTAAGTAACGCGTTACAGTAACTACGTTATTATTGTGGTAACGAGCACAGTAACTAGTTATGCCAAAATCAGGAACGCGTTAGTCGTTACTGGGATTTAGATAGGGTCGTTACTCGTTACTTCGTGTGGTGGCTATCGCGGAGCTTCCACAGATTCAGTAACATTAGCAAGTGGTGGAGGCAGCAGGTGGATGAAGGAAAAGGGACGCAGAAGGAAAAGAGACCCGAGGCAGCCGCCGGTCCAAGTGTGAACTGAACTTCAGGTAAGAAGTTATGACCTGCAGTCTCTCTGGGTCAGATATGAACCAAGTTTAGGTGGAGTTTATTTTCGTTATTCTGACTTTTTCCGTACTGCGTGCTAGCTAGCATGACGGAGTTTCTATACAGCTGGGTGGTGCTATGAAGTTAATGATGTTGAACTTTATTTTGTTCATAAGGTTAATTATTAGAGTTGCCAACTGTCCCGTAAAAAACGGAATCGTCTCATATTCAGAGAAAATATTACGCGTTTCGTGTTGAGGTGAAAAGGAACAGTTTGTCCCGGACTTCAGCTACAATGAAAAAGACACAAAGCTGGAGTTATTCTGTGTCTTTGCTGCACAGCTGCCTCTTCTTCTCTCATTCTCTCACCCTCCCTCTCCTGTTTCTACTTCAATCATGAAACTGATCAATGATCAGCTTTTCTCTCTTGTTTATTTATCGCCCACTTTGCACCAGAAAGAGGAAACCAGCGGATGTCGCGCTAAACAACAGCAGCACGTTAGATCAGTTGTTGTTAGAATTTATTTAATATTAATTTCTAGTATCAGCTGATGTTTGCTGGAGCCACAGCTGCAAAAAACCTGCTGGTCATGATATGGTTTGGATATGTGATGAGAGGGAAACATGAAGATGAAACCAGGAGATGTCCTTACTGAATCATCAGAGCTGAACAGGTGATGGAGAAACAGGTTTACCTTTTAGGTGACATGAATGAGTTGAAGGGAAGTTATGAACTGTTTCTGAGAGACAAATAACCCCAGGATCCTTTTCTAAGTAGCTGACAGCTGGTAACTGTGCAGGGGCGGGTCTAGCAAAGTGTGGCCAGGGGGGCATGTAGGGCATTAACAGGGAAAGGGGGGCACAAAGAAATACTTTTCTTTCTTATTCTCATTTAAAATGTCTCGCTTTTAAAAAATAATTATCTGAATCTTACAACAAACGATTGATAGATTGATGCATATATACCATCAGAACAGTGTAGATCACTGTCACAACAGCGTTTATTTTCATTCAAAGGCTTTAAGATTTTTCCTATAATGGCGGGCCGGTCTCTAGTCAAAATGCCCGGGCCAATTTTCTGTCCCAGTCCAGCCCTGTATGCAACTCATCTGCAGTCTGGTGTTACCTACATCTTCCTATTCAGAAGGCAGAATTTCCGAGTTCTGAGTAAAATCAAAAGCACCACGACTGCAGTTTTTGTGTTGGATGTAAAAAGCAGGCTAGAATCATGCGGCGGTCAACGACGGTCCAGGCGTGGGATTTCTCTCGTGGAAATGTGCACATTATTTTTTCCTTTCTATTGGTAGGTGGCACAGTGCACTGTGGCAAGTAAGCAAGCTAGAAGCCTGGCAATCTTGCTGGGTATCCAGTTACGGAAGCAACACATTAACAAGAGAATTCTGAGTAAAACCAAAGTTACTTTCCCTAGTAACTAGTTACTCTGAAAGTAACGAGTAATTTGAAGTAACTGAGTTACTTTTGATAGAACTAGTAATGTAACTAAGTTACTAATTTAAAGTAACTTACCCAACACTGGTTGTCAGTTATCCCACCTTCTTTCATGTTGTAGCTGGTTGCAGGTTGAGATTGTGGGTTGTGCGACAGTCACACTCTCATATTTATTCCTCACTACGCCACATGTTCGATCGCATCAATCATTTGCCTCAAACTTAAGACGAGTCTCACGCAGCACCTGCCCACTTTGAATTATTTAATACTTATTTCGCCTGTCATTGCTCCACTTTGTCAGACAACACAGCCGCTCATCGCGCTCTGGTTGCCACTCTCACTGCTGCACTCTATGATTTAAGTTTGCTAATGCAGGCAATTTAAAGCACAGGTACTCCATACATTACAAAGTTCCTTTTTACTTATTTATACCCAATCTGGCACAACGTAGACCACAGATCATGTGCTTTTTGACTATGTTGAAAAAGCAGCGGGGGGGTTTTCCCCCTGGAATTTTAATGTTGCTTTTCTGGAAATTACCACGTCCGGTTTTGTTGATTTTGTCTCCAGTGTTCCAGTGAATACTGCATCACTTTCTCAGCACACGGCCATCATGTGTCTCCACTTCAGCTACTACGCTGATATACAGCAGTGTGATATCAGTGCTGTTTGCAGTGCAACCGTTCTTTATTGGACCGTACAATAATTAAAGAAATGTCAGTGAGGTATTTGCACGCGCACAGACAGTGCGAGATGGACCTGTCGCAGATGATGGTTAGAATGAGTTCTGGTCCTGCGCCAACAGCGCCGCATAAATTAAACTGGTGACAGCCTGGAACTTGATCGACGGTGGCAATCCAGACACTTTCCCTTGCCCTTCTGCGGCTGCTTCTCCCTCTGCAAATTGTTGTTTTTCCCCTCTTGTACCCCCATTAGGATGACAGATGAGAAGAGCTGCAGAGGGGATGGTTAATCTTTCAGGGGGAGAAACACCAGTGAGAGGAGGGAGGTAGAGACCGGTGTGCCCTGTACATAAATAAACAGGATGTAAGCAAGAAAACGTGTGGAGGGAAGAAAAATTACAGCAGATAAAGGACGGAAGGCCGAGACGAGAGGGAAAAGGCAAAGATGGGAGGAGGCCTAAATGAAGAGGTAAGAAAGTGGCTGAAGCAGACCGACGTGAATGAAAAGCAGAATCAGGGATGGTGGGAGCGAGAAGAGAGAAACTGGGATGTAGGGAGACGGAGAGCATCCTGGTGGGCGAGGGGAGGGGATTCTGGAGGGCTATATTGAGCTCAGTTTCTCCACAGGAGCAGCTTAATGAGCACAGAGTTTGTAAGTAATTATTGGTTATCAACCTGATAACAGTCATTGCTCCATTTTGTGTTGCAGCTTCCACATACTTATACAATTATGGCAATTATTAACAAAGCTACATCCGTGCGCTACTTTGCATTTCATACATATAGTGTGACCATTGATTTTTTTAATGCTGCGTAACACAGGTGACCGGGGAAAGTGTAAATGCATTCCTCTGCGCTCCACGAGGAGCCAGCTTAAGTTTTAAAAACAAAGTCTTTAGGAAGGAAACTTCTGCGGGCGCTTTTGAGTTTGCGTCGGCGCAACGGTCAGCGCTGGATGTTAGCATGCTGCAGGCAGGGCTTCAAAGGAAAGGGGACATAGAAGAAAAGTCCAGGTCGGGAGCCGAGTGTGCACAGCAGTCTTTGCTGTGGAGGAAAGTCATTCATTTTAAGGGCTGCTAGCTTCTCATTAGCAGGTGAGACACACCAATAGGATTTGGGGAAGCGGACGGATGGCTGGCCAGAAAGACAGATGGCTCTCCACTCCATTACCCAGGGACGCAGCTCTGCCCCGGACACCATGCTTTCCACTGCTCACGCGCTCTGGATTGTAGGAAGTAGGAAGAAAAGGGCACTTGACTCTTTTAAAGAGAGTATAAAAGAGGCAGAAAGCAGCACAGCGTTGCATTGGGGGTGCAGTCTACAAATCAAGAGACGTGAACACACTGACTGTGTAGCCTCGGGATTTATAGCCTGAACAACACCCTGAGTTTTTGTTAATGAAATTGGTGTCTTTAAATAATAGAGCTAGCTCCCCCCCCACTCTTTCCTTTCTTTGGAAGTGCTGAATTTAAATTTCAAATGAGTGCTGAGGGGGGAAAGGAGACACGATAGCTGTTGAGCTGAAAAGGCAAAGAATTCAGCGGCTGCTGTTCCAGACTGTGTTGATTCAGTCATCAATTACAGCGGCAGCAGTCGCGATAAATAAAAGTCAACAACTGACTAACTGCAAAGCCCCTACGTTGGCACTCATCCAGCAACCAGTGCAACATATTGAGTTACAGACCTTACAGTATCCGCCTGCCTGTGTACACACGTCATTGATCTCTATAAGTTCTTCTTCAAAGTCTACACGTTTGATCAAAGGTAGCGGAGGGTGGATGGCATTTTTCGAAAGCGCAAAGACCAACGATACACCTGAGGAAGAATGGAAAAGGGGGGTGTCTCCTCTGCCGTGACAGATCTGGATCAAAAGTACCTATTGCAGAATCAAAGTCAGCGCCATCAATATTTCATCATAGGAGAACCCGCCGGTCGTTGTGCAACCTTACCTTCCCAGTGTTTTCCCCCTCTGTCCTTATCGCTGCTCTGCTGCTCTTACTGTAGGATACAGGAGACCCTTAAGAAGTCATATTTTCCCAGATTTTGCCTTTACCTGCATTATAAACACTACATCATGCTTCGTTTCGCGTGCTGACAGTGAGATTTCAAGTTCTTCAATTATTCTTCATGTTGTGCTTTAAAAGGGTAAAGTAAGTTATTTTTTGAGGTTATTTCATAGAAAATGAAAGAATATTGTATTCATAAATACACAAAGATGAATTGATTCTAAGTTTATGAAAACGCATTTATGAGAAGCCGCCATGTTGCTCCACCATACATTGGTCGAGATGGACATCGCCTAATCGCGTTTTATGCATGTGGCTAGAGATCGGCCACATGTGTAGAGACCACAAATACCGGATTTTTCGGACCATAAGGCGCATTAAGAAAAACAAAACAGTCAGATAAGTCAAACTTTACTCATTCTTCTTGCTTCCTCCACTTCCCTACCATTGATTCATTAATGTTGAATTCTCTCATAGCTGCTCTATTCCCATGTTGTTGCAGTATATTAATGACTAACCTCGTATTGGGGATGGATTATCTCAGTTGTTCTCCTGACTGAAGTTTGGTCCGTTTACAGTCCCCTGCCATGCAATTGAATTTGTCCCTGCTTCACTGTGTTTATATTATGCTAACATAGCTGTGTCGCTAGCGATCACGTAGCTCATTATACACCAGCTAGTCCAACTTCAGTAACCCTACAAACGTCACTGCTGTTTAGTTTTCTGTCTTCAATTATGTTGGAAGTGATAGCAGAGCTGAATGTTTGAATTTTTTTCAGAAATCTCTCAGTCAGAACATGCTATATCATGTTTAAGTGGGAACTAGCGAGCTAACTTCTAACTCCGATAAATGTAATAAATTCTGTTTTCATGGATGCCTGGATGTTAAACTTAATTGTTACACCTGGTAAAGCAGCAAGGCTGCTCATTTTATTAAAGATGAAAGAATTTAGACAGTTTTTAACTCTCAGTGGTGCTGCAGTGTTTGTTTGACTTTGGGTCCTGAAGCGGACTAAAAGATTTGACAGATTTTTGAGCGCCGTGTACCACAAAATCGGTTCAAGATCAGTAAGCACAACCAGAATTCATACATAAGGCGCACCAGATTATAAGGCGCACTCTCGATTTTTGAGAAAAAGGATTTTGAACGCACCTATAGTGCAGAAAATACAGTATCACTTTCAAGCTATATGACTATTTGTACATGAATATCTTCATCATTTCTCTGTTATGCCTCCCTCATTACCACCTCATCCTCTTCCTCCTCACATCACGTCTCATCTCCTGAGTTGAACTCAGGGCTCTAACGCACGAAAACATGCATAAACATGCTTATTTGTCTCCAATTTCGCACTTCTTGTCAGCAGAGTGGACGTGCGGCCCTCTCGTCTCCAGACAGCTGATAATGAGCCAGCTAAACAACAACAGCTGGTTAAAAGCTAACATTATGCCAGCTAATGTTCAGACTCAGGTGTCCTAAAAATAACACTTTCCCTCCAATAAACAGTTTGATTACATTCTCACATTATATGTTTTCACTAAATGTCCACTAAAAGTCCAACAATGGGACACTTCAAAGGAAGTCTCGCCGTCCTCTGCTCACAGCAGCGCTTACTGTACCTTTAACGAGCCATCAATGGAGAAATGAACAAAGCTATGTAGTGTAATGCAGCTGATGGGAAAAGTCAGTATTTTAGCAATAAGCTAACCTAAACTGGACACATTTTATAAGTGAATTTCATTTGGTATCTCAGGCATAGATTTTGCTTGAACACGGGAAATTTTGAGGATTTGATTTCTCAGGTTTTGGAGAATTCATGTTGCCTCCATTTTTGCCCAGACTTGTAATGGAAAAATGAAAACCTCAAATGTACAGAAATAAAATGCAACAAAGTTCTTAGAGAGTCAGGATTGTGATTTTCTCAACTTTCGTATTTAATATCATCTCCGAGCTCACGTACAGGCATGATTCTGTCTTTTTTTGTGCCTGGTTCTCTTTGATATCAGCTTCGTTAAATGTGCATGTTCACAGTGTCCCCCGTGTTCCCTCTTAAATCTACACCCATGGTTGCTCTTATAATGCGCACCATACCGAGACGACCAATTTTAAAAAGATGGTAAGAGCCATCATCTGGGAACTGAATGTATTTTTATAGAAGTTGAGATATTTCACATTATCAGTGGAAAACGTGATATAGGATTCAATCGCAGGTGACTGGTCATCGGACATGGATGTGCAAAAATAGATAATAAGGAGAGAGTGGACAGTACTGAAGCAGCAGAGGCTGTGATATCCCAACTCTAAAGCTCTGGTGTGGATCCTACAATATCTTGTCTTTGATTTTTGCTGCCTGCTTAAACGTCTTCCTTACTCCATCCTCCCAGATGACCAAGAAGCCTCTTACAGTTACAGATATGTTCAGATGTACACTACTAAGAAGAAATAGTTGTGCAAAGTAGGTGAACTGCCATTTTAATTATGTGACACTGGAAACATCCCAAAGGTTGTTATATTTAGAGCTATTATTAAAGGCTGCAAACATCGTTTCTGCAGTATGTTGCAAAAATAATAATTTCTAAGCCGAGAAAAGGTTTTAAATGACCTTTGTGTGTAAGCTCAAAGTGGTAATTACAAACTAGGCAAACCCAGCCCCTTGACCTGAAAAATCCAAGAACTTGCCCAAAGTTGATTAACCAAACCTCCATTATAAAGCCCACTAAAGTCTCCAGGTTCAGACTCATTAAGGCCAAACATCTGAGCCAACAGCTCCAAATGGGGGGGGAAACCGTGCACGCTATTCATCGTAGCCTTGCTGTGTACACACACAAAAAATTAAACTTATGAGAAATCTATGCAAATACAACTCCGACAAGTTCAACTTCAGCTAGACGGTGTGTCGTATTCATGAGCACAACCCCAATGTGTCAGAATTAGGATTCCTCTCCAATCCCAAAACAGGCAGGCGGCAACATTCACGCTGTGCAGAAACTAGGCTACATTGTGCTTAGCATGGCACCACATTGACTAATACAGGAAGAGGTTAAGTTAATGCATTCAGACGCGAGAGAGAGGGAGAGAAAAAGAGTCACCCCAACCTTACAAAACACGCGCTCACAAACAGTATTAAGAGACGGAGGGAAATGAAACTTTGCATTATTTTTAGAAGGGAAATTATGTCTGTGCATCTTTGTAATTATAAAGCAATTCAGCGCTGACTGATAGACCTCGGGTTGACTTCCCCCCCCTTTCACTCCTCTCCACTCTCGCTAGCTTATCTTTTTCCACCACAACTGCACAGACTCCTACATGCATTTTAATATGGTAATTATCAGGCGAAGTTCTAAACACTAACCAAAAGGAAAAGCTGGCGAAAGCATTTAAAATGGGATTCAGCCACCAGTTTCCTATATCGACACAACACATGCTTCTCTCACTTCCTGATTAGGAGGATTTATTCGGGGTATTTTTAGCTCCCCATGTCTTTTGTGTGCTATTTACAGTATTTCTGCTGGCGTCACTTGGCTGATTCGCAAATGCTATAAAGTTACTCAACGAATAAGAGAGATTCATTATTTAAAAATGATATAGTTTAAGCCTTAAAAGCACAGGCCACCTTACACAATGGAGACTAAATGTTGTTACAGTAAAGAACACTCTTGGAAAGCTGAGTTTGCAGATTGTTATTTGCTTTTCTGTTTCTTTTTTTATTCCCATGTACCGCATCTGCTGGGGAACAAAAAAAAAAAAAAATGTTTGACATCCTTGGTCCCAAAGTTGTTTTTTTGCCAGCTAAAATAAATGGCTACAGAAGGAGAGAGAAAGAGTGAGAGTTGGGGGAGGCGAGAACCTCCCAGCGGACCCGTCTGTCCCCAGGCAAGTTTTTCTCCGGTTTGATGGAGCTCAACATACACGGGTGTTCTCATGGAGGCAAAGTTAAGGGGAAGCAACAACTACGTTGCCCTGGGTGACAACATCTTAGCTCGCAGTTTACCAAAACTCGATTGTAGGGGGGAGGGAAACTGAAGTTTTTTTCCCACTTCATCTGAGAGGTGTGCTAGTACTTTTAAGGTTCGTGATGGAGTGACATGGGTTTGCTGTCAGCCGCGGTCTCACTCCATCTTCTGCATTTGTATCCAGTTATTCCAAGAGGAGAAACCTGGAGGAGGAGGACGGTGGTTGTGTATTGGGTGGTTAAAAAGTCAAATGGTAAGACACAACACATTGTACCGGAGTCTAGCTTGCAGGTTTGGTGAGTAAACGCCGGTGTCGTCCTGCATCACCCTCAGAATTCAAGTCAGTGTTGAAACCTCTGAGGTGTGACTGAGAAAAGACAGTGAGGTATGTGCCATGTGTCAAATCGATGTCAAATGTGAGCGTGCCTCTCCAAGAATAGGAGCCAACTCTGACATCGACTCACTTACTTACATAATATCAGCCCAATAGTTGCCTGAACTTGCAGACGTAGAGTGTGAATGTTGCTGCTTTTGCCATGTAACGCGTTTCACTACCTGACAGCATCCAATCCACCCGGGAGAGCTTACAATGAGCCTCTTCGAAAACAGCTTCCAATCACAAATCGGATTTAAACCCTGCAGACAAACCCGAGATCCTTTAATGTTTCTGTTTTTATTTTAAACCATCATCACTCCAAGGAAAGCATTTTCAGAAAGACATTTCTGGCATTCACCTCAGACGCTATCATTTCATTATAGAAATTCATTTTCTTTTTTCCATTAGCATCCACATTTCTCTTACAGGACTTCATCTGCGATATGCCTCCAGACAAAAAGTACTTTAATGTTTTTGAGTCACCCCTCATTTCTTTAGATTTTGTTAGGAAAATGGGAAATGGGGAAAGTGTTTTATTGGAAAGTGCAAACATACATAGAAATACAGCATATAAGACTAAAACTGTTTTTACAATTTCGACAAACTTGAAAGTCAATATTTGGTATGACGGCCATTAATCTTCAACACAGCCTGAACTCTGAGGCAGCTTTCTTGACATTTCTTTTAATAGTCTTCAGGAATAGTTCTCCAGGCTTCTTGGAGGACATTCAAAGCTCTTCTATGGATGTTTCTACCTTTTTTTCTATTGAGATGATCCCACACTGCTTCAATAATGTCGAGGTCCGGGCTCTGACGTGGCCGTGACATGCTTTTCTATCCAGGTATGACTTTACTGCCTTGGCGGTGTTTGGGATCATTGTCATGCTGAAAAATGAAGCTACTGCCAGTCAGACGATTTCTAGATGTATTTCATTGTGGATTAAAAAACTGAAAGCACTTTTCTTTGTTCATAATTCCACCAATTTTGATAAGATCTCCAACCCTACTGGCTGAAATGCAATCCTGAACCAGGACAGACCCTCCTGTGTGTTTTACAGATGACTGCAGACAATCACTTGCCTCCGTACTTACTGAAAACCCCCAGTCATTGATTTTTAGTCCAATTCTTGTGTGATTTGGCGTACCTCTGCCTTTTCTCCCCGTTTCCCTTTAAGAAAGGCTTCTTGACAGCCACTCTTCCACTGAGACCATTTCTGATGAGGCTTCAGTAATAGTAGATGGATCAACTGAAGGGTCAGATGCATCTTCACAGGTCCTGTGCAAATACTTTTTAGGACTGCCACTTCTTTTCTCCACACTGCACACCATGATTAAGTCATGCTAGGTTTTTGGCTAATCTCTCTTTGGGCAATGTCTGTTATGTATGGATATAATACCAGCCCATGCCTTGAGTGAGGTGCCTTTTTATACTTCAGTGATACATATGTCAGTCTTCAGTGGCTTAACAAATAGGAAGGGAGGGAGTGGGGATCCTGAAAATGAGTGAACAAGCACTCAAAGAAAAATCTTCAGAAAACCTGGAAAACTAGCCTGAAAAACAAAGTCTCCTTGAAAGCAAACATTTCTTTATATTTTTGCTTGCAAGGAGCAAAAATGTTTCCCTGCACTTTTGCACCATCCACAACAAGTAGACAGCCCCCTATGAACAAGGTCTTCAGCGACAGTGGGAAGGAAAATCTCCTTCTAACAGGGTGGAAACCTCCAGCAGAACCAGGCTCAGGGAGAGAGGCGGCCCCATCTGTTGGGGTGAAGGGATGAAGACAGGACAAAGACACTGTGGAAGCGAGCCGCAGATCAGTAATGACTAATGATTAAATGGTGAGTGCTTCAGAAAGGTTGGGAGTCACTGAGTGTTTGGGCCGTCAGCTGGAGCGGTCAGGTTGATCCCCAACTGGTTCAGTTATGATTAGTTCGGTCCAGCATCCCCGCTTTGGTCAAGTTGCAGCAATATGATATTTTTCTCTAAAAGCAGCACCTCAGAGCTAAAAACAATTACATTTAATCAGACTCCAGCTTCAAGACAGCTAAATCAGCCGTATCTGTACTTGATTTTTGTTTTGCCAGCAGGTACTGCAGCTTCCTCCCTTTCACCGTTTTATTTTCCCTCTATAAAGCGATAAATCCTTCTCATGATTTGTCCTTTTGTCTGTCACTCTACATCGCTTCCTCCCTCCTGGGTTAGCTTTGCAGCCTAGCCTGTGGGCCCAGAGATGTTGTATTAATTAACTCGCCTCACTGCACTCTCATCAAGCTGCCGGTAATAGGCCCCGCTCCAAGTTTCCCTCCCGGAGCGCACCAAGATGGCAGCATCCGTAAACAACTTCAAATTTACGGTACTGCAGTCACAGCGCCGAGGCTCCTGCTACTCCTTACAGTTCGGGTGGGGGTGGCGGGGCAGCATGAAGCGTGCAATTCAAACAGAGCCCCGCTCCGCGCGCTGCTGTGTGGTTTAATATGTAAATGCATTTTCGTTAGACTCAAACTGCCATCGCAGTCATCTATTTTTCCTCCACCTCTCTGACGTCTGTGATTTGCAATCGCTGCTCGGAACAAAGTGCAATCTTTTTTAATGTGCACAGCAGTACGGAGATGTGCCTATTGCTCAGCGGTAGAGCAGTCATAAACAACTTTGTATACCTTTTATGTGGCATGATTAAAATGGGAGCAAATCTTTGTCAATATTAACATGCTTTGACAAGCAGCCATGCAAATGACTCTGCTCCGCAGAGAGGATGCAGGCTGTAATGAGGTAACGACTACAGTGGGTTACTGTAGCTGGGATGTCAGCAGCGTTTGAGCCAAACTGCTGAGGAAACTCAAGGTGAGAAATACAACCTACAAACCCAGAAGATTCCCAGCCTTACTCTACAGAGATGCAAAATATTACAGCCAGAAAGAAACAAAATAACCACAAAAGTTGTATACGATGTGGCTTTTACACGTCTCTTCCCGGGCTAGCTCTTCTTTTCAGTGCCGAGCATCCTCGCGCCGAAGCAGACATTAGTTGGTCAGGAGCATCTTAGTGAAATGCAATAAGCGAAGAAACCGAGAGTGACTCACGCTATCAGCAAAGCGAAACGGCAGCACTTCATTGTGAAGGCCAAGCACAGAAATACACCAACCTAGCATCATCCATAAACAATGATTCGAGTTTTTTTCTTTTCCCTTTTTCTGTGGACGTAGCTGCTTCTGCCTGTTTTCTCTCTTAGTGGCAGCAGTGGGCGAAAATAACCCTCAGAGAGACACACCCAGAAGCGAGTCAAATCAAACATCATTATTCTCTGGGTAAATATTGTGAAGAGATCTCATCTCCACTGGCTGCAGAGGAAATGAGGGACGAGGCGCTATTCCTGGTGTGCTCTGGTCAACCCTAAATCAGGCCTTATTACAGCAGAACAGACACTGGTGAAGCAGCCAGCAGCTAATTCGCCCTCTGCCTACCACATGTAAACAAAATGATGCAAACCTGGCATCGTATAAATGTATGGACACATTGTAAACACGCAAAAAGCATCCAGATGGGCAGTGCACAAAGTGACCTCTGCGATAAACGCAAACACATTGAGCTTTCATCAAGCCCTCATTGCAACACACCCACAGTGTTGTTGAGTTTCCAAAACCCCATCCTTGACCTTGAAAATTGCCTTTTTAACATGGTTTATGGGGAAATAAATTGAGCACTGCACAAGTGAAAGACAAAATGAAATGAGGAAACCTGACACTCGCATGCAACAGAAGGGGCTATGCATTGCCCAAAACTGTCATTCGCTTTATTGCCTGCAGTTGCTGTGCAAGTGGTAGAAAATAGCAAAAACTGCAGCAGCTTTTCACTCTGCTTTGCTGCGATGAGAGAAACTGACACTCATGTTGAATCCAGCCGCGGCCAGAGAGCGTTAGCCTGCGACACACCGACGGGTTTAGTGGCTGATTAAAGGAGATGATGCCATCACTGGTTGTAACTCCGTTGGCAGCAGTTACAAAACATGATTAAAAAGGTTTCTGTTCTTGGACTAGAGCAGCAATTTTCCAAGATTCACATTCCAAAATGAGTGTGCATATCCTGGATAAGCACCCTCCATCCTCCCTAATAGACAGATTGGGTTTGTCTTTATGGTCAAAAATTCACACCAACTGCTTACATTCAACCAGAACCTCACAAGTCTGAAACAAATTCCTCCACAAATAGTGACGCAGTTGCTCCAGGACCGTGATTTAACTGCAAAATGACAGATACTCAGTAACATAGCTCTTCTTTGATAACCAGAACCGACTAGTTATCAACTAGTGACCAAGTCACATCAAGTCACCAAGAGACATGTTGCAGACGAGATGCACTCATCAGGGCATACTATTGATTGCAACTCGTTGGTAAATTGTGTTTATAAATAAGTCCACAATTATTTGCAAACCCCTCACCAATCAGTCTGAGAGCAATTGGAGTCAGGTTGCAACTGGAGACAGGTTGACTTGCAAACAAAATTCATTGCAATCACCAGCCAACTGCCTGTTTTTCGTAGTTGCAAGGTTGTTGTGCTATTTTT
This sequence comes from Mchenga conophoros, assembly GCF_057382185.1. Lineage (NCBI taxonomy): Eukaryota > Metazoa > Chordata > Actinopteri > Cichliformes > Cichlidae > Mchenga > Mchenga conophoros. Next base: position 70,483,035 of record NC_140528.1, read on the forward strand.
ACTTTAATGTAACATAGGGGCGGGCGGTATAAACGGTATACGGTAGAAACTATATAAATCTGGCCAACGGTAGAGCTTTTGACTATACCGCGATAGCGCATGTTGATGTTGTCATCAAGCGGCGCCTGTTTTGGTTGAAAGCATTGCAGCGGCTGCCGACAGTATCATCTGCAAATAATGCCGGGCAACAATAATGGCTACGAGACGAAACACTTTTGGAATATGGGGAAAGCCAAAAACGGCGCTTCCCCCACTTCCGAACCATTGATTTATTAATGCTGAATTCTCTCACAGCTGCTCTATTCCCATGTTGTTGCAGTATATGAATGACTAACCTCGTATTGTGGATGGATTATCTCAGTTGTTCTCCTGACTGAAGTTTGGTCCGTTTATAGCATCCTTCCATGCAATTGCATTTGTCCCTAACCACCAGAAACCCTCACGTTAACTTTTATCCAGTGGAAAAAGGTTAGCGTTCATCCTTCAGCTTCACTATGCTGATGTTATGCTAATGTAGCCGTTTTGCTAGCAATCACCTAGTACATCATTATATACCTGCTAGTCCAACTTCAGTAACCCTACAAACGTCACTGCTGTTTAGTTTTCTGTCTTCATTTATGTTGGAAGTGATAGCAGAGCTGTACGTTTTAATTTTTTCAGAAATCTCTCAGTCAGAACATGCTATATCATGTTTAGGTGGAAGCTAGCGAGCTAACTTCCTGCTAACTTCTAACTCCGATGAATTTAATAAATTCTGTTTTCATGGATGCCTGGATGTTAAACTTAATTGTTACACCTGGTAAAGCAGCAACGCTGATCATTTTATTAAAGATGAAAGAATTTAAATAGTTTTTAACTCTCAGTGATGCCGCAGTGTTTGTTTGACTTTGGGACCTGACGCAGACGGCGTTTTGGACCCATATTACTCCGCAAGGCTCCTGAGTACAGCAGCTGCAATGCTCCAGCGGTGCGCGTTCATAGCTTACCAAAGTCATACAAAATCATTATTTGACAGATTTCTGTGCGCCGTGTACTACATAAAATCGGTTTGAGGTCAGTAAGCACAACCAGAATTCATACATAAGGCACACTGTCGATTTTTGAGAAAATTAAAGGATTTTAAGAGTACCTTATAGTGTGTAAAATACGTTACACAGAAGAAAAGAATATATTGCGATATATATCGTTACCGCACATGCTTCAAACTATACCGTGATATGGATTTTAGGCCATATCTCCCAGCCCTAATGTAACATTTAAATAACAGGAAGTCGGAGCTTCTGTCTTGTAGATAGGTGTATGGGCGACAAGCAGGGTACTTCCTGGACAGGTCGCCAGTCTGTCGCAGGGCTCATACAGAGACTCGAGTAGAAAATAAAATGTTAGAAACCAAACATTTATGGCAGATTAAGCTTTTGACTCACAAGCATGACTTTTACATACACCAACATCATTTGAAGCTTTGGCGACATTTAATATCCACCACCGTAACTGTAGCATATGAGTAACAAACCCCTTTTTTCCATCACTGTAGAAAACCACTCGTCAATACCAAGCAGCGACAGAACAGCCTCCGTCCCTGACAGAGGGGTTGGAGTCCACAGTTCCTTTCGAGCTGAAACTCATCTTTGATTTCCAGAGTCAACAGTGAGAGGCATGGATTTCCTCTGTGTTCTCCTCAGACTATTGGCGAGAGCTGAGAAAGAAAGAAAAGGCAGACAGGAGAAGAAGCTATGGCTTGTCGATTGCCGTTCTTGCGGCGGCGGCTTGCCACAGTCGCTATTCTTGGGGCTTGTTTTGCGTGGGGGTTGAGAGAGAGAGAGAAGAGATTTTACCACGGCGCTGCGAAATGAGAAATGACACGGTTTCCCCAAACGTGGCGCCTCATCGGCCTCTTATGGATTAGTTAAGGCTGTTATTCTAATCTGCACCCCCTTTCTTTGCTGCCTCATTATGGAACAGAGGTGCCAAGGACTCATAGGGAGAATAACATGGAGCCCTGTTACGAGTCGTTATGGAAGATAGATGATGTCTTCTTGATGGAAGTCGCTGCTGATCTGACGAGGCTGCAGGGAAGCCAAGCTCCAACCATTTGTGATGTAAGAACTTAAATCCAATCACTGAACATGTTTGACCGTGGACTGCAAGAAATATGGAGACAGCAGAACAAGATCCTATACTGAGTCAAATGCCTTTGAAGTCTGACAAATGGAAATATGATGAAAAAGAAATATCCAACACTGTATATTATACAATGAAAACCACACTGCATTACAGTTTGTGGCAGCTAGAATGGGGCATTTCTGAGTGTAGTGTACTGGAAAAAAGGGTCTTATTTCCTCTGACCTTCAACATTTAATTAATTTCAAGCCAGACAAAAATGCTACTCCAACTCCATTTCACTGTTTTCAACTTTGCAGTTGACTCATTTGAATTTGTGCACAATCAAACAAGCACCGCTGATCACCACTTATCCTCTTAAACAGGCAGCTGCAACATGCCTAACCCTTCCTAACCATTTGTTAACAAGAATATTTCAGGAAGTGCTTAATGGAGGAACCTCACACGCAGAGAAGGTACTCGTAATTATCTGTGACACGGGGCCATTAAGGATCATATACAAGCCACATAAAGCACCACTATTCAACCACTCCACCCCAATCAGATTAAAGGCCTTTTCAGTTAACATGTTCAAGAGCATTTCATCCACGGAAGAAAGACGATGACAAAAAAATAAATAAAAAATAAAAAAATTGAGGGAACAAGTGGATCGGAGGAAATGAGACGGATGAGAAATTCTTTTTAGCCGGGAGGGTCGAGCAGTGAGGTTTGTGCGTGTGTAATGTCAAGGATGGCACAACAAGATCAGTGGTTGCCAGGACCTGAATCAGATGCCGACAAATGATTTGCTTCCAACTACCAGGATTGGCAGCAAATTATTTGTGGCCTCTCACAAAAACAGGTGATTTAGGATACATTGATGCATTGCCTTTTGCTCCCTTTCCTCATTTAAATACAGCAGAGACCATGTGTTAAAAGTATAAGATGATTTGCTGTGGTGACATGATGTTGAGAGACTACAATAAATCGAACTGGTTTAAAAGTAAGGCGTCATTCACAGGCATAGAGATCCTTAGGCGGGGGTGCGGGGCAACCACCAGCCACTGGGGAAAAATGTGTCCCTAACTGGTAGACGAGTAGTTCGTCAGGAAGTCCGCAGCTGCTAGCTGCTTGCAAAGAGGATGGTGCACTAAAACCACCTTATGATCGCTGTGGTCACTAAAAGATTGCCAACCTGTCTGCAAACACTTGCTGACCCAACAGTCAAGAGAAAATTTCAAAGAGTGGCACAGACCAGAACTGGGGACTGTCTTCAAAGTTTATATTCTGCCTCACTGCTGCAGAGAACATATTTAAACAGGCATAACTTATTCTTTGAAAGCAAAGAGTCTCCATTTATGGTTTGCGTGACACTTTTCAGTTTCACCTCTGCGCAGTGTAGCTGTGAGTTTGTGGACAAGTCAGCATCTTCTATGCAAACTACAGTTGACTGTGGCAATCTGCTAGCATCATGCACCTCTCTTCAGCTACAGTAGCGTCTACCAGCAACCTTCAGAAACCACTCGCCATCTAGTCAGGGAATACACTTTCCCCCAGCAACCTGCGCTTGCCAGGGGATCACATAGGCCTGCGTGATTGGAGCCCCAAAGAGAGAGTGGAACTAAACATTTGCAACTGAAGGCAACCGGTTGGTTTTCGATAATCAGAACCAGAATAGTTTTGATTGCTTCTCTTCTCCTCTTAACTGGACAGCATCTCAATTTTACATGTCCAGAGATTATTAAGCTTTCAAATTTTATTAGTTACTGCAATGATTTTGCAGTTATCCAGAATATTTTGTCACTTATAACCAGAGATGGGCAGTAACGCGTTACTTGTAACGATTACCGATTACTTTTTCCAGGTAACGAGTAAAGTAAGGGATTACTATCGCAAAAACGGTAGATTACCGTTACTTTCCCGTAGGAACGCTGCGTTACTAAAACCGTGATATTTTTTGCGAGAATGTCTCATGACAGTGACGTAAGCGAGTGCGACGTTCGTGACAACAGCTGTGTGCAGATCAACAGTGGATCATATATGGAGTGCAGGAGAGAGTATGAGTGTGCAGCGTTTAAAGCGTGGAAGCACTGACCTTACTTTGAGTTTGATTCCATAAAAAGTGACAAAAACATTAGCGTCCGTTGTGCGTGGGAAGAAAACTTATTTTTACAGCGAAAAACCCCTAAACTTCCAAGTAAGCACTGAGTGCGCAACGACGTAATGGGAAACTCACAGAGAAACTCGCGGATTCTTCAACTGACCGCGGCACACCTGCACCAGTGTAAACCTCCGCCTACCTCAGTCCTGCTTTACAGGTGAAAATAGAGCAACAGGACCGCTGAGTCTTTGACTTTATTTTCTGCTGTGTTTTACTTGCATCTATTTGAAAGAGTGAGTGTAAACACAAAAAAATATTTTATTTTATGTGCTGGAATGTGCAGAAAATAGGTTTAAATGTTAAACTAATTTATTCAAGTCAGAGAATGTTGCATATAATTAAATTTTTGCTTGATGCATAAAGTTAAAAGATTAAAACTAATAAAACAAGTTTTAAAAAGAGACTTTTCCATTTGATTACATTTTGTATGATGGATTATGCAGAAAAAGTCGAATTGGGCTGAAAGATCTATCGCTTTATCACCTACTCAGGTTGTAAATCGTGTTTTTAAAAAGTAACTAATTAATTAAATCAAATCAAATCAAATCACTTTTTATTGTCACATCACATGTGCAGGCACACTGGCACAGCACATGCAAGTGAAATTCTTGTGTGCGAGCCCCACGAGCAACAGAGATGTGCAAACACAACAACACAAACGAGCAAAATACAAGAATGGCCAATTAATTACTTTTGAAAATAAGTAATCCGTAAAGTAACAGGATTACCTTTTGGGGGAAGTAATCAGTAATTAGTTACTGATTACTTTTTTCAAGTAACTTGACCAACGCTGGTTTTAACTTCCAATTTTCCAAATTTATCTGTATGAAAAAGTAACTCCCACCATAAAACCAAGGGAGAAAAGCATGTGTGAAAAAGCAACTTATAAATGAGCACAACTAAAAACCTGGTGAGCCATAAATCAGACGGGCAGACAGACCACATGCAAATGTGTTTATGTGCAGCTTGCTGACATCAGCAGCAGCTCTGGCCAAAACCCAAAAGCAGAGTTTTACTTCTCTCGTTTCATTACATACCAGGCTAGGCTTCACAAGTCCAAGGTGAGCAGTTGCAAGGGTACGAGCAGTAACCAGGTGTCGAGACGCTGAGAGAGAGCATGTGTGTGACTATTTTCTTCATCAACACCGTCTGAAATGTAGGCTGAAGTATAGGGGACACATCGCTGGAGCTCTACTCTTTATGCACTAGACTTGTGGGACTGCAGGTCAAAGCTGCACCACATTAGAGCTGGACATCAAGGGTAAAGAGGATAAAGGGGTTTTTTTATACCCTAGAAAGCAAAGACCAGGCACACACAGCATCAAGCACATTTCTCCTTAGGCTAATTACCCCTGATGATGGGCTAACCCTGGGCATCCCACAGGGCACTGCTGCAGTTTGGGTTTTTTGTGAGGGAAAGGCTTAATTCATTTGGAAAAATAGAAACTGTATCCAATAATTACAGACTCAGCTGTCTGATCAAGTGTCAAATATTTGAACCTTAATGAAATACTATTACAATATTCTTGAAGACAGAACTGACATCATGCAGCAATATTCAGAGCCCTAAATTTTGAAAAGCTGATAAGAGAATTAAATACACTCCTACATTTATCACACCTTTAAATCTATAAAATGAGTATTGTGTTATTTAAACCTTGGAGGCTGTGCTGTTCTCTTTGCAGCTCAACTGTGTGGTATCAGTTTGCCAGGAGCTAAATGAGCCACGATTTAGAGAAAACCTGAAATTATTTGAAATAAATGTTTCCAATGTAAGGAAAATCACTGCTAATGACTTTAAAGATAAAAATTGTCTCCAATAAATAAAATAATAACAAAATAGCCTTACAGCATCTGCAGGTAATCTCGATGCATGCATCTACAATCAGAGAAATTTAACTGGAATGGGATTCATACCAGTGGAACAACTTTGCATTCCAAAAATTATGAACGTACAAAGACCGGGGATCTTGGAATATTTGTCCCTGAACAGACAAATCAAAGATAAAGCTGTACAAAGAGTGTGTGTGACAGCCACAGAGACTAGTATCCACTGACTAACATCTGCATGTCATCAGACGCTTGATGATCAAGCCACCTGCCGCAAAGTTCAATTGAACCTGAAGTGGAAGCTTTTAGTGGGATAATGATGCCAAGCACCAAAGATTGGCTCAGAAAGAGGAAATAGTTATATGGAGTGGGCCAATCAAAGCCCAGATTTGATTTGATTACATATGGATGCAGAAAACTTTAAAATCACAACTCTGGAATCTTTTTGAATTTAATTTACATGGAGAATTGAAGAATTGAGACAAAACGGCTACAAAAGGTTATTTCAGCTCAAATGTGGCTCCTACATGGAATATTTAACCCAATACTATTTTTAATAAATGATATTAAAAATATCAAATCATTCTTGCAGTTGTGTTCAAATGCATTACCTTCATTTGCAATGTTCTTCCAAAGCTGATTGGAAGAACGCATCACAAGGTTCATAAAAATATCCGTGAGGTCCAAATTGCGTTCAAATACTACAGATCTATAAAAACAACTGAGACATCGCCGTGCTCCAACAAACTACAGCTTTTGTTTTTTGAAATGCTTCGGTAAACAAAACCCTGCACGCTGGTCCAGTTTGTACATTTTGTTTTTCTGTAATAAAGTAGGACTTAGTGAAATTCTTTCACTGCACTTTATTCAGGCTGGCCTATGGAAGTACATCTAATGAAAGTCCATGAATAATAATAATGAATAATAATCCCCGTCAAAGTCAAAAAGCTAATTTTTAGTCCTTTGTGCTTCATCTTGCGATCTGAATGAAATCTTTGAATGAGCATTCAAAGAGAAGTCGATGCAATTTTCTGCACCTGCCAAAACACTGCTGATTCAGTGCACAGCTGGAGGAAACCCACTGAAAATGCATTTCTTTATGTCAAACAACTAAAAGCACAACGTGCTATAAACTCACACCAACTCGTCTGTGATGCCCGTTAACTGCTGAAGCCTAATCCTGTTTTCACTAGCAGCATGTAATCACTGCACACAGTTCAAAATCATTTGTAGTGCCACGATAAGACCAGTTTCAGCTGCGAGAAGAGCCGCTAACATGTCAGATAAAAACCAAGCACGCCGTCGCTCAGCCAAAGCTCCCTCACACATCATCCGTTTCCAGCAAAGATCCACAAACCAGAGAAGTGTCATGAAATCTTAATATTGACACTGCTTTTAAAAAAACAACAACAAAAAAACAAAAAACACGACTCCTTTCAGGGAAAGACATTTCTGCTCGCGCACGCAGGCTAATGGAACCGTAAATATCGGAGGGGAAGCTTTATAAGGAGCTCAAAGAGCAGCCTTCTTATCTGCTGGAGCCAAACAGAGAGCTAGAATGACTACATGATTGAGCATGCCATAAATATTGTTTTCATTAAACTGAGCAGTGTGCTGAAACCCCACTCCCCCCAAAAAACAGTGGATACTTCAGAAATGCTTTCTTTACAAAAGGGGGAAGAGAGAAGAAAAAAAAAAAGCAACTGGCTTATAAAGCAGCTCCCATCTACGTCCTTGCAGTGCCCCTAAAATGACAGTCGGGCAGTGTGAGGTGGCTGCTCTGTAGGGAAGCGCACTTCAAAGCAGGCCATTTCATCAGCGACCGTCAGCCTCAAGTGGAGCATGAGATAAAAAATAAAAAGGAAGGGGAGAAAGAAAAAGAAATCAATACTCTAGACCAGGCTTCTTCCTTCAAGCCTTGCGCTGCTCTTTGTGTTGGAACATTCAAGTCAGCACCTGAACTGTGCCCCAATTATACCTCAACCTCCTGCAGAAGAAACCTGAAAATAGATTAGCATTTTTTTTTTTTTTTAAACACATTTGAAGTTCAGCACTTTCAAATATTGTATCTAAACTACTCCAACCTCAGTACTACAGTGCAGTGAAAAGCTAAGAAGGTACAGCTACAGTGGCAACCCCTCCTCACACCCCAAAATTTCCAAAGTGAAGCAGTTGGGTGGGTTAAAAGTGTCGTCTCATGATCGTAAGGTTTCAGTAAAAGGTGGCCACTTTATTAGGTTCACTTTCAATTGCTTTAAAATGCACACGTTAACACAGCCTGCTAAAGTTTGATGCCAGACAGGTTGGTCTGGATATTTCAGAAACTGCTCTACTGGTTTCCCAACACCGCCATCTAAGGTTTAGAGAAATGTCCAAAAAGGAAAATATTGTAGTGGAGACAAGAAAACAGCAAGACTGCTTTGCACTAATAGGAGGGCAACTACATCGAATAACTGCTCGTTACAACCAAGTTCTGCAGAAGAGCATCTGTGAATGAACATGTTGAATCTTGGAGCAGATTACTACAGTAGCAGGACACTGTCATCCCAGAACAGGAAACTGGGGCTACAACTCACACAAGCTTATACAGTTGGATGATAGAAGATTGTAAATGCGCGAGTCGGGGTCAGACTTGAACATGAAAGCATGGATCCATCCGGGCTTGCATGAGCAGTTCAGGCTGCTGCTGGACATTTTCGTGGCACAGCCCTTTGTACCAGTCGAGCTTGTTTGAGACGGTGGATGAACTGAGGCGCTGCACCAAGGACGAGTACTAAATAGGGAAGACTGAGCCGTTAATAACAGGTCCACTTTAAGGCTACTTCATTCCAAAATAAATCCTGTCCAATTTAATTTAGAAAAGATGAACCCTACCATTTCACTGCCAGTAAAGTTTGTGTCACCGGGCATTTAAACATTCTGCAAATCTATTTGGCTTTCTCGTGTACGTGGAGAGAATTACTACAGAAGCAGAGAGCATTAAAAGCCCGGAAATCTGCCCATCAGCAGGGAAGTGCATCATATCATTTAAACAAAGTTAAAAACTGCATATTGCTTTTTTTAAGGAAGCCTAAGTACTGAAACATTTGAGCAACTGTCAAGTGAAAAGCAAAGCAATTAGACTGGCTAGTTAATGGGGGGTCGTTTCCAGCTTAAAGCACAACAGTTTAAAACTAAACATTTCGGCATGTAGTTAATAAAACTCAGTTTCCTGTCAGACAGGAAACAGGAATGATCCAATCACAAAGCTTCATTGCCCTTCAACTTATTTATTGATGTACTGAACATGGAAAAAAAAATAAATCCAAAAGTATCCAAACACAAAGTAAAGAACATGTACATCCTTTTAAATACTTAACAAAAAGATTCTATTCCAAAAATGCTGTGAACCAAGTCAGACTATACAACTTCAAATAAATAATCACTCTCATATTAAGAATTGAGAAAAGAGGGATGGGAGGAAACATTTCCTCATGCCAGACCTGCAGCACAATTTCCCAAGACCAAAAATAAATAAATAAATAAAAAAGAAAAGGAAAAAAAGAAAATAAATAGAGAAAAGAAAAAAAACAAAAAAAAAAAAAACTTCAAGCGGTTACATAAAGGAAAAACAAAACTTATTCTCAGCAGTGGCAGGTCAGGCATGACAAATGTTGTCTCTTCCCTACAGCAGCAAGTATCACAACTCATCTAGACTTAAAGTTTAACTTGTACAAGTAACACAAAGAAGGAATAGATAAACAAGAAAAAGCAGTTGCAAAGATAATTATATAATGCATAGCACACTGCTCGTTTAAGGGAAAGCATGACTAATAATCGGTTGAAATACCAAGCAGGATGCAGGTGCAGTATTCAGTGCATCTAAGGCTCAACCAGCCTCCATTCATGTGTTTGAGATGAGCTAGATGTTGACAAACTTCTGCAACCAACTTTGCTATTGTTAATGGAACTGCTTCACCGCCCTTCCCCAAAGTGAATAAAGCAATATACACCTTTTTACGATTTTAAAGACAGGTTATATGCATTACGTATATATTTATATATAGAGATATGAGTATGAAAAAAGTAATCAAATAGTTCAAAACTGTGGTTTATATCCATTCTTTACCACATAAATATATATCTATAATGTTTATATATAAAAAAAACCAAAACAAATGTCTATAGTTTCTTAATACCTTTTTTTTTTTTTTTAACGAAGCAAGACTATCTACAGACCTAACAACCAACAAATCTGATGCACTAATGCTAGTCCATAGGACGACAACTCAAGTATTTCAACTGAAGAGAAACTGAAAATAAAGACCCAAAAACAAAAAAAAAAGACCTTACACAGTCCTGAAAAGAAAGTTGTATATAATAACACTTTTCAATGAAGTCCAAACAAAAACCAAAGTCTGCCAAGTACTCAACATAAAAAAGGACTTATTTACACAGCTCAAAGCTCAGGAGGAACCCTTCTATTTGTCACGCTAGTTGTTTTTTGATGCTGCTGCCTTCACTGGCTTGTCTTCAATCTTTCATACAAAGTATGTAAAAACCCTCATTGGTTGATATTAAGACAAAAATCAGTCTAATGATATTGTAGATACACCACAAAACACCATGAGCTCCATCTGAAGGGAATCTTAGAGGAAGAACTGATTTTTCTTTTTTCCCTTTTTTTTAAATCCCCCATTTACCTTTATGATATCTCCATGTTTTTAATTTTTCATGCACTTTTTGCAGATCAACCTTTGAAGTTTTGTCCGTTTCCAAATCAGACCGGAAAGCGAGTCGCTAGCCGTAACGACCAGACGACCGAGGGGAGGGGGGGGGGGACCCACAGATGATTTTACAAATGAAACCAGCACTGCCACTGATTCTATAATCTAAAGGTAATACAAAGATCTCAAAAGGTATCTTTTACATCATAAATCTCTCCAGAAATTTCAACCACTGCAAACTTTCTTGTAAAGTTCAAAAGCTCACAAGGTGTCATATGAAGATATTTCTCAAAGTATCCAAGTCAAAATATTTTGTTCCAGGTCCAGTAAAAAGTTTCTCCAAATTTTTCTTTTTATAAAAATAGATGCTTTTAAACCCACATCAAAGAGGTTCTTAGCTCTTTGGCAAGGTACTGCTTTAAGAATCTTTTTTTTTGTCTTTTTATCTGTTAATTGTACAATAAGCAACATTATGCAGCCAACCAATAACCAACTGATATTACAGGAAACAGAATACTTACAAAATTAACAGAACCGCAAATAGTTCAACGCAAGTACTTGCTAACCACCGAAGGCATAAACGCACGTGTGGCAAATCAGGACACAGAAGTACAAAGAAAAATCACTACACATAACCTTACAAGACTTACTGTTTCAAAGCAGATGTGCAACAAAATGACAAAACCTAGAGTAACATTTTAGATGGTCCATCTGTAAAGACAGCAAGAGAAGTCAACATGACAGGCATCAAGACCTGCAGGTATTTTTCTGTTTTAAAGTATAGAGAAGATTCAAAGTGTAGCAATGGGAAAAAAGAGAAGGAAAAAAAAAAAGAGATCACATTGTTGGACGCTAAATATCGTTTTTCTTCGCAACACTGATTTACAAAGCTCTTGTTACTAATGTAGAAAGTTACGGTCAATACGCTTCCATTTTCTGTTTCCATTTTCTGGTGAGTTTTCTAGAAACAATCTGAGTTTCAGGCTTTGTGTGTTTTGTTGGTTTTGAATGACACTTGCAGAACTCTGTCCCCAAGGCGGTATCCATTCAAGCTGGCGATGGCCACAGCTGCCTCGTCGTAATTCGTCATGGTGACAAAACCAAATCCTTTGCACTTGTTTGTGTTAAAGTCGCGGATAACCTTGACGTTTGTGACAGCACCAAACGGCCCGAACATCTGCCAAAGGATGCTTTCATCTGCGTCCGGAGCCAGGTTGTAGACGAAGATGCACCAGCCAGTGCCTGCGTGCCCCGGGATGTTGATGCCAGCCAAGCTGGTCACCCCGTCAATGGCCATCGGGGAGAACCTGCTGTTAAAAACACAAAAAGTAACATGGTTCAAGGCAAGAGCCAAAATGAGCACAAAACGGGCCATTTTATAAGACAGGAGATCGTACCAACAAGCCTAACAGAGTGTGACAAGTCTCTGCAGGGATCAGCTCTACCCACACATCGTGAGCCATGGATGCTTCTATGGCCATATGGTGCTAGTGCCATTCTTTCATTTCAGGAATTACATAATCAGATTTTTCACAAAACACACTTCCTTCATCTTCTGCAGCAAGTCACCTGAGCAGCAACCCTCAGAATAAATGCACAGATTCAGTCCTCGAGCTACTCCCCACACATTTAGTTTGTAGCTTCACAACTGCAAAGGAAATTATTTCCTCCAAATCAGTTGGCAGTTGCCAAGAGCATAATAACGAGGCACAGAAAGGCTCTGGCCTTCGGTAAGTGTGCTTTTGCAGATTTAAGAAACAAAATTCAAAGTGCATGAAAAGCCTATGAATTATTGCAGCAGGTGTCACACAAGATTAGCTGCTCCACTTGGCCTCTCAGGGAACATCCACTATGACAGGTGTGCTCCCAGCATCAAGGACCCACGGAGAAATTTGGCAACCAAGACGTCAGCCAACGAGCACGGCAGAGGAGAAATCACACGTCTATTGCTGCTGGTGACGGCTCTTTGAGCTTTCAGGGAACTGGACTTCAATCACACACGAGGAAGACATTCTTATAAAACTGAACTGAGACAAACTGGTATCCCGGCGAATCCTGAAAGACGTCTGACGCAACAAAGTTTAAAACAGGACAGGGCTGTCCATAATAGATCAAGGTAAGAGTGCAAAGCTCAATACAAACATGCAATTTTGTGCAATAGCGAGTAAGATTGTAAGAGTCTGCCCTTTGTTATGTAGACAAGCGGCGTAGACAGTGCTTTAATCTATCACATGTTGTGACATTAGCTCTAGATTAAAGCGCTCCACTGCATCACCAGCAGCTGATTTTATACAGTTTCCTTATTTCAGAGAACACGTTTAAAGGACAAATACCTAAACCCGTTTATGTTAAACACTGAGCATGGCCACTAAAGCAGTCACCTCCGTGTCCCCAAAGATACAGAGACTCTGCTTTGTTCAAACCATAAAGAGTCACCACATTTTGCCACAAACTGCACTTCAGATTCTCCAACATGGCAGCTGAGCAGACCACATGCTGCGCTTTAGTATTAACGCACTAAATACTCAATTAGATTAAAGGATATCGACCCGGTTAGCAACCTACAGACAACGCAGTCATGTTATTTATGCTTTAGAAATTGTAAACCAAACCAGAAACGATGCCACATCAGGCAGTAAGAGCGACTTAAATCAGATAAATTTAGCAGGTAGTTTTTGACATCCTCCACTGGTCTAACACAATGGAGAGACCCTGCCCCTCCAGCCTATGCTCTCAGCATACACAGGTCTGCCTTTAGGCATCTGCAGCAGCTGTTCAATATTTACATCATGACTTACTGTGAAGACAAACAGCCTGATTCACCCACACCAACTGAATTGTGTGTATATTTGTTGTGGATGCACAGAAAAGCATTTGCTTTGAGCAGCAGTCTCATATTGAATCAGTGCCACTTTATGCAGTGTTAACTACCTACACAATGCTGCCATAGAGCTCATAGGAAATAAACAACAAAATGTATCCCATCAGCTCCCTCATGTTAGCTCGGAATTTCCCTCAAGGATCAATTAAGGCAGACTACAGAATCTAAAACAGAAAGTCAATTTACCTTTTGACTCCGTAGGCCATGTTCAGCAGATTGTCCAACCTTAAAAAAAGCAAAACACCAACAGACAAATTAATTTTATAAGAAAGAAACTTTTCAGGAAGCTGATGAGTTTTGACAGGATGACAAAGATGAGTAATGGGTCTGATACCACGATTAAAGTCTGCTGTTCCACTTAAATTTTCCCAGTCATCCTTCACAACACAGCCAACAGGAGACTTGCAGTTCATACAGAAAAAGGGTCAATTAGGCTGACAGGGTGGCAGCTTTAACAACCACTGACATCAATCAGCACACTGAAAATTAACACATTTTTTGGACTAACTTGCACAATTTGTTCATTCATTGCTCATCTCATTTCCACATTTGCCAAACATCTGTTTAAACCCGATTGTGTGGTAGGCCTACGTCTGCAACATGCCGCAAAGTCAAGAATGTAATAATGGGGATGATATATTCTGCCCAGAGTACCGACGAGCTCCGACACAGAATATTTTCACGATACTGCCAGTGAGACAATTTAAATGCTAATATCCAAAAACCTCAGAGGGTCAACAAAATCAGCTTCACTAGCAGCATTATACTTTTTTGGTGTGCCCCTTTTACCTGAAGCGTTGTGCCTGCTGTGCGAGGGGTCCTGGGTACCTTCGATTGGGTGACTGATAGAGCTGGGACAGCAGCGCCTGGCTGGTCTTTTGGCTCGGGTTGTTTGCAAACTTGACTGTAATGGGTTCGGTGGCACCAGGCGGCTTCTGACAGTTCAGACCCTTGATGGCCTCCTCAGCCTCAACTCGCCGGTCAAAACGAATGAAGCCAACTCCTCTGGAAACACCTGAGAGAGCCCAGTAACTCCAGATTAGTCATACTGAGCTTCACCCGACTGTCAAAACATGACCTAATGATCAGCCTTTTAAGTAGACTCGTTTAATGCCAATATGCCTTTTTATTCCCCTCCAATATGACTTTACCATTTTACCCAGTAGTACAGTGAACTGCTTTCAAGGTCTGTCACTACACTGTAAAGTAATTTCTTACTCCAGTTTTAAAAGCATGACCTTACAGCATGCGTGACCACAAACATGTGCTTTTTTATATTTGTATGTATTAACAGTGAAGTGCGTTCCACGTCTGGAAATTCATTAAATAACACAACATACACACACAGGAGGAGGACATACATCAGCAGTGACATGTATTTATGGACATCTATGAAGTAAACTTTATATATAACTAGGCTGGTAGCAGTTTAACAGCTGTAATTTCTCTGTAAAGTGACATTTTACTGCCTGTTATTAGCAGCTGAACATTAGGAAAAAGCTACATTATGTTAGCACAGATGTAGAAAAACTGATGACGCAGGTACTTGGTCTTTGACACACTCTAGAGACACAAGCTAATTATTCATATTTAGTTATTCGTTTAACTCAGTGATTCCCAGCCTTAATCTTACATATGGTTGATTAGCAATTTATAGGCGACAGCACATTTAATTGGTTTAATAACACTTTCTCCTGTACATTGATTTGAGAGGATTTAAGTTGAGGTGGGCTCCATGTGATTTAATGGCTTTTAAGTGGGCTGCATCACTCTTGACTTGCTGCTTCGACTTATTTACCCTCTTAATGCCCTGTTGGGACACCAGTGCATGTCATTCCCCTCGGTCACATATGTGACTGCTGCCTGCCAATGAGCGCAGTCTTTGCCAGTATTGGTCAATCAGGCCAGCCTCCCATGTCATTTGTGTAAGAAGTTTTTGCTGCACATTTTGCTACTTTTACATTTTTTGCTCATTAACACATTTCTGTTATTTCTATACATAAAAAAGTTGCAGGTTGCAGAAAGACTGAGCTGGGTTATTAATACTAAGGTAAGACCATTGAATCCTCAAGGAACAAGTGGTTTTATGTTTGAAAACTATGAAAACAGCCATTCCCATAACACACGCCAGAAGGAATAAGCTTCAGCAGTGGGACAGAACCACTGGGAAATGTCCCAGTGAAAGATTCTGTTTATCAGTGTTTCATAAGGCTTCTGCTTGACAGCTGAGGAAAGGAGAATATAACTGCTCTAAATGCATTTCATTTCTTGCCATAAAACAGGTATCGCATGTACACCTTGGGGATGGAAAGAGAAAAGGGAGTAAGTGCAGGCAGGAGGGAGAAATTATGACGCATCGGGTCCTGCTACTTTATACTCAATTTTATATTCCATCTATGCATATTTATGAGCACGTCTGGTGGAAAATTGCATTTTTGGGAACCTCGTAGCAACACCTCTGATGCATTTCTCAGTCCTGGTTGTGTCATTTTGCTGGAAGTCAGGAGGGAAATGGGAGGATGGGCGTGACAGAGTGAAGATGGAACAAAGACGAGGGGAAGCTGTCATGCTGTACTCACCAGTCACCTGGTCCACCAGAATGCGTGAGGTAATAATGCGTCCGTACTGAGAGAAGAGCTGCTCCAGTTCCTTCTGAGTCATAGTTTTTGGCAGGCCACTGACGTATAAATTTGCATCTCTGATGGAGGCGGAGCTTGGACGCGCATAGGAAACCTACAAGTGGAAACAGTTGTTGACCTCAGTATATTACAGCCAGTTTACGCACAAGCAGGTTAGACCATCCATCACCTTTGATTCTTATCTCTGAACAGAGGCTGTAACGGAGTCATAGCGGAGAGAATATAAACCAACTCACGTGTGAGTGAACTTGCAGGCCACACACAGAACTGCATCACATGATAAACTAAATACACCGTCTTCTGTAGACTACATTACTGTGTAGGGCATCTCCTAACATCATAGCCAGCAGACATCAAGCCTGCCAGTGTTTGTAAAACCATCTGTATTCCAACTTTAACCATCACGTGATAACACAGTGAGACCACAAACCAGACATTCAATACAGACCGTCGGCTACGTTTGAAAATGTCCCAAAATGAGCTCAACTTTTCCCATCCTTAACCCGAGGGACCCCATTAATGCAGGTGAAAGGAAATCAGGGCTTTGCAAAAAAAAAAAGAAAAAGGAAAAAAAGAAGTGGTGTACACAAACTGCAGTGACTCGATGTGTTTGTAACATATTAGTTAATATAAAGGATGTAAGTGTTAGCAGCTGGGTTTTAGCAACATTAGGGTGGTGCATTGCCGGTTTCTGCTGCTGTCTTCCTCAGTGCAAACCTAAACACTAAAACATTTTTATTATTATTAATTGGACACTGACAAACCAGCCTGTCCACAAAGAGTTTAACCTGTCACATTTTGTCCCTCAACTCCCTGACAATTTAAACGTCAGGCCCATCAAGAAAGCTCATCTTTCAAAATAAAACAAAATTTAAAAAAAAACCCCAAAGTGTTAAAAATCGCTCTACACAGCAACGTGGCTGCCTCTTTACCTTCATCTGAACTACTCTAGAGGTTTTGTTGCCTCTGAATTCAGATTACATCAGAAAAATCTCCAGCAACAGGCTAGAATAAATATGGGGCGCAAACAAACATCCATCCAGAAACCCAGACAAGTAATAGCAAAGAGAGATAGACTCAATCCTCTACCAGGTCATGTGGATCAATACATCATTACACCCCTCAGCAGTCAAATTCATTTTTCTCCATGCACCATCTCATTTTCGGTTATGTCGAGATTTGTCTGATAATCTGCAGGAACCAAAGCAGCCGAAATTTTCAGAGCTGATGTGATAAGAAGTGTTGGAGGATGGTTTTGTGGAAGAGAATTGAGAGAATCAGACAAAGAAAGAACAGAGTGTGTGAGTGTGTTCCCCCTAGCGTCACACTCATCTTTATTCCTCTGCCATCATTTTATGGGAATAAATAAAGGTCAAGTGACCACACCTCAAAATCTGCCGTGTACCACCGGTGAAGAGTAGAGTGATAACAGTAAAAGCTAAAGCCCCCTGCCCAGCCTCCTCCATAGTCTAACCTTCACACTTTATTTAATGCTAATATTTGCAAAGTATATTCCCCCACTTCACTGGGTTTATTTGCACTTCTGACAGGGCAGCTAGAGAGTTTCGGATGTGTGATGCATAAGGCAATGTTACCATGTTCTACTTTCAGGGGTATGAACTGAGACAGGCAGCGACATGAGAAAGATGGGCTCCGATTTGTGGAATTGAAGCGGTATGGCTCACAACACTACATCTTCCGCTGTCATGACATGCCACATCTGCACAATATTGAAGTGTTAAAAACAGAAATAATCAAGCGTACAGCTTACAAATTTGGTGCTATTCAAACATCAATTTTCTATTACAAAATATGTTTTTGCCCACAGAAATTCTCTAATAGCTTTCTGCCTGATATGAGAAGGCTAGCTCCTCGTAAGGCCAGCACAAAAAAAAGAAAAAAAAAGTATCACATCTAATAATCTGACTCCACCATCCACAAATCCTGCAGCACTATATGAAGCAAATGAGTTTCTCCACCAGCACATTGAGTGCTACATTGCCTGATGAATGCTAATGGCAGCCACCTCCCTGTAAAGACATACAGCAGTGCTACAGCACATGCAACCATAGAAACAGTTCTGCTCTACTAGAGGCCCAAGCAAAGCCGCCTGTGCCCAGATTAACAATAGGCTCCCTTTACACCCCACACTGCTCCAGCCTCATTATGTCTCGACTCCAACCTACAGAGCCAGACATAACCGGTAAGACATTTTTATTTATTTTTTCAAACCTGTCAAAAAGGATAACATATGATGTCTTACCTTGATGGTTTTGGTCTGAAGTCTCAAGCCATTTAAGGTATTGATGGCCTTTTCTGCATCCTTTGGGTCCACATAATTCACAAATCCATAGCCTAGGCTCTGCCCTGCAATCACAATATAAATAAAATTAATGTGACATGAAATTTAAGACAAATGTGTGCAAAAACAGGTCTTTTTAGAATCAGCAGAATTAGCATAAATGTGGTTTTACCCCCTCCCCAAACAATCTCATATCTGGCACAGCACAGAGGTCAAACCATTTCCTACAAATCTCAGGAAATTTACCACAGGTTGTAAACAAACTAAACACGCTCTTTGACAAACAGGTTTTAAATTAAAAATGACAAGCAATTGCTCTGCTTTCACACCAACTCATCTACGACAGAGCGAAGTAGCCGAGGCTCAATGTCTTCCCCTCCCGCTGCAGTTTATCTCTAAAATGTACAATAGATTGACACCCACTCACTATGTGCACAGAGGCAATTCAATTTCCTCCACCCACATCCTGGGTTTCTCTGCAATTTCACTGCCGGTCAAGTTCACCATCTCGAGCAGTTTCACCATATTAATGCAGCACATATATAAACAAGCTGAATAGTATCGGAAAGTTTTGGGAAATTAAAAATAATTTAAATCTCTGACAGTGAGGCTCATGACACCATTAACCTGCACTTTGATTAGTTATATTAAAGCAATGATTGCGGCAGAAGTTCTTCCTGCAGTAGCAGATTTTTTCTCTTCAATATAGACTTTTCTCCATCTCTTGGGTGCCCCTAATTAAATGCACGTAAAACTAGACTTTCTATTCTTTCAGTGATATATTAACTCACTCCATGCTTCAAACTGCCAAAAATATATACATTTTTTCCTACCGCCCAAAAAAGCTCTCATTGAGACATTCATGTCTAGTACACAATACTGTAACAGACACCGTCACATCTGTGCACCACTGCACAGGTGATAAGCGGAATTTAAAGTAATCTGTCAATTTAAATTTTAGATATTAAATGACTGTCCCCATTCATGCAAGTATTTTGTAATGAGAATGGACACATTTATCTCAGCATTTATCTGGTGATGCTTTCTTGCACCAGTAAGTTGTCCTTGTTGATGCATCGCTACAGTGAATAGCTGTATGAACCCATTCCTTACTACTCTGCACGGTTCAAAGACTGAAATCCCACTGCTGGTTAGTTATAGGATTATTACTGTTATGATATTAAGATATTTAGTCATATAATCAAGCATAACAATTTAATAATAAATGCATTTTCAACTGATAAATGTCCCTGATCTTTGGGTTTCTGTGTTGCACCTAAACAGGCTGAACTGTAACTCAGAGCACACTAAATTTTGTTTACAATAATTAAACATCCAACTATGAAATATCTCGAGACTGCTTTTCTATGCAGCTGAACTCACTATATACTCCCATACCGCTTTTAATCCATCTCACTGCTTGATCACAGCAGAACAAGCAGTGACTCACCAAGTTCATAAACTTAATTTCACCTCCAGGTCAGGGAACATTATCGCCAGGAGAAATATGCCAAGTCTTTGAAATGAGCTGGTGAAATGAAACATCTACTTGAGCCCTGAGGGCAAAATGCTTGCTGTACAATGTTCCCCTACAGACGCTCTATACGAGCATGCAAAGCTTTTGTGACACCTTCCTATGGAGTGTCTAACATCCATCGCATCCACTGTAAAGACAAGAGGCCCTTTAACAAACAACTTGTTGGCTTTCAGCTGTCATTAAAGGAGCAGCAGAGACATGCTGAGAAGCACTTTCAGAGAGCTGCACCCAGCTTCCAGTACAGACCTACTGCTATCCATAGTGGGAGGAAAATGACACAGACTAAGCTGCTTTCTGCAGCAGCAGCCAAAGCGTGAACATTTAAAGCAAAGAGGAAGCATGCATCTCTCTCTGGTGATTACTCAACATCTGATGTAGCAGCAGCGCACAGATGTAGGCTGGCTTAAATCCATTGCCAAAGGGCCAAGGGAGAGACAAAAGCAACAGAGTCTGGAGGGGATACGGTTTTATGCAGAGCTGAAAACGAGAATCATTCCTGAGAAACAACCGAGGTTCTGAATAACATTAAGGGTATTTTATTAAGCACCAATTCAAGCTCCCTTAAAGGGGTAAAAAGCACTACTTTAAAAGCTTATTTTCAAATCAAAAGTGCAGCTTCTATATTAAATTTAACTTGTACATTGATAGAAACTAGAGCTCAACAGTGGGGATTAATGCCCTTTTCAGAGCTTTAATTTGCTTAAGGCAGGGCTGTTTATGCAAATGCACACAGTTACCTATAATTTACCTTCCTTAAGCATGCTCTTTGACATGCATCTTCTGCCAGCTGGAGAGCCAAGAATTCACCGTCTCCAGCTGGCTGCATTTCTACTTCAACAAAAATAAATATAATTACAAAATAGCCACACTGATCTTTTAGAGTTTGCAGCAACAGACTTCATCTAAGCACTGATTCACTAAAGAGCCTGCTGCAACTGTCACTCAGTTTTATTCATAGTGACAATCACAACGGTCGCCTCAAAACACTTTGTGTTTCAAGGTAAAAACCCTGCAATGTTAAAGAGTGAGAATCCTAACAAGTTCCCCATGAGCCAAAACCTGATGATGGTAGGGTGAAAAAGCTGGAGAAACCAGTTTAAGGGAGATTGGAAAGGAGAGGAGAGGAGAGAACCACACAGCACAGAGAGACGAGCACAACAAGCACTGGAGAAGGAAGACAAAGTAGTGTCATGTAAACGCAGAGGGAGTGAAGAGAGGCGGGTGAAGGAGAAACACTGAGTGCATCGTGAGAAATCCCCCAGCAGCCTGAACCTATAGCAGCTTAACTATGGATGCAATGGTTCGGGGTCAAATGAAACATCCTTAACTGAAAGTTTTATGAAAAAGGAAAGTTTGAAGCCCAATCTTAAAAGCAGAGAGAGGGAGCGTGTCTCCTGAATCCAAATGGGAGCTGGTTCCATATACAGGCTCTGCCTCCCATTGTACTTGAGGAAAACTGAGAACCACAAGTGAGTCACCGTGCTTCCATCTCAGTCGAGTCCCACCATAGAAGAAGAAAAATAAATCTCTCCAAGATACACCTGTACATGCTATGGTTAAATGCATGTAGTGTTTACTTCAGGTAGGGCTGCTCAATTAATCGAATTTTAATCACGATTACGATCTGGGCTTTCAACGATCATTAAAAATGACTGAGCCGATTATTAGCCCCTCCCTCATTTATCCGCGACACCTTAAAGGCCGGTCCGTGAAAATATTGTCGGGCATAAACCGTCCGTGGCGCAAAAAAGGTTGGAGACCGCTGATTAAGAGGACCCGAGGGAAGCTCGGAAAGCTAAGCAGAAGTTAGAGAGGAGAGTGACTGCCGTTGGTTGAAAAGAGAGGTAATAATAAAAAAAAAAAAAAAAACTTCAGTGGTGTTGCACACTATTTTATATTATTTTTTAAAGTCATTGTTAACCCTTTAAAGCCGGTCAGAGCAGCACGCTCCGTGTTGTGTAACTATTTTTAAATCCCTGTAGAACCGGAACCGTGTAAGCTAGCGCAATAATTTGTTTTGCATATGAAACCGGAGGAGTTGTACTTACATCTGATGCCATCAGCTTGTCCTCGGTCACGGTTTCCTTCCACATAAAGCTTTGCAAAAATTGCATAAAAAGCGCTTGCAGGAACAAAAACATAATATTCCAGAAACACGCTTTGCCGATCCATCAGCTGTTCGTAACACTTCCCACAGTGAAATGATGCACCTGCTGTTTTCTTTGCAAATTTGCATCATAGGATTGTTTTTTGTTTTTCCTGCAGTATATAAAAATTGCTGTATCTCCAAAATAAAACTATGAAGACACTCAAAATAAATTTCCTGTTGTTGTAAACTATTTTTTGCAACTTTATTGTATTTAAAGTTTTGAGGGATAAACCTCTTAAATTTCTCCAAGTAGAAATATATGTAAACAAAACAAAAGCGATTTTCAATTTTTTTTGTAGTTTATTGCACTTTTTTGCAATTTATGTAATTACTATGGACTTAATGCATACATATTATTAAAATATGGGCTATAACAGTTGTATTGATGTATAGCAACTTGAAATGCTCCCACAAATGGCACTACAGCATGTAAAAAAAATAATATAAGCTCTGGTGGACTTGGTTCTATAGTACCCGTTGCCTACTGGTGGTGGTCAGAGGGCCCGGTGGCGCCAGTGTCAGGCAGCCTCGCCTCTGTCAGTGCGCCCCAGGGTGGCTGTGGCTACAATGTAGCTTGCCATCACCAGTGTGTGAATGTGTGTGTGAATGGGTGGATGACTGGATATGTAAAGCGCTTTGGGGTCCTTAGGGACTAGTAAAGCGCTATATAAATACAGGCCATTTACCATTTAGGTCTTAAAGGGTTAAATAAATATCGTCAAATAATCGTGATCTCAATTTCAGTGAAAATAATCGTGATTATCATTTTTGCCATAATCGAGCAGCCCTAACTTCAGGTTATATTGGTAAACATGTAAAAAAGTCCTGTCCCGGCACAGTACCGTGTTGAACTCCCTCAGCAACCTAAATCCATAAATACAACTCAAGCCGGTGCAACACATTTCCTTTAATAAGATGTTTTTAAATCTCTGTAGTAAATGTTGTGAACTGTACTGAATATTACACTGAGGTCGAAGGAGGACAAAGACTAGAACACCATCAGACAATCATCCATCTGTGCTGCTTTGCACTCTGACTCGAAATCATTGCTCTGCAGATGATCACTCAGCTGTTTTACGTGTTTAAAAATGAAGCAAGGCTGGAGATCAGTCTATAGTTAGCTGGATCAAGCAAGGGTTTTAATTGTTTAATTACAGCTACCTGAAAAGGCTGTGCTAATTAGTGTTTTAAAGGTAAACTGACCATATTTAAAAACCACAGCATTAGCTAATGGCAAGACTTCTTTGAACAGAGTCTAATAAGCATGTCAAAAGTTTGGAAGAGGCACTTTAGTCTGTTCAGAGAAATCAAGTTCTGTTATCTTTTAACGTCAAAATTCAAACTATATGCAAGGATTCAGTGTACTTAATGGACACAGAACGTCTATTTGTACAAAATATTTCACACACACACACACACACACACACACACACACACACCAATCTAGTGGAAAAGATATAAAACCAACATTTAAGAGCGCAAATCATCAAGCTCAAAGCACCTGGATCAAGACTAACGTCTATTTACGTCTTGTTTGAAGTGAAAATTACCCATACTAAAAGAAAAGACGAGGCAACATACAGGTTCATGTCTTGTCACCCAAAACAAAACTCGTCCACAGAGCGCTTCTATCGTTTCCTGAATCAAAGCCTACATTTCAGCTGCGGCATGCATGAATCAGGACCTCGTAGTACTTAAATCGTTTTCACACAGGGGCAGGCTGATTTCAAACAACACGTTTCATTTAGTGCCTCGCTCGGAAAATTAGTTTGAGTGTTGCGTTCACACTAGCTCGCCTAAATATGCAACCTATCAAACGTTGTTTATGTTCAATCACCCAAGTAGGCTGTGCTGTACACTGATTTTAAACAGGGATCACTTGTCAAGTCAACGCAACCCATTTCACACATTATTAAATACATTTATTTTATGCATGGCTACACGAGGGCATTTATCCCAGGCAAGACTAATAATTTTTCATCATCACTGCATGTAAATAGTTTAAATTCAATAAATAAATAATAAGACCCCCCCCCTCCGTCTTCTATGCCCACAAGTACCATCCTGGGTTTGTGGTCTACTCTTTGCTATCATTTGTTTACACCAATGAAATATAACCTCTCTGATTTAAACATCTGTTGTGTCAGTCCAAAGAATCAGCTCTACAAATACAGCTATAACAGAAATGCTTTTTAGAGAAAGCATAAGAGAATGCAGCTGGTGTAGTTGGAGGCAGCGAGAGACAATTTAGCGCGACATAGTCTGAGGATTTGACAGCATTTTTAAAAATGAAGCAGTAACTTTTGGGAATAGTAGCAACCCTGCAAAGACAGACCTGTGAATAATGATCAGGTATACACAGGAACTGAAATATTAACATGAATATTTCAAAGTGGGTGGGTGTACAGTTGACATGTTAATTTAATGTAGGTCAGAGTCACAGGATCTAAAGTCACTGCATCCCTCAGCCACCCCTCTCTCAGCCTCAAGCATCATTTCAAGGAAAAGCTCTGCTCGCTCTCTCCGCTGACTGTTGATTCAGAAGAAAATGCAAACAAAACAAATGGATTTTCATCTCAGGCAGAGAGACAGGCTGAAAGGTCTCCATAACCTTAACCACAAACAGCTAGTAGTGAGAATCCTGCAGCCTCGACCATTATCTAGCTGCTCATGTCACATAGACCGTGTCACTGTGTCTCTGCCAGCTGCATTCCTCCCATTAAAAACCTGAAATCATTTGCAAATTGCCCACCTACCCAAATACTGTACACTGAACAGGATGTTCCCACAGGGAGTTTTCTGAAAATGCCATTTCCCTACTGGCTCTAGTAGAAACCAACACATCAAAGCAGTTACAGGAACACTTTAACTGTACTTCAGGCCTCGATGAATGACAGCGAGGTTGAAAATCTTTAATGACACTGTGCAATTTTTTTAAATGACACAACTGTCAGTGGAACGCAAAAAACAACCCTTTGAGCACCGGATTCAAAAATGAATGTTAATATTGCTCAAATGTTCCCTTTTTGCCGACTGTATAATCAAACAGTATGTATGCTCAATGATTTTCAGAATTAAGGTCTTTCTTTGTTGGTGTCTATTTTAAAAAGAAGGGGAAAAACTCACTGTGCATGCAACACAAAAGCCTACGGCACAAACAGGCCGACCATTTGTTCAAAATCTATATTAACCTGAAAAGAAAATCTAAATAGTCTAAATAGAAAAAATGCACCAATGCAAAAAAACAACAAAATAATAATGCACACATAGGTGGTTCTGCAATCATTAACCAGCGTAAGCAATGCAAACAGTTGTTACCTGTGATTTTGTCTCGAACTAGTTTACAGGACTCAATTTCTCCGATGCTCCCAAACAAACTCTTCAGTTCCTCCTGGGTCATGTTCTGAGGCAGATAGTTGACTATCAAGTTAGTTTTACTGTCCTCTACGCTCCCTGACTCTACAGGTGAAGAGCAGTTGTTTGTGATAGCTGAAGGACCGTTGCTTGTGTTGTTGCAAGTGGGCCCATTGGATAGCTGTGTTTCCATGGCAGCAATTACCTGCTAAAGAGACAGAAAGAAAAAAAAAATCAAAACTAAATGCAAATGAAACAAAAAGCATCATAAAACCAGCAGTTAAAAAAGGACGCTCTTCACACAGTAAACACTGTTTCAGTGGAATAACAACCACTGGTGAAATTTAAAGATTAAAGAAAAAAACAGTGGTAATCATTTAATGCAGCACAGCATTACAGGTAATTAACCCAACAAAAATAAAATAAAGAAACCCCACACTGCAAGCTGTCAATGTCAAGAGTTTGCCACCACAGAAGTAACTGAGTACAGGTTTTAATCATGTCAATTTAACTTTAGCTCAGGTATGAGGACAAATGTTAGATTTTAGCAATATAACCACCAAAAATACTGGAAGTTGAGATTGGACCCCTCCATATTTGTTTAATTACTCTGATATTTGTTATTGTTGCTTTTATGAGAAAACAGGAGACGCCCTGTGCAATAAGGCAATCTATTAATCTGCCATATGCACAACAACTGAGGTGAGAATATTAAAAATTATCTTTCCAGGATTTTAAACTTCCTACTGCAGTAGCAACATTTCATTCACCAAAATTAGAAAATGCCAAGCCTACAGAAGCCCAAAACCTGCAGCCATCAGTACGCTAGCATCGGGGAACAGGCCGAAACGATGCGTAATCAGTTAAGGCAACCAGCAGCACGTTAATGTATGAAGAGTCATCCTTAATTAACAGATTCACCAGAAAGCAGAGCGATGTAGTCACACCACTATTATTCTCACTTTAAATTATCGTCACACAGAGTACAAGGCTATAATTTTAAAAGCAGTGATGCTATAAGTTAAATACAGAGTAGACAGGGGCAGTAGAGAGTTTTAGACCATACCAATACAGTGAGACATTAAACATGGGAGCTTTTCATACAAACTGCAAAAAGGTGCCTACATTTAATACGTAAATTGATTTAGATTCAATGTTATAATACAAGAACTATCATTGGTATGGCCTGAGCACTGAGACAAAGAGCCCTTCTGGACAAATAATTTCCAAAAATAAAAATAAAAGTGCCACAGACCCCAGTCCAAGGCTCAGGCGCCCACGAACCACTTCTAAGCAGAGAAGCCACATCGCACAGTCTGACTGCCATGTTAGTTTGGAGTTGCCGTCTGAAAATGTGGACACAAAAAGTACTTCATGTTAGATCAACAACAACAAAAGCAACAGTCAGAGATGATCACATGTCAGCGTTTGGGGGGGTAAAAAGGAGGCCATTTTTCTCCCTCCCCTTTTTTCGAACTGGCTGTCCATGCAGATTGGTGAAAACCAAGAAGAAGCAAAAGGCAATGTTTCACTTGGTCACAATTCATCTACAGTAAGGAGAGAAAAGCAAAACCGAGAAGTGTAGAGTGTTCAGTCTACAGAGCAACCTGGCCACAACGGGGACAATAAGCATGAGGAATGGGAATTTGTATAATGGATGAGTGCGCTATACAAAGATGCTCACCAAGACCGCAAAGCACAAGTTAATTTGTCTAAGACTGCTAAGCCAACACATTCCTGCATTTTTTTTTAAAAACTCCAGGCGCACATAAGTAATAAAAGTGGAAACATCCAGGGTGAAATAATCTACATGTTTACTTTGTCTTAACATACCTGTTCTTAAAAAGTAGTTCATCAAGGTGACATGCAGAGCCCAAATGCGTAGTAGTGCATTCAAAAGACTGACTAACAGTGTGGCAAAGACACTTACAACTAAAAATTAAAGACAAATGAGGCAAAAACAATCCAAGCCACAGAAGTTACATTTTAAAGTCCATCAAGACGCAGTATGCCAAATATCAGCAACACATGTGGCCATGTGACCCATGTCTACATTCCTATATACACACACACACACACACACAATATTTAGACACAAACAAAAGCTCCAATAATAATGTGCATAATACAACAATCCAACAAGACATTTATAGCAGTGCAAACTGACTTTAGTTTAATTCACACCATTAAAAATACCTCTGTTAGCATCAAAGATCACACATTTACAGCGGGGCCACCTCTGATAACTTTACAGGCCACAAAGCTGCATAAGGACATTTTTCCATGTTGTGTATAATATGGTAAAATATTGTGAAATTAAAGTTGGAGACAACAGATTCTTTTGGCTAATTTTGAAAAACATTAAGTAAACGTAACAGATGACAGCTCCTCATTCGTGAATTTGTTTGTTGCATCAAATGAAAATCGGCCTGCGAGCATTCTCATGCCAATTGATTTTCTCCACTCATGCAATGAAAATAGTGCTGCGATTGTCACATGGACAGGTACAAACTAATCCAATTTCTTAGTGGCGAGCTTGTGAAGCCACACGTCAATATGCCATTAGTGTTTCACCATACTTCTAAGCATGAACTCAGTCTACAATTTAATGTCCAAATTTTGTAGTAAAGTTAATATATTAAATCTTACTTTTTCATGTGTCCTTTTATAATAAAATGCATATTATTCATGTAAACAGCTGCTTTTAAGAACTATTGGCATCTTTAATGTTTCTTTTTGCCTCAACACTGCCACGACACTGAGCTGAAGGGAATAGCTGTGTCACATGATCAGTGTTGAAGTAGAATAAGGTGATGATTCACCCTATAAAACTGCTTATGGCTTATAATTACAGCTCCTTTAGTCCTTTCTGCTCTGGTTTTCTGATATGTAGATAGCCATCCATCAGTGTCACAAGAGTTTGGTATATGCACAGGGTGCCGAGATGATGGAGGGGGAAATTAAATATTCGTTTAAGAGTAGTAGTTAGGAAGGGTTTATATCATCCACAATGTACTTCTATTTGCACAAGAGACAGAATACCCATGCAACAATGCAACACCTGTCCAAATGATGTGTATTATTGTTCACTGCCCTAAATGACTTTGAAGGTCTGGTTATTACAGCATCTTCTGATGTAGAAATGGTCTGAATATTATTAA
Source organism: Mchenga conophoros (assembly GCF_057382185.1). Lineage (NCBI taxonomy): Eukaryota > Metazoa > Chordata > Actinopteri > Cichliformes > Cichlidae > Mchenga > Mchenga conophoros. Next base: position 70,511,855 of record NC_140528.1, read on the forward strand.
TTATCCTACCAGCTAATGAGCTAGATTATAGTAAACAAACTTTTTATTTTTTTTAAACCGGTGTAAGCATGAACTAGTGCACCATTCAGCAACAAACATGGAATAAACTACATGAAACTTAAGTGGTGGACAGATCAGTATTTTCCTACATTCAATTTTATTTTTTTCTAAATTGAAAGACTATTCAGTCCATCGTCTGAATCCAACTCAAACAGTGGTTCTGATTTGAGGGGACCCTAAAAGCAGTCTCAGGTATTAGATGTTCAGCATTTACAGCTTGTACATGAAGCCTCCTGGCAGTAACTTTACACTGAGATCTTTGAGAATTAGATTCTTTAAAGGAGGTTAGTGTGTCCATCAAGTCTCTAGATTTATTACCAGAGGAAGGTCTTACATGGGTCTAAAGAGGCAAAACAAAGGAAGAACAAAAAAAAATACATACACAACACTGATTATGTACACAAATACACATGGACAAATTGCAGCAACAGCCCAATGTCAGTCACATCAAACAGCTGTAGAACTGCTGTGGACTCTCAATTAGAAAATAATTATGACCTCAGTCTATCCAAGTGTGAAAACCTGGAGGTGTACTGTGAATGTGTTATTAGTGCGACTGCTTGACTAAAAATGACAATGTTCATGGACAGTGTTATTTATGGGGGTTTTAAGTATATCGCTGTGTCTCTTCGTGTACAGAGCAGAGATCTTCTATAGTGACAATATTCAGGATACAAATCAACCTGACCTTTGAATATGTCGGCTACATGTTAATTTGACTTTCAGGCAGTTGCTTTCCCTCAGTTGTTGGGCAATTACTTTGCTACCAGCTAACTAAAGTCAGAATGACAAGACAGTAAAATCTAGACAACAGTCAGCTGTGCTCGAGCAGTGAAGTCTGTGAGCACCTCCTTAGAATGGGGCATTATAAGCTGAATTTAAAATGATCCTGTGTCACGCACAATATGCTCATCCCATTGTTTCCAGATATTTGGCAGATCATAATCCATGTGTAAAATCGTGTGATGCACAGTTTACTCAGAGCAAATGAATACAATGCAGTCGCAGCCTCACTTGCAGTTTCATAACCACGCACAGTGACTGGCTTTTTCTGTCTTCAGGCCAGTGATAACTCTGTCATTAGATGTTGTCATTTCTGCATCAAATGTTTATATTTCAATTTTATGCCACAGGCTGGACAAAAGAAAAAAAAACTGTCTAACATTTTGGGTGATTAACTTAACGGGTATCAATTTTTATTATCAAAAAAAATATTATCAATTATACTCCACTAAACAAACGCAAAATCTCTTTTAGAGAGACTTGTGAGGATGATGATAAAGATTTAATATCTTAAACTGAAAGTTACACACTCAGTTCAACACCGCTTTTAGCTTGGCCAAGACATTTGTGCATTCATGTTGATTTTAACGTTGCATTGCACAAGTGCAAATAAATGAGTCATTTGATTTGCTGGCATGTCCCAAAACCAAGGTCGAAACCACTCGCTGCGTAACCCAAGCAAAAATAGAAAACACAGCAAATTGCTTTTACCAACATGACCCATTACCACAGATGCATTTCACTTAGGAGAAAAACCTCAGCAGACCGTGACAGACGATGAACCGAAGGCCGAGGAGACTCATTTATACAGTGTGATTTTGAAGTGCACAATAGGCCATATGGTTTCCAACAAAGATGCACCCCATTGCAAATCTCTTTGCAGATTTGTGTTTTAGAGTTTGATAATTAAAGGGACCGGTTAATGATTTATTTTTATTTATTTTATCGCTACATATAAGGTGTTTTTATAAGTTAAAAAGCAGTCAAGGTGACAATAAGCCCAACATCATTAGCTTACTGGAGTGCAGTAAGTCTAAAACGAAATTATTCCCCAATGCTTAAGGTTACTCAGGCAAGCTTACAATACACTGGAGGAAACCCCAAACCATGACTAAAGGCATCAGCCTTCACTTTATTTCATGAATAATAACTACTGCCGGAGACGTCACAGGTTAACTTCGCTTGCTCTTGTGGACACTGCATATTTCAGGCACAGCATGTGAAAAACCAAGTTAGAGTCCATGATGATTTTTTTTTAATCTCCACAAAGTTTCAAAACTAAGACTGACATGCAAAAAGCACATTCCAGTTATCCATCTCAGAATATTTCCCATTAATTTTTTACCTTGAATGTTTTAATTATTGCGCTTCAGCAATGATGCAAATGTATAAACTCACTTCCAGCACATTCGTAAATGATTAAACTTCTGAGGTTCACAAACTGTTAATTGATCACAGAGCACACAGGGTCAAATATAGAAGTCACCAGGATGACTAAGGTGGCGAATTTCACTGGCTGACTGTGCAGATCCAACCTCTCCCAGAGGGTGAGACTGCACTGAGCAGAGGCACCGCCCCTCACAGAAGGGAGAGGGGTTTGCTGGATGAGTGTAAAGTTTATTTACAGTTTAATCATCAAATATTGATCAATAAATTATTTTTTTAAAGCTTTGAGATATACATTTGCAGTCAAAGTTTAAATTCAGTTTAAACAACAGTTCTAAGGACCCTAAATAATACAGAGAAACACTGAAGATTTTGTTAAAGACGACCAGTAATCGACTGCGTCAATGCTTAGCTGTTTTTCAGCCAGGATTCTCAGCCTGTGTCGTTTGCTGTGCCGACTTTCCTGATGAGCTCTACTAGTTTTGTTCTAATAAACTCTTAATCATAAATGGAATTCAGCATGTCCTATTTTAACACTTTGCGCATCACTCTGTAATTATACCTCCAAAATGCTAGTTGGCAGAGTTACTGAAACTACTATTGTGACTGAAACAGAGGGGATGATGTGGGAGGTAAATTTAATGAATGCTGTACAACAGTTATTTTACTAAAAGAGAAGCTGCTGAACCAAATGAGCCCAAAAATGGTGGCAGAGATGCAAAACCCAGGAACCTGCAGATGGTTACAGTGGCCTATTAGTGGTTTTTGCATTAGCGTTATGAAGGAGCCCACAATAACAATAATAACAACAACAGCTTACTACAAATTATATTTTGTTCTGTTGCACAAAATCAGCTGCTACTTGTTAACATCCAGGTGTGCACGTTATTCTGCAGCATGAGCTGATATGACATAATGCACTCCGATGGAGTTAGGAGCATCACAACATCAACTTAAACTGAGATTTTAGAGTACTATTCATACTGCGGCTCATTTTTAACATGGGCGTATTTATTAAAAAAAACAAAAACACAATGGTCATTGACATGAGGGATTCAAATCATCATTCATTTAATGAAGCAAAAATAATTCTGCATCATGATGTTATTGTCCAAGTTTTACTCTTACTCACATACCTGATTTTCAATAATTATACATTCGCTCAAATAGGAAGTCTGATTAGCCGGAGATCTAAACTATTTTTGCATCATTAAAATCCCTTTTAACCTGTTATTGTGTTACTAAAGATATGTAAAACATTGATACACAAAATAGTGACAGCATTAGCATTGTGTGCAGTACTGTGGGGACTTGGCAGGTTTCAGGGCCAAACACTGCAGGTAGTCAAACTGCAGGCCAGTGTATACAGCGCTACCTATTGCTTACCTGCTCTTCATTAGTGTTCACCTAAAATAATATTTTTCCACTTGTCTACTGTAGAACAACGGCAGCTTAAGAACCAATGACTAAAAGGTTCTGTTTTTGTTATTGTCAAAAGTGAAACCATTTGGGAACAGCAAAACTTTTGCCGTTTTGTTAACATGACAAAGGGCATACAAGCATCCTTGTGCCCTTTAATTTAATTTACCAAAAATTGCATTTGTAATTTAGTTAGCTGCTCTACAAACTGGCTCCCCACACGCACAGTAACAGAAAAACAGGCCCACAGGAGAACATATTGTTGTTAAAGAAATTGACTTACTTCAATCTCATTTTATGTTTCACCTTTTATTCTAAGTACAATGCACAAACACTGGCTACTGTCCCACTTGAGATACTGCCACAAGGCAGAAATATTTCATTAGATAAACACTTGGAACACGAAGCCTGGCAAGATGCCGCTCCCCAAAAATTTCAGTCAAGGCTTTCACTGTGTGCAGCCAGCCAGCAGCTTCCTCTTAGAGCAGAGCATCTTGTTCCCCTAGAGGCTTTGCCTCACAATTTTCATCAGAAACCAGGCCCAGATAAAGACCACAAGGTTCTTTTTTGTTTTCCCATCATTGCTAAGCTAAACCCATTCACCTCCACAATTTTACCCCACTGAGCAGGCTGCCTTTTAGGACTCATTAAAGTGTAGCGTGTTTAGTTAGTGGGACTTTCAGATCCCACAGCCTTCTCGCAAGGGGAAAAAAAGGCTCTGCGCACAGCGCTGCTATGAGAAAAATACAGATTTCCAATTCAAATACTGTGAGTGCTTTTTTACTAGCGTCACTATGGCACAATGTAAAAAGTAGGATAATACTGGCAAGACTTGCTTTGTTGACCACCATTAACTTTTGGACAAAAGTCACATTTACTGACTGATCGCGTTTAAAGTGGCTAAACAGAAGAGCTAAAACAGTTTAAAGCTGTTAATTTCATGAAAAGTGATTTTGCTTCATTTTCCCTGACAATGATGAATAAAATAAACTCAAACATCAGTGTCATCCATGGGCCAAACTGTTGTGAGCATCAGTATCAACCCAGAATTTAGCAGTCATTCGATCCCTTGTAGAAAGTACAGGGGCTTTCAAAATGTTGTCACAAAGATGCAGGGAGTTACCTGAGGTAGTAAACTTTTGTTTCTAAGCCATTTGTCATTCTATAACCTCTGAAGCTGGTAGTGCTGGCTCTGTTTTAGCAGCTCACTGATTGTGCTAATTAATTACATAGAAAAGTGACTGAGTGGGTGTTCAGCAGCAAGATTTCACAGCTGATCAAATTCCACTGAGATACAGCTGAAAAATCAACTACTATTGAATCAATCTCAGCATTTCCCCTCTTTACTGCAGCTTTAAAGGGTGGAGGAGCAGCTCATCCTCACACCCATCCTCACATCCCACCCACCTCACCCCAATGGGTACAACAGAAGTTATACCTGCATCTTAAAACCAATTGACACCTATTGATAATTTAAAATCGTTAAATAACCTAACACAAGTAGCTGTGTGTCTTTGGACTGTGGGAAGAAGGCAAGGTACGCCATGCTAGCGCTGCGTCAAACTGTCGAGGATGTACCTCGCCTTTTGTGCTATAGCAGCTGAGAATGGGCTCCAGCCCTCCCATAACCTTAAATTGAGTAAACCCAAGAAGATGGACAGATGTAAATTTATAAAGAAAAGCGTTTGTACACTCCTAGGATCCAATATCACAATTTTCTGTCAGGTTTCCATTTTACATCACAGCAAATTTTTGGGGAGTGAAGTTCAGACAATTAGCAAAGTGCTGTTAGCAACATTCGTGAAATATGTGTGAAGCTTTTATACCTCCATTTTCCAAATTTTTATTCAACAGATTGTTCCTTACAAGAAGACCATTTTGATAGGGCTGGGCTATATCATACCGTTCACGATAATACAGGTGTAATGTTGGGCAACGATAGGAAAATGAAATATCGCGATAGAATATGGGTAAAACACGCATGCGCAGTGCCTTTGTTTACATACGCACATGGCGGCGACGCAGAATGAGAAGAGCAAAAGTGGATCGTTGAATGAAACGGATGAACCAGAATTGGTTTGTATAAATGCTGCAACTTCAGTGGTGTGGAACTGGTTTAGCTTTCATCCGTCAGATACACAACAAAGCACTATTTTTGGTAGCGCATGCTAGCGGGCCGTCGTTATTACCGTGTTTTTTGGAAAATACGGCACACTTAAAATCAATCCTTTGATTTTTCTGAAAACCAACAGTGCCCCTTATAATCCCGTGTGCCTTATGTATGAATTCTGGTTGTGTTTACTGACCTCGAAACAATTTTATGTGGTACACGGCGCTCGAAAATCTGTTAAATGTTTCAGTGCGACTTTGCTAAGCTACGAAGCCGCACCGCCAGTGTTTTGTCTCGTGTCAATTATATCATCAGTTATATCGTTATCGCAAATTGTCAAATATATATCGTGATAAATATTTTTGGTCATATCGCCCTGCTCTACATTTTGATATTTTTGGTAGGATTTTTCTTGACAGACTACTGAAGAACACCACAGCTTTCAGTTCTAAATTTAAATTAATCACACACACAAGTCATAACGGAAACTTGAAGATATCCAGGCTTTTGAGAGGACCTACACTTTAAATGGCCACTACTGAACATACTACATTTTGTTCACTGCATAAACAAGAATCTTAACATTTACTAGTGTTTTTTCTTTAATTAAACCTCTTAATTAATTAAACTTCCTAAAATTAGCAAAGTTTTAATCTCAGTCATTAAATACTACATCAAATACAATAAGACTGCTATGAGAAAACATTCATCGGGGAAAAACAAGCCGAATAAACCCTCGTGATTTTGACAAGAGGCAGTTTAGTACAGATCTGGCTGACCATAGAATTTCTTCAACTTGAACATGAAGCCAACATTTAGATCGGCATGTACTGATGTGACACTGAGCACTTAAAATGAGGAGGCACGAATCTCTGCTACCAACTCCACAGAGGATTAAATTGACCAAGTATGCGTGACAAGCTGCAGAGTAAAGAACTCCAGAGTGCACACACTGACATGCACAACCTGTCCTTGAAAACTAAAAGCACACAAGTAACGGTTCAAAATATCACAGCTGAAAACATAGATGAGACTAGTCTACCCACACACCAGAAGTACAAAGGATAAGGCTATAAAAGAAAATGCTGGAGAAAAGGAAAAGGTTAGTCTACTTGTACCTGGATGAGAAAATGTAGATGTTTTATTAAACTATTTTTATTTATTGGTTAGGTATTAGATGACCTGGAAAAAAATAAAAATCAAGTAATTTGTTTTCTTATGTGGGAATACTGTACGCTGCATCTCAGCTTGGGTGTTTGACATCCCTCTCACTCGCAGCAGTAATCCTCACGTCTCAGTTCACCTCACCAATGCCAACCTAGCAACTTTCTCCCTTATAATCAACAGCATACATCTATATTTAAAAAATAAATAAATAAATAAAACATGCAGCGACTTCTAAGTCCCAGCTCTCCCTCCAGAGACATACCTCTGTGTGTTTTGGGTTAGGTGAAGCAGCTGTTTGCACATGCGCAGCATTATTCATGTGGTTTGTTACTCAGAGGCTGTATGGTCCTTGACAAAAAGAATATAGCCAAAAACATCACCTACCAAATTAAGCACATACATGCATTTTACTACTTGGACATATTGCCCCTGGTCTACTTATTTCCTTGAAATCCAATCAATTTTGCTGATAAATTAACACTGTCACCTCACAGCCCAACATGATCACTCCAGCCTCTTGTCCTGCTCCGTAGTCCACATCTCAAAAAACTGCAGTGCTGCATTATGTCTTTGCTGTGTGTGTTCTTACTGGCAAACCAGCTTTCAATGCAGTTTAACTTAAGGATAAGGAGGGGAAGCATCTTTATAGGTGAACTTCTATTACTTCTGTAATGATTGTCCTAAGGTTGAGAAAAGGGTATTTATGCAGCATTTTCCCCATGCCAGCCAGAGCATGTCACAGTAATACTGAAATGTGACGCAACTGAGTTATAATTGGCAGTGTGCCTCCAAGATTACAAGCGCACAATTTCTCACCAACACTTTTGGAAAAAGTCAATAATCCTGCAATCTCAGAAGAAAACGTTATTTGAAAAATGCAGAATTTGGCTGAAATAAAATTCAGTTGGGTTCATATTGCTCAAGAGACTGCAACACATGTTCATCAGTATTGACTTATTCAGAAATCCTAACCAGAGGCATTTTTATATTTCATGCTCTGTGCTGCTTGGGAGCTAGAGTACAAACATCAATATGTCGATGCTTATGATTCTTTATATTTGCCAGTCTGTTATTACTATCTTTAGGTATGAAATTAGAAAAAAAAAAGATAGCTGACGTGCAGCCGTACAATAAAAGCAGTACAATAAAACATTTATACAAGGTACAGATTACCATTTGACTCTTTAATTTAGTTTGACAATTTTATAATTGTTGAACGAGTGGAATTAGTCTAACCTCCTGTAACAAAATATACAGTACTATAATAGGACTATCTGCCATTATATTTTAAAGTGTGCAAGTCATTATTAAGGAAAAACTGTTCCTATGCTCCAAGAATAATCCACCATGATACTTGTAAATTAAAGAAAAACCACACACATACTAGTGAGACTGCTGAAATCCAAGTCGGTACTTAAAACCACTAAGAGTAAAAAAACAAAACACTTTAATTAAACAAAAAAATCCTTCATGAATCCAGTTCACCAATATCCAATTCACACGTCTAACAAAACCAGGCATATTTCCACCACCAGAAACAGGCCTGCAGACAATACAGTTAAATTACATAAAGCACTCAACACACACAAAAACCTCACCTACTGTATCCAGGCCTGACAAAGCAGTAACAGGGTTCAAGGACAATGCATTGCTGATCTCCAGTAATGACCTGCACATACTGGGGAGGGCCACCCTGTGGCCAACACACAGTAAGTGCAAAAGCCACAGAGCCTTAGCCTGTCTCAGCAGCAAGGGGGGTTGTAATGGGGGGGCGTTAGGCAACGAAGTCATGGAAGGGGGATGGGACGGACATTTAAGGAGGACAAAGAGGGCAAAATTGCTTTTCTCCTCAAAGCTACACGCTGTATACTAACCCAGTTCTGACAGCAGCACACATCGCCGTGCAGAGCACAGTGATATGTGGCCTTTGGAAGTTCACTCACTGTCCTGCATTTTAGTCACTCTGTCAGCAGCCTTTATTTAGAAAGGCAGACGTGGGGGCTCAATAATACATAAAGACAACCGCTCTTATCTCTTGTCCTCAGGAAGGCTGCTGAAGCTGTGGACGTTGCACGAACAGAGAGGAAGGGGAAAAATGCCTAAAAGCAGCAGCTATCTTTTACATACCTATGATTAGATCTGCCGTGACACTTCATCTGAATTAATATCCCCTGAGCGGTGTTCAACACCACTGATATCAGAAAAATTAAGTGCAATCACTGTGCAGCGAACAGTGTTCTTACAGCCAGTACAACTAAGAACAAAATAAAACGCAGCATGATTGGGGAGAAGCATTTCTGTTAGAGAAATTATGAATTCCCCCCCACAGCGTTTCATTATTTTGTAGTACTGCATTTATTCGGATGCCCAGACAAAAAGCAGCATAGACAACTGATTTTTCATCTGTTAATCGCATATAAGGTTTAATAATCACTAAGGACCTCCTTTTTATAAAATAAAATAAAAAATTTTAAAAAGGAAAACAAAAAAAAACAAAAAACAAACTGAAAGCTTCAAGATGTCACTTTCCTTTTGACTATTCCCCTAGCCACAGATGTCCTGCATTTCTGGTAAATTACCCGGTCAGGCTCTTAGCTGCTGACTCCATGATATGTAATCTTTTCGTGACCTCACAGCTGAAGGTTACTCACCACGATGCCTGTGGCTTCGACAGATTCACTCAATCAATATTCAAGGCCGTACAAAGTAGAGTGAAAACGCATTTGCCGCAATTCCAAGTCTTAACAGGTCAAGCTTACAAAGACAAAATTACCAGGCTCTTTACTTTGACCGGCGTATCACCCAAAAATAATCCAAGGTTTACTAGCAATGAGATCAGGCAATAATTTAATCACTCTGAAAATACATAGGACTCCTTACAGCTAGCAATTTGCCTGTGTAAAAAAAATATACTTATATTATTATAAGTCACTTAGATACGGAAAAAAATCCCAAAAACAATGGGTGACGGGGGTTACGTTTTTAGGCTTTGTGTGTTTATAGGCAAAGGCCACTGTTAAAACCAACTGAACTTAAATTCCTGTTAGTAAAGCATTTCTACAGTGAAGTGAAGCCATCTCACCGGGAACAAGTGAACGCAACCCAGTGATGTTAGGTTAATTTGTGACACCTGTGGCGGTGCTGAAACCCAGCTCATCCAATTAAAGACCGTGACTACTTACAGATTACGCTACGAAAGAAAGCGGTTAGAGGTGGAGCGTTTAATCCGGGTGAAACTTCCATTTTCTGCTAATTGTGGTTTAGCCGAGCGGGTTTAGCTAACACAACCTCTGCCAGTGATGGAGGGGCTTTAGAGCGTCTTTTTTTTTGGTCACACAATTTTATTTTGTAGACCAAACTAATTAGGTTACCCCACTAACTTAAGAAGCTTTAAGGTTAGGTTACAAGAGGCAAAGTTTACTCAAGTCAAAACTACTTCCAATGGCGCTCAGCTAGCATGTCTGGCCTAGCTAACAGCTCTGACCCCTTTTTACAGTTAGTATTTCTTTGTTTTTAAGCACGCTAACACTTTGACTTGTCTTACCTTGATGTGTTGAATCGGCGTCGCGGGAATTTATTGCGGTACAACCTGCAGACATCAAACCTGGTCACAGTCTTTGCGCAGCAGAATAAGGAGCGGTGGCGGGAACCCAGCCACCCTAAATAAACTAATCAGACTTTTGGCCAATCAGCGCAGACCCACCCTCTCTATACCGGAAATAGACGATTAATTGATTTGCTGCAGGTGTAGGCTGCTGCTTTAAACAGCGCTCAGCACAGAGGAGAATTACAACTAAGAAATAGCGACAGCTCCAAAATAAAATAAAACCAAATAAACAAAAACAACATTGTGCCACTAGGGTTCTTTGTAGGGTAATCAGCTAATTTTAACAGATAGCCTTTTCCAGCGATGACGTGAACATAAACATTTTATATATATTTTAAGTTTTCAGCATCTCCATTGTTATCCATGCAGAGCAAACATATGGGCATGGAATTTATATATAGGTGGCCTATATTTAAAGACAAAAAAGGGCAAAAGACAGGAATGCTGACAAAGGTTAGGATCGCTTTGGGTTTTTGTGTTTGTTTTTTCTAAAAAATTGGGACGAGTAGCTAAGCTCCTGTATTCTTCACAAATAAGCGCTGCATGGAAATTCAAAAATAGCATAGGAATATGCATGTGATAGCAGAACTTCATCCGGCAACTCTAAGTAGCACAACACCCGGCTGCACTTAACCTATATAGCATTGGTCTTTTTGCAGTTACGCTGCATCTTAAACCTTACAGACCATCTTACGATTAAATTAGAAAGACAGAAAAAAAATAAAGCCACCACTCATTAATTTTAAATCTCATTTGTATTTGGACCCGCTTTTTTCTCTTTTATAATTTAGAGCTTAAATAAAATCGCAAGTTTTTATATTAATGAAAGAGCTCAAGTCTAAGATCAAACAGCTTAAATTTTGTTAGTTTGTTTACTGGCTCCATCATGTATCCAGTATTAATTTCTATATGTAACATCAGTCTAATACACCCCACATTTCTACCTTTGGATACAGTGTAACGACTACTATGCGGATCCCACGTTTCAGCTCTCTACAAGGCCTGTATTTCTGCACACTAGAGCAATAGTGCGTCCATGCATGTCGAGGGGTGGGGGGGGGGGGGGGAAGGAGAGAAAAAAAATTGAGCACATGTGCGGAGAAAGCCTGTTGTAAGTCTCTCCTATATGCCAAGCCACCGCGATTCAAGAGTTGAAAATCAGCCCTGAGTGGGGAAACATGAATGCATCACGGCGACTTTCCCCATCGCGTCTGCATGCAATAAGACAGCCTGAGACTACAGTGAATGCATGATCTGCTCTACACACTGTCCTCAGCGAACAGAAACAGGCTTAGTAATAATAATAAAAAGAAGAAGAAATCGATTTCACATGTTTCAGGTGAATGAGCAAATGTGTAAAAAATATCTTACCGTTTCTACAAATGAAAGTTAGGGACGTCCTTAGGCAAACAATCTCTGAATGAAAACACCTGGCCAATAGCGTGTAAAATGACGAATTCCGCTCTCTTTAGTTCAAACTTGGGAACATAAAAAGCCAACACAAACAAGATAAAATGAGGGAAATGAAATATTTATTAAATCAAAACACAGAAATGAGTTCCTTTCAGCAAATGCATGAAACAAAAGGGAAAAAAAGATAACAGAAGAAAGAAAAGGAATCAAATAATTAAAAAAGCCGGCTTCTGCCTGTCTCGCTCTTTACAGGTGCGCCACACAAATACGCGACATCACTGAGTGGAAGCCAATGCACGGAGGAGGTTCTCTTTAAAAGGAAGATAGTCCTGCCGGCAAATATATAGGGCCGTATCACAGCATGCCTATACCTCTCCGCACTCCCCGTTTCATCCATTCAACCTACACATGAACATGCATTGGACGCGGAAGTATACCCGGAGAAGCTCCATCCACCGCTTATGCGTGCACAAGCCCTCCAATGCTATTGGCTCCGAGGCGTTCCTCACTGAGCTCGAGCGTCTCTTCCCAGATCACAAGACGCCATTCGTCCTCGCCCCAGTCACTCAAAGCAACCGAGCATTTTTCCTAAATATGGCATTTGAAGTCAAACATCGCCTTTTTGCCGTGGTATGGGTCTGTGGAGCGGGCGGGAATAACACCACGACTCGAGAGTAGCATAGTCCGCTCTTTTGCCCCCCCTTAACAAAAATAAAAAAGAAAAGGAAGAACAAAAAGCAAAGAAAGAAACCTGAGAAATTTGTTTAACAGCAGATCACCACACTGTCACCATCATCTAAGAATCAGCGACCTTACTGAAGTCATGTAAGAGACGTGTGCTGCTTTCACGTGTTGCAAACGGCTCGTTTTTTTTCCTCTCTCTTTTCTTTATTCCACTCCAGCCCTCGCAGACACAATAAAACTACTCCGAAACGCCTTTCCCCTCCACTCTCTAGCAGGCCAGCCGCACTCGTTCTCACCCTGCTACTGTCTGCGCCATTTCCCCGTTTGTACTGGTGCTGAAAGCGAATCCCCGCGTTCATCAGCAGGTTTCAGCACCGCGGACAGCGCACTGCTCTAACACAGTGACTGTAAAGGCAGCCTATATGCCGTCTGACTCGGAGCCCTCCAGTCAACGGTCAGCCCTCAACCCTCGACCTACAGGTTAGAAACAGATGTGGGCGTTAATTGGGGCTCCCCCGGCACTTTTTCATATTTTATTTTATTTTAAAGACATACTGATATTACCGTAATTTTTACCTTACTGGATGTGCACTAGTGAAGCACACTCTACAGCAGGAGTTATCTCATACCTTCTTTGTCGACTTTCAGAGGGTGGAGCAACAGTTAGGCTAACGTAAATGCAATCAGAGGGGAGATCGGTTCTTTTAGGCGGTCAGACAGTTTCAAACAGGCACAGTATATAATGTAACTCCTAGCAAAACACAAGAGGACCTGACACACAGATGTACATGCATACCAGGGCATTTTGCTTTATGTGTATGTCCAGTAGATGCCAGATAATAAATGGAGCTTAGTGTAGTCTCTTAATAGGATGTAAAAAACTCAAACACATGTTAGTGTTAGTCATGTGTGTGTCATCAGCTGTGACAACAGACATTTTATCATAATTGATGGTACCTACATCACTGTCCTCACCTCAAAAACAAATAAAGAGGGATACACAAACTCCTATGAAAAAAAAAGGCAGCCTTCAGAATATAGCATCTCTCCAAATTTGTATTATTTGTTGTTAGACACAGGAAATAACATGAGAACTTTGCATCAACCACTCCAGCCCCAGTTGTGACTGAGGACCCACTGTAACAAACTGGATTCACTTCTAATGTCTTCAAATCTATAAAAATAAAAAAAATAAACAAGCAAGCCTTCAACCACACAAGTGCTTTTACATTTTCTTTAAAAAAAAAAAAAAAAGTCATGAGGCTTAGTGAACATTTTCCAGCATCTTCATTTTTGGCATCATACTAGGGAATCAACCACATAAAAAGGATTTCACGAATTAAAAATTGAAGTCGGGTCGCTCAAATTTCAGCATGTTGCTGCTTCTATGTGTCGAATGTATGATCTGTTCTCAGGGTGAATTCACAAATTGGGAAACATGTGTAGCCCAAAAAAAAAAAAAAAACATGGCTGGACTGTAAAGGAAAAAAAAAAATGGATGAGTGACCCGAGTGATGCCGATGATAGAAAATCTCAGAGTGTCAGTGAGAAGAGCAAATGAATTTGCCTTTTGGCGTACAGCTCCAGGAAGAAATCCTCACAGCTGGAAAATAGATTGGGAGATATCCGCCGGTGGTCTGACAGCTTCAGTGACGGCTCTGAACTGAAAGAAAGGAAACAAATAAATATTTTAGAGAGCAGATTACTCCATATTAGAAACAGCTGTAAGCAGTCAGGATGTGAATGACGTCCGCCGGTGCGCGCCAGGCTTCATTTCCTGCAAGCACAGAACAATGTCAGTTTTCCTTTATGTGGACCTACAACAACAAAGCACCTTTAATGATGCTTAAACAAGCACTGGGCTACTGAACATACATTTTTTTTGTTTTGGAAAACAACATTTCCTGGGATGTAACGTTGGCGTGCAGCAATGGAAATCGCTTAGTTTGATGTAGCTCCAGTTTTCTGGCTGAGGCTACTTATAATTAGCATAACTTCAATGTCATCAGTGTGTAAATCCTGGAAACAACATTTGAAAGACTTGTTTTGATGCCCCCCCTCCAACATTTTAAGCTTCTTTTTTTTTTTTTTTTTTTTTTTTTAAAAAGACCCCTTCCAAATCGATCCTCTCAACAATGTTTCCAGGCTTTACATCTTGATGACAGCAGACTGTAGTTTCTGGCTTTTTTGGGGAGGGGGACGTTATTCATGCCTTCAAATATCAATTAGCTCATTAGCATTTAGATAGCACATACGAATTCGTAAAATGAAAGAGAACATGGACCCGCTGGCCCTGTTTTTAATGGTGATTTGTAAAGGTGTGTCCCAAAAGAATGTCAGGAAGACTTTCTCCACTAGGTAGATTATATTTTAAAGATCAGACACAAGAAAGGGTCAATATATCAGGATAAATCAGGCTGGAGGCATAAGGCTGTCAGCATCTTAGTGCTAGTAACAGAATTGGACAGTAAGAACATGAAGGCAGCAAATAACCACCTAATAAGAGGGGGTGCTTAGGACCCCACCCCCACACACACACACACTCTCTCCTGTCGTTTGAACAAACTAAATAAATCAGCTCTTTCACTTCAGGTACAGCCAAGCTTACTCTCAAATCCATCAAGTTAAATATTCCATTACTGCAGTCCACCGGTTGCTGGTTTTGGCTGAGGGGCTGAACAAATAAATACTTGCTGAACTTAAACATTACCTGCTTCCCATGTGGCAGTCGAGGCAACAATCATTAGCAAATCTTACCAGACTCCTGTAGCTTTGGTCCAGCACTGTCCTCCTGCTTCCGGTCAGCTACACCTTACCCAGAGAGCAGGAAGACAAACCCAGCACAATGTATTCTTTCACACATTTGGCTTTTTTAAGGACTGCATGAAAGATGCTAAAAACCTGCACCTGTAGCTTTAGGGTAAAAGCACCAATGAATCATTTGAACTTAGCACACAAGAAAGCAAAGTATTTTGACAGGCTAACAACTTCTTCTTCTTCTTCTTCTTCTTTTCCTGTGGCACATTCAGATTACTACTACTCATCCACACCTCTTACCCCTGGTTTGCATTATATTTTTTACAGACTGTTTTAAGAGTTTCGTGCTGTCTACCATTGCTTGTCTAAATTGGACTTCCTGTTCTGATATTACAGAGAAACCTGTGGCTGTGGCAAACAATTTGCTGACTGTGCAGAGGGCGTGGCCTTAAAGGGACACTGATGGAAAAAAAAAATCAAAACCTCCAAATGCTCCATTTATCATCATGTTAATTCTTAACCTCAACAACTTAAAGTAATATAAAGATATAAAAATATCCAAGCAAAAATAAACTGCATGCAAAGTCCCCTGCCTGACACAAGTGTTACAGTGAAGGATAATCAATATCAAGAGATTATGAACCCAATATTCATGCAGCCATGATTACGCCAGGTATTATAGTATTTAATGACCTTTGGCTGAAAACTAGCAAATATGGTTTCTCGGGGGACTCTTTATTGTAAAACAATATAGCTTTAATTGAGAGAAAGTGCAAGCGGAGCCATCTATATTTAAGGGCCCCAAAAAAGGAGCAGCTGTGTAATATCTGCACCCCTCAGAGGGAAGGCGGGTCAATGCGGGGTCCATTAACCTAATCCATCTCTGAAATGTGGAGCAATAAGGTCCCACATCAACTGGACAGTAAAGAAGGAAACCTCTGGGTCGCTAATTGAGGCGCTGACTCCTTACAGCAGGGGGCGCCCCTTTCTGTTGCAAAGCGTCACTGTGGGCTGTAGCTAGTCATTGAAATTCATTCATTAAGGAGTGCATTCAGCCCAGTGTGCTGCATCTGCTACACCTGCAGCACCCAAACAGGGGTTGTTTTAAACTTCAGATGAGTTTGTGAAGAGAGATCAGTTTGAATTTTCAGTTCTTATTGATTGTCTGTATTGTACGTCTCACAGTGTGACCTGTGGTGCATGTGTATTTCAAGGGCCTATACTGTGATAGGTATAATAAATGAATGTGGGCTATAAATGTTGTCATTGGCTAAAATTTTACCGGTTCTGGACTTTTGTGATTTTTTTTACATGAACCTTATGCTTTATATCACTTCCTGTTTGCCACGCTGTCAAACTCAGTGCTGACATCATTCCTCTAGTCCAATCACCCTCTTGCCCACCTTCTTTGAGCCAATCAGCCTCCACTCTGCGTATGTTAAATTTCAGTGCTCTTACGTCATTCTCCTTTCCAGACTGTGATTTCTTAAGCTCCAGCCGAGCCTCCATCTTCATCTTCACCACCAACCACCAGCATCTAGACTTCTGGGTGTCCTGTCCTAATGCCTAGTGCTGGATTCTGCTCTGCTATGATGGGTCATCTGAGTCTAATTGCCAAATAACTGAATTTTGAATTCTATCAATGAATCATGTTTAATTCTTCCAAAGAATCTCTCCTTATTAAACTGTAGTACAGCGCTTGTGAAATGTAGTATTTTCCCCCAGCCTCATGTAATTTACCACCCTCTGTCAGATACTTAATAATACCAAACCCCCATTCAATGGTTAAGGGGATAAAAAGTGCACGATTGTTATTTATATTTGAAACTTACTCAGCTCAAATATTCCCACTTCAGCCTCCTTCCCATTTGAATCCACTGACTAATCCACTGGTCCACCTCCAAAGGTGAGGGATCTTGACATCCCAGCACACTTACTGGCAACCTGCAAGGATGAGCATTTTTTTCACAGACAGGCATTTTTGTCTCTCCAATAGATCCTTCCAAAAGCACTAAGATGTCAATAGTGGTTCCTTTGAGACATTAACGGTCCCTTTGCTGGAGCTGCTTCTGTGACAATGGTCCCAGTGTTGCATGGAGGTGATTATTAATGCTCCCTGCTGGGAGTGGACAAAAAGGTGTCGAGACGAGCTTCCTGAAAGGCTGTAAAGGAGGGTAATAAGCAAAACTGCCATAAAAGATTTCTTTGAATGCGACTTTTCTTCCTTGAGCTCAGAGATTGCTATGATCAGAAAGAAGTGCAGATGCCAAGCGCTAAATGAACTGGAATGTCAGGAATATTATTGCAGAGGATTCCTTTGGGAGCGAAACCACAGCTTAATTATTTCTTTGAATATGTTAGAGGAGTTCTTTAGTGCATAAAGAAGCTTTAAATTCTGCACCATGCTCGGTATTACAAACAACAAAGATTCCCTATATGTGATTTCCAGCTTTTAGAGAGAATTCACAAAGGTCAAGTTAAAAAGACAGGTTTTCAGATACATAATACAAGTTTTTTTTTATGAAAAGCTTTAAAGTAGATTCTAGATAAATGGAGTAATGCATCTCCAAAAATAGTATCACTAACAAGAGGACTTCAGAGCTCAGATGCACGCACAACCACAGAATAATACAGCAATACAATTTGTGAATGAAGAAATGTGGTGTGAAACCAAACCTGCAGATAAAAGAAGAATGAAACATATACACAGGTAACAGACAAGAGCTCTGATATCATATCAGGAATGCTAGCACTTTTCTACTCTACCTCAGCACTCACTCATGCCACATTCATACAAGCACTTTTTTCTACAACACTGCTTCAAACATTTACAACCCCAAGTTGCTCTGTGATGAAGTCACTGGAGAGCAACTTGGGGTTTAGTATTTTGCCCAAGGATACTTAGACTTGCATCCTGGATACTGGAGCAGCTAAGGGTCGAATGACCAACCTTCTGATTAGCGAAAGGCTATTAGTTGATCTATAACCTGAGCTACAGCCACCCCAAGAGGGAAGAGACTGTCATGCAAAGGACTACGAGCGCTGAGGACTCTAATAACTCTGTGGAGCATTGTGCCACCTATAGGTTTAATACAGTTTAGATGGGAAAAGATCATAAAATAGGTGGAAACCTCAAGCTGAAACATGGTTTGGACTTTCCAGACGTCAAACCAACTGCAGCTGCAAGCTTTTTAATAACCTTTAAAACTGGCAGCAACTGTGTTACCTCCATCACGTGGATAAAACAAAACTGATAGAAACCGTTAACAACTTTTGGTGACCATGAAAGGGGGTTACATTGTTTAGCCAGCTTGGGTAAAGTGCACTTTTTTTCTGAGCAGAAAAACCCAAGATTTATGCTTTGGTGTAAGCCGCTTGTTTACGATGGTTTGGTGCATTGCTTTGAAGATCTTCAAACAAGCTTTTGAATCTATTTAAATACCTTCAAGTGGGAGCAACCTTTCCAAAAAAGAAAAAAACTATCTGTGTCAAGAGAGGTCAAGCTTCAACAAGCTGCCTTGGATCATCAAGGTACATACAGCATATCTTGATAAACAAAATATAAATATATTTAACAAAAGCAACACTGAGAATGGTGTATGTAATGGAAAAGCTTCAGTAGACACATTTAGGCATTGTCTTCTTTGATATAGCCTTGATCATCCGTGGCTACAGAAATGTCTCATTTAATGTAACCTGATATTTTTATGTTAGAAGTGACAGCAGATGGAAAAAAAGAAATACAGCATTTTTACATCCTCAAGATCACTTAATGTCACTCCCTTATGTGATGCTAATATCTTTCTGTCATGTAACCTGCTTTATACCAGATGAAAAAAGATACAAATAAATAAAAGCCCTGGGGGCTCTGAGATCACTCCCACTTCTTGTGTATTTCCCCGTGGTATTGAGCTTGATGCTTGTGCATGATGTCACTGATTGTAGACCATCTAATGTGGGGCCTGCTGGGAAGCTGGTGCTCCCACTGTGACTGTTAGGGATGTGTAATGTAAGAATGGGTGATGTCATTGTGAGAGCACAGGGAGCAGAGTGGTAGAGTGACATAGTGGTGCATGAAGCAGCAAGATAAACAGACATGGGATATGGGGGAAAAACAGATGTATTGAATATGCATTATTTGATGCATCTTATTGTGTTACTGTGGTTTTATGCCAAAATATTAAATGAAGATGTGCTTGCATGCTCCTAATGAGATGACAGAAGGTGTTCTGGGGGATCTGGAGCAGGGCATCACTGAGCTCCAGGATAGTCTGAGGTACAACCTGGCAGTGTTGAAAACATAATGTCCCAGAGCTGTTCTCTTGGATTTAGGTCAGGCCAGCATGGGGGTCAATCAATGATATCAATTCCTTCATTCTCCAGGAACTGCCTGCATACTCTGACCACATGACTCTGAGCATTGTTATGCACCAGGAGGAACCCAGGACCCACTGCACCAGCTTAACGTCTGACATGGCTCCAAGGATTTCACTCTAATGCCTGATGGCAGTCAGGGTGCCAATGCCTAGCTGGTAGTAGTCTGTGCATCCCTTCACCCCTCCAGACCCCTTCACATCTGTCAGATATGCTCAGGGTGCTCTCATCTGTGAAAAGCACAGGGCATCAGCGGTGGACCTATCAGTTCTGGTATTCTAAGGTAAATGCCATTTGGGCTCCCAGCTGCCGGGCAGTGATTGCAGGGCCCACTAGAGGACATCGGGCCCTCAGGCCACCCTCATGAAATCTGTTTCTGATTGTTTAGTCAGGGACATTCACACAGTGACCTCACAGTGTTCATCCTGCTCGTCCTTACACGAAGGAGCAGATACCGGTCCTGCTGATGAGTTAAGGACCATCGAGAGAGAGGTCACAGTGAGCATCTACAGCCATCTGTATAACACGGTGGAGGCTCTGTCGTGATTTGGGGCTGCATTTCAGCCAGTGGTGAACTACTTAAAGCAATCACAGCAATCCTGCCTACGAGATTTCAGGCTGTGTGTACAAACTCCATTTTTGTCTTATGTTTTGTGTTTCTATGTTTGCACATGTGTCAATAATAAATCTCTGCAGCTGTTTTTCATTGTCGAAGCAAAATATAAAGAAACGATGGTTGGCTGAAGACTTTCACAGTACTCGATGTCAAAGTAGGGAACACGGGTTCACCTTTTTACCCCTATAATAGATGTCCTTGTGAAATATTCATGGTCCCCTGTCAAATCTTTTGACTGAACACCAATAATATCTTAAGGCACTCTGTGATGGACAGATGAATAAAAACGAATCAGCTGAGAGCAGCTGCAAAGACTACTTCTTTTTGTCATTCTTTATTTTTCTTTTTTTGCAAAAATCATGACAAATCTATGCATGTAGTCAAATGAATTATTCTGATGGAAGAAACCGAAACTTTATTGGATTTCATTTTTTCGCTACCTGTCAGACAAACCAAATCAACCGCAGTCACTTTATCTAAAAAAGAAAGAGAGAAAGAAAGAAAAAGAAAGAAGGGGGGCGAACTTTTATTGAAAAGCTGCTCTAGCACGATGAAAAAAAAAAACCCCTTAAAGGAACAAAAACCAAATAAAACCTGAAAACAATTTCTTTCATCTCAATCCTCAGGGAAATACTGCTTGCAGTAGAACAGAGCGAGGATTCGGATCTTTGAGAAAATAGGGCATGAAATCTCAATTAGACATGTCAAGATCCTGGGAAATTTCAATGCTTTTCTTCTTCTTCTTCTTTTTTTTTTTTACATGCACTCGTCTCTCTGAGACACTGAGGAGTGCTTGACCACCCGGTGCCTCATTCTCTGCCTGAAATAGCCTGGTCTAAACAGCCTGATTGGAGAGTGGGACGGGCAGCGTGGGCCTATCTCTTTTGGGGGGCTGTGGAGGAGGGAGGTGAGCAGGTGCAGGGGAGACAATGATCGATTTGGTTGTCCACAGATAAAATAAGAAATCAAGGGGGTTTTATGTGGCACCGCTACCCTGGCAAGCCTTCACAGAGTCCAGGAGATTAAAAAGTGAATTTCCCAGAAAACAAACACAGGGCATCATTAAACAGCGACTCTGGACTGCTCACACTTTTCCCGTTAAGTGCAATTTGAGCTTTAAATCCACATGTCGGAGAAGAAAAAGGAGTTTCTGAGCTCTTGTCTGATTGAATGCCAATTGTGTGTGCCTTCAGCCTCGGCCTTTGCACGAGGCAGACACTGACTTCGGTGAAAATAAGCCCTTTGAGGAGCTCTCTGTGTCCCCAGGAATTATTTAGCTTTCTATAGTGCGTGCTCATTATATTACCGGTGGAACAGTAAAGCTTTA
The DNA here is from genome assembly GCF_057382185.1 of Mchenga conophoros. NCBI lineage: Eukaryota > Metazoa > Chordata > Actinopteri > Cichliformes > Cichlidae > Mchenga > Mchenga conophoros. Next base: position 70,533,558 of record NC_140528.1, read on the forward strand.
GCACATTGTTGCCTTAATTGATGACACTGGCTTGTGTTGCTTCATCGAGAGCATCATAGCGCACTCACACTGAAGACACAGGGGTCGGTGGAAAGCTAATTATGAGCAAATATATTTCAGATCAGTGCATTTCTTTAAGCTCTTTAAACAATTCTTGGTCAACACTCTAATGAATAGCACAGTCCCTTAAAAGGCTATTTGCTCGCAGCTGCCAACCTGGCTAACAAAAACCCAGGTCAATTTACAATCTGCGTTTTTAAAACTCGTGTTTGTTTGTCACATACTGCACAGCCAGCGCTTGTATCATTTTACCCACCAATCAATTACAATAAGAAGAAAAATCAATCTAGGAAAATGAGGGACACATCGGAGCACAGAGGGTGTTTCACTTTGACTTTATTAGGGCTTAGAAGCATGAAAACCCCCATTGTAGTGCAGGCACACGCATGATTAGTCGTGGGTGTTGTTTGCCAAAATCTATTTTAACCTTCGCGTGCTATTGTTGTGGTGTTTTGGCCGTTGCCATGTGAAAGCCTTGGACTGCAGCTTCAAAATGTCAGCTTTTCACAAACAAACAAATACAAAAAAGGTCTGTTTTTAATACTGCAAATGCAATAAATGAGTCCAAGTATTTCTGAAAGAACCCAGAGGTGGAGAATAAATACAGTTTCTCAAATAATGCACTTAGACAGAATTACGGGATGTTTCTAGTTTCCTTACACGTTTCAGTGTGTTCACCAAATGTGTACTTTTTCACTTTGTTTCAGATGGCGTGCGTCGCTAAATACAGCTGCTTCAAATATATACATGCAAAAGATATCATGCGTTTATATCATACAGTAATTGACATTTGAGATTCAGTGATTAGTCAGTGAGTAATCAATTCATTGATTTGCAAGCAAAAACTGTGGGCTGTTACGTGGCTCCAGTTTTTCAAATGCAGGCAGCCTACTAGTCCTGGTATTGTATTGCAGTAAACTGAATAGCCTAAAAGTACAAATATGATAATCCTGTGCTAGTAACAGAGGCTTTTCTATAGTTCCTCGAGGGAAAACAGTGTTTGGAGGCTGCGGCACAACCAAAATTATTGCATCTTCGAGCAATGAGCTTGCGATCTTGTTACCTTTGAAATAGCTGCTTCAAAGACAGGGACCAGATCTCTTGCCACTCAGTCAGTCTGTCTTCAAAGTGACTTTGGTGTATCAAGAAGGAAATAAAATGGGAATGACATGGAGCTGGTCTACTACTGAAGAGGATCAAGCTGTTTGTGATAAATTGGCAAAAGTCAGAATTCTGTTGCCATCTGCATAAAAACAAGTTAATTTATATAATTAAAGAAACATTCGCATTAACTACTTACATCCAGAGTCAAGCCAGAAACACCACAAAGAAATTTAGAAATCCCTCCACAAATAGTGACATAGTCAGTAATTTAATTGCAAAATGACAGGTGATGAGCAACCTTGCTTGTTTCTCTGGAATACCACTACTTGGTAACCAGTTGAGTCAAATCCCCTGTTGCATTGCAATCAGTGCAGAGTGCCTCAGACTGATTGCAATATGGCGGCAATTTGTCCTGGTTGTAAGTTTGGTGGCAATTATTTGTAAACCTTGGACAGTCTGACTGAGAATGACTGCAGTTGCCAGATACCATGATTGTTTGGAGACACGTTGTCTCCCACCAGGTGACCATTGTAATTGCCTTGCGATCATAAGTTGTTGCATACTCCACCTCTAGGTAGCTAGTTGGTCACTCCCCTTACTTGGAATCAATTGATGAATGAGGAAAAAGATTCATTGTAATCACTTGGCAAGCACTGATTATAGCAATGAGGTTGTCATCGTATTTTAAATCTACTGTGACTGAGACATTAGTTGGTGGTGGCCGATGGCGAGCAGCTCGTCTGCTAATCTGGAGGTTGGTGGTTTGATCCCTGGGTGCTCCAGCCCGTACGCCAAATATGCTCGAACAACATACTCAGCCCAAGTTGCTCTCTGATGCATCCATCACAGTGTGACTGTCGGTGAATACTAGACAGAGAGCATGTAAGCATGGAAAAAAATAGTGCTTTTATGAATGGGTGAATGAGACATGCTGTATAAAAGGCTTTGAGTGCTCAGGTTGAGTAGAAAGGTGCTCTACAAGAACTGGTGTATATAGTTACTTTTCCATTGTGTCGCTACTAGCTGAGCAAAATCAGACAATAATAAATGTCTTGCACTCTATCAAAAAATACAAAACAGGTCAACAATAAATTGCATGAGTAAGAATAATTATAGTGAAAAGAGCACCATCCAATATCAAGAGGCGATACTTTTGTTAAAGTAACGGATATGGAAACTTTAAAAATGGTTGAATATTATGTTTTACACACAAAACGTACAATTTTCACTAATGCTCAATGTGTCCCTCAACAGACGCACTGTACACGTCCACACCACAGTATAACCACACTTTTGAAAGCACTGCTGTCCTTATGCTACGTACCTGGAACCAAACTCACGAATCCGTGTTTTCTAACGGTACGCATTCCGACCGAGCAGCTGCAGAATGAAGCACTTTGAATTCATCTGATTCTTTTTGTTACATTGTATGCTGCATAGTGTAACAGTCACTAAGCATGAGTACTCATTTCAAATACATTGCCAACAATTTCCATATCTGGCCTTTTACCCACGTAAAATTTCCTTTTAATATTACCTTTAATGCAACATTAACATTGCAGTGTTGCTACTTTTATTTAACTAATAAGTCACATGACAGAAGCAGGATCGTGTCAATAGTACACTACACTAAAACTACACTACGCTAAAAAGCACAACTTAACAATAAACTTACAGTTACTCCTGATATGTGTGTTTTAGATGAAGAATTTTACTTTTAGTTCTTACTTCCAAAAGGCCTCAAGGTTTTTCTGACCTTCTATATCAAAAGTGCATAATAACTTTAATTTATTATGCATTAACCAAATCAAGCCTCCACCACAACTTTGTTGGGCTGAGCATGAAGAACCAACATTTTTCTCATCTCAATGTAAGGATTTCATTAGGCTGGAAGGAGCGAGGAATAAATGTTATACATTTAGACCAAACAAACAAGTGATGGGATGATTAATTATTCAGCCAGGGCAGTTTACTGAGATAATGGCTTCTCCACCCTAATGAATTTAACTAAAGAGAAACACGTTGGTTCTTATTTTGGTTCACCATTTGAGGTATGATTCAGCTCAGCAGTGTCACCTTAGTGCATCACGGCTGTTAATTGCTTCCACCCAAAGAAATATTTGTACAAATTAGACAGCCCCGGCTTTTTCGGGAAGATGAATTGAGCGTGTATCGCATTCATTATTGCAAAGGGATTTACTGGGATGTGATTGGAAACGCATTCATAGAGGACAAAGAGGACTTGCTTTCTTTTCTAGTGCTGCTTTGGTCAAAGATCTCATGAAGCGTGGACTATTTATTTATATTCATTCATTCACGATCACGATAGAAGAGTAGGGTAGAAAGAGGAGACTGCGAAAGATATTAAACTCAAAGAAAAACCTTTTCTCACTCAATTCATATTTGTCCAGTTTAGTTGTATTTATTTTAATAGAAAACAACGAAAACTAACTTTATCCCAGTAACATGGCATTGACATAGTCTCTCTCTTGATATCACTCTCTCACACACACATAAACACACATCTATAATCATAGACATTAATCAATAATATCATATCATCCTCCCAACTTTTGGCAACAACTACAGTTTGAGGTTCGGGCACATTTATGTAAGCTTGTTCTATAAACTCACATCATGATCTTCTACTAGGCTAGCATAAGCCCAGCACAGGTTCAGTCTTGCTACATCATCTTGTAATGTCTGTAAGCGTGGACCAACAAGAGAAAAGCCCATTTACCCCTCACAAACTGACTGGATGGGGTCACTGTGCGAAACAAGCACAGTCATTTACACTGCCAAAGTCCTGGAGGTTTACTCATCCTGCTTTCTGTCCTCTTTTGAGCACCATTTACTTAATTTCCTTTTTTTGTGCTTTGGCTCGCTTAGCATAATTTATAATATAGCACAGTGGTATTCCACTGCGCTATATTATAAATTATGAACTAATTGGTGCTAAGTTTGGATCAACGGGTTTGCAAGCATCTATCAGAAATGATTAATAGCAAGGTCAGAATGTACAACTAATATTTTGCGTTAATGTTTTGCACGCCTATTGATATTTAATCAATGGATGTGCAAAATGATAGGAAATACAGTACTTGCAGCCAGAATTTGATTTATAAGGAAAATGTGTACTGCATAAAGAGAGTTAGGCTTTGGTTCACAATCATGACTTAAACATATACTATAGAGCAGCGGTCCCCAACCCCCGGGCCTCGGACCGGTACTGGTCCATGAGTCGTTTGGTACCGGTCCGCGAGAATGGAGGCTCAGGTGTGAAATGTATGGTTTTCAGGGTTTTTATCGGTTTTCAGCGTTATTTTGTTATCGTTTTTATCGTTAACTCGGTTTTCCTGAGTCTTTTCAGGTGTGTTATGAATAAATCTTCTTTTTTTCGGTACCGGTACTAGTTTTATTTTGTTGCATTTATCCGCGACACCTTTAAGGCCGGTCCGTGAAAATATTGTCGGGCACAAATCGGTCCGTGGCGCAAAAAAGGTTGGCGACCGCTGCTATAGGGGAAATATCTGTACAGTGAGAGAGAGGTGTGTTTGAAGGCATGTCCACAGGGACCCTCCTATATTTTGGGCCCTGGGGCACTACCAAGGCTGTCCTGTGGAAAGTTCAGCCTTTGGCCTCGACTTCATACAAAGTTGGCAGAAATGGAACAGATTTAAAATGGGTTGGGGAAAAAAGTCAAACAGTTTTGCACTGGTTGAATTTATGGTTGTGTAGGTGACGGGCAGGAGGATAAATACAGAGCACTAGTAGATGATTTTGTGTAGTGGTCTAGGAGGAATGATCTGTTTCTAAATGCTACATTACCTGTGTCTATCCTCAGATCAACCACAGGCTGAACTGGAAGACAAACACTGAGGCTGTATAGAAAAGCAGAATGATGGAGATATTTTGTCAGTTGTGGCGAGTACAGTGACTTTGCTGTGATCTGCTGGGGGAGCATCATCAGAGCTGATGACACCAACACACTGAATAAAGTGATCAGGAAGGCTGGATCTGTGATTGGCTGATGGTCATCAAACTGTTATTCATCGTGGACCACCTGACCACCCTGAGCACCAGTTACTGAACAGGCAGTAGATCACCTTCCCTATCAGGCTGCCATACCACATGCTTTTACCCTATATAGAATAATTTATCTGATTGGAGAGAGATCTGCCTGATATTTGTTTTATTAGTATTTAATCATCATTTTAACTGTTTTAACAAAAGATCTCCCTAAACATGGGATAAATAAAGTATTCCTCATCTCATTACCTCATCATTTCATCCAGCCAGGAGCTGATGGTAACGCATGCATCAGCTGAGGAAGTCACTTGGATGAGTCATGAAACATTTCTCACACTGAAAAAGTGAACTGAATCAACTTTCTGGGATTTCCTTACCTGGATTATTGAGAATGCATCACGACACACATCAACCTTTGCAATATTTCACTAAAACTAATGTGACGCTACAGGAAAAATCAGAGGAATGGGCTAAGGTGAGTCCTCTAAAACATTCATATCTATTTATTCACTATGTCGGGAACAGGGATCGAGAGCTTTGGCGTGGAGGAGGTTCTAAATAAAAAGGCAAGCAATCACCAGAGCTGTTACGATTAATTCCAGCGGGACACTGAGCATCTGCGCAATATTTCATATATCCATTTGTTTCATTTATTTCTTAAGATATTTCAGTCAAAACTAAAATGACAGACTTCCTGACGGATGCAGCCTTCCCAGGAGCTTAGCTGCTAGTGTATGCAAATATGTCATATCCAAGCTTGTCCGCTGAGGCAGGATGTGGAAGAAGAGGACAAAAATCCATTTCGATTACAGTCTCAAAATGGAACAGCCAGGCAAGTGGATAATCTCAACCAGCCCTCTGCAGGGCTGCAGACACTGATCATATGGGCCTGCGTGTGATTACAGGGAGCTCAATTAACGTAGGCGCGGGGGACAGTTCAATCACAGAGACAAACATTTCCCCAACATAGCTTACGTGACCTGCAACCAATGGTGCATCTTAGCTCCACTGATTGAGTTCAACAGGTTTGGGAAGGCGGGCCTTGCAGAAGAAAAGGAGAAGACAGCTTTGTTGTCACTGCAGAATTACAGTCAAGCGCTGAAGTAATAAAACTGAGAGAATCGAGATATTTCTTACAGGTTTAAAGCACGTAGCCATCTTCAGTCAGCTGAAAACCCAAATCCGAGGCCTCCAAATACAGGTTTTCCCTCTGATTTTACACTTGAGGTCTCATACAGTCTCATGTATGCTCTCATATCTATCCCCCGTTCTCATGCAATGTTAAATACACCTGGTCTTGTAGCGAAAAGAGGATGAATGCTCTGCGGAGACCCGCATCAAAAATCCATTTGATGCAACACTTTCTATGCAGATCATACACAGAGGTCTCGTGAATGACTCCCTCTACGTTTTCGCAGCGCTACAATCAGGCGCTTTACACCGTCGGCGTCTCATTTAAAACGGAACCGTAATTGAATCGGAGATCACGCGTTCCCTGATACGGTTGCACGTTCCCCCTGACGCAGGACATATCAGAGGCATCCTACGTTTCAAAGTGGCTTTCATGTGTTTTCATGAGAATACCGCGCTAATATGGTGCGCTTAGGCAGATCACAATGGGCGTAATCCTGCGTTTAGAAGACTACCTCACAGCGGCGCGCAAAGTGATAAAGAGCCCCGTGTCCGCGACGAACCGAACGCTCGAGTCGCTCTGATTTGTTGTGACTGAGGCTGAGATTGTAAAAAAAAATGTGACAACCAGAAAAAGACAATTGTTTTCGTCTTTGCCTGAGCTACTGTACACTGTGCATCGCTCGTGGGCAACAGGAGACAGCATAAGCTGAAGTTGGAAAGGGGACAGACTGGAGTCTTGAAATAGAAATTTTGCACAGACTAGAGAGCATCTTGATTTTAAAAAAACCAAGAAAAACAACAACAAACAAACAGGAAGAGTTCCTCGACGTCTAAAAGGTACATTTATCTTTCAGCGCCTCGCTAATCTCTTAACTTGAAGTGACAATTTTATTTATTGCCGCGTTTGATTCTCCTTCTCAACCGGTAACCTCTTTAGCGCAATCACTTGCTGCCCAATTAAGTGAATGTTAGTTCACGCCGCTCGTGTTTTAGGCCGTGTCTCACAAAATGCAATTTAGAGCAGCCCGGCATGCCGCTTGTGCTTCATTCAGCTTCTGCCCTCCTGGGAAGACAAGACAGGCATTTTTGAGCAAATCAAAATCAATAGCTATCTAAAGAAGAGGGGGGGTGGGTGGTGGTAGTGGTGGTGGTGGTGGGGGGCAATCTCACGACATTAATCTTCTGGATCCACCAGTGATTCTCACTGCAATTAATCAATGCTTTAAACTGGAAAAAATTTGGCAATTAATCTTTAATTCTCTAATGGAGAATACACACTGAGGTGAAAAAGCAACTAACAGTGAAGCTAAGTTACGCCGGCTCAGAGCTTATTCAATACAAGTCTAATGAGGTCTATTATGAGTCAGATGTGGTCTTTTTGAAGCAGCTGAGTGTGCAGGAAGAGGAGCCTGTGAAGTGGAGGGTGCAAGTTATTATGCTCAACATTTTCCAATTGTGAGGGAAGATGACTTCAATGAGAATAGCTCATCTGGTCCCCATGGAGATTATCTTCCCTTTAAAAAAAAAAAAAACCCAACCAAGCTTAAAGAGCATCACATGACCAGTGGCATTTGACGAACTTTCGATGAACTTCATTACAGTCTTTTTTTTAAAAAAAGTTTATATATCTGTATAAATATGATTGTTTTTTCTTATTTGCTGCTTCTTTCGCTTGTTTAGGTCAACGAGTGATCTATTTCTTTGGCCACAGGACGCCCACAGAGGTCCAGCCACACAGGATCAGACACGCCGTTCACTCTGCATTTGTGCGAGCTTTTTTAAACAGGTGAATCCAGCGTGGCACCTACTCAGCGCCAGCCTGAACAACAACGCTACAGAGGAGAACTCAGTCAAGCCTGTCGCATTGACCTACTTGACAGTGGTGAGCCGAACAGTGAGAGCTTGAGAAGTCAGTGTCTGTCTCTTTCCCCTCTCGCTGTCTCCTCTTCCTCGCTTCCTCCCCTTGGCCGTTTTTGCATCGCGCGAATCGCAGCGTGCACTGAAGCAACAGGAAGAAGGCAGAATAAAGAGGCTGGCGAACACAAAGGACAAAGTGGCATTTTAATTTAACTGGAAATCAAATCTCACGAGCCTAATTAAATATCACAGCTCTCGTTTTGTTCATTTAGGAGTCAAATTAGACAATATCACTGACTACAAGGAAAAGAAAGCAAAGTTAACCACTGAAAAAAACCTCTTTACTGTTAAAACGATAATGATATGCATGTGATTATAAAGACTAGAAAGTTTAACACAGTTTTTGGCGTCACACTTTAAATAAAAAAGATAATCTGACTTGACCTGAGATAGACCAACATTAATAGGGGAAGCATCCAGTCTTTGCTGTCACTCAATATATGGCTGCCATGGTAACTGCTGGTAAGGCTAAAAGCCCCATTAAATACGAGTTCAGCTGAAAATGTGAAGGAATAAAGTTAAAGTTTTGCCTCTCTTTTTGTTTTTTGTTTTTCAGGCGGCCTATACCTGGATATCTTGAAGAACAAATGAACACGCGTGACACAGTTTGCAGAGCGATTTCTCGATCTCTGGGATGTGTGAGCGAAAAAGTGTCGAGGCAGTGGGTGTTAAATCCTACAGATTGTTTGCGTTTCATGCTACTTTGGGAACTCTCACTGCAGTGGTGACATTTATGAATTTCACACGAGCCAGATCCAACAGATAAATTTTACATAACACCGATTTTTTTTTCCTTTTCCTTTTGTTTTGCAGCTAATCTGCAACTTTTCTTCCCTCTAATCTGTTTTCAACACTCTAATTAAAACAAATTTATTATTTCTGTTTGGTATCGCAGGTAAAAGAACAGTGGGATCATTTGTTTTGTTTTTTATAAACGCAGTGAGAAGTTCAAAAACTGTATCTGTTTGGTTTTGGCTTTACGAAGAAAAATATCATTCTCACAATTTTCACATGCCATACCCATTCTCTTGTTAAAAGCAGCTTGTATTTATATTTATTTGTTTGTGGTGATAGATGCAGTAAAGCATCCTGAAGAAGTGCCAGGTTTAACACCAAGGCAAGAATATGGCAATCCATGCTATAGCAGTATATACCATTGTTCTGCAAGACAGCAGAAACACATAACCAGAATGCCTTTGATCGTCCTTCCTGATAAAAGCTATTTTTTATTTTCTTGTTGTTCATGTCCTAAAATTTCTGCTCAAGGGCAGCAGTTCAAACGGAAATCTTTCAGGTAAATGTTTGTTTAGCCTAGCTTAGCATGAATTCTGCAGGCTGAAACTGTTAGCTTGTGGTAAATAAAAGGTCGCTCTCAATTCATATACATAAAATGAGAGACAATAATTCATTCTCTCCTGCTTGAATTACATTAAGGTTTAAAATCATTAAAATGCCAAAAACAGGGCTGCTTTCACTTGTGAGCTTAGCTTTTTCAGCTTTTGATTACTAATCCTAACCAAGCTAGCTAGGCAGCAGTAGTGGTAGCTATTTGCTTAGCTACTTTCATCTAAATACAGTTCCAAAAAACAAGACGATAATGGCCAGAAAGGACATTCATAAAGATATAACTATGAACATAAGGGATTCATGTACACTAGGAAGACAACAACCCCCCCCCCCAAAACAAACAAACAAACAAACAAACAAGAAAACACCACAAACCAAACTAGGAAGCAATCTCAACTATGAAAGTAGCTTGAAAGCTGGAAAGAAAAAGAAAATTACGCAGTTGGGGGTGTTATATATTGTTTAAATCTTTGAAGACTGATCTGCTTATTGACAACAAATATTGCATATTAATCCCTGGCAGTACTAGCAGACTCCTGTAAAGACAAGCAAACTAACAAACGGGCAGAGGAAACAAAACTCAAACATGCATAATTATATAAAAACAGGAGCTAGATTCTAAAAGTATCATAATGAATATCCCAATGATAAAAAGTTGTTTAGCTATTTCCCTCTTTCTTTTACTAAGCATAGCTTTAGCGCTGTACATAATACACAGATATTCAATCAAAAATAACACTATGACCACTGAGACTGCATAACCACACATGGGTCAGGGTGACCACCACCATCACCACCTCTACTGCTGAAAGTACCAATAATAACCTGCTGAATCACATTTTCCAGGATGCGCTATGGGAAGAAGCCAAGCTGGTGGAGGCAGTGTGATGATTTGGGCAATGTTCTGCTGGGAAACATTTACCTCTGCCATCCATGTGGATGTTACTTTGACATGTAACACCAACCTAAAGTTGCAGACCATGTACACGCTTTCATGGAAACAGCGCTCCCCGATGGTGTGGCCTCTTTCAGCAGGATAATGCCACAAAGCAGGGTTCAGGAACGGTTTGAGTTGTTGACTTGGCCTCTGAATTCATCAGATGTCAATCCAATCGAGGACCAACAACTCCAATCCATGGAGGCTATGGAGTCCATAACTCCATCAGTCAGGGCTTATGTGGTAGCAAAAGGGGGAAAGACACAATATTAGGTGGTCATAATGCTATGCCTGATCAGTTTAAGTTTGACAAAAATCTTCTCAGCTTACACTTAGAAGGAAAGTAAATAAAAATGCACCATTTTCTTCTTCTGAAATCAACAAAATGGAAAGAATCCCTCCTAGACTGAATGAAAAAAAAAGAATACTCTGGCCTTTCACACGCCATGTAGAGAGAAAACCAATGCTCGCGTTGTTCACTACAAACTCTACATTTCACTCGTTTTATTCTCTGTCATGGCAGCTACTGCCGACGTGGGGGAACAGTTTAGAATCAAACTGCCAGGAGTCGACAGCTCTGGTGTTTAGGGAGGGAGAGAGCGAGACAAGGAAACAGAGAGGGGGAGCTATAGAGGAAGAAATATGGGGGCACGACAGGTACCTCTGTCAAACTCTGGGGTTGCTGATCCCTGCCTCTCATTAGAACAGAAGGATGACACGCAGGCAGTGAAGGCAGAGGGGAGGAATCTGGGAACGAGGCAGAGGGGGAGGAAAGTTACAAGAGAGGAGCAGAAAGAGGAAAGTGGGCTCCTGAAAACCCATCCACTGACAGGCTCGGTGTTGCTCGGTTATGTTTCAGGTCCTGGTAAAACAAAGCTTCAGTGCAGGGCTGGTTGGGTGAAGACAAGTAATTGCAAGCTGTGGCATGACAGGCTGCTGGGTGAATCCCCCCTGACCCAAGTGATGCACTCGCAGGCCTCTTTCTGGAGGGGATTGGAAGTGCTGAGCAGGCTCAGGTAGGCATCGCCCCCTCAGTTCGGAACAACAAAACCCAGTGTGAGTTTGGAGAGAATGAATACACGGGAATCCTCCTCCTCCAATATGTATAGAGCCATAGAGCCACCGCATATATATATATGGGTATATATGTGTGTAGATATATATATGCACACAGTCCCGGAGATGGTGGGAGTTTGCAAATCGCACCTCGCACCTCACAAAACTCCACATTTGACAGTTTTCCCAGGAAGGGAGGGGGTGTCCTACTAACCCCTGCTAAGAGGCACACAGTCACAATCTGTATGCACGGTGAAAGACCAAAAACCAGCGGCTGGCACGAAAGTGCTATCATTAAATGCAGAGACAGTGTGAGAGGCTGTCAAACACCAGGTACTGTGCCAAAGTCCTGCTGTCTCTAACGACAGAATGTTTCGCTCTGGTGAACATGCAAGGACCACCATGTCACAGTGTCCACGCACACACAGACGCAAAAAAAAGAAAAAGAAAGAAATATTTGACACATACCGAGAGGAAACAAAATGGCCTCCTGTCAAGGCAGGTCAGTGGGAAGAGACTGGCCACAAGCTTTCCTGTCCCACCTCAAACAACTGAAAACAGGATGGAGCTCAGTAATCCGAGTACACGTGGAACATTTAGTACCATTAGCAATTATGGCAGATGAACACATCGATTCACAACCTAATTTCAGCGGCGCGGACAACATGGAAGTGAGTCATAGCTGTATGCTTTTTTTTTTTTTTTTAATACCAGCAAGGTGTTTTCACACAGTTCTCTAGCACAATAAAAGCTGAAGATAACACGTACACGGAAAGGACTTTTGGCACGGATTCTTTGCCAGGAATGGCAAGACGGGGGGAAATGGGAAAGCAGCTATAAATTATTAAACGTCTGCCCGACTAAACCCCCCTCTAAGATAACAGAGGGAGAAAAACCACCAAAATGCCATGTCTAGACACAACATTGTGTTACGCTTGACTAGTTGGCTCACCAGCAGTCAAGTATTTACATAATTAGCTCAGCTTGGTGAACACTTAGAAAGCAACTGATTTTATGTAGGGTTTTTGTAGGGACATATTTAGTATGTCTTTCTCAGTTATTCAGCTTTTTTACTAGTTCATAAGTCAAAAAATACAGTATGACTACTATCGAACTGGTGGCATGTTCGGGTTTTACCTTTGGTCTTATAACCCCCCCCCCCCCCTAGAAAATACAAACATTGGTAGACTAACAAACTGTTTTAGGCAAGGTCTAACTTTCTGAAGAGAATCAGAGCTCACATAATTTCATAATTATGAAATAATTTCTGCAGCAAGCAGTTTGCGGTAAAGGGAGGGAGACAAGATGAAGACCGCTGTGGAAGAGAGACAGAGATTAATAATGACTAATGATTAAATGCAGAGTGGCTTACAAACATGTGTGGTTGCTTTTTGTATTCAATTCAATTTTATTTATACAGCGCCAAATCACAACAACAGTCGCCTCAAGGTGCTTTATATTGTAAGGTAGACCCTACAATAATACATACAGAGAAAAACACAACATTCATATGACCCCCTATGAGCAAGCACTTTGGCGACAGTGGGAAGGAAAAACTCCCTTTTAACAGGAAGAAACCTGCAGCAGAACCAGGCTCAGGGAGGGGCGGGGCCATCTGCTGCAACCGGTTGGGGTGAGAGAAGGAAGCCAGGATAAAAGACATGCTATAAAAGAGAGATTAACAACAGGCATGATAAATGCAGAGAGGTCTAAGCACTGGTGATGGATACACCAATAGGATTGTCTTTGATCTATCATTGTTCCCGTCATTTAGGCTCAAATCAGTTTGATGTTTGGAAGCACAGGATGCTGGGAAATAGAAACTTTCCTAAAATGTGTCTAACCTAAGGGTTTAAGTCTGTTTTGAAAATGTAAGGAGTAGAAAATAGAGTAAAATGTAGAAGCAAAAAGTTGTCAGAAAAACAAATACTCAATTAAAATACTGATACATGAAAATTCTACTTATGTATCCTGAAATGTATCCTAAGACGACCGCGGTCACTCACAGCTGAGATGAGCGACCACATAGTTTTTCCACATTACATTCATGTTTTAATAACGCTGATCAAATATTAATCCATTCATAGGTGTGCTTCACAGAAATGCAAATCAAGCAAACGACTTCCACATTTCCTCCTGGTTTTCCACGAGAGTTCATTAGCTAGTACTTCCCTAAAAGCTCCCGTGAAGCTGATGCAGTTGACTGGGGGCATGGCAGTGGTACTTAGCTCCTGAGAGACGGCCCCATGTCACGCTGCTTCCTGCTGGAAAGGAAGAGAGACACAGCAAGGTGGGGGGGAGTAGGAGCCTTGGTGTGGTGATGCAGGTGTTACAGGAGGGGAATAATGACAAGCCATAAAATTTTTAATGCCCCCACACCCCACCTTTTTAGTGAGACACTCAATTATTGATACGTTTATGGTCTGTCCAAGAACCTTCAGGGAGTTAGGCCAGTAGGACAGTGTGAGGTTACTGGCTAAAAACCCCCAACAACAACAGAAAAGTCCAGCTAAGGCTTCGCTTTTTCTACCTGTCATACTTGTCAAGTATCCAAATGAACGAGGGAGCACCAGCACGCGTTCTGGAGGTAGCAATAACATTTGAATGTCAGAAAATAATTCTTGCAGTAATATTTTCTAATATTAGAGCCGTTGCAAAGGCCACGAATGGCCACGGGGGGGGAAAGGAAATTACTTACTAGATTTGCCCGTGACAGTTCATAATTCCATTTCCAATATCTTTTCCTTTAAAAGTTTAAGGTCGCTTTTGATGTATCCAGCATATCTCATATATGTCTATTGAAATATACTTTATGTTTTCCTTTGTCATTCAGCAGCATGACATGTCACAGCCAAAGTGAAATCTCCTTTAATATACGCCTGCCATCCCAAGGCCTCGCATAATAACCTTGAATTCACAGTAATTACACGCCCCCCTCCCAAAAAGGGGATCGGACGCTCGGCTTTGGAGAATGATTAACAGATGAACACCGACTTAAGCGGCGGGCCTCGGCTCCTGCCTCGTGGTGCAAGGAGGAAACGGATTTCACATTATCTATGGATGGCGTCCTGCGTTTTCAGGCAGGAGGCTTCAGTGAACGTCAATACGTGTTCTTGTCATAGCAAGTAAAACAGCTTCAATTCAAACCCAGAGCAAACAAAGACGTTCCCAAAGGAGCCGTGTTGTGGAATTCTAGCTACAGCTCGGATAGCTTCAGGTGAATTCCTCACTGTCAATAACAAAATATTTAACAGTCATTGTGAGTTAAAATAATAAAAGAACATTTTCTTAACACGGTCCATGTAATTGCTAGCTTTGTGGCCACTGCTGCATTATAAATGGAAACAGAGTGGCCCTGTTATGCCTCCTGTCAGTGGATATGCCACTTGTAATGTGTGGCATCCCACCCACTTCCTTCGAGATCACAGTGCAGCTTAATGTTTTCTACACTGCTAGATGGCCAATTTGCAGCTATAAAGTTCAAGTAACTGTGCAAACAGGTTGTAAATATTACCAAAAAAGTAAAGCTTTTTTTTCTTTCTGCAGTTGCACTCCTCAGAATCGCTGGATAATTTTGCAACAATAGTATATTTTAAATAAATTTAAAGTGTGCAGAATAAAACAGTGGGGGAGCGAAGCAGCAGCAGCAGCACAGAAATCAGCCGGCTGAGGAGAGACTGCATGAATGGGAGGCTCAGACACGTATGCCCTCAAGACGAGCAATCTTTCACTGGATGCTGACACTTGCCAATTACAAACCACCCACATCCCACTTGTTTTTAAGAGTAATTAGTCAAGCCCAGTGTTTATTCCAGCAAGGTCTTGGGAGATGAGAGAAATGTGCCACAGGTCAGCCAGCTCAGTGGAGGGTTCAGCGCCGAGAGAGCCCCTCTCCATTCAACTCTGAACTCGGATTGTGTGGGCTGCATTGAAGTGGAGTAATGGAGCGAAGGTTCGGCATGTTTAACGCCCCCCGAGGTCAACCACGATCATCATCAGACAAGATCCCTAAAGGAAAAAAAAATACACACACACTCACGATCACTGGGAGGGCTTTCCTTATTTTTTGCACGCTGCTTCTACATCATAGATATGACAGAATAAATATGTCAGATGAGGACGAGGAAAGAAAATCCACATACGGTGAGCAGTCGAAGTCGGCGCGGCAGATAACTTTTTCATTCTGCTTGCGTAATAGATAAGAACTGTTTCTGACACATTTTAATAGGTGGGAACATCTCGCTCTCCACCATATGGCTTTCTACCGATGAAAGCAGAGGAAGATGTGACACAGCGAGGCCGATATGACTGGTGGTGACGAGCGATCGTGATGGGGCGTAGTTGTCTGACGCGTCACATTGTTTATAAAAATGGAACATTTTACGGTCGCCTCCACAGGAATGGCAAAGGAGCAGAGTCACTGTACATGCACACTTTGTATGAGTTGAGAAAAGCAGCGCTCGCACTCGAATGCATGAACGTGCTCTGACATTATCAGAGAATGACTGCGAACGAGACGGACGTATGTTCGGTCTCCGTTTTTTTTTTTTTTTTTATAATAACCAATCCTCTGATGGAAATCAAACTTGGATTAGAAACATTTTAAACATCTGAGCTATTTTTTTCATTAAACTCTGTCATTTTTCCACACGACTGACAATTTGAAAAGTCCAACAACAATCAAAGTACTTATTTGAATAAAAGCAAATGTAAAGAGAGGAAAAAACAGACGAAAACATAGCACCGTACCAAGGTCTGACAGAGAAGGTGTCAACGGTGTACAGAATTACAAATTGGAAAAACAACAAGCTAAAGCAGACAAAGGATAACGAAAGGGAAAAGTATAATAGATTTACAAAGAGAGCCGTGCAGTCGTGTTTCAAGGATCTGAATCATGCGGTTTCTTCTGTGATGAATATGGAAATTAGCATAGGCTTTCAAAGAGCAGACGATTTGTGGAGAACGCGATTCTCAGCGAGTCATGTTTGGAGTTCTAAATTGAGAACTTAAATACAAGACGGTTTAAAACAGGAGTCAAATTAGGAACTAGGCTCAAAACCCTTTTCTGGATTTGGGATGGATTGGAGAAGTGGTTAATAAGAGGGAGCATAGATAAGATTTATAGAACGCAAGATGAAGTTCAGGTAAATAAAGTTTGTGTTAATGTCAATTTAGACTTTATATTCTGCTCTATGTAGAATTTATGTGTTTTTTACTTAATATGGAGTTGTTGTTGTTGTTGACAACAATGAAATATAGTATCTTTTAGATTTTGGATGGTCATACAGTAATGATGTATGTCATTTGAGACTGTATTAAGTAGCCCTGTTTAATTGCTCATTTCAAATATCTAATAAGCCAGTGACATGGCAGAAATGCATTTAAGCATGAATGTAGACACGGTCAAGATAAGTTGCTTGAGTTCAAACTGAACATTAAAGTGTGAAAGAAAAGTGATTTAATTGACTTGACTTGAGAAAATATTCAGTGAGTAGCAGTGGGTGAATATGCCTTGTTGGTGCCAGAGTTCAGAGAAGAACAGCTAGACCTCAGAGCAGCTCTGAATAACATGTTGAACCTTGAAGCAGATGGTCAGAAGAAAGCGGGAAGGAAAAACTCCCTTTTAACAGGAAGAAACCTCCAGCAGAACCAAGTTCAGGGAGGGGCGGCCACATCACATGACCAGTTGGGGTGAGAGGAGCGAGAAAGGACAAGAATGTTTGAAAATGTTGCTTTGTCTGAGAGTGGGGGCGCCATCAAGGGGGGGCCAGGAGGCACTGGTCACCCCCCCAAAATTTGCACCCCCATTGGTGCCACCCCCCTTGTCCTATGTTGGTAATAATTCTGATAAACACGAGGACTGAAGAGGAAGACCCCCTACAATGAGTTGAAACATTAACTTGTTATTTATTCTTGCTTAAAACAGATTATTATGGATTTCAAAATCTATAATTGATTTTCATCTGTACCTATTTTCACTGATATCAACTTTAAGAGCAGAAAATTAACTAGGCATATAATTATTTTCTTTTTTGACATATTTTTCAAGTAACCTATATTTTACAGCAGCATAATAAAACTGGAAATTGTGTTTTTGGAGTTCCACCCCAATACTTTTAGTGGCCCCCATATGGCCACCCCTGTGAAAAATTCTGGAGCCGCCCCTGTCTGAGAGTCTCAAAGTTCTGCTGTAACAACTGGATGGTAGGATCAGAATTTAGTGTAAATAAAAGTAAAGTCTGTACTAAAACTTTGATGTTTTATAATGTTTTTATTACAATACGCTAAAGTCAGCTTGTTGTTATTATGCCATCAGCGTGCTATGGGGTCACTGTGATGTCATAGGGAGTCGTACTGAAAAACTAAACCGTTTTTCAAGGTTGGGTTTGACCTTGGGTGCTAACAGTGAAGGTTAAAGTCTAATGTTTAGCCAACCTGGTCCCCCAAGGGCTAGTATATTGCTGTGAAGTTTCAAGATGATCCATAAAATTTGTGGGTAAAGTTTTTAGTGATTTTCACATTTTGTGTGACCTTGAAGCGATATTCACTAAAATAAAATCAACTCGAGGGGTTATTGGCGTCTAACATCACACAAGATTTGTCAGATTGCTAACAACCAGGCAACAAAACAAACAAGCCAATCACATCCTCCCTTCGAGGAGAGAATTAAGGCTGTTCTAAAGGGGTCAGGCCAAGTACTAGCAAGGTGTACCTAACGTACAGCGAGTGTTTGATTTATTTAAGGCAATAAATGCATTAGAATACTTTGCATTTTACTTTTTCCTGGAGTTTTCATCATTATGAATGTTGCAGCAATTTTTGCACTGCTTCCCCCCCCCCCATTTCTTCCCCCATGAGATGGTACATTAATCCAAAAAGCAAATGTGGCTTTGGCCCAGAGAGTGTGACACCTCATTCAGAGAATAGTAACAATAGTTGTGACACTTGCCTGTGACCTCCTGTCACAGCATGATAAATACCTGACGGTGGTTTTTGGTCTGCTGGAACAGAACTGGGAGACTGTGGGAAACGGATGGGAGCTTTGTGTCTTCTTGGCTAACTTCCCCTATTTGTCCCCATTGACCCCTAAGTCAACATATTTGCTGCATTTAAACACAACAGATGGCGGGGTTGCCTTTGTTCGAAGCAGGTCACAAAAATAAAGTCTCAAGGAGCCAGAGAACAATTTCGAATCCTGAGGGTGTTATATTATTTAGCTTTCCGTTTGTGCACGGAGGTGGGCAAGAGAAATGCTCAATCTCTATTCGTTTGCTTCTTCTTATTGCTTTTTGTGGTGTTTGATCTTGGCTGTCTTTGCTGGTGGCCTGCATGTGGGAGAGACAGAGACACACACACACATTAGCAATGTTGTGAGCAATTCCGAGTCGCCCATCAAAGTGTGCCGTGTCCAGTAATTGTTGTTTAATTGGCAGTGAAATGTTGTTTTCTGGTTTGACAATTTACAAAGGATGTCAGGAGGGAAGTACCGCCGCCGCCGCCGCCGATTTCACTGCATCCACCTCTAATGCTTATGAAAATCTCTCTGAGTTAATTGCTGTTTTCTGAAAACGTATTGCTTTATAATAAAACATAATTCCTGAGAGGACCGCTGCGTAATTGAAGACTGCTTCATGAGAAAAATGCAGCATTGTTATTTACCATCTTTCGAAGTTTAATTTGTAGGTGCAACCGACAAAACAAAGGGCAAGGATACAACGCGATCTTTAAAGCATCCTTCAGCTCTTCGAGGCAAAATGAAAGCTATCTCTCGTCGGTTGAAAAGTGCTGTAAACGGTGCTAATTGTGTTTATTGCCTCCTCTTGACGAGACAAAAGGCAGCTTCCCACATGTCCATTAAAGAATCACCATCGCACTAGTGTCTCTGCTCAAGGCCACAGAAACAAACCGAGCAGACATCAGAACCAGAAAGTGGTCACCGCCACTGCAAGCGTGCCTCTCCCGTTCTTTCTTCTTTCAGCTGGTGCACTCCACCCTCTTTATCTCTACTTCCATTCCCCTCTCTCTCTTTCCCTCTCCCTGCTTTATCAAGGCAGTGAGACCCCCTGGGAGGCTCTGATCTCCAGTGCACATCCTGAAGAATTAATGACTTCTAATGTACCAGTTAATGCAGAAAAGGCGGAACATCCATCATAACTGACAATTTAATGGCGCTTTCATAGATGGGCCACTCACATCTCTCCTATTCTCCTTCACCATTTTTCCCTTCCCCTTTTCCCTGCTAACGCACACAAACGCGGAAATATAGCGCGTGCACAAGCAGGCGTTATCCCTCTCACTGACTTAGATGTTCTGAGATTATTTCAAGGAATGGTTTATGTCAGATATGATCAGGTAAGTTTTTTTGCAGTGAGGTATTCAAAATCTGCATGAATGGGAACTCGCTGCTAACTGACGGATGGTTAACAAGTAACTTTTAAATCAAAAACTACAGCAAATAACTCCTAGAACAGACTGTTAGATACCACATTAACAAAGCAATGTCTAATGTTTTGTCTAATTATTTCTTACAAGTAAATGGTGAATAACCTCGTAATGAATTTTCCCCAATTATTTTGAACCAGCTGCTAAACTGCAAGTGATTTATCACTAGTTCTTCTGCACAGTAGTTTCGAGCTTCTTTTCTTGTGTGTGTCCCGTTTTCTAAAGCAGTGCATCTCAGTGAGTTGTTATTGAGAACGCTTCATTACCTCAAGATTACTTAAAAGTAAAGAACTGCTGAGCTTCTGCTGGGAAGTACATCATTAGTTCATGAATGACACCAGCTAGAAGCAGCAGAATAGTCATCGACAAAGACGTGGCATTGGTACCCTGATATTGGACTGACTCTGAGTTTATTTTTGTGAGATGGTAAATAGACTTATTTAATGCATTTCTACTCTAGCTGAACACTCAAAGCGCTTACACATGCATTCATACAGCACTTTTATTCTATGCCTTTAAGATACTTTGTGCAAGATCCTCACACATACTCCACTGGATAATGTGGAGGCAACTTGTCAAAAGATACTTGAGCATGCAAACCGGAAGAGCAAGAGGTCAGCCTACTTGTAGGGGTTGGCGGATCAAGCCCAACATTGTTAGTATTGATACCAACACTGGTATCGGTATCAGATCAATACTAACAAGATAGGATCAATACTTTGTTTCTAACCTCAAAGTTCAGGATGTAGTCCACTGTATTGTGTCAAATAACGTTTTGGGAAAAGAAAACATACACCTAAAACATGCACTATAAAAGATATCTAATAATATTACTGGTATTGGTATCGGCAATACTGGCCAAGTAAGTACTTGATATTGGATCCAAATACCCAGCATTCATCCGATTAGTCAGACACCCATTCTACCTCCTGGCGCTCAGCTGCACTGTAGCATTGACTGCCTTGTTCTAACTGAGAGGAATGTGTTTTCCATGTGTAAAAGATCTTCGAGGGCCCATTGGTTCTGGATCATTTTACAGTGATGTTTATTTTTATTACCATTTTATATTCCCTTTGGAAGAATAGCAGCCACTTTGTGAAAACTAATCCAAACAGATCCAAATAATGAATAAGGCTTAAAGTTTATGAAAAGCAGGGAAATAATGCATCTTCCTGACGGCAGATCCGACAGGTGGGGCAACTATAAAAAAATATAAATGTGGTGGATATTGTTGCAAATATAACAATCAGACACTTTTTAGTTTGTTTTGGCTTAATTATGGCTAAATGCCAGGTGTGCTTTGCATTATGGGAAGCCAAAGTGTACCACACATGTGCACAAACTGTGAAAGATAGATAAATATGAATGTTACTAGCAAACACTTCACAGTCTTCCTGTATTTATTTTTGTTGCTCCAGAAATGGAAGTGGTCAGAATATTCTGATGTGATGCATTTTGGTTGACTTCGAGTTTGCTTGAGGTTTTGTCTGTGTGAAAGTAGTTAAGTGTGGTAGGATAGGATATAGCATGCAGAAGGAGCTTAAAAGAATAAACCTAAAATATGTCTAATGTCACAATACCAAGGATTTTCAAGCAAGAACAAAACATTAAAAAGCCATTAATAGCAAACAGTGATATTCATCCACATCCCTATTATTACTATTATTATTGTTATTATGATCATTATTATTATTATTATTATTTTTATTGCTATTGTTGTTGTCTATCATGTACAGAAATGTCATGAGAAAAAAACCACGAGAAAATGTTAATGTCTAATCTGGGGTGTGGTTGACGGGTGAATCACCACATTCAGTTTTTGCAGAGAATAACAAACCACTAGTTTTTCTCTCTTTCTATTTGCAGTAAAAACGTCTGAGTACATGATTATACCATAAAGGTCATTTTGCTGCAGATAACTTAGTCTAAATCAGAAGCTTGTTTCAACTACGTGCAATTTACAGTACAGCAGCTGCTGTAATGTACTATTCCGGTGCACAATAGCAGTTTTTTGCTGCTACTAGAAATGTATAAATTTGTTCTAACTTGCATTTTTCTACATTTTTTGTACATTTTTCTTCTGTGGTTTTAGTTTAGGGTTATGGTCATACTAACATTACCAAAAAGTGTGTTGCTAATGGACATTTTCTTCACATATACATTTCAGCAGCCTATATATGACGCCGCAGAAGATAATCCCCGGCTTACTGAGTGAGGCGATGTTATGAAGCACACTATAAGCCCATTATAGATTCTACAGGCGGATATGGCCAGATGCAGAAATCAATTGATACAACATGGATTTTTAAATATTTCATGTTCTTTGACTGATGCAGTAAACACAAAATCTGATGGATGATCAAGGAAAGGCAAGAGGAGCTTTCCAACTGAAAACCTCCCACTTTGCCTCTCATAAATTTAATTTAGATAATTCATGCGGCAAACAGTAAAAATATTCATGAAGAAAGCACTTCATACAACGGCGACATTTAGTGTCAGCTGCTTAATTGGCACACCAGTCACTCACTGATGTGACATGTGTGGGTATGCAGTAAACATAGCAACCGTCATACGTTAAGTTACTGTAATGTGGCTCACTGTCACTGCACAGGAAGAGAAAATTGCCCAGCTGCCCAGCCTCTTTGAGCTGATGCAGAGGGGGCCAATATTCCCTGGAACAGCTTGCACAGACAGCTAATGTCCCTTTCAACATGTCTAAAATTATGTTCAGAGGAGGAATCAATCAATGGGATTGTCGAGCGATTGGAGACCGGGCCACCTTGGGTCGGTGTTTCATAATGGTTAGCTAAATGTATTACGGCACCCGATTTTGGTCTTTGCATGTTTTAGTCTGAGAGACGGATGAAGCAGATAGCTTTCACTCAGCTACAAACAAACAGCGCGGGCACAATTGAAAATGCTGGCAACGAGAAAACACAACAGATTTAAGTATATTGGGCTAATGAAGAACTGAGAGGTTCACTGAAAAGGCTGGAAAATGTGCAAACACAAAGATGCTAAAACATTCAGTATTTTCTGGAAACAAAAGGTTTAGATTAACGAGAAAAACGAGAAAACATTTAACAAAAACAATTCACTGAACCAATGAGGATGAATGCTCATGTCTGCATATGTATAACTTATCCTGTAAGACATACACTGAATGTGCTGATCATTAAAAGCAAACGTCTCATTTGTTCCTCATATATCACCCGCAATCACCGTAACTGTCAAATTTCTTTTGAAAGTGCATTCATTGATATTTTCAGCCATTAGATGGCAGCTTAAGAAGCTGTGAACATAACATTTGTACATTGCAGACTGACAACCACTTGCAGGCACCGATGTACTTGTCTCTAAAGACTTTGGTGCATCAAAACAGCAGTAAAACAGCAATGAAATTGAGTCAGTCTGCCATTAGTCTGGGATTGAATGGAGTTGAGTTGGCAATTACATGCAAACTGTTTAAACCCTGCGATTAACTGTGATCAATCTGCAAAACTCAGAAATTAAAAGATTTAAAATTGAAAATCACCAATAGTAACGTGGTTGTTGTAGAAAAGTGATCTATCTTTCTATCTTTCTATCTATCTATGCATTAAGATCTACGATGTGCTGTTCTCCAGGTAGACTGTCTACCTGAATGGGACCAAAATCTGTTGAGTAAAGGTAAAAGTCATTGTATCATACATGACATTTTACATGACTCCAGAAGTCAGAATAAGCAGCGATACAAATACTTATTAATTCAAGTACAGAGGTTTTATTACTGACTGTTCTACTGTAGTAAAACTAATGCCAACAGCTTGGGTTTCTATCAGAAGGATAGAGCTTCAAGAAAAGCACCAAAAACAGCCTTTTTATCTATTTAAATTCAATATTCGCTTTGCTAAGCAGTAAGTTGTTAACTTTGTACAACTGTTTTTGCCAGTGAAGAGTGGTTTTATCTCACTATATATTACTACAGAAAGCATCCGGTGGACATGGTCTTTGGTTTAGCTCAAGAACGCAGAAATCCAATTGGGACAGCTCTCCACAACAACAAGCATGCAGCCTGACATTTAAAGACAGATCCAGGCACAAGTGGATGCTGGTGTGCAGTGAAGCACAGATGCTGCATGAGAGGAAAATATGGGAAAGTACAGCCCCCCCTCTCCCACAGCCCCCCAACAAACAAGTCCACCATCATACTAATCAGTTTGATAAGTATGTATTTTGTCTAGTTTTGTCTATCCCAAAGATTTCGACGATTATTTCTATACCTCATGTTTTGACCTCCCAGACTTGACAGCCGATTCAATAAGAAGTGCATACAACTGAGCCTTTAGAGAGTTTTTCCCCCGTTTTTTCCCGGAAAATTAAACCCGTGACAGATGCTTGTTTTACTGGGGACATTGCTGCTCACAAGGCCGTGCAGGTCAAAAGTACAAGATAAGCATGTTAGTATTGAGCAGGCAGATGGTTAGAAAAAAATCGTTGTTATTGACCTGCAACAAACTATCAGATAGCCAAATACAGCACCGAACCTATCAGATTACATGCGACTGTATGTGCAATAATAAGACCTGCGACTTAGCCGTGCATTAAATGGGAAACATTATCACTATTGTGGAGTCAATTATGGATCGTTGCTTTGGCTCAGGGGGTTTAAGGTGGTTTTGTTTCTTGTCTTGAAGGCCTTTCTCCTCATTCTTCCAGTCCCCCCACCCCTGCACACATCATTGCTTGTCCCTGATACCTGCACTTTCTGCAGCATTTGAAAAGAGAGGCTCCAGCCCCTTGTGCATTTTGCTCCTATGGCAAAAAAAGGAGCTCATAAGAAATTACAGCAAATAAAGTCTGGCTTTTTTCAATTCTAGCGAGTAAGTAGCAATCTGAAGTCAAACAGCCATCGCTAACCGATGGATGATGTTTAGCACGAGCTCATTTAATTCCTTTATTATTTCTCAGCAACCTCTCTGCTTCAGAAATCACAGGAAATTGATTCCATTATCTGTATCACTTCTCCTCTGTGCATAGCACCTGCATATGAAAGGCAACACACCCGCCATCTTACCATCTCTGCCGCTGAAGTGACATTACGATTGTCATGGCAACAAACTCCTTTCTCCATAGAGAAAGGGTAAGGCAAGGCAAGTTTATTTGTATAGCACCTTTCAACAAAGCAATACAAAATGCTTTGCATAACATATAAAAGCCTCTAAGAGAATGCATGAAAGAGACACTATAATAAAGCACACGTGACTAGATTTTAAAAGGTTTAAAAAAATGAAATCACTGAAGAACGCTGTCAGGAGAATTGGTGCAAGACATTAATGAATGGCCTTAAAGTTAACTTAATAAAATCCAATAGTAAACAGAATGTTTTGAAAGAAAAGAAAAGAATCAGACCAAACCTGGCAGTTTTCTGCAAGTTTGTTCCAGATATGTGGAAAATAAAAAAGTAATTCTGCTTCTCGATCTCACGTGTGAGGACACTACAAGCAGAACTACCCTGGATGACCTGAGAGATCTTTGACGGCTCGTCATGGAGAAGAAGATCAAAAAAATGTACTGTGGCCCTAAAACATTCATCTGCACAATATCTAAGTCAACAGGTGGACATACAGAGACTAAAGAGCTAAAGATCTATTCCAGATTATGACTTTTACCACATAAGAACTTCCTGAGGATTTAAGGGGAACCAAACAAACTTGGAGAACTACAAAATAACTCTACAGGTAAATATCTTAGCATCAACCATACTAAATGTTACACACACATACATGTGTGCGTCTTTTCTTCCAACATGTAAATTAAAAACAAACAAAGAAAAGAAACAGAAAGAAATGAATAGAGATGTCACTGAAACTTAGCTTGGCAGTTTAAGAATAATAATCGCATTGAAACTAAAACCAGTATTGAATGGCAGATGGCTTCAGGTCTTCAGGTGGCACTGTGCTTGAACTAATCCAAAGAGGAAATTGCTGCACGGCCTTTTCAGTGAACAAACTTCATTGTTGTCCAAAACCTCGTCTGGGACTGAGCTCAAATCAGGTCTCAGTCGCACAGACCTAGAGACCGGTCAGCAACCACCTGGCAAACTCCAGTTCCTAGACAAAAAATTGCATTCCCCAACAATGCAAGTGGTTGTAGAAGGCTGCCTGGGGGAAATTCTTCATAAAGAGGATACTATACCAAAAACCTCCATATGATCGCCTGTAATTTCTATGGAAGACACTGCGTTTGACTGCAAACACTTGGTAACTATCCAACTATCTGAGTTGGATGCAATTCAGAAATGACTACTCCCAAATTCAGAAAAAGTTGTGCTTTTCTGTGGCAACTAACATATTTCAAAAGGCACAACTTTTACTTTGAAGGCAAATGATCTCCATTTTTGGGTTGCATCACCCTCTTCACTGTATCACTACTGCTTAGCGAGTACTTGCCAAGCACTTGCAGACAAGTCAGCATCTGCAGAGCAGGCTACAGTGACCATTGCAATCTGCAACCAACCAAAGCAATCACAAGGTGTGTTTTTTAGAGCAGCACTAACCCTTTTAGAATTAATGTCACCTGCTGATAGCAAGCAATCTCTCGCAACCACTCCCCAACCAATCAGGGAATACACATTTCTTCCTAGCAAGTGGTGCTTCATTACCAACTGGTCTCAAGGTCTGCCTGACTGAGTCAACAAAAAACAAAACATTTTTATGAAATAATGGCTGTTGCATTTTATATACTGTGGCGCATTAGCGCATATCTGTGAAGGCACCTTTAAAGATGAACGATACACAGCAACGTATTCTGCCATCCAGATGAGATTTTTAAGAGTCTTAAGGTTTTGCCTACTTCATCAAGGCAATCCCAGACTGCATTCTGCTCACTTTACAGCCAAATATTTCAAAAATGTCCAGCTGCTAAACTGGCCTGACAGACCTGTCAGCCAAACATTTTGTGAAATGAAATGCTTACAGAGTGTGGTTAAAAGCAGAGTTGATGCAAGACACCGGCAACCGTGCCCCTTGTCCCAACTTTCTGACATGTGCTGGCATCAAATTGTAAATGCTGATGTCATCTTCATTTTGTTTGTGCGACGTTCAAATGGAGTGACTCGCGTTATGCTTTAGCACTCTTCGAATCAAACTGAAACGAGCGCGGTGACACAGTGCACATGTAGCGTAGCATTCATGGACTTGTGCTGACAAATGTAGAAGGAAGTTTAGTTAGGAATGTACATAACTGAACTCTATTGTGTTTATAAGATGCAAAGCATTTTCAGTGTAATGTTGATGCAATGCCGTGAAATTGTACACAATAAAAATGTCAAAGTCATCCTTGGAAAAAAGTTAACTGCGATTACCAACAGGGACAAACTAAATGAGGAGATCTGTGGTATTACTGAAAGAAATCATCACATGAACAAATTTAGCTGTTAGATCCTCAAAGTGGCTCTTTGCTGTTCAATTTGCAGTTCATTGCAGATTTTTGTCTGCATTTGTCAAAGAAAGGACTGAACAAAAAAGGCTTTTTGATGTGTCTATACTCAAGGACATCGACACAGCACCTTGCAAAATCTAATTTACAAGGTGTGAAATTTCCTCATTCTCTCCTATGATAGCTTCATTTCATAGCGAAAGCTAATTATGGAAGCTATAATTTCTTTCAGCAGTCAAGTCATCAGCTGGTCAAATACAGAGCGGCTCACCAAATGACACAACCTAATCGCCGTGGCAAAAACAAATGCTCGATGAGATGTTGGGCATTATATTTATGATATTTTAGAATAGAGAAGTGGGAGGAATATTGTCTGGGTCCTGTGTGAATGTCATCTTGGGTTACTGGAATGTTTCTGAGTCTCTGTTTTCTCCACATCCCCTCACACATCATACTTTCTCACACTGTGCCTATCAACATTGTTTCTCCGCTGGAGCAGCTGTCTCTCTTTTCAACTAAAGTATAAAAAAGAAAAAGAAAAGAAAAAGCAGCAAAACAAACAGCCACCCCACCCCTTTGACACTGTCTGGGTAAAAAAAAAGAAAAGAAAGAAAGAAAAGGCCCCGGACAAATTTAAGATACACTAGGGTTGCAATCTGCATGCTAAGGCCCATCAATTTTTCATGGCTCTCACACTATGAGCACTCACAGCCAGAAGGGGGTAATGCAAAATTGATTTGTGTATTAAAACTGCTTAGCCAAGCAAGCATCACTGGGAAATGTAGTGATTACCCCCTTGGGATTTGAGAAGGCCATGTATAGTCATCGTGACTGAAAATGCGACTCTTCCGTCCACAAATAATAAATAACTATGTATTAGACTCCTCAGGAAACTATAAATATTATACACATTAATTAATTCTGAGACAACATGTTAAGGGAGTTTAACCTGGTGATGGCATTTATTATTTTCTTTACACAGCGTAAAGCTGATAGAAGCACATTATCTACATAGATAGCATGTGTTGTTTATTATGTCAGAAAACATACAGTGCATTAAATTACCAGCAATATAACAGCAACTGATGTCACATTTAATTCACAGGGAGGATACACAGTAATGATAAGCGGGGTCAGAAACAATTAAGCACACCATAATGAGAATTGATAAGATTTTATTGACACCAGTCCCATTATTGATTCTGCTTATTGGTCCAATTCCTTATTGATTCAGTTACTTAGTACTGGTTTTCGGTGGGTGTGTGAAAGGCCTAACATCAACACAACTAATTTATTTATGTGCGTCTGGACGCAGATGTAGCAGTGAGTCAGGTGTTAGGCTTTCACTACAGATTTTGCGACTGCATGGTGAAAAGGTCATTTCTAGTTGGTTCTAACTTCTGATCATCATTTAAAAAGGATTAAACGAATATTTGGATTTGGTTTCATTTAGGTTTTTTCAAAGCAAAAGAAAAAAGATACCCTATATGGACAAAAGTGGGGCCTCACGCTGAATCTTTGAATTCAGGTGTTTTCATTGGCCTTGTCACAGGTGTATAAAATTAGGCAACTATCCATGCAGTCGGCATGGCTGACCCCTGCTGTAATGTGTATTTGGACCTGTACTGTTGTCCATATAGTGCACTTCAACCTGATGGCATTTTAACACCAGAGAGCCATGGCACTTGTGTATAAAGGTCTATAAATATACATTAAATGTTCTTTCAACATATTGCTGATGCATCTTGTAATTATTATTTTACTGACATCACAGCTTAAGCCACATTTTGGCCTGTTTCTTCCTCGCATCTATGACCTCTTGTATTTTCTCTTTCATTTTTGATAGGAAGCAGTGAGAAATGTTCTTGTTTCTCAGCATTACTATCGATGCCACAAATAATATTATACTAATGTTAAATGCCACTAGTGTTGTCATAAGTGTGACAAACACTATAACGTTAACATCACAGATAATAATCCTCATCACTGAAATGATGACTCGCCAGATTTCACATGGCTAGTTTAGCATTTTGTACTGTAGAATTGCTACGATAACCATGCAAATGCTACTCACTAAGACCAGGTTTTCTTAAAGATTTTGGAATAAGTTTCTTAAAGTTTCAAACACTTTTTGCAGCAGTCAGAGAAAGCATGCATACTCATCCTTTGTTAGCTGAGAAAGCAGAATTGCTAATATGGTTTAGTCTAATTGCTTTTGCAAAAACTACTATTGGCAAGCTTCTTATTCCAATCACTGCAGTTTTAGAGCCAAATGTATAAAGTTAAAAGCCTTGAAATTTTATTCTGTTATGTATAATACCAATAATTCAAATTGGTTTTTGAAATTTTTGAGGTCTCATAATTATTACTGGATGACATTTTGTAACAATATAGTAACAAAATGTGTTTAATTAACACTGGTAAAAACACTCATATGTTAACAGACAGTTAACAGTATAGTTTACTCCACTCCTCTCAAAGCATACAGCTTAGAGAACATGTGTTATATACAGTATCTGTTTATATATATATATACTTTTGTGCAATACTTTTGTAAATAGTCAACGGTGCAATAGACTCAATACTTGAAATGTGCAATTCACTTGTATTTTTATTTTTATTCCTATTTATTCTATTTATCCCCTTCGTATATTTTATTTATATTGTCTCTGTATTTATATATATGTGTGTGTGTATAACTCTGTAACTTCTGTCGGTGCTGTGCTTTTTTGGAAATCGAATTTCCCAGAGGAACCCACCCGAGGGATTAATAAAGTTCTATCTAATCTAATCTAATACATAACATATAACATCATCCAAAGCATTTTTGTTGCTATTCTCTTTCGCTTACCCAATTTAGGGTTGCGCAGGGGGGTTGGGGTGAGGGGTGGTGGGCTGGACCCTACTCCAGTTACCTTAAAGGAAAAGGTGGGACACACACTAGATAGGTTGCCAGCCTGTCACAAAGATAGACAACCATTCGCACCTATGGGTAATTTGCAATTATTAGTTAATCTAACCCTTCTAACTGCATGTTTTTGGACTTTGAGAGGAAATCGGCGGGTCCCCAGGCAGATGGATGGTGGATTCAAACTCCAGGCCTTCTTGCTGTGAGGCAACAGTGTTAATCACTGCACCACCATTGGTGCCCAAAAAGTTCACTTTGCCTCCGATTTTTGCAAATGGTGTAAAAAAAAAAAAAAGTAAGTTGGAACATAATAAGGCCGGCCATTAACAAGCAATTTCAGGTTAAAATATCCTTTAAATTCATATTTCCCAGAAATAAACCTTTGAAAAGTTAATACAGAATTTTTAACTTTTCATGAGAGTAAAATGATAAAATTCACATGAAAAATGCTTTTTCCCCAACATATACTAACTGTTAATTACCTCCTACAGGGCCTCTCCCCTCACTGCTGCCCCTTTATGCTCTCTGAGGATTATGTGGTTCTTCTGGCTTCTTCAGGCAGTACCTTTTAGCTTACACTGGGGTGGTTCGCATCCAATTATGATTGATTATTAGTACCTCCACGTCTGAGGCCATGGTTCTCAGTTGGAAATGGGTGGAGTGCCCACTCTGGGTCGACCCAAGTGGAGGTTAAGCACCTTGGGGTTTTGTTCACGGGAAAGGAAGGTGGGAGTAAGATGCTGACATATGGACTGGAGTGATGTGGACGCACTACCAGTTTTCATGAATCTGCTGAATGAGAAAGCAAAGCTGTTGATTTACTGCAGATCTAAATTCTTACCATTCCTGGAGACGTGTTGGAGTTCTGGATGGATATGAAAGTCAGGGTTATGTAATATAGATAGCTGGTGCAATTCCTACTGGGCTTCACTATCAGGAGTACAGATGCTGGTGAACACAATGCTCAGTGATGAGTAAGAGATTCAGGCAAACTGTGTGCTATAAGTCTACTTTTTTAATGTTTAATAACTTCTAAATTAGTTGATGTCGCTATGTACATAATGAGACATTAACGAGCATTAGCTTACTATTTCAGAAAAATTAGCATTTTATAGAGCATATTTGGCAGCGTCAGCTTGTCAATAGTTGTACTCTGGAATCATATTTTGTTTGGTGTCTGTCAGATTGATCACACTACCACCTATCAAGCAAAGTGTAATCAGCAAACTCCTTATTTCTCTCTTCTCCTCTGCTAACACCAGCGGATTGCAGATGATCCTCACATATTAATTTTTATTTATTTCTAGTGTAATTTCCAAATGATCATTAGTAAATGGCCAATTTTATTAACTCTTCATGTGAATAGATGATAAGATAGTGATTCTATTTTTACAGGCTTGTGTAGTAAAACAAAACTTGCTAACACTAGCTACAATAAGCTAGTGCTTGTAACTTCCAAAGATGCTTTTGCTAGCATCTCAACTTGTTCCCCTTAATTTGTGAAAGCACTCCAATATGACTCGATGATTACGTGAAGCTCACTTCTGTCCAGTTATATCAGTACTGAGGTGACTTGTTGAAGATATCCTGAACTTTTCTGTTGTTAAGTGCTGCTGTTTTTGTCACTCTTACTGTTACAGTTAAACAGTTTTGAAGTCAAGCTAACATCGTTGTACTCAGACACTGAACTCTGATATTAGCCTGGTATTAGCTTGCATAACATTAGCTTCTAACTAACTGTTATTGTTGTTTAGCCGACTCGTTTTGAGCTGTCTGCACTTCTAAGGCATCCTAAATATGTGGCTGGTTGGTAGCCACATATTAAAAAAAAGAAATTACGCGGAACTACAATGTCCATCGTGGCCACTTTATTTAAGATAGAAAGGCAACATGGCGGCTTCTACAAACCTATATATTTTTAACTAAGTTGGGTTATGATCGGTGGATAGAAAGGACAATCATCAGTCATAGAGAAAAGAAAAACATTTCAGTAAAGTTGATATTATGCCATCTTCAAACTGGTTGCCAAACGGGAAGTATTTGAAATGTACTTACTATTTTATTTATTCATGCATTCTAAATATATAACATAAATGTTTGTCTGGTAAGTAATATGTAACCCAAGATATAAATGCAGTGGTTAAAAAACAGACACTCATAAAATCATAATAGTAATCAGCAATGTCTTATGCTATGCTAAAAGCAATGCATATAACTGCTCCAAATCCACAAACCAGTGAATGATTTATGATGCCTCATTTAACGTGCAGCCCATCTATACCCTCATGCTTCCTTGGTTGTGACAAAGGAGTTAAGCCTCTCAGAGGTCACTTTATTCAGCGTGGGGGAAAAACTGTCTAATCGCTGCATGAAACAACATGACCTGTGTCCGTTCTACATTTACAAATGCTCACCTTTGTAAGGTAACCTTGTCCCACTGCACCAGACACTACCAACACATACATATTTATCAAAGCACATTTGTAGGGGTCATCAAGTGAATTGCGTGGACTCATACCCAGCTACCTTGGCCGCTTATAACAAATACGTCCTTGAGTGTCAAATGAGGTGAATACCTGCACTCCTGGAATATTTACCAGTCCTTGATATGGCAGATCCAGCCATTATCAAAGGGATCCTTACTATGGTATAATGAGCTGAGGTAACAAGCTCTGTGCACTGAACTGACACCAGTCATACATTGTTGTACAAAATGATTAAAAATGTTACAGTTGCTGCTTTCAGACAGCCTCTGAGAAAGCACATTTCATGTAAAGAATGGCTTTCATAAAGTTAAGGATTTACAGACACTTTTTTTGCCAGCACCAATGTGAAAACAAATTCACAGCGTTCCCATAAATTATACCCATCAACTCGCCCTCCCACATTATGCTTTGACAACTCTTCAACTCTGAAAAGCACTCAAAGGTCATTTTTATCCCGCAACATGAAAAGCTCAACTCCAATAAAAGTTCTTTAATCATTATTTGCTATAGAGTTGGCACACGTCACTGTGGCTGCCAAACAAGTGGTGAGTCATATTCAGTTAATGGTCAGCTCAACAAGTGGAGTTTAACACAAATGGAATGCCATTTCTTGACTACTGCTAGTGTCATGCGAGCTTAATTTAGTGCTAACCTGTGTGTCAAAACATGTCCTCAACTGGAGGGCCTCCGGTGAGGCACTGAGAGATTGAGCTGAGACTGAGCTTATTAGGTGGGCTACGGTACATCGACAAGGAAAAGAGGTGGTTTAATATGACATTCAACACACACAAGATAATTATTTTGGATGCACGCACAGGCAGAAACTCTGATGAGGGCCAAAACAAACTCTGCAAATTGCATCAAATTACTGCCAAGTAAAAACAGATCTATACACTGCTGGGAAGTTTGAGTGAAAAACAGATTTACAGCCCCTCTGGCCTTCTGATGTTATCTTGTCTTGCATGGGAGGAAGAAAGAAGCTTGTTCTTGTCAAGAAAAAACTGCAACCTGTGGTTGAGAATGCGACTGGAAATGGCAGCTCGGCTTTTTATCCATGTTTGAAAAGCAGCTACTGACCTTTCCGACTAAGAGCTCAAACACGTTGTCTGCTACATCTGGGCTTTAGGCCTGGCAGTCACTGGGCTTTTCAGTGATTATGGAAATATTTGTAGATGTCTCTGCCTGGAGAAAGCCCAGGGGAGCATTTACGAGGCGTACCATCAAGCCTTCCCTCTATCCAACTCCCATTTCTGTATTGGATTCCTCCTAGCTTTGTGGTCGTTTCTCAGCCTGTAATCTTCTCTCCCTCAAACCATTTTGAGTAAGACAGAAGTATCAGCGTGGGGATGTTTCGGCTTTTAAGGAAGATCTATCAGGTGCTCCACAGGAAACATGTTAAAAAAGCTTTTTGTTATGAATCACAAGATCAAATCCTTGGACGCTAATTCCGTTAAATTAAATGCACGACTTTTTAAACTAAAACTAAACCTATAAATACA
This sequence comes from Mchenga conophoros, assembly GCF_057382185.1. Taxonomy (NCBI): domain Eukaryota; kingdom Metazoa; phylum Chordata; class Actinopteri; order Cichliformes; family Cichlidae; genus Mchenga; species Mchenga conophoros. The sequence continues at coordinate 70,567,896 of NC_140528.1, forward strand.
TTCAGAATGAAGCCTTTTACTCGTTATTCAAAAGAATCCCATTTTCAATCACAGTGAGCTCTTTTTGTTACACCTTTTATAATAATTGTTTTTATTTTCTTACCTCCTCTGTACAGAATGAGAAATTAGTGTAACAATCACAAAGATTAGATCTCTGTCCTTTTTACAGTGAATGGCTACAACTGGTGTTTTTAAGCTGAAAAGGCAGGTTTCCTTTATGCTATATAATTGTTCTAATTGGCAATTAGAGAAAATCTAAGCTTTTAAATGTAAGTACCAGAGGCGGTTATCTGTGCCCTTTTTTACTTTATGGCTTTATTTGGAGACATTCGGCGTGCCTGGGACTGGCTTCGTTCAGGCTGTCAGTTTGGTTATTTCCATGACGTGAATGCAGACAATTTCATTATGTCACAAACCTAAGCAAGCAAGGTAGAAACCATCGTGTCTCATTTGTACCATTTCAATATCCGTACTCTCTAACTCAAGACATATTTAATCTCTGAATCTACTTTTGAACTAATGTGAGCCATGCAAATGTATTTTTTACCATCTGGCTGCAAAGACAGATCTTTAAGTGCACTATCTCCAGAATGTGGGAGGATCTTATCTAACCTTTCCTGCCTCATGAAAAATTCAGGATCCTGGCCACCAATCTCCGCTGTCTCAGGATGTTATGTCCGATACAGAGATGGGGGTACCGGGGAGAGAGCAGGAAATTGCTTTGGACTCCAGCACTGTATGATCAGTATTATCGTCGCAATGGACCTCATTCGGCTACATATTCTATAGCTGCATTAACTGCGTGCATCCATACCAGTCAGATCTCATTGACTGTGCAGTGTGTGCATGTGTGTGTAAGGCCTTGGGTTTGTGATGGGTCTTTGTGATAGAGGTGGCAGGTTATGTAACCGGGGGGTGGCAGAGGGGGAACAGAGGAGCCGAGCGGCAAACTGTGGCATGACAGCTCTCCGAACTTAGAGGGAAGGTCTAATGCGGGTGACTGACAGATATGTCGAGATAAAGCTTCCTGTCAGTCTGCAGCAAGTGTTGCCCACCATCGCTATCAGCCCCCACCATCCTTTATCCCTGAGGGGCCTTGTAGACAGGATGGTGGAGATCCTAAATATCATAGCTCCTCAACATTAGACAAGCCAAACATCTGCTTTACAAAAAGCCATGGGTATCTTTACTCTGTTTTATCCCTTTTACTCTTTCAGTCTGACTGATTCTTTTCAACAAAAAGATGGAATTACTGGGATATTTCGTTTTGTTTTAGGTTTTTGACTTCTGCAGACAGGGCAGAGATTGACAGAAAATGCCCCAGGATTTAGCATTTTTGTCAAAGGGATCAGTTTTACTAAAGGTTCCTATTATTGTCTGGGCATTTTTTAAAGGAATGATTTGGCACTTTGGGAAATTGCAGGCCTATAGTTTCTTCTGGGGAGAAAGAAGAGATGATCTGTTAATGGCAGGCCCACCCATAGGTGAAATCAGCACCTTCTTTTTAATTTGGTTATATTTCTTCTGAGTATGCAGGACTCTGAGGTTCTCACAACCCAGCCGCAAGTGATAATCTCTCCAGCATGTTCTGGGTATGGTGGCCAGTTTAAGATGTGGATTGGACCACTGAGATCTCAGAGTTTGACTGCTGCCCAGTCCACAAAGCTACCCCTACATGTATGCCTGTACATGGGGAGCCCACAGGAGGATAGACTATTGTGCTGCCAGGCTTGAGCCAGGTCTGGCTCCAGGGTGGTTCCATATCCCTGATCTAGGCAAGGTTTCTGGACTCTGGGTCTTTTGAATTACATTTAATGTTGATGATGTTAATCCTGATAAATTATACAGCCAGTAACCATTTATATATGGCACTATGGTTACTGCATTAAAAATTGTGGAAACATTTTGTTCTTATAGTTTTATGTCTCTTGGGTCTAAGCTAGGCTAACTGAAGCTTAACTTAGCAGCTAGCTAGTCCGCCTTTAAATAAACCAAATAAAATATTTAAACTTTTATATTTATTATGTTACATTTTTTGGCTTTAAATTTCTGTGTTATGTGAATATATAAAAATATATAGAGTAATTAGCTGTTGGTAGGCGTTTCAAGTCTATTGGCAAAGTTGCTAATTTTTACTTGACATTGGAACAATAAATTTGTTTATGATGAGCTAGATTAGATACCACCTGCTTCATAAAATGCAAACATATCTTAAGAGTGAAGTCTGGCAGAAACAGCTAGTGGACAGAGATGTATTGTTAATTTTACAATCAATTAAATACTTTAAAAAACCTTTAATATCACATGCATGCTATTTTCAACTGATCACAGATGCTATGTTTAGAAATACACCTATCAGTCTGCCAATTCTACTTTCTTATTCTATTTTCTCTGGGTTGATATGGGATATGATTTTTGTGTTCATAGCTTCGTAGGTGAAAAAAAAAACATAAAAAGAAAGAAAAAAGAAAAATCATGCACGAGAACACAACATCAACTCTCTGATTGATACTGTCATTAGATCCTATAATAGAACGCCCTCCAAAAGCAGCTTTATCAGCCTCGTTGATAATACTATTGTCTAATCAAACAGTTGGAATCAGGATCAACGCAGAGAAAAAGTGACGTAAAAAAAAAGCAAACTAGAAAAAAATATAAAAAATTGAAGAATTTTGTTTTTAACTGGTTTAACCTTTAGCCTAATCTTCTCAATCACACGGATGCATTTCAAAGATAAAAAACAGAGTTTGCCACTCATTTCAGTAGTTGTAAATTATACATACCGGTCTGGCAGCTGAGAGTCTTTAATGCAAGATAAATGAGGACAGCTACAATACTACTGTACAGTGGATTTAAAATTAAGCCCGAGGCGAGAACGTCCCACGCAACCTTGACAGCCATGAGCTGCATGTTTGCTTAGCTTTGCACACAAGTGTGAACAACACCATCAGTTGCACAATCTCATGGTAATGTCTCGGCCCATTAGAATAGGAGTCACACCGCTTTTATTTCTACCCTCTCTTCCGCTGGGCAGAGGGACAACCGCTGACAGTGAGCACTGACTGCATCCCACCCACCGAGCCAGACGACAGGGAGCAGCCGTGCCAAGGCACCCGGCCAGAGGCTTGCCAGCGGGGGTGCTTGGTCCAGGCTGAGGCATCTTCTCTGGCTGGAAGTCCACCTGGGTGATAAGCACCACAGACTCCACTCACCCTTCAGGGCTCACAGCAGGATGTGGATACCGAGTCGCTGCTGTTCTGCTCGGTTGAGCCAAATCCCACAAGCAAGAGGGAGAGGGAATAAAATTACAAATATATGTTAAAGAGATACAGTGTTCCATATTCAAACTATCACAGGCAATGTTTGGTGTGTAAATATAGCTGCTTTTAGGCCTAAACCAGTAGACCAGTGAACATCTGAAATACTGCAAAATGCCTCAGTTGTGCTTTGAATATATTTTTGTTTAGAGATGATATCAGTTTTTCCTTTCTTTAAAAAAAAAAACCTTACATTAAACCCACTGACTTGAGAAAACTCTCTGGCTTGATTTGAAGGATCAAGTTTAAAACCTTCCCACATTTTCCAAACATCCGATTCGGTTTTTCGGGATTGTATTGAAATCTATCTGAACTGTCCGGATAAATTTATAAGACGAGGTTTCTTTTGAACATCAGCTTCAAAACAGCTTGAAAAAGAATTGTTGCAAACATCAAACGAGTGTGTGACATCTAGATCGTGATACCTGCATTCATCATGTAAATCATATTTAAACCAAGAATTACGACATAAAATTATGAAACCCATTTTGAAAATTAAGCATCTTTAACATGTTTGTGTTCAGGATAATTTTTTTTTAAAATCAGGCCATAGATAGGTAGTGAATGTACCAATCAATGTATGTATGTCGGTTGCCATGGTTTCTGATCCTGATGTGTGCTGTGAGTGGTGATCTACATTTGAGAGTGGGCTTTCTAGTGATGCACAGACTTCGTAATGGGAGGAAAGAGAAGTCTTTTGATTGTGACGCTTGTTCACGGCAAGAGAAGAAATTGCTCCCGAGTTAGGGGTTTTCTTTAATCTTTGCAGATCTTAACAGGTTCAACTGTACAGTTTTAATTATGTTTGCGTGATCTTCTTTCATTGTCAAAGAACACCTTGACCTCATAGCTGATTATACCCTCCAACCCCCAAAAAACAAGTCCAAGAGCATACACTAAGAGTATAATCAATACCTGTGGAGGTAATGATGTGGCCCACACCATAAAATGTCCTCAGTGTGAATCACAGACAGATAAATTATCTGAAGGAAATCAAGATAATGACTTTCATTTACTCAATAAGCAGATATTAATTATCTGTCCGACAGATTAGGGGGCCAGACTTATTGAGAGCCTTGAGATAAATGACTTTCTGATCAAGATATAATGAAAACCTTTTTAGGTCCTCTAACCAAAGCACTCATAAATTTGCATATTAATTTCTGCTCTTGTTTAGGCACTTACTGGAGATTATATTCCAACACAACACCCAAACAGCACGGCCGTGTTTGTTTTTCTGCGGGGACTCTGATGTTATCATGAGCACGGCGTCTCTGATAGATCGCCTCCCCCCGCCCCCACCGCCAAACCCCCCACCACCTTCCCCAGTGCCACCCTCTGTGGAAAAGTAATGAAATGATGAATTTGCGAAACAACCGCAGGGTGACTATGATGAATTTTGTGGTATCGCTCAGACTAATAGCTCTGTCAACAAGAAGAACTCTATAGACGAGCACAAATGGGCGAAGCAATCATGGTATTTGTGGTTTAATGCACAAAACATGAGCATCGGGTTGCTTAAATTTCAGCTGCAAATATCTGTCTGATGAGAGAGGTTAATCCAGCATTGATTACTGAGGGTACTGTGTGTTTTCTTTCTTTCTTTCTCTTACCCTCCCAAAAAAAAACCCCACCAAAAGGCAGCTTCCATCCTCAACCGTGGCTCACTTCACAAGCATATTTGCCAGAGGGGCGAGCTGATTTGCGGCATGCCATCGTACGTTTGGCTGTTGTCCAGTCGTTTAACCTGCCAATAGCAGCTTGATCTTGGAAAAACTCATGAGAGCAAATATTGCCCCACAGTCTAACTGAGCCGGTGGCAGAGAAGCAGTCTGGTTGCTACCACAACAGGCAGGAAGCCTTATCAAATAACTGCCAAGCATGCCTCAAGTTGGCGAAGTGTCGGTGGCCGCTATGTTCGCAAACACTTCTCGTGGCTGTTAGGGGAGGCCCGCCGGGGGAGTACCCTCGAGCTTCAAAACTCTGGTTGCTTATATTCTTATAAATATTTAAACTTTTTTTGTGGTAGGTGAGGATTCTCTCATCTACAGCACAGCACAGATTCTGTGTGTAGGTGGGAGTCACTTTTTTAACATCTGCCAACAGCTAGAGTTTGCTTTGGGTAAGAGATTTCCAGATAAGCCCACGACTGAAAATAATATTGACTTATACAACAGCTAACTTAAAGCTGTCTAAGCTAGCTGTTATTGACATTACCATTCATTCAGCTGAACTTTTGTTCTCATGTGGTAGATAGTTGAAACTACAAAGATATTATATTGTCTTGCCAGCACAGCATGTAGATCTTTCACTGTTTCAAAGTGTTTTCATACCAGCCAGACAAGTTCAATATTGCATTGAACAAGGCCGTTAGTTTCAATTAAAGGCACCGTGGCACAAACTATGTTGGGCTTATGCAACGTTCAACTGATGGTAGTTATCAAAGCAAAAGTGTCACTGTTAAATCTCAGAACTCCTATTACCGTATTTTTCGGACCATAAGGCGCACTGTCAATGGACGGGTCTGTTTTCATACATAAGGCGCACCGGATTAAAAGGCGCATTAAGTGAAACAAAACAGTCAGATAAGTCAAACTTTACTCAACTCATTCTTCTTGCTTCCTCCACTTCTGTACCATTGATTCATTAATGTTGAATTCTCTCGCAGCTGCTCTATTCCCATGTTGTTGCAGTATATTAATAACTAACCTCGTATTGTGGATGGATTATCTCAGTTGTTCTCCTGGCTGAAGTTTGGTCCTTTTACAGCATCCTGCCATGCGATTGCATTTGTCCCTAACCATCGGTAACCTACAAAGTTAGCGTTCATATTACAGCGTCACTGCTTATGTTATGCTAACATAGCTGTGTCACTAGCGATCACGTAGCACATCATTATATAGCAGCTAGTTAAACTTTAGTTACCCTGCAAACGTCACTGCTGTTTGGTTTTCTGTCTTCATTTATGTTGGAAGTGATACCAGAGCTGTACGTTTAAATTTTTTAACAAATCTCTCAGTCAGAAAATGCTATATCATGTTTAGGTGGAAACTAGCGAGCTAACTTCCTGCTAACTTCTAACTCCTTTAATAAATTCTGTTTTCATGGATGCCAGCATGTTAAACTTAATTGTTACACCTGGTAAAGCAGCAATACTGATCATTTTATTAAAGATGAAAGAATTTAGACAGTTTTTAACTCTCAGTGATGTCACAGTGTTCATTTGACTTTGGGTCCTGAAGCGGAGTTTGGAACCAGACTACGCCACAAGACTCCTGACTATGGTAATTGTAATGCTCTGACAAGCTTACCAAAGTCGTACTAAAACATTTTTTGACAGATTTTTGAGCACCGTCTACCACATAAAATCAGTTCAAGATCAGTAAGCACAACCAGAATTCATACATAAGGTGCACTGACAATTTTTGAGAAAATAAAAGGATTTTAAGTGCGCCTTATAGCCCGAAAAATACAGTATATATTCCCGACTCTTTCTGATCTGTAAACCCATCTATCAACCAAAACGTCAATTACAGTTTCCCACAATCCTAGGCAACAACTTTACTCTTTTGTTTTTGTAAATCTAATCAGTAGTAAATATGGCAAGACCCGAGTATAAAACAAAGACAAAAAGCAAATCCTTATTTTGAAAGAGAATGGTTGGATTTTTTAGCATGAAAAATCACCCCAAGACTATAAAAGACAAGCATTGGGCACATTTGTGGTTTAGAGATTCATCCATCAGCTAATAGGGAGGAGGCGTCTGACTGGCCTTGGATTGATTCTGTGGAGAACTACCTTTGGTGACAAGAACATGAATTGCTGAAACAGATGGCTTGGTCCCCTCAGAGACCCTGATTTCAATCTTCCTGTACCAGTTAAAAGCTGGAATGGAGCACAGGTTTTAATAAATGGTAAGGGGTAAGGGAAACTTTTAAGCAGCAAATGAATGAATCTTACATGCATTATTTCTTTGTACTGTGTGTTAGTTGTAAAATATGCTTCCAAACACGTGAGGAAAATGACCAGCTGCTTTCGTTCCGATTTTTGCTGTCTGTCTTTGCGTGCGCATGTGCCGTGAGCCTACCAGCGGCGCTACCTTGACAGGGTGCACGTCTGACCACATACCAATCAGCTGCTTGGATAATGAGTATAATTGATTGGAGCCTCATTCAAATTCTGTGGAATAGAGCATGCAAATTGTCCTTGCCAAGTCATAATGAGGGACCTCTTTAATGGGACAATCAAAAATTTCACTTCTAATTCTGCAAACTGAAGCGAGTGCTCTGTGTTGATTGCATGCTCGGGTGCCAGCATCAACAGCACGTAAATAGATAGGTTGGTGGTTTATCGCCATTTACTGAGAAAATATGCCGCATGCATATTTACCCGTGGATGTGAGATGAAGACTAAGAGCATTTATAATCTATATTTTTTTTTAATTTACCGTGCCACTGATTGGCTCTAACACTAGCTGCAATGGTGGATGCTGTTTATGTGTGTACTCCTGATGCCATACTTACCAAATCAATATCGCGAGCACTCGATACTGTATTATCCTCACAGGGGAATATCTTTTCGTTTTTAATGACAAGACGTTTATTCAGTCACACTGCGACCACAAAATGTTTTAATTTTCATGTTTGCATTTCAAAATGAAATCTAACCAATTTCTGCCTGGCACCATGTGGCAAATAGGTCCATGTAATGGAAGAATTTGTCATGGCTGTGTGAAGGCAGGCAGGAAAGGTGGACCAAAGAGCAGGACTCACGGAGGCACAGGTGAACTCAAAACCCTCGGCTTTATTGTGGGAATGCAGACTGAACAAAGAACTAACTAGACTGGAATGCAAATAAACTAGCAGGCAGGCAAACAGAACACACAGGGTGATATGAGGATGAACAGACATTAACAACGCAACACTGACACAAAGACACACTGGGCTTAAATACACCGAGGGAGTCATCAAGGAAGGGGAACACAGCTGGGAGGAATAAGCCCTAACGAGACAGGGGGAACAAAGCTAGAAACACTGACAAAGACAGGAACATGAACCTTCAAAGTAAAACAGGAAACTCGACAGAGTAAGACAGACTAGACGCTGAACTAAACCGGCAATAATAACAAAATACAACCTGAACCTTAGTCATAATGCAAAAACATACCAGAATAACTGAAACACAGATTCATAATACAAATCAACAAAGCACCAGAGAAACAAAGAACAATCCATCATTCAAAAATAAAACAAAGCATAAAGAACTCAAAATGCAGTTCGATCCGACTGAGGACCGTGACAGAATTTTGTCTTTGGCAAACTATTGCAAACTGAGCATCGCAGCCTCTTTAGCAGTCCTGTCATCCTTGTGCTAATGAATGAATTAACAAATGAAAGAGGATTTGCCTGTCCTGGGCTCTCCCTCGGAGGAAGGTTAATTTCCATTCAATATGCTAAACTGCTTAGAACCCAGGACTTTATCCAAGCGCTAGTCTTCTCGCAGCACCCACACCGGTCTGCCCCGCGACCTCTCGGCCCATCCGTAATCCTTCAGGATCCTGTAGTCAATATTTTAAGATTGATTCACCTTTCTAGTCAAATAAACTGTAAAATCCATTAGTGGGACAGCTCAGGCTTACTTTACATTTTGATTACAATCAATTACCGGGCCGCAGATCTGATTCTGCGGTTCTGTCTGAATGTAAAAACGCTCGACTCTGCAGACTGCAGCAGAGGTCTCGCAAAGGGAAAAATTCAGCCGCTGATAAAAGTTAGTATTTACGGCCTCGCTCCTCTGTGCATTTGTATTTTTGCTCACAGGCGCTGATCATTATCTTGCTGAAAATGAAATCCCGAGGCTTCTAATGACAAAGATTTATAGGTGCGTGCTGTGCCATATTTATTATATTTACTGTGTATTATCTACAAATAGATTCTCCGTGATGATTGTGGATGACGTGTGGGGTATGGAGACGCGGGACATGAATCAGTCTGGGTTGGATAGAAATCCTGGGGCTGTCAACAAGGACAAATGGAGCGTAATGATTAAAACAACAGTCACGTCGCTGCACGAGAGAACCAACTTTAAATTGTACACATTAGTGTGAAATGTTTAAATAACTAACTAGTTACAACTGACCCATTTATTTTGATATCGATAACTTCACGGGTAAGATAACTGGAACACCTGACCTTTAGTTTACGTGCCTTTATGGAGAAATGTGGTGTCCTTTAAGCTGTGTTGATTTTATGGTTTGTAACTTTGTTAGTTTCATTCAGTTTACACTCATCAACCTTGTTTCTGGACATAGCAGGCAGCTTTCTTCAGTGAAAAACAGGATAAATCTAAACCTCTCAAACTATTATTATTACAGCAGTGTTGAAAAATATCAGCTGTCCCTTATGATTGCTAGAACTTCAGAAAAAATAAGAATATTATAAAATAGTTAATAACATAATTACGAGCAGTTTCTCTTCTTGAGTACATTGCGTTGTCCCCAGCCACCCAGGCAAGGACTGGACAAATGCCAACCAATAACTCTAATTGATTCAGCTTTGCCAATATCTCCCCTAGTAAATACAGTAAAACATCTACCAGCTAATTAGACAAATATTTCCATCAGAAGTTAGTAAACTGCAGCAGAAGACTGATTATTGGATTTGCATTCTTCAGCTGGCTCGGCACATGAGCTGCCTCCCGTAACGAAATGAATCAACTTATGTAAATAGAGCAATAAAAATAAAAGTGACATTTATGCATTTTTCCTAAAGAAAAAATATTGTCTTTTTTCTCCCTCCTTTGCTGCTATGCGCTTCGTAAACACAAAATATATTGATGTTTTATAACATACACACACACACACACATAGTGCCATGGTTTTTTAAAGTACGGCCGATGAGCCACTGGCAGCCCTTGATAACATTTTATGTGCCCTGCAAGAATGACAAGGAAAGAATGCACTTGTACACAATTCACTCACCCACAGTTCATGCACAGAATGATATACCAAGGGTCTCTTTTTTCATCTCTGTTGCAGAATAAGCCTTCCTAACAAATACAGCTGGCGTTAGGAACATTTAAACTAGAAAAAAGCACAAAACTGATTATTACCAGAGTAAACCAGTATTCCTGACAATCTTGAAAAGACACTAACCACCAACTTAAAGAATCTGATATGTTCATTTTTTAAAATGGCGCTCTCTGAAAAGCCCCTAGTGTAGCAGACGAGACTCAGCTAAGGCTTTGTTAAACTAAATCAATCAAAGTTGACAACATGTCAGCTTTAAGAAATTCTGTGGTGTGTCCAATCTAATTGTCCATTGAATCAATACTTAAAGGACCTTGTATACATTGCATTGCAGCTAAGAATAGAGGTCAGTGCTGCACCTCCCAGTTAACCTTGCACACAACCCAGAGGAAGCTAAATAAAACTCTTTGTACCATTGAAATAATTTCATAAATTTCACTGCACCACTAAAACATAAACAAAATCCTAATTATAGCTCTAGCTGTGTGTAAATTACTGCAAGCTAGCAGAGATAAAGCCAGTGTAGCATCACAAGCTAGCATCATCTTATAAAATCAAAGTTTTCAAATGCGTACAATTTTAAACTTAACTCCCTATAAATGTTTTCATAAAAGCTGTTGAAAGCTGCTGTATTATGCACTCTCCTGTGTGCTAGTCAACTGTATTATTCACTCTGGCACTTCAGTTGATTGCCTCAAAGCCAAAGAGAGTTTAACTTGGTCCTGGACACACACAACTCGTTCTCAGAGCTGTGTTAGCTAGTTAGCTATGTCAGCTGTGTGTAAACTAGTGCAAGCTAGCGGAGATAAAGCCAGTGTAGCATTACAAGCTAGCATCATAACACATAACTCAGAGTTGTGTTAGCTAGTTATATTAGCTACCACCTCTTGTGTATCCACCTTTTTAGTCTGTCTAATATTAAAGTCATAATGTAGTGGGCTGTGCTATTTTTGTGTGTGAAAGTATATGTTTTACCTCACCCATAAACTCCCTTTTAGTCAGGTCAGATATGCCATCCATATTGTGTTTTACTTTTAAGTCTAATTAAGTCAGGCTTACATTAGCAAGCTCCACTAAATGCTTTCTTGTAAGTTAGCTTGTGTAAACATAGAATTACAAGCTTTAATCACTTGATAATAACCATTGTCTTTGCAAGTATCTTCATTTAGCAAACACAATTAAAGGTTATATTTTAACTGACAAGCAGCTGTGGCTGTTTATTAGTATTTCTAGCTTAAGTCATAAAGACCATATTTAGCAGTAGTGAGTGAATTGAAATTCGTCTATACATACAGTATGTAGGACATGAGGCTATTTTTCCCCGTTGCACAAGTGCTTCTTGGCATCTTACTGCATCTTAATCTTTGAATTTTTGCTCAAAATAGCATCATAAGCTTTCTTCACTCACACACTTTGTGTCTGTCTCTTATGTATTCTGGGTGATAGAACTTTTGGTAATCCCTTTGGATTAAAAAGACTTCTAATACCTGGAGATGCAAGTCAACCACACTTAGTAGGTAGTGCATGTAAGCCCGTGTTGCCGCATGAAGAGGAGGGAAACGGAGTGTTAGGGATGAAGAGACAGAGTGGAGCGAGTGAACGAGGAAGATAGAGAAGGAGAGAAAGAGCTTTAGTGCTGGTGTCCCTTTTAGACATGCTTTTAATTCCTCTGCAGGAATATCAGCAATATTTAACTGGAAATGTCACAGAATGTCAAGTCGGAAAATGTCACCGGGGAAGGACTGGAGGGTGACCTCAAACCTCCCCTTTAAGATGAAATAAATATGCCTCTGTCGTATTGTAAAGACAGGTTTTTTTCAGGGCATGATTTCTCCATTTTACGGACGCTATTCATTTTCATAGCAACAGAGGGGCGAAAAGGCAGAAAGACAGGCCAGGGAGAGATAAATGAACTCATCAATCGTGGTGAGCGGGGACACAGAAAAGCCTGACGTCTACCCTGTCATTTCCACCATCCGTCGGGTAATTGTTGACTTGCGGCATCGCTGCATTGTCGGCTCTCGCCTCCTATATGTGATTAGTGTTGTGAATACTAAAAGGGGCGTTTACCGCTTCCTAACTGATCTATCGGTCGAACATTTATATGTGAAAGCATACATTAAGGGGTGAGTCACTTGCTTAGTGAAACATTCGCTCAAGCTTTATTCTAAAGTCGCAGGAGGAAAATAAGTTTGAAAGTCTTCTGTTTTTTAACCTTCACTGCACAGCTACAAGATCTGTTTACCTTGAATTTGTGGCGTATTAGAGAGGATGATTATTAAAGTAACGGGAGGCGTTTGTACCAAACACACCCAGCGACTCGCTTTCCTTGCAGCCATGACAAAGCAAAGATGTGATGGATGTTCGTGCTCCTCCCAACTCCTGCATCAACCTGGGAACTGCCATCAAAGCGCACCTCGTATACACTGCTGAACAGCGTAGCGTTCGAGAATTTGTGTTGACATTTGAAGGGATGCAACCGAGAACTATAAACAGCCCCTGGGCTTGATGAGTTGGAATCCTGTGTGGCATTGTGAGGTATCTCACTGTACCAAAACACAGGATATGGGAAGGAAAAATACAGCAACTGTAATCCAAAATCAATAAGTGCTGGAGTCAGAGAAAATATTACAGAACAATAAGAGAACACGAGCCACAGTTCAGTGAAAAGGCACAAGGATTGGTCAATTTCTTTCTTTCAAGCTGCACTAGGGAAGATTTTCTAAGGGCAGAAATGATCCACTTAGGCCTTATCAAGACATTAGCCAGGAGTTCTAGGTGTCGGATTAGATACACATTCACTTTGCTGCAGTACTTTGGAACATCTCTCTCTCCATCTCTTCGCTACATCTCCCCTTAGATATCTACATGAGTGCTTTTAACATTAAGGAAATTGATATTAACAAGATTGAGCCTCTGCAGAGTTTTATAGCTTCCAATAATGGAGCTAATGCAGATCATTACCAGCAGAGCCAGTGAAGTTATATTCTGGCTAGGCAAACCCATCTAGTCGGCCCTGACAAGAATAGCAACAGCTAACACATGAAGCTTGGCAGCAGCAAGCTAATGTTTAACAGGACTTCACTACTGTTGGAAGATTCACCTTATATGCACTGTTTTTAGAAATGAACTTCTTCACATCCACATTGAGATGCTTAAGGGGGAGAAAAAAAGGAATTGGAGTTTAGAAATCCTGTTTTTGCTTACCGTATTACCGCACAAGCTAATCCAGGGTGTATTGGGACTGGTTTCCAGCAAGGCAGTACCCATAATCTACCTTGTATTTTGGCCTGTAGCTCTGGAAGTATAGCAAGTCATCAACCAGTCAGGAGGTATTGCGGTTCGATTCCTGGCTGCTCTAGTCAAGTATCCAAGGGCAAGAAGCGGAACTCCAAGTTGCTCTCCAATGGGTTCATCGGTAGGGATGGGTATCAAAACCCGGTTCTTGTTGAGAACCGGTTCCCACTGTTTCAATTCCTTGGAATTGTTTGGCATTTATGCAAACGATTCCCTTATCGATTCCAGTCGCCCCAAATGACATCACCACGTTGCGGAGCATCATTTACCTGGCAGGAAACACGGCGCCTACGCACCACAAACGCTCAAAAGTTTGGTTATACTTTACGAGAACGGATGACAGCAGGGCAACTTGCAATACTTGCAAAGTAGATATTTCATTTAAGGGAGGAAACACTACGAATATGCAAAAGCATTTGCTCACAAAACACACGATGACCTTAAATGAATGTCGTGTTTTTAATTCCGCTCCGGACTCGTGAATCTCAACCCAGCAGCAGCGGTAACGTTTGTACGTCCTCTCCCGTTAATCAACTAACAGTGCATATTATGTTAGCGCGATCTGCCTTATTACAAAACCTGCCATTACTGTGCATTTAGGTGACCATGATGAGAGAGACAGACAGAGTCTGGCTGGCTCAGATGCTGCCAGTTCTCGCTGCAGTCTACCGGTAGCTTCTCCTTTCAGGCCAGGATAGACGAATGTTTGTGGTAAAAGGCTGCCACAGCAGATGCCTCCGATTTTCGGTAAGTGAATGTGTTTAATTGTAGGCAGGGACATTACTGGATATTCTTGTGTAATTGCTACAGTTATACGTTATACTTTGTTATTGCTACAGAAGAATATTTATTTTATTATTTTACATTTACAATTTTTTTCCCTGGGGACCCTGTGACACCCCATTGAAGAGCCGTAGGCTGTGGATCTCTTAAGATCTCACTGTTGGGTTTGTAAGGCCATAAGATATAAAAAAAAGTTCTAAGCTTATCAACCTTAGTGTTCTCCTTTTTTAAAAAAGAATCGATAAAGAATCAAATCGTTAAACGAAATTGGATCGGAACCGTGAAAATCTTATCCATACCCATCCCTATTCATCGGAGTACGAATGTGAGTGATAGAAACCATTTGAGGGTAGGAAAAAGAAAGTTTTGGGTGAATGAGTCGAAAAGCATTATTTAATGACCATTTGTATTTGCACAGAAATGAGGTGTAGCGGTATCAAAAAAGTTGAAATGACCAATATTAATGGCTATCAAAGGTAGTTGTTGGGTGTTTCTCCAGAGTTCTGTAGAACGGACTAAGAATGCGAACATTATATTTTACTTTTGCTCCAACAAATTAGAGCGTTTGTAGGTGGGATGAACATATAGGTAGTGTAAAACAAAACAGGTGCCTCCTTTACCCCAACCTGATGGCGTCCTTTCCAGCTGTGACATGTTTTTTTTTTTTGTTTTTTCTTTTCAATTCTTGGTATCTGAGATTTATTTTTTAAAATTCGTAGAAAGTGAAATGAGTAATTTTCTATCCCTACTTATCTTAATCAATATAACTTTTGAAACAATTTTACGCACCTTATCGAAAAACGCTGATAAGCGAAAGACTTAAAAGCGTCCGTTCCTGGATTGAAAGCCGTTGCTTCATCTAAGGTCCCCGATTCAAATGAAAATCCAGTTGAAGGGGACAAAAGATTTTCTGCCAGCAGAAAATTCTAAGTGGCTCACCAAAGGTCGGGACAGATATGAGGTGACACTCAAAAGACGTGTGTGCATGTGTGTGTGTTTCCCTTCCTGCTCCTGTTGGCCGGTAATTATATTAAAGGTGCATTATTTCAAGGTCCCAGTCCTTTAAATGTGATAAAGCACAATCTGCTGTCTGTGGTAGCTAGCTGTGTGTCCTTTTTCTGAGGTCAGCCTGCTCCTCTTCGCTCTTCTGCAGCAAGTCTTCCCTTCTGTCCAGACAGCTCATCGAATCAAAGTTCAAAACATGACATGCTGATGGCCCGAAATAGCTTGGATATTATAATTTCCCGCACACTGAATCTGCCTAATAATTGCTCTTTTATAAAGCGCCGTTCCCCAAAGCATTTGTTAACAAGTAGGTGGTCTCGAGCTGCCATTGGGAAGCGTGGGATGCAGTGCTTTATGTAATCAGCAAACAAATATGTTATGCAAAGCTCTTCTTATGAAGTTGCTGTCGACACAAAGACATACGGTAGATGGGACCTTGAACCGAGGCGAAGAAACAGTTAACATCAATAGTTGATGCACACAGCTGCGGTGCATTTTCACAGCGATGCCTCTTGAAAGCCTCCCACATCGAGTGACCATAACCTACTTGGAACCCAATAAATATCATTCACATAATATCTTTTATTACTTCAAGCACTCAAATTAGGCAACTTAAAATACAGCAAAGCTTTTAGGTCAAGGGCAAGAAAAGATTTATATTCTTTGACCCACCGGGAGTTTTCCATTATCTCCTGCAATGCTTCTGCTGCTGAACAATGCTAGGGAGGCTGAGAGTGTTTTATATAAATCAACCTGTTGGTCACACATTCAGGAATCAGGAATGCATAATCCTTTAAACTCACGGTGCCCGAGTTAAAGCATTCAAATTTGGCTGTTTGGTGTTGTTATCAGTCAGTCATAAATCCGTGCATATAATCGAAATCCACTTTGCGTCCTCAATACCGCGGCGCTTTTATGGCCTCAAAAACCAGGCAATGCATTATGGCTCCGTCTCTGTGTGCACCTAATTCATCTTCTCAGGGCTGAGTAATGTCAGAGCAGCATTACATCCTTTCCAGAGGAGGATGAAATGCCAGAGATGTTCCTGACCATGTGCACTCCATCCCAGTTCCCGCTTCCATCCGACCTCTTGTCCCCAGGCTCAAGTGCTCTGACATGGGCCGAGAGAACAGGCATTAACCTTTGAGGATAGGGCTTTTTTTTTTTTTTTTTATATATATATATCTGTTTCCAAGTCGAAGGGAAAATAGGGCATCTGCTTCTATTGATTTTTCCGATGTCTGCTCTGAGTCAGTGGCCAAGTTTTGAGAGTTTCATATATTCTGGCTCTCTCTCAAAACTAATCTACAGTTCTGTTCTCCGATGCCTTGGGGTGTTATTAAGTGTTTTACTTTTGAGACATCACAATGTGTACTGTTAGTTTGTCTTTTCTGTGCCGTCTCCCCTTTCTGCTCGTGTAAAAACAGCCACGTATCGGCTGCATTCACCATTACACCAAAACCTACAATGCTGTTATTATGCACCGCATTCATTTGAGTGACACAGCAGTAATTTCCTCCATAATGACTGCATTGTCCTCTCCTCTCTTCTCTTCATGGACGTTAACTTTTATTGTATAATAGCTCGGCTGTGACACTACACTGGGTTTGCCTTTATGGTTGTTCATAAACATTGACCACAGTCGCACATTACGGGCGACATTTTTAAAGTGTTAAGTAAAACAAAGACCTTGAAATCGTCTGAGATTTGGTCGTCTCAGGCGAAACTGGACTGCTTGATAGTGGAGTTGTTGTAACGCTCATCACGGAGGTGCAGGAGTTTATAGCCACAGCTTCAACTTCAGGCTCCCAAAATTGCATCCGGAGTTTTGCAATGAAAATGAATGAGCATTGCCTTGGTTCTCATTCTGAGCTGATCAAATTACCTCCTGCCTCTACCTCCAGATTTTACTGACAGACATGCAGTATACTGTATGTTATATAACACTGTAATTAATCTTCTCATCTGGTTCTCAGCAAGAACATAAATAAGAGTATTCCCCAACCTATTCAAACCCATAGACTGCATATAAACGAGGGATGTGGCAACAAAATACTTTTCTTGTATTTTGTTTACATTTTTATTAATTTATTTTAGGTTATAGTTTATTCCGTGTAATCAAATCCTGCTTGTATTGGTTTTGTCATATTGTATGCTATCAAGGTCTTGAACTTTGTTATTGTTTATTTTATTTTATTTTTTTACTTTACTTGGGATTGAGGTAAATAAAGTGTATATTATTTTTATCTTATCTTACTATTGCCCTAAAATGCATCAAAACCACAAACATGATTGAGAAGCTGATTTCTGTGACTCATGTTAGCTTTGGCCTAAGTCATAGAGGCCTATAGAGACCAGTCGATAACCTCCTGGCAACAACTACTAAATGTCTACTCTCCAACCAGTTAGGAAGTAGTTGGTGGCTTTGCTGGCTATCACCGAGTGAAATTGGTCACAAAAACAGAGCTGCATTAAAAACCTTTGCTTTGGTTGGTAACAGATTGCTGAGGTTGCCTGTAGTTTACATTGAAGATACCGGGTTGTCTGTAAATACTTGCCATTTACTCTCCAAACTGTAGCAAATTTTGCGTGATGGAAAATGGAATTGGTTTGCCTTCAACGTAAAAGTTGCGTCTTGCTGCTGCAAACCAAAACTTTGCCCAAGGTGCAACTTTTACTTTGAAGACGGACAGTCTCAGTTTCTGGTTCACATTGCACTTTTCACACTTTCAGTATTGCTGAACGACATTGCTAGAGTTTGCAGACATTTGCGTCGGCCATGGAAACCATCTGCTAGTGACTAAAGCAATTGAAGGAGCTTTTTAGTGCAGCACCATGTACATCCTGCAAACAATTTCATGGCAGTTGCCAGCAACCTCCAGCAAACACGTGGATAAGGAATGAGGTTGTGGAATAAAGTTGCAACCTTGGCACATGGTCACTTACTGGTCTGACTGGGCTTTAGTAGACAACTAGGAAACTAGCAGAGAGCTTTTGGACTAACCTGCACCAACCTTCAAGCATCTCATACTGCATACCATCAAGACTAAATAACTACATTTTAAACAGGTAGGATTCATAAATATTCTGTTAAGCATGTTCATTTGTGCTGTAAATATTGGTATATGGGGGCGATCGTGGCTCAAGAGTTGGGAGTTCGCCTTGTAATTGGAAGGTTGCCGGTTCGAGCCCCGGCTTGGACAGTCTCGGTCGTTGTGTCCTTGGGCAAGACACTTCACCTGTTGCCTACTGGTGGTGGTCAGAGGGCCCGGTGGCGCCAGTGTTCGCCACAGCCACCCTGGTGTCACTTTCTGGCACCAGGGTAGCTGTGGCTGCAATGTAGCTTGCCATCACCAATGGGTGGATGACTGGATGTGTAAAGCGCTTTGGGGTCCTTAGGGACTAGTAAAGCGTTATATAAATACAGGCCATTTACCATATCAAAATCACATAGAATTTATTTGATTTTGGAGCCAGCCTCTCGTGGCCATTAACGATTTTTCTTCTTTTTTGGGGAGCACTGTGTTTCAGCCCTGGTGATGCTGTTAATATAACCCCTAGAAGGATTCCATCATAAGCCACGAAGCACTTTAAAAGTAAAAAAAACCCAACAAAACATAATATACTAACAAATTTGAACAAATAATAGTGGTGAACTTTGAATTCCAAAAACATGGGCTTGTACTCACCATTGAACATTTTTTAAATGTCTCGGTTACATGTGAAATGTTTATCCTTCTCATGAGCAATAAACCACAGACATTTCTGAATTTTTTTTCCCTGAACATCAAGGTAACCAGATAATTCATGTAGTTCAAAATGAGCAACAAAGGTCACATGCTTTGAATTTAGCCTTGCTGTCAGTATTTTCTTCACTAAAATAATGGCCTTCGGTTGGTTTTCTGTTTCTGCTTTTGCTTGTTTCCCTGTGAAGTCTGCCACAGCTCACATTCCAACATTTCTGTCTACCTCCAATCTGCAATTCAAATGGAAAGACTATGCAGAATAGGCCAGATGGTGAATCCCAGCCTGCTATTCCCCAGCCCATCAGCGAGTCCTTTCTGTGCCTATTTTTCTAAACCCCCTTTAACAAGTGCCTTCATCCCCCCTTCCCACCCGCCACCTTTTAAGAAACACTTAAATCTCAACATGTTCCGCATTTGTACATTTATCGATTTAAATCACGACTGCATTATTTTATGAAGATGTTAAAACCCGGATAGTACTTTGCCTGCTTGATACCGAGCCAATCAAAACAGCAGAATTCCTATTTCCAGCAGACCTCCAAGATTACAAACATGTCGACTTTGCCCGTGTCTGCTTGTTTCCATGCACTCAGCCATTTCAGTCAAAAAACTGTGTCAATCACAAGTCCGTCAGTCCGCCCGAAGATCTGCTACACATTCACCCTCACAGCCCTTGAATGCTTAAGCAACTTTTTGCCTTCCAACCTTTTGGCTTTCGTGGAACTAAAAACGGAGCACGAAATGATCATTTGCATCTCTGCCAACCTGTCAAGCCAAACCCTCGCCGACAAAATGAACGCTGTCAAGACCTGACGTGCCAAAGTGTGTCAGGAACTCATCTCCTCACCTGTCCGTCAACAGCGCCACAGGGTGCCATCTTGCTTTTACTAGCTCTCATTGATGAGCGGGGGAGGAGCGTGGCGCCGTTCCCCTTTCCCGAATACCTTAAAATAGACCGCGTGTCTCTCATGTCCTTCTTGGCAGCAGCGAGTCTCTCCTTGTCATGACACATTGTCGGAGAGCTACAAAAAGCTGCAATTTGCCCAGGTAGCTGCAATCCAAATTTGAAATACAAGCGAGACATGATCCCTCTAAATTTAGAGCAAATCCCATTAAGCTTGCAAATATCAGTGACACACCGTTGGAAGGTGTGGACTTGAGTGTCTAATGCTAAATTTTGTGCACTGCGGTCTTTAGGAGGTGCTTTATATTTTGTGCATTTAACTTCTACAGCAGTGGCCTCCTGCAAGACTTTGTGGATGTTTCAGGGTGCATAACAAAACAGGTGGTAATTGCATAGTGAGACTAAAAGTTTTAGCACATTTGTTTTAATGTTGAAGTTTAAGCCTTAAGGACAAAAACTGCAAAAAAACGAAAACCCTAAAGAATAAAAATAGTTTCCATCCAAATAATAAATGTAGGTTACTGAATTAAAAGGCTAGAGTAGGCCACATCAGCCTGACACCAGTTTTATCTGACCTATCAGAAGCTTTTCACACCTGCTTTTAAATTTTCACAGTGCACCTTAACAGCTCTTGATAAAGGGTGCTACCATCATTGCCGCTGGGGCACAGAAACAAGCTGTTAAAAAGCACTACACCAATATCAGTGGCATTCTCCAGAAGCGGAAAAGAAACACATCCATTACTGCAGCAGGGGAAAAATAAGATCAGGCGCTTTTGTATTCGCAGCGTGTTGTGATGTCCTGTTTTCACTCAGGTATCAGGTTGCACGCTAATGCAAAGCCCATAAAACGGAAGCCGTAAAGTAAGCAAGACCTAGATTCCTGATTAAAAAGAGTAGATTAAGAGCCCGACTTGGCTGCTCCACAGACATAAGTCATACATCCTGCTCGCTGCTGCTGGTTCTGTGTGCGAGCGGTGAACGCTGGGGGGAAAATCTGCAGTCAGGTCTCCCCTCCCTCTTCATAGATAACATGGCACTCAGGGTCTTCCCTTGTACATATCATTGCTGCCCTCTGGAGTTCTGCACCCATTTGCTTCTTAATGAAAATGACACAGCCAAATGAGCTGATAAGACCACAACGGGCTGCTGTTTGACAGCGTCACACTCCTTAATTGGACGAGCTTTTGTTGTAAAAGTTATTCATTTATTCCTCATAAAAATAAAATTTTTTTTTATTAATAATTAGACATCCTCTCCGAATACTCCTTCTCGGCCCAATAATTAAACTCCCCCCGCCTCCAAATTTGCTCGCAGTTACAATCAGAAGAGGATCCAGAGCTCACTTTCTGGCTTTTAAGCCATTTTTTTAGGACATGTCCACTGCCCTATTTTTTATCCAATGAAGCACAGTGACATAAATGTTCATTCCACACCTGTGGTGTGATGCGCCTTGTGACACTCCGCTCAACTCTCCCCCTTGGGCCTGCCCACTCGCCTGCCTGCCCGCCTGCTGCATAACAGGAGAATGCAATTAATGACAGATGGCCAGGCGATGACCACGTCCTTGAGCCGCGAGCCTTATTGGCACCTACCGCTAATTGTATCACATATAACCCAACTAAAAGCATAATAAATCTGGGAGAGAGTGGAATGTTTTATGCAAGCACCTCTCCTCTTTTTCCAAGTGGTAAATTGCTCCACTCTTGAAATATCTACAACCTTATGACACCCGTGCTGCATTAGCTTAATTGCCTTTTCCTCTGCCCAGGTTCTCAGAACCTGAGAAACCGTATAAGAAGAGAAAAAAAAAGGGGGGGAAGCAGTCGCTGCTTGAGAAATTGCAGGGATCTTTACCCTGATTAACAACAATTGCGGCCGATTAGGTGTCATCGCCCGCTAAGAAGTGATTTGAGGCGAGAGGGCATGAAATTATGATGTGCTGTAGCGAAATTGTCAAACACAGATAAAGGTTTATTAATTGCACTTGTATATTCTCACTGACAATGAGATCATCAGTGCAGTAGATCAGGCTAAGATGACATTTAACGACTTGGCAAGTGCATAACAGCAGACAGGCAGCCTGACAGACCACAGCATTTGATCTAAAGTCTGTTACAGGGAAGACTTTATCAAACTCAACTAACCAGGACACTTCGTCAGCTCACCTGAGGAGCCTCAGAAAGTCTGGCGCTCCCACGCGTCCGCATAGACAGCTTGTGTCACCGCGGGGTTTTTCCCTCAATTCGGTGTGGCACTCCCCACCCCTACATCCCAGCCTTCCCATCTCACCCTGGGCTCGTTATGGAGAGAGTGATGACGGTGTCTTGGAGCAGCTGCTGCAGGGACGGCTTCGCCAACAGAGATGAGAGCCAAGCATCCCTCCCCGCCACCACCACACGAGCGAGTTAAAAGCATCCTGGACAGGCAGCTACGTGCAACACAGACACTCTACGTGGTGTCACAATAACAATATTTGCAAAAATTGATTGAACAGAAACATGGAAACATGATGCAACCAGTTCTAACAAACCCACTTAACAGGGACACCCACTTAAGATTTCCTTCACCGGTGTCCAACAAAGGTTCAAGCCCTCAGCACATGTACAATCAATGGCTTTTATTGACTCCAACACAAACAACAGGGCCCGGGCATGTGTCTGCCAGCATGATGAAGGAAATAATTAGTTTACATGTTTGCAAATGTATTCAGTGCTCGATGATTATTAGCTCCTTTTCTTCAATCCACAAAACAGCATGTACCACTCAGATATTAAATCTCGAGCAAAAACACTGCTCCAATTATTGCGGTCACATGCATATATATCCCTCTATGCACCAAAGAACCCAAAAATTAATAATGGTGTTCAGAATCGAAAACAACAGCTCCGCGATACTTGATTCCTCTCACTCACTCACTCCATATCCTCTGTATTTTTCACTGCTTATCTGCAATAGACTCTCTTCCCCTGCGATAACTTTACCCTTAACCTAACGACCTAGCAAATTAGTCCTAGTCTTCCATCCCATTGTAGATTATGCTGCAACACGGGCACGGTAATAAGCCGTCAGACAAAGTAAATGCCCACGATGTAGGGTGCAAATCTCATTTGGCTGGCGCCAAAGTCCACAAAGAAGGCTGAGTCTGCAGAGCGACTGCTTACTCTGGAGCGGAAGGGAGATTTATTATCATACCTCATTAAATATATTGAACAACTGAGGAGTGCGGATTCAAATATTTGGATGCAGGCGGTGTCCTTCGAGGGGAATTTGATCAAAATGAATTCAGATTTTTCCTTTTTAGAGGAAAGCTATCATATATTACAAATGACATAAAAACGGAAATGCCGGCAGCTATGAGTTTAAAAGCGAATGATGTGCTCTTTATTCAAAGAGTGACTATAATAAGAATGAAAAGGAGGTGAAAATGCCAGTGACCAGTGCCTTTCTGCTGGATCCTCCCCACCGTCCTAAACAAAGTCGCATTTCTGCAGCCACTGAATGGGAGACTACTGTGGGGCGATGGTTGCTCAGCCGAGTAAGCACAGCAGGGCAGATTTTGCCCGTGAAGCAGCCAAAGTAACCTTTAAAACCACTGGGGCAAAAGAAAAGGGGTGTGGCACGACTCGCCTCCCGGGTGCTTGCACGCAAAACCACATGTGCAGTTAACCCCCCCCACCAAAAACACTCCAGCTCTGCATGTGACTGTAAAGAAAGAAAGAGGACTTCCACTGAATGTCTGAATAAAGAGGAGATTGTGCTGGGTTGTTAGATTGAGGGGAGAGCAAGGGGGAAGAGGGATGAGGGGGAAAAAAACAGATATGGGGAAATCAATATGGGTGTGTGAGAAATGGTGTGAATGGCGTGCATTTCCTCACTGGTCATCAAAAGGTTATTTTACACCCAAAAGCTCGTATTGATTACACGCATTCGGCGCGGTCTCTTGGAGAGAGAGCGGAGGAATATCTGCTGGGGGAATTTACACGGTATTTATTTTTTGCATTAGGATTAGGGTGGGCGTTGGGGACGATCAATGCTCGTTTAATGTAGCTGCAGGGAGCGAGACATGAATCATAGGCTCTAGGGCTATTACATTTTATTTGGCGTTATCATTGGTGGGCTTAAGGGACCCAGAAATCCTTCAGTTTACTCAACATATGGAATTAGACTTCCTTGTCAGCTTGAATGTCGGTGCCAAACGGATCTGGCTCCAGTGTGGAACGTCCATTACTGGAACTGGCTGTGCACGAATAATGGCTAAATATACGACATCCAGGGAAGAATACAGCTGCAGCGGAGAATATCTGGTACCAGTTTAAGGAACAACTTTAGATTTATTAATCTGTGATGATTTGTTTATTTTTATTTATTTTTTTTTACTAATGCTTCATTGCAAAGCATGAAAAACTGGGGTTGCCATGAACAAATATTGCCAGAAATTGCCAGTTATTCCTCCCACAATCAATCAGTGAATAATTTGTTTCATAAAATGTCAGAAATTAGAGAAAAAATGTCCATCACAGCTTTCCAGAGCCAGAGCTGACATCTTTACATTGCTTATTAGGAGGAGAAAAAAGTATATTCACTTTTCCTAATGTGAAGCAAATGAACAACTGAGCTGTAACCAGTGAATTTGGGCATTTTTACTTTTTCTCTTTTTGCTGAATAAATCACCTTTTGTAAATTTAAATTGTTGCTAAATAATAGATCAACAGAATTGTTTCTGTATCTTCAGGCACTGCAATCGCTGTCTCTGTAATTCATTTCTTAATCGGATCATTTCAGAATCTGTTTTTCAGAGTCCGGACGAAGAATCCATTCATTACAATCTTATGAAAATTTCAAACTGCAGAATTACTCTTTAGACGATAGCCCACGGTGCAGGTATTTGGGAGGTATGGAGAGTACGAGTGATGTACTAACTGAAAGGTGTGCTGCACTTAGGAGTCTAAAAGAGCGATGGATGTTTTATTCTAATGTGATCAGAACCTACAGTGTGCAATGAGGGTAATTAAATCAGCTGGTAAAGTGGGATCCATGTGTCTGTGTTAAATCTACTTCACAGGTAAATCTCAAGAGCAAAACCTGAAACCTGACATTTACCTTCAAGGGTGTGTCAGTACTTTTATTTCCTCCAATGCATTTAAGGCTATTTTCCAAACTGACTGGAAGACAGTGGATCAAGTCAAGTCCAAACTAGTGTTTTGGATGCAAAATTTGCTGAGCAACAGAGGCACAGTCTGACCAGCTGACCTGACCTGAGGTACTGAGGTACTGAGATCCAGGAGGAAGCTCAGAGGGACAGGGCTTTCTCTGTCGTCACATCTAAATTATGGAGTAACTTGTCTTTGCAAATTAGAGCGGCCTCTTCACTGTCCGCTTTTAAAACATGTTTTAATTGTCAGGCTTTTGACCCCAGACTTAGCTTTTCTATTGGTTTGCATTTTAGTTTTTCCTTTTAGATTTTTCTGTTGTAGGTGATCACTTAGACAGGAATTAACAGAAATCAGTCACTAATTACTTTAGCCCCTGCTTCTAATGTGCCACTCCTACTGTAATCTCAGAGTTTGTGCACATTACATGTTTGGGTTACTTTAATTAAGCAGATTGACCGTGCTAATTTCTGCTGCTTATTAGGCTGTGCAATACCACAGAGTTAAATTCATTATGAAATGAATGATCTTATCATCAGTTATACAAAAATAACAACAAAAAAAGATTTAAGGAGTGAATTGAAAAAAATATAAATAGGAAACTCATTTGCAAATTAATACTTATTCATTCATTTAAACTGTTAGAAGGTTTAATATATACTTCATTAGAAAAAACTAATGTCAATCGATTCATATTTCAGGCTTGAACGGGTTAAGCAGGTTACTACCAACGATTTGCCTAAACATAAGCACTTGGTTCCCATCAGCCATTGTTTATAGGGGACGTTTTTCAGTGTAACAACCTCTGAGTAACATGTGCAGATGACAGACTAAGGAGCCTATAGTGATTATTTAAGGAGAATCTAACAGGACAAGGTTAGAAAACGAGTTCATACATACACATAACCAGTGTTGGGCAAGTTACTTTGAAAAAGTAATTAATTATAGTTACTAGTTACTTCCTCAAAAAACTAACTCAGTTAGTAACTGAGTTACAACATTCTAAAAGTAATTAATTACTTGAAAAGTAACTATTGCATTACTTAAAAAAAAAGTCTAACCCTCTGGGGTCCAGGGTATAATTGGCCATTTTTAACTACTCTTGATTTGACGTCTACATTTCACCTTTAAAAACTATTTACTTTGCTTTGTTTGGTATCATTCTTTTCAGCACAACCTCACGTGTCTGAATTTACAGTTATGTTTTCATTTTGATGTACTGTATTAACACAATTGATCTAAAATCAGACAAAAAACATAAAATCTGAGTAGAAAGTTATATTTTCACTGTAACAACCACAAACATGTTTAATGAATCATATTTCATAACTTTAAATGCAAATATAAATTGACAATTTTAAAATCATATGCACAAGTTTTGTAAACAACAAAGTTATTTGCAGCCATTTACCTTTTACCCCCTTTTTAATAACCATTTCAAACTATTTACATAACAATCAGCTGTTCTGCATTCACACAAATTATTTGTGCCACTCCGAATATTTCTGTCCACTATAAAGGAGAACATCACAGCCTGATACCTGCAGGTCTGACAGCAGCAGGTGTATCACTCCTGTTTCTACCCGGAGACAGCAGTCGCCTCATTGTTCTGACAGACAACACAAAACTATCCACAACACTACACACTAACTACACAAGACAACACATTAACTACACACTACAAACACGCTAAACGTCACAAATCTCTCACATCTCAAAACTCGCTCTCTCTCTCTTTGTCTGCTGTCTTTCTTTCTCTCTCTCTCTCTCTCTCTCTCTTGCCATCACTCCTAAAACTCCCCCGCTCTTCCTAAACAACCAAATCTCATGTCGCCATATCATTTTTGATTGGTCGACATGGTGCATTTTTCCACCAACAGGAATGGGCTGTTTTTTGTTTTTGTTTTTTTTGCTCATAAGCAGAGAGTGCTTGCTAGCGCTATCCTTAGACAGCAAACATGATGAAACTATTCAGGAAAAAACGCAGAGTACATATTGTTTATCATGACTCTGGTTTTACGTGGCCTATCAACACAATTTAAAAACTGGTTATATCACCTTGTTGCTTTGTCATCTTGAAGTGGTCATGTGATTGGCTTACCACGACTACTTTATTCTTCCTCAGTCAAACAGCAGCACTCATGCGATTGTTTTGCCCCCATAGCTCCAGGTGTTGTGCCAAAAAGTGATCGTCGGGCAGAGAGTGATTGCTGTCCGCGGGAGCGCGCGGCTGCTTAAAGGGCGATCGTGGCTCAAGAGTTGGGAGTTCGCCTTGTAATCGGACGGTTGCCGGTTCGAGCCCCCGGCTTGGACAGTCTCGGTCGTTGTGTCCTTGGGCAAGACACTTCACCCTTTGCCTACTGGTGGTGGTCAGAGGGCCGGGTGGCGCCAGTGTCCGGCAGCCTCACCTCTGTCAGTGCGCCTCAGGGTGGCTGTGGCTACAGCGTAGCTTGCTATCACGAGTGTGTGAATGTGTGGATGACTGGATGTGTAAAGCGCTTTGGGGTCCTTAAGGACTAATAAAGCGCTATACACATACAGGCCATTTACCATTTATTTATTTTAAAGCTGTAGCACCCAGATTACTTACAGCTACTTCCGTGCAACTAATATAAGATGCGATAAGCTGAACACAGCTTCAACCGTCTGTTTGTTGAAAAATAGTAACGTGACCGTACCACATTTTCTTGTTAGTATTGGTAACAGCGTTGTAACGATAGAAATAGTATTTAGTCAGATTACTCGTTACTGAAAAAATTTCCCATCACTGAATATAACACATATGGACTTATATACACATACATACATATACATTAGAAAGTAACCTTGAATAGAAAGTTACAACAATTTATCATGACGTGATGAGGCTGCCTATGGAAAATGTGACCAAAGAAATGAAAACTTTGTAATTTAAGCCCAAAATTCCTTTGTAGCATTTCATCTAATAAGAGCTTATGCATGACAAGAAATAAGCACAATTGAAAATTACAACTACTGTGTAAAGAAGAGCTTCGGATACATCCTGCTGTCCGGTATAAACTGCCTTAGCCTGAGTGCTTTGAAATGATCAACTCTACCAAAACATGCATGATCATGAAATACTGCTATACTGCCATAGCAGTAGAGATCAATTCATCTGAGCACGGCGAAAATGTTTTATTGTGCAATATGGTCGACTATGAGAAATGCAGCGCTGGATAACGTCCAAGTTTCATCAGGCTGGCAAAGAAAAAAAAGCATTTCTGCTGATAAAGAAAAGTTTGCTGTAAGAGCATTCATCATTTTCACTCTCCCACATCACCGTACTGTTCCCAGCACTCGGCCCATCAGCGCTCAGACAGTCATTGACGTGGACCACATAGAGAAGCAGCAATCCTGCGGTTCAAATGAATAATTCAACCATAACCAATAAGCCAACGTTCCGATGCTCAGCCCGTGACACAAAAACGATAGCATCCCCACTTATGTCTGCTGAAATTACAGAGATTAATAAGAGCACACAAACATCGGCATGCTGACAAACAGCAGCCGCCATGTTTGATTTGCATGGATTTGGGAGAGGAATCTATTTAAATGCTGCTTACATGTGGCTTCTGAGGGGCAGGGCAACACACACACACAGTATCAACACCCCTAAGTTTCTGGTGGTTGATCTGATTAGCTGAGGATGCTTATACTTCTTAAGAGCAAACTCATTTAATTTTAAGGAGAGGCAAAGCGTTCTGTATTGTCAGCGATCACAGTGCATGAAGATGGCCGTTAAGACACAAGGTTTGGAAGTTGCACTGAATACAAAGTGAAGCTGAGGCTGATGTTAACATTTTGCTGCTATCAGGTCGTAAACCGGCGTATTGGACTTGTTACATTTTTGACTGATGATGGCGCTAGAAAGAAAATAAGGGACTCTCCAAAGTTATTACAAATCATCCCGAGGGGGACATGAATGGATGACTGCATCATTTTTCATAGCGATATTGAAACTGAAGAGTTGCCAGGACATTTTGCAGAAAGTCAAAAAATGTCAGCCTCAGAGCAGAAAGTCAAAGAATAACCAGAGTTAGAAAGGATCCTTCTGAGGGGCCAACAAAAAACAACATGGTCTGTGCTAACTTTCACTCACGGTTGTGTGATGGATTGATCAACACTGGTTAGCGTGAAGGCAAAAGCTTTCTAATCAAGAGGATTTTTAGCTTGTTTGCTCAGTAATGCTATAACTCTTTATTATCTTCCACCTTCCACCGCGGCGCGCGGTGAGAGATGCCAAACGCCGGTACCGGGAACGTGTGGAGTCCCACTTCCACCAGGGCGACACACGGAGTATGTGGCACGGACTACGCACCATTACAGACTACAAAGCCAGGGACACTGCGCTGATCAACGCGGACTCTGCATTCACCAACGAGCTGAATTGGTTCTACGCCCGTTTCGAGGTTAGCCAGGCGGCTAATGCTATCTACCGCCTGACTACCGAGGACAGTGACGTCATCAGCGAGAGACCGGCGACCAGCATCGCGGAGCATGACGTCCGAGCAGCACTGAGGAGAGTGAACACAAGGAAAGCGGCGGGGCCAGACGGCATCACCGGCCGTCTGCTGCGCTGCTGTGCTGACCAGCTAGCAGGTGTGTTCACTTACATCGAGTCCCTGGCGAAGTCTGTGGTCCCCACATGCTTCAAAAGATCCACCATCATCCCTGTGCCCAAGAACAGCAAACCCTCATCCCTGAACGATTACCGGCCAGTTGCACTGACCTCCGTAGTAATGAAGGTGTTTGAGAGGCTGCTGAAGAACATCATCTCCTCCTCCATCCCAGACACCACAGATCCGCTGCAGTTCGCCTACAGATCCAACAGATCCACAGAGGATGCCATTGCCCACGTCCTACACACCACTCTCAGCCACGTGGACAAGAAACAGGGTAACTATGTGCGAATGCTGTTTGTTGATTACAGTTCAGCGTTTAACACAATAGTGCCCTGCAGACTGTTCACAAAGCTGAGGGATCTGGGACTTAACAGCCGTCTGTGTGCATGGGTGTTAGACTTCCTCACTGGCAGAACTCAGGTGGTGAGGGTGGGCAGGTGCTTCTCCAACAGCATCACCATCAACACAGGAGCACCTCAGGGATGTGTCCTCTCGCCACTGCTCTACTCCCTCTACACTTCAGACTGTGTGGCCACCCATGGCTCCAACACCATTGTGAAGTTTGCTGACGACACAGTGGTGTTGGGTGCCATCTCCAACAACGATGAGACGGCCTACATGGATGAAGTGAAGAATCTGGCATCGTGGTGCCAGGACAACCACCTCCAGCTGAACGTCAGCAAGACCAAGGAGCTGGTGGTGGACTTCAGAAGGGGTCAGCACAGAGACTACAAGCCCATTATCATCAATGGAGCTCCAGTGGAGAGGGTGCAGTCCTTCAAGTATCTTGGTGTCCACATCTCCTCAGACCTGACATGGGCTGCCCACATTCAGGTCCAGACCAAAAAGGCTAGGCAGCGCCTGTATCACCTACGACAACTGAGGAAGTTCAGGGTCTCTCCAAAGATCCTCAGGATTTTCTATACAGGCGCTGTGGAGAGCATCCTCACACAGAACATGACATCGTGGTTTGGGAACAGCTGTGTGAAGGACCAAAAAGCTCTCCAGAGAGTGATCCGTACAGCAGAACGCTGCTGCAGGATTGCTCTCCCCCCGCTTCAGGACACCTACACCAGGAGATGCCGGACTAGAGCAGCGCAGATACTGAAGGACCCGTCCCATCCTGGCAACAAACTGTTCCAACTTCTGCAATCTGGTAGAAGGTTCCGCATCTTCCGGGCAAGGACAGAGAGACTCAAGAGGAGCTTCTATCCCCAAGCCATCCGTGCCCTAAACACACACACCCGCCCTCTCACATCATCTATAATTGACTGAGACAGGACTCTCTTCCAGACACTCTAAACCAAGGCACAATGTACATTTCAATTTCTTTAATTTTAAATATGTTTATATTGTCTATCCTGTAAAATAGTCAGATGTCTATTCATATTAATGTACAGAATTCACCTGCTTGCTGCTACTACTGCACATTCACCCAATGTATATACTACA
Source organism: Mchenga conophoros (assembly GCF_057382185.1). Lineage (NCBI taxonomy): Eukaryota > Metazoa > Chordata > Actinopteri > Cichliformes > Cichlidae > Mchenga > Mchenga conophoros. Next base: position 70,599,222 of record NC_140528.1, read on the forward strand.
TATATATATATATATATATATATATATATATATATATATATATATATATATATATATATATATATATAATGTTTTTCCTCTACACCCCCCCCCCCCCCCCCCCCAATTTTTTTTGCACATGTCGAGGAGCGTGTCAGGCTACATTTCACTGTGTGTTATACTTGTATAACTATGCATGTGACAAATAAAGAACATTGACCTTGACCTATCATAATTATTGAATTCATATTAAATTGACTTTTCCATGCTACAGGATTAGGGGTGCTGTAGGTCAGCGGTCCCCAACCCCCAGGCCACTGACCGGTACTGGTCCGTGAGTCATTTGGTATTGGGACGCGAGAGTTGAAAGACTTGGGTATGAAATTTATGGTTTTCAGGGTTTTTATCGGTTTTTAGCGTTATTTTTTTAATTGTTTTCTTTGTTAACTCACTTTCCCTGGGTCTTTTCCAGTGTGTTATTAATAAATCTTCTTTCTGTTGTATTTATCCGTGACACCTTAAAGGCTGGTCCGTGATATTATCGGACATAAACTGGTCCATGGCGCAAAAAGGTTGGGGAGAGCTGCTATAGGTCATGTATTCCATGGCTGGCTGGCAGGTGCTTGTTGCAGCAAATTGGTCTGAAAGTGGGAGCTGGACCAAAAACCTCCTCCTGATTGCTTTGCTCACTAGCTAATTGCTGCAGTTGCCATTAGTTTGCCAGGAGGACACTGACTTGTCTGCAAACACTTGCCAACTAATTGCTGAGTGCAATGAAAACAGGAAATGTGAAACACTCGCCTTCAAAGTAAAAGCTGTGCCTTGCCATTGACCCCAACATGTTTCAAGGGTGCAATCTTTACTTTAAAGGCAGTCAACACATCACGGTTTCACAACCCCTCAGTGAGTAGTTGGTGAGTGGTTGCAGAGTAATTGGTGCTTTCTGTGCAACCATAGCAATCTGCTAGCAACCAAAGCAGTTGTAGTTAACCACCCTATATCTCACTGAGATCAACTTCACCTAGCAACCTCTCCTGGAATAAACATTTTCCTTAGCAGCTCGAGGTTGCCAAAGTCTCTAGGCCTGTGTGACCCGGGCCATTTTACTTTAGTTGATATTTCCTGACTCACATACGATAACTAGTGAACATAAGCTGGTGTAGCATTTATTTTTTCATGTTTAAAGGGGTAAATACATTCCTAACTGTCTATTTCTTTCTTTCTCTGTGCTTGGCCACACAGTAGGCAGTTTTGGTGGGAGGGTAGCACTACATTAACCCGGTCCTTGTACAACAACATCACTCTGCCGAAGCCAGTGGATATTAGTGAATTTACAAGGAGAGCGATTTAGCAGTTAGAACACAGGGAAGATCACCCATCTTTTTAAAGATGAAGATGTATTTTGATTGTCTGTTTTCGATTATTACAGGTAATAATTTTAGCTACAATTCATCCCTCAATTAAAAGATTAAAGGACAGTAAAAAAAATACTTTTTTATCACACAAACAGACAATTTACAGATGAAACAGCTGATTTTCAGCTTTGATGGCGCTGTAAGTGATGTCAGAAAGGTCCTGCTCCATTGTTCTTGCATTCCTCATTTATACGCATTACATGGCAGGAAGTTCAGAGGGATCATCGCCTCCTGGGTCTTGGATTCTTAAACCTCTCTTAGGTCTTTTTAAATGGAAGCCGTTTGTTCTCCGTGTATCTGCGTGGGTTTGTTTTCACCCTAAGGATGTATGTTAGGTGGTTGCCCTTGACTAAGATGCTGGCCTTAGCCCAGGAGTTGCTCCCCAGGAGCTTCCCTGCAGCTGCATAGTGCTCATACATAGTTGAGAAGGGTCAAATGCACAGGAAACATGTATCCTCAGGGGCTAATAGCTATACAGCGTAAAGCCTAAATTAACTGACACAAAGCAGAAAAGAAGAAGCCTCTATACAGTATATAAAGGGGGGGTGATACCTGCAAATAATGTGTTGTTGTCTTCTTTTTTTCCAAAGAAAAGTTTCAAAAAATCTGGGGCTGTAGGCTTTGTGTAATTGCGTGTATCTAAGAATTCCAGGGTTTTTAAAGTTCAAGCTAAAGAAGAATATAGAGACAAGACGGACACTTTAATGGTAATGGTAGCTGACAGTGTGATTAGCCACTGACAGCACCATTAGCCAGGAAAGTCACCCACTTTAAGGGTCGCGCTCGCTTACTTTCTTTTACTTTCTTGTGGCACCTCTGAAGCTCGCTGTTACCTGAAAGCAAACATTTTTCCATCTTTACACAAGAGCAGCCTGCAAAGTGCTAGCGATGTGTTCAAGGATGGCAACGCTGAAAGGTGCTTTTGCTCCTTTAGGCGTGTCAATTTCTGATATTCTGACATAACATTCGGCGTTATTGATACAGGAAAGCCGCATGCAAACCGCGAACAGCTCGACTACTGTAGGCTGCGGTGAAACCAACACTCAGAACAGCCAAACACTCCAGCTATGGATCAATATTGCTTTCTCTTGACAGGGAGTGATTGATCACAGACCGACATGAGATTTCAAGATGAAAACAGCAGGTGTCTTCTCTGGAGGAGGATGTCGAGTAACAGAGCAGTGCACCCGCTGATGAAACCGACAGGCCGGCAAAGACATAGAAACCAGAGACTTCACTCGCCCACGCACCTTACGTGACTAGAGAGACTCAATTGAAGAGCCGGAGACTGTGGATGCAGCAGCTCTTGCCGCTGCTGATCCCTTCGAAGTCTGTTACACTGATCTCCCGCTGTTCTGAAATGATTTTCAGTTGAGTTTTTTTTCCAGCTTTGTTTCAGTTGCAGAAGGACATATATCCAGACCACTGTGAAAACAAGGCCCCTTTCAGCAATTATGTGGCTTACAAAATTTCAGATTAGATGCTTATAGTTGGTGGGCTCATGTTAATTTTAATGATTGTTTGCCAAGGATTTTAATGCCGTACAAACTAGAAGGTTTCTATCATCCTGCACATGGAAAAAGTTATAGTTGGACTAATTATGACTTTTTAAGTCTTTTTCACATTTGTTGCTGAACAGTCAAAATAAATACAGCACTTCCTTTCCCGCACACACACTTAACGTCTCTTTAGTGCTTCAGCAATAGCCTGATTTAACATAGCGTTCCGCTATCACAGCATCCGCGACTGATAAGGTACTCTTTTATCACAACGCTGATGTTTGAAAGGGACAAAGCATGGAAAAAAAAACACCAAAATATGTGCTGCACATTCATCTCTCCTGGTGACCAACTGTCTGTGTCACCCTGTTTTATATATCTATACAAATTTCAATGCAAGGCGCGTGCAGAGCATGAGGCACCCATTCTGGATTGATTACATGGATATCACAACCCATCAAAGACATCAGCGCAGCCCCTGCCAGGCTTAAGCAATTCAGTTGCATGTTCAGACATGTTTACGCAGGCTTTTGAAACTTCAAAAAGGTTGAAATGTCGGAGATAACATCTCCTGACATCCATTCATGCGGTGGTCTGAGTCGGTGAATGCAAAGCGTTGTAGGCCTTTTAAAGGGCAGGGGTGACCACAGAGAAGGCAAAGCCGTTTTTGAATCCTGACATTTCACGACAATTTCGGACAAAAAGAACAACTTTTTGTGCGTTGTCACTCAAACTGTGACCAAAATTTAGTGGGGAGTAAAAATATGTAATTTTGTGCTGCATATCTTATATCGCCAGACATTCTCTGTGCCGAAAAACCAGAGGAAGGAAAGCATATATTTTGGTTAAGTCTGATAAACTAGAATTAGAAGGTATTGTTACATTGAAGGGAGCAAATGAAATAAAAAGGCTATACCAAAATGGGTTATAACATAGGAAATGTGAGGTTAAAATGAAGTTAACACATAGGAGTTGTTTCAAGGCAGCATTTAGCTATGATGAAATGTATACAGGAGTAATTGCTTATATGCTTAAACTTAATTGATTAGAATGGTTGTTTTCTTTTGGATCTTTTAGAGTAGAGGAACTTGCAGCAGCGACAATTTGTGCACAGGATGTTGATGATCAGATAAGGGAAAATAGAGCGAGCAACCGGACGTGAAAGCAGGGCTTAAAGAGTTTTAAAGGGATGAGTAACGTTGAAGAGTATACATAAATACAAGTCAATAAGTTAAGAAGATAATTAGGATCAGGCTTTTGATTAAAGAGTCCCAGATAGGATAAGTTAGGGAGGTGCAGGAAAAGGTGTTTTGTTTCCTTTGCAGAAGATCGATCTCGGCGACCACAGGAGGGGCGAGGATCCTGGGGATCTCGAGGTCCGAGACCACCAGAGAGGGTCTGCGTGAGGACACAATGTATTGTGACCTCTGGTGTTCCAGAGGTCAAGAGAGGGAGTGTGGAGCAGGGAAATTATTTTACTGCTATTGTTAAATAATTGTCATTATTACCATTGCATTAATAATATAATCTGGAGTTTATATTGCATTCAGATGTTGAAACAGTGTGCGTCTTTCAGAAAGACTAAGTTGCAGGCTGACAGGAAGTTGCAGGTTTGCAGAGTGTGCCTTTTGCAGAACTGAAACCGAAAGCAGACGAGACACAGACAGTAGGTGAAGAGGTGACACAAAGAGCATGTGAGGTCAACACATACACACACATTAGTTAGATTTATTTAGAGGAGAGAACGGAAAGTACCAAGCCATGAAAATAGAAGATGATTTTCTGGGTGAAAAGTCATGATGATGTTGATCTGATCTATGTATAAAATGTACCGGTGACGCATGAAGGGGCGTCAGTAAATAAACCCTGATGCTATAAAATATCTGTTCATGCTTTGATTAAGTCGAGGACTACTGGCTGTCTGCGTACAGAGTGTCTTCCCACACGTGTGTTCATTAAAATCATTGTTTGACCAAAGACCTTCTGGACCATGGGTGGTGTGTACTCTCCCTCCTCAATTTTGAATCTTAACAAGTGTGATTTTGGTATCAATCCACTACCAAGCACTGTCAGTACTGATACTGATACCAATAACAGTACTTATAAAGGCAGCTTACTGTATGTAGAGGACAGCAGTATATCATTCCAATAGAAAGTCACATAAAAGGTTTTGGCTTCAGAGAAGTTGGATCTGAAGGAGAGGGGTGGATTTGATCGTGAAACTTCTTGGCCATTGGGTAACAACTATGTCTGACAAGTCATTATTCCATTTTTTTTGTACTTCATTTGGAGAGCTTATTCTCATAAATGAAGTCTAAGAAATAATGACTACTTATAAGTAACAATTTGTAAAGTTTTAAAAGCTAACACGTCTTCACTGTGGAGAATGGTAAACATCTACATCTACATCAGGGCTTAGAAGGTAGGTTGGGTTTTCAATTTTAGGCCTTTCTGTTGCTTTATGTTATTTTGCTTAAGTGATTAGATCAGTTTCTTGTTTGCATATATAGATACATCAAGTCGTGTGAAGGGAAGACTTCACATGACACACTTTCAGTTCTAATCTTTCAGGACGCAATGACAAAAAATCTAGTCTAATGTAGCAGCTCTTAAAATTTGATAAGTATAACCTGAGCTTAACAACAACATATGAACTATTGCATAGTGTCTTTATTTATTTAACGTAACTAAGCCAAAATGCAGTGTGTGAAAAACTAAGTACACCCTTACCACTTCCACGGAGTTAAGGGTAACTAGCAGTCAGGTGGTTCTAATCAAATGCAGTGATTCATTTATCATCAGCTGGTGTGAGCACTTCTATAAAAACTGAAGTTTCGGTTTGAGTTTGCTGGTCTGGAGCAACAACTCTGTTAGCACAATGCCAAGGAGGAAAACCATCAGCAATGATCTTGGAGAAGTAATCTGGGAAGGCTTATATGGTCATTTGCAAACATTATGAAGTCCATCATTCTACAGTTAGAAGGATTATTCAAAAATGGAAAAGATTTAAGACACTTGACAGTCTTTGGAGGAGTAGACATCTGAGCAAATCTAGCCCAAGGTCAGATTGTGCAATATTAAGACGAGAAATACATCTCAGATTTTGCCGGGCTCATTTAGAAAATTAAATGTTAAAGGTCATGACAGTACAATTAGAAAAAAAAAAGATCAAGTTTTGGCTTGTTTGTCATCCAAGAGAACGACTCTTTTCTCTTGCATTGGAACAAACTACAATACTTCTGGAACAATGCCCTTTTGAATAGATGTGCAGACGTCTGGCAACAATGCACAACACAATGTGTGTTAAAAGCCAAGCACAGCACATCTGCACAAACGCATCATACCAACTGTCAAGTACAGTCCGGTCGTTAAGTGATGACTTGATGAATCCTGCTTCCGGGCCTAAAGTAGTCTGCGTTTAATATGGCTTTTGTGTTGTTAACATGTTTAATGTTTCGTATGTTCTTCTATTTTCTTCTATTTACTCCCATCCTGATGAAGTGCTTCGAACGACTAGTCATGCAGCACATCAAGACTGTCCTGCCCCCCTCCCTGGACCCCTTCCAGTTTGCGTATCGGCCCAATCGCTCAACCGATGATGCCATCTCCACTGCACTCCACTCAGCACTCACACACCTGGACAAAAAAGATTCATATGTTCGAATGCTGTTCATAGACTTCAGTTCAGCATTCAACACTATAATCCCCCAACAGCTCACTCAAAAACTGGTCCAGCTGGGGCTCAACACCTCACTGTGCAACTGGCTGTTGGATTTCCTCACCGGAAGACCTCAAGCAGTACGGGTCGGCAGTAATACATCCAGCACCATCATTTTAAACACGGGGGCCCCGCAGGGATGTGTGCTGAGCCCCCTCCTCTTCACTCTGCTGACCCATGACTGCACTCCATCACACAGCTCCAACCTCTTCATCAAGTTTGCGGACGACACAACGGTGGTGGGTCTCATTAGCAACAGGGATGAGACCGACTACAGAAGTGAGGTGAGACGCCTGGCCACGTGGTGTGCTGACAACAATCTCTCTCTGAATGTGGAGAAGACGAAGGAGATTGTTGTGGACTTCAGGAGAATGCACACCCAACATGCTCCTCTGACCATTGACGGAGCGTCTGTGGAGAGAGTGAGCAGCACCAAGTTCTTGGGTGTGCACATCACAGAGGATCTCTCCTGGACGTACAACACCACAGCACTGGCCAAGAAATCACAGCAGCGTCTCTTCTTTCTCCGCAAACTAAGAAGAGCAGGAGCTCCAGCCCCCATCATCTACACTTTCTACAGAGGCACCATCGAGAGCATCCTGTCGAGCTGCATCACTGTGTGGTTTGGAGCCTGCAATGCGTCCTGCCATAGAACCCTCCAACGCATAGTGAGAGCTGCAGAGAGGATCATTGGTGTCTCTCTCCCCTCCCTCCAGGACATTTACAGCACCCGTCTCACTAAAAAAGCCCTTTGCATAGCGGCTGATCCCACGCACCCAATGCAAAGCTTCTTCAAGCTGCTGCCGTCAGGGAGGAGACTGCGGAGTCTCCAGGCCAGGACCAGCAGACTGAAGGACAGCTTCATCCATCAGGCTGTCAGGAAGCTAAACTCCCTCCCGATTCTGCCCCCCTCTCCCCTCCTCTCCACCACGGTCTCACTGAACTCTGTCACACACACACACACACACTCACTCTCTGACGCACTCACTGGCCTGCTCCAGTCACTTTGTGGAGCATTGGACTGCTTAAGCATTGGACCTCATAAGACTTTGTTGTTACACTATCTCTTACCGTACACTACTAAATCCCCATTTGCACTATTTGCCTATTTTGCACCACTATGCCTTCTTACTTGAATATTGTATATTGTATATTGCATAGCTTTTTTTTTTTTTTGTTATACGTAAAATTGTATTGTATTTATTTAAATTTTTACTTTTTAATTATTTTATTTGCATTTTTCTAATCACTAGGGTTTGAGAGTAACGCAATTTCTATTCTGTGTATGTCCTGTACATGTGGCAGAATTGACAAATAAAGTTGACTTGACTTGACTTAATCTCAAAAAGCTCCTAAAACAGTCAGTGATCACTGTTGACCTCCCTCGGCTTTTATTACCGCTAATCATTTATTTAAGCTCAGTTTTTAAAACCTTAGGATGTAACTACAGCCCAGCCCATGCAGCAGTATATGAATGACTAACCTCGTATTGTGGATGGATTATCTCAGTTGTTCTCCTGGCTGAAGTTTGGTCCTTTTACAGCATCCTGCCATGCGATTACATTTGTTCCTGACCACCGAGAACACTCACGTTAACTTTTATCGAGTGGAAAAAAAGTTAGCTTGTTTATATTATGCTAACATAGCTGTGTCGCTAGCGGTCACGTAGCACATCATTATATAGCAGCTAGCCCAACTTCAGTAACCCTACAAACGTCACTGCTGTTTAGTTTTCTGTCTTCATTTATGTTGGAAGTGATAACAGAGCTGTACGTTTTAATTTGTTTCCAAAACCCTGCAGTCAGGACATGCTATATTGTATTTAGATAGAAGCTAGCGAGCTAACTCCCTGCTAACTTCTAACTCCGTTAAATGTCATAAATTCCGTTTTCATCGGTGCCTGGATGTTAAACTCAATTGTTACACCTGGTAGAGCAGAACGCTGATCATTTTATTAAAGATGAAAGACTTTAGACAGTTTTTCAACTCAGTAATGCCATAGTGATCGTTTGATATATGGACCTGCAGCGGAGTTTAGGCCCAGACACGGCTAGTGACGTCAGACTTAACGACTGGGTAGAGGGAGGGTGATGATTTGGGCGTGTTTTTGACACACAGGACCTGGGCACATTGTAATACTCCTGTGTATACCAAAGTACTTTAGAGTCAAATGTAAAGACATCTGTCTGACAGCTAAGGTTTGGTGGAAATTGGGTCATTCAACACGACGGTGATCCCAAACACAGCAGCAAATCTACAATAGAATGGCTGAAAAAGAAAAAGATCAAGGTGTTGCAATAGTCTACTTAAAGTCCACACCTGAGGCTGAGTGAAATGTTAAAATGCTGTGGTGGGACTGCAATACACTAGAGCAGTGTGGTAAAGAAGAGTGGGCTAAAATTCCTCCAGAAAAATGTGAGATTGAAAAAGTCATACAGAAAACGATTACTTCAACTTATTACGCTAAAGTTGGTTCTATAAGCTACTAAATCATGAAGTGTACTTAGTTTTTCAAAAGACTGCATAAAGTCATGAAATCACTCAGTTTCACATAACTGTAGAGATATTACGAATAACTTCAGTTGAAAATAAATCTGTAATGGTGCTGGCCTCATCCACATCATGTCCCAGCTATTTCACTGTGTAAACTTGGAATATGTGTTCGCAGGCTCACCTGCTCACTGTGCACAAATGCATTTTCGATTGGTTACAATGACACGTTTAAGTTCATATCGACATCACTGCTTCTGTGCTACATGCACATAGTGCTTATGGCCTCATTTTCAAAACTGAGAAATAAACAGAGTGATCCTGGTCACATCAAAAACAAGCCCTGCACATTCTGCATTTATTCAGTGTGAGTTATTGTCCCAAAGCTGGTAAATTTGTGATACTTAGGAAATGATGTTGAGCTCTGCTTTAAAATTGCACTCGACTCCAGACAAATTTAATCCCGGGAATTGAATTGTTATTGCCAGAAACAGTAGAAGAACAATTATACATTAATTTTTCTCTAGAACGTTCTGCTATTGCTTTGTTGCTGCACACACGGACTTCTTGCATTTTGAAGACCTTTTAACTCAAGATCTGCAAAATCAATGCTTTGAAGGTATACAGTGTGGGATATTCACAAGAATGCAACAGAAGATTAAAATCAAGCAATGAGAGGTTTGTTTTTTAATTACATACCTACTGTAAGTTAATTGCTTCTCCTTATTAGAGGGTTTCACTTGAATCGCTTTAGAGGGCAAGAGAGAGGAAACTGTGAAATTAAAAGTCTGTTAACAGTTACAATTCATTGAGAGTTGCTGTGTTTTTTTGACAAACAAGCTTAAATTGTTACCATATCCATATCTAACGCAGTGACTAGAGCTTTTTAATATTTCTGCTAATTCTCCATCATAACTGTAAGTGGATTATTATTGTTCTGTGTCTCATTTCTTTGGAGGTTTTCACATCCCACATGCTAACTTAGCCCAACAAGAAGGCGACGTAAACAGAATACCACAGGATGTAAAACATACTGTAACTGAAGTTTGGGGTCAAGCTGAAGTAATTTAGAGTGAGATGAGTTCCCACATTGAGACGGTCTTCTCCTCCTAAGAGCTGTGGGGTCAAGGTTGGAAGTAATCTAATAAAGCTGATTCACTGTCTTGCTGTAATTTGGGGTCACAGTGTTCTTGGATGCTCGGAGAGGAAGGTAAACTGCTAATTGCCCTTGAGAAACACCACCGGTAGAGTATTTCACATCAAGCCAGTCATGGGGTTTTACTGATGACATTATTAAAGGCTGGCAATTAAAGCACAAAACTTTGCTGACTCAAGATGAGTGTTTGGCTTCTTCCAAATGTGACTTTTCAAATGAGTGAACTTAGAACAACTCTAAGATGCATGGCAGCACCGTCCCCAGTGCTGCAGGACTGCCCTTGAGGGTGCCAGTCACTCCGTTATGGAAATTGCATTGGCTACTTGTCAATGGTGATGTCTTGGGAAGCAGGGCCACCTAATTGGTTTAAAAAGTATTGCCTTGCCATTGGGGAGAGAGCGTATCAATGTTTGATATCCAGACTGGACCAGAGGATTTACAGAGCAAGGCTATGAGAAAAGAACACTGTGATTATGGATGTAAATGATTCTGACATTTTGAGCCATCATGTTGCAGATTTTATATTATCCAGGGTGAGAGCATATATTCAATAGAGAACAAGGTTGTTGCATATTAACTTAATTCAAAGGCATTCATTTAGTAAAGAATGAAAACTACCATATGTTAACATAAAGAGAAATCTTTGCAAAGTTATCGCTCATAAATGAAGAGCTCTTTAAAACTCTTTAAACTTGAAGCTTAAAAGGTCACATCTTTCCGTCTCGCCTTTGCTTGTTTTTCTTTAAAATCTTTGTAATTGTTTTTGGTTCTGTCCCAATGATTCTCATCCCAGAAGATACAGTGATATGTAAACTAAAGAGAAATTGATTCCCCTGCCCTTTCTCTGGATTAATTTACATGTTGGACTCAGCTAATCTTCGGTAAATTGTGGTCCGAACTTGTAAAGGTCACGAATTGGGGTACCTTACAAGCAAGAGACGCTGTCTGTCCGAGCTCATCAGCGCCTAGGGACGGCACGCCGGAGGTGACAGACAGCATGGGGGTTGATCAATGTGCCGACAGCTATTAGGTAAGTGGGGCGAAAAGGGCAAGTGTGTTTAATAAGTGAGCCACCGAGGGAGGCATGGTTTCCATCGCTAACATGGAACATCAGCATTGACATTAGCTGGCGATATTGCGTTTGCTGCCACAGAGCAGAGCAAAAGACACTAATGATGCCAGTGACACGAGTAAGCCTAAAGGTTAAAGAAAAGAATGAATATAATATTTAACTACGTCAGCATTCATAAGCTTGCTGGTTTTAACTTGAACTGATTACCAAAAAAAAGCAACATCCTTGTGCTCTTCAGTGAGGCTGATTTATTTAACCTCTTAAGCCCCAAGCCTACCTGATCTCCTGCTTTTTGCCCCCGTATCAGGGGACGTTGGGGCTTAAGAGGTTAATTTATTTATTTATTTTGGTTCAGAAGGAACTGCCTGTACTGGTAATTTGACAGCTTCCATGTTTATGTCAGCGACGACTAAAAATACTTCATAAAATGCAAATTTGGCTGTTAATTGGAGGGCTGATTTAGATTTTGAGCACCTGTAGATTACTCAGTGGTATGTTGGTCTGACACTGGTTTATTGTTTGTTTGTTTTTAAGTTGGACAAGGTCAAGAGGAATTGAGGAACTGTTGGTCACATGACATGGTCGAAACACCAACAACAAACATACTGTCTTTTTAGGGACTATACATGAATTTAGTTAAATGACATCTTGATGCACTCTCAAGGAACGCTGGTTTGAGCGGGGAGTCAAGGAAGCCATTAACATGAAAAGGGAAATACCTCTGAATCGAGGATGGGCCTAAGGGTGCATCTAAGGGTGCATCTTTTGCCAGCTTGAAATGCTGTGATTGCAGCCAGTCCCCAACTCTCTGTGAATGGTTCACAGACAATGGTACATTCACCATTGATCAATGGTCTTAATCAGGAGGCTTAATGAGTGGTTCTCAAACTGTGTGCTGTAGTACTGTGTACTGTGGCTACATGTTTAAAACTATCAGCACAATACAAAAGTTCCAAAAGTTGAATGTAGTAAAGACACAAATGTCTTAAAAAGCAGTAGTTGACATAAAAAATCATTTACCTTGAAGTGAAAGGGAGAAACATTTTACTGATTAATTTTTACAGGCAGGAGGATGACTTTGTTCAGTCAGCCGCACACCAATAAGAGTTGGCAGCACATCTCATATCAACTCTTGCTTAGAGAGAAGTTTTGTTTTTCACCCTGTGGTTTGCTTTCCGAGAACTTTTGTCACACCCATTGTCTCTTGCCAAATGCACTAGCGAGGTATTTCTTTCAAATACTCTATAATCTTGAAGGGACCAACACATTTCTCAGCACAGCAATCCATCTTTGGCAATTGAGAGCCCAGAGCAGTATTTCCAAATTTTAAAAAGGTCAGAAAGATGTAGAAGAAAGGGCATTCATGCCTCTCTCTCATCACCCTGTCACCGATGTGTGTTCACAACGAACAGTAAAGGACAGCAGGGTCAGCCTTACTGTTTGGTTGTGAAATGACCCCATAATGGATCTATGTGTTAACTACAGCATTTCACAGGAAATCCAAAACATGGTGAATTAATGAGCTAACAAAGCTAACCCCTTTTCTTCTCACACACGAAATTTTAAATAGCTAACTATAATTGTTTAGTGACTAAGGGCAATTGATTCCCATGATGGATGGCGTGAGCAGTCTCCTAAGCGAGGTCACATGGAGGATAAGAAAGCTCATGCATAGCGAAAGGACAGAGACACTCAGAAGAATTGTAATTGGGAAGAGACGAGTAAAAATAGGACAGGAGAGACTGAAGGTCTGAAGAGTGTGAAATAAGCAAACAATAAACTCAAGGTTGCTGTGTTTCCTAGAGATGAACTGTTTGCAATTTAAAAACAAATCAAGTTGCACCAAGAATACCAGGAAGAAATGAAAACATTTTATGCTTTAGTAGTACTAAAGCATAAAATGCTTTTATCTAATGCTCTCTGATTACTCAGAAGGTTCTGATGGGGAATTAGTAACATCGTTTTGACCCTAATATCATCAATATCCAATCAAACTCATGAAATTGCAATACATGACAAATAATTCAAGGAGATATGGAAATCATCACCAACATACAGAACCTCAGTGACTGACTCAAAGAATAAAATCAATAATTTGTTAATAATAAGCAAATACCCAACTGCCACTGTTCAACTGCTTGTTAATGCAAATATCTAATTAGAGTTGGATGTCTCCAGACCGGTCTTGGTCTCAAGACCAGTTTTATGTGCTCTTGGTCTTGTCTTGGTCTCGGATCCCCCACTCTTGGTCTTGGAGTCAACAGTATCCTGACACACAATGTAACATTTAATAATGTGTCCTGCGCAAAAGCATCAGCTCTAAGAGCCGTGCTTAGAGAATGCTTTGTAGTGAATCTGAAGATCGACTCCCATTGAGCGAGAGCCGGCTCCTCACTTAATTTCCTTTCGCTGCTCAGCTCTCACAGTGGCTCAGCTATGCTCCAATCCCTCCATATTGTGGCCAATCACATGCGAGGATATAGGATAATATCATTATGTGAAAAACAGAGAGGGTGAGAGACGCAACAGTCAAGTGGAGCGTGCGTCTGTCCTCTCAGTAAGTGAGTGGGACAGTAGACAGCGGAGGGGAGGGCTGTGCGAAAACAAAAACACATAAATATGCCTGACACCCGTAAACAAAGCAGCATCTGGCTGCAGTTTAAAGACTTTTTCGTCTCGGTCTTGGCTCAGTCTGCCTTGGTCTTGGTAGTGTCTTGGTCTTGGTTTAGGCGGTCTTGACTACAAGTCTATATCTAATCATCAGCATGGCACAAAGTCAGTGCAATTAGGCATTTAGACGTATTCATGACGATCAGCTGAAGTTCAAACCAAGTATCAGAACGGGGGAAGAAAGGTGAATGAGGGACTTAGTCTGAGCGTTTCAGAAACTGCTCATCTACTGGGAATTTCTCACACAATCTCCTCTAGGGTTTACAGAGAACGGTCTGAAAAACAGAAAATATCCAGTGAACGATACTTCTCTGGGTGAAATGTTCTGGTTGATGTTAGAGGTCTAAAGACTGCTTTGAGCTGATAGGAAAGCAACAGTAACTTAAATACCTGCAGATTACCGCCAAAGTATGCAGAAGAGCATCTCTGAATGCTCAACATGTCAAACCTTGAAGCAGATGAGCTACAGTAGCAGAAGACCACACAGGATGCCATTCGTCTCAATTAAAAAGAGGAAACTGAGTCTATATTTAGCATGTTGCCTGGTCTGATGAGCCTTGATTTCTTCTGCAACCTTTACATGGCTCGGTCAGAAAGAAAAGCATGGATCCATAAAATAACAATTTTTTGTATACAAATGTCAAGGAGCTACACATGCTCCTTCTCCTACTGCATATACTTGAAAACAGCATCTGATAAGTAAGTTTTTAAATTTCTAACTACAAAGTTTATGCGAAAATGCAAATCCAAATGCAAAATTGACACATAAACACATTTAAGAGTAAAAGTGTGTTCCTAATCAGAAGTGCAACAAGTATCAAAATGCATACAAACAAAAGTAAATGAAAATCACCATGCAAATAGAAAATGCTGCAAAACAAATTTACCACACCTGAAGTGCCGTGCGACACCGAAGTGGCAGTGATGGGCTCGATTTGTCCGAGTGGGTATCCCATTAATGTCCAAGAGCCTTTCTGGTGTAGCCATGCTTTTCGTAGCAATTTTCTATTTCCCTACTTGGAATGTGTTCAGGTTATTTGTTGTGTTTCTTGTTTTTAATATTTGCAGTTTCTCTCTTGTGTATGCCCTGTTATTGGTGACCATTGCACGTACTGTACATACAAGCAGTTTTTCACTCACTAACTGAAAATTGTTGTTACACTAGAAAAAGTTCTCCAACAAGTCACTGAGGCAAATATCTCAATGAGAAATATTAAACAGGCCAGATGTTTGAAGACTAACTTGGCCATTTTTACTATGCATTTAAAAGCTGGCTTGTATTAACTGACTGGGCACCTAATTGACCCGAATTAGCTAAAAGATCTTTTTCTTTTGGTTATATTTTCACAGATGCTGTCTTTTCATTTTCATTTTCAACTTCACCAATCAATCAAAGTGTCCCTTGACTGTGCAAATTCAATTTTCCTAAGAAATTTAATGAGAAAAATTGAAGAAACGCACAAAAAAGACATTTGAAACCTCAAGTATGTCAGTTCCAAAACATGTCACTTATTTCCAAAACACAGGAGACTGAGGCTGCCAGCTTTCGCTTCAATCACGTAATTGGCCGGCCCCAAAGATCTGCAATTACAGCACATCATAATTAATGGCCTGCTTTCTGGAAATTATTCAACTTTTGTCCTTTCACCATCTTTTTTTTCCTGGTCTGCAATTAAAGCTGCCACCTGAGGAAATGTGAACGCACAATTACAACCGACATAAAGCACCGGTCATCTCGGGTCAGTGTAATTTCAATACTCATCACAGGTGATGGGTAATATAGTAAAGACTGTCTCGTGGAGTTAGGCTGACTGTCACAACACCAAACCTCTTTGCCATAATGGATGACACTGATATTAACAGCAAAGTGCTAAGAGGGTGTCAAACCCACACCGAGAGCATGACATGCAATGGCACTACGTAACGCAAGCAGAGGCTTTCTGAGCCTTTTGTTTGAGCATGTCACTCATGACAAAATGCCACTGTTGCAGGTGTTTTTATATTAAGCCATTTAGTACATTTAGTATTTTTTTCTCACTTTATTTCTCAAAGTTAAACAAGTGCAAGATTTTCATCCCAGACAAAATGCAATATTGGGGTTTCCACCAGTTTACTACAAACCTGTAAGCTGATGGGCCAAAGCACTGGGAACCTATCTGACAAACACTAAGGCGCTAACTCATTAGCATTTGTACCTCTTCCTGTTGTGACAAATATAATGCTTTTTGAAAGGAATTAAGAATCAGATAAATGCTATGACTTAATCTTGTTCACCAGTTCAGCTGATATCCAACAACTGATTATGACTGATTGCTTAACTAATTATATGTCAGAGAGAAATGCAATTCTCCGCTGTCACATTGGAAGAGCCTACTTACATTAATCAGATACTTAATTAGAAATACTCTACTAGTACTGGGTTGGACTCCTGTTTGCCTTCAGAGCAGCTTTAATTCTTTGTGGCACAGATTCATTAAGGTGTCCATGTTGGCATAATAGCATCTCACAGTCTATCATCTAGAAATGAACTGATTGTGGTCTCTGGCTGGTCAATCAACCAATTCCCAGTTCTCAACCTGGTTTAGTGAACTGCTGGTCCATTTCACATATTGCCAATAATAAGCCAGTCAGTTTCATGCATGCAAAACTTGCACACAGCCATGCAAGCAAATAGTCATGTGTACACTCGCAGCCACATTGTTGTGAGTGCACCTTAATTTTACAATGGAAGACATTTCCCCAGCCCAGTGGTGTGTTTTGCTGTTTGGCACTTTGCAGAGTGAATATTGGAAGTCCATCCATTCGCTTCCGCTTATCCTTTTCAGGGTCGCGGGGGGCGCTGGAGCCTATCCCAGCTGTCATAGGGCGAGAGGCAGGGTACACCCTGGACAGGTCGCCAGTCCGTCGCAGGGCCAACACACAGGGACAGACAACCATTCGCACTCACATTCATACCTAGTGACAATTTGGATTAATCAATTAACCTATCCCCTCAAGCTGCATGTCTTTGGACAGTGGGAGGAAGCCGGAGTACCCGGAGGGAACCCACGCAAACACGGGGAGAACATGCAAACTCCACACAGAAAGACCCCGGCCTGATGTTGGAATTGAACTCAGGACCTTCTTGCTGTGCGGCAACAGTGCTAACCACCGTGCCACCGTGCTGCTCAAAACTAAACACTTACACCAGATACAGGAACAGAAATGTTGATTTAAAATTCTGTGACAATAAAATTTACAGTAAATCATAATCTAAGAGAACTGCGAATTGGTTGTATGAACAAATTTAGACACAGCTCGAGTCTCATCTGACATGATGGAAAAGACTAGTACATGAGCATGAATCACATTCCTGAAGCTGTGTATGCAGCGTGGGGAAGATACAGCACATATACAGAGTGGAAAATTAGAAGTGGACATTAGGTAACCAACCATTTCTACTGCTTTATTTTGCTGTAAACCTCTTACACCAAGGAGCTATGCTTCTAATTGGTATACAGTAAGAAAAACTACAAGGCACATAATTCATTTTCAACAGGCCTAGTTATTGATTTAAACTTAATCAATGAAGCACGCATTAGCATTAGCCAAGGACACGATCACCCCCCCCCCCCCAAAACCACCTGCAAGGAAGTAGGTTACAGCTGTTTAAGTGACAGAATCAAACAGAGGGGAACACAGAAGGGCGGTACTACCTTTAGGTTGATAAAATCATACATCAACACTTTGTTGAGAAGTCAAATAACCTAACAGAAGTGATAAGGACAAGCAATGGACTGGGTTTAATGAGTGTGCTGAACAAGTGTTTGTGTAGTTGAATGATGGGTGTTCAGCACATAATTTATTCAATGACTCGTGCTCTTCAGATTCTACAAAAAGATTTGAGCCCTCTTCTCTGCATCAACAGTAATTTTAGTGCCTTGTTTCATGAAACTCTGGGAATAAAAACCTACTTTCCTGCAGCTGGAGGTTCTGAGGCGCAAGCTATGCCATTGGAAACTGAAAGCTCTCTGCAGCAGGTGAAACATCTACCTCAACTGCAACCGTTTTCCATCACTTGCGTTGCCATTTGTGCTAAAGATTAAAGCCCTCTACTCATCAGCAGCAGTATGAGCTGTGCCCACGGCAAGTTGGAGTTCAGAGACAATGAGTAGTCAAGAAGTACTTCAAAGAGACTCTGGTACTGATCACGTATACCAAGCCTAACCATTGCATAAGCTTTCATTGTTGCAGACCAAACCCTTTGCTTTAAAGACTTTAAAGCTTACATCTTATGTGAAAAAAGCATTGAATTGACAATAAAAAATTACTTTGTTAATCAGCTGAGACACACAAAATCGATTGGCAAACCAGTTTTGATAGTATTCAAATTTCAGTTTGCTTTAATTATGCAAGTGTTCAGTTTTATAGCAGAAAGATGATTGGACGGCAGCAATGATGTCAGTACTGAGTTTTACAGTGTGGGGAAGTGGAAGTGATGTGACTAGCAGAAGGACAGCTGGGGAAACTAAGATGAATGCATTTGACACAGAAAAGAATCAAACACGTTTGCTATTGCTAACCTTAGCTTTTTGCTAATGCTAAGCTATGACTTTTATTTGACTGAAATTTAACTGGACTTGCTTACTCACTTACTTACTGTGAATGATTACCTGTGTGCAGTTACTCTTCAAAACAAACAGGTTTCCATATTTGTTCAATTGTCATGTTTTTGTGTACATTTGTGCTGGGACTAAGAGTTGGTACAGCTACGAGTTACTGGTATGTGCTCCTGTCTAAAAGTGAATGTGGTAACTTTCCAGGACTCTCTGAAAGGACACAAGACTTTACTTTATTCTCTTAGGCAGAGTAAAAGAAACCCTAACATCACTTAACTTAAAGATTTAAGGCCTAATTAAATTAAAGCATGCACACTGATTAATTAATGTTTGGTTGCTTACTAGCATTATCCTGAAATACATTCAACATGACTATATCTAACATGCAATCTATGTAAACAGTCAATTTCATCTATATGCTTTATCAGCCTGGAAAGCTTCTGAGCATTGTTCAAGCTTCAAGCACAAAACCCTGGCTTGTCTCTTCCATGCTGGCCTCGGTCCATCCAGCTCAGATCAGCCATTCCATTGGATTATCATTGACAGGAAGTCTGGACCTGCTGAGAGAGGCACTTTCCCTCCCGATTCTTGATCTGACATTGGGACGGACAACAAACAAGTCTTTTCCACAGGGAGCGCAGTGCTCCATAATCCATACTGACCTTCCCTGGCTGCAATTCAGCTTTATTTTTAGTCAAGCTGAAGAGGAGAAACCTAACCACGTGTTGTTGATGCAGAGAGAGCTGCAACAATTTTCCCAGCAGGGCACAACCTTATCATCGTTTTTATTTTGATGCACAGCAAGAAAATACTGATTTTGTTCCTTCAGGCATAAACTTAAGGTCTCTTTATTACTCAAGATTACACCATATGGCCCTGATGGAAGTGCCGTGTTCAGGAAGAAAATACTGAGCACAATAAAAAAAATAACAGTAATGTCTATGAAAAGAGCACTTAACGCTTTACACTGTTACACAGGTAATACCCTTTTCAGAAAATGGAGACATTATATCAGTGTGTTAAAGTATCACTATTCTATTACTGAGACATGGAACCTTTAGATATTTTTTATCACAGCTTTGTTTTGCCATAACAACACCATAATGGCAAACGAGGCTTGGTATTTGTACAACATAATGTCCATCAATACATTAGGTGAAATACTGCACAAGGCTTGAGTTTTTTAACCATCAACTCTCAATAGTCACGTTTACAATTACAGATGCCAAATTATTTGTGCGGTTAGTATTTGAGCATATCAGTGCACCTTTACTTTTTACTGTTATCGTGCGGTCTTTACCTTACAATATAAAGTGCCTTTAGGTTCCTGTTGTTGTGATTTGGTGTTATATTAATAAAACTGAAATTGATTTTATTGAATTGACTATAAAGTACACAGTGCAAATTAACAATCAGATCTTGATATCTCTAAATCACTAAAGTTCTCTTGGTTGGAAATGTCCAGCAGACAAAGGATTGTGCAGGGATTTAAGAAAGACTTCTAGAAACAGCTGCAAGTTCATAAACTGGAATTGTTGCGATTGGTGGTAACTCTTGTTAATCTGAGCTGTCACAGACTCTGTCTTCATGTTGGTAAAGACTTTACCATAATGTTGTATTCTGAGTTTAACACTTTAACACACATTAACATTTCCGTAGATCTAAAACTGCAGAGCAAAGTGGAGATGGAGGTTTTGCAGAGGTGTGAATGTGCAGCTAAATTTGACCTCATGTTGCATTTTAGGGTACTCTCCAAAACCTTTATGTTTTTGGTTGATGTAAGAGGGACTTGTGTTGCTGCTGTCTTATAAGTAATGTGACTGCATGGTGTCTTAAAAAACACATACATAAGTGATACATAAATGTTGTATGTCTGACCCTAGTAAGATTACTGTAACAACTTCTATAGAGAAGTGATGTGTGTATTCAAGGATGAAGTCAAGATAGATTAGAGAAACCAGTGTATTCGATGTCAGTTTAAAAAGGATTATGGGTATCATGTTTTTAAACTTGTTAACCATAAGCAGCTTGCGTTGGCTGTAGCTCAGGAGGTCGAGCAGGTCACCTACTTAGCAAGATCCTAACCCCAAGTTACTCTCTGATACATCCATAGTGTGAATGTTAGATAGAAATGCAGAAATGAGACAAGTTGAACCCTGAAACTATGCTTTACAAAAAAAAAAAAAAAAAAAAAAAAAAAAAGAAACTTTTAAGTGAAAAATGAGAAAACAAAATAGCACTAACCTAACAACAAAATTGGGACTATTTAATTCATTCTTTTTGTCAAACATTTCCATAAAAACACCACCAACAACAATGGATTGCCTCCTCAAATAAACACTGGCACAGACTTCTGCCTTGGGCTCTATTTAAACGGCAACAAACTCTTCATTCCATATACACAGTGTCATTACCATGAACAAAAACACTGTTTCTCATGTTGTGTTAGCTTCACAGATAATATCCTGTTACATTCATCCGACACTTTTAAGATTTGTTCAAATTTGAAAAGCCCAGATGCTGTTTGTCTTTTAAAAATCATGACAGGTGGTCAAATTAAAACAAAGAGTTACAAAGTGATTCGCAGTTTGATGTATACTACTGTATATACTGGGGAGTGACTAATACAGTGCTTTCTATAAACTTTTCTGCAGTTTGATTGACATCTACAATGTAGAACCACAAATATTTTCATTTCTTTAGAGTCCTGGATGTCAAACTAGTGATTAAGCTGATTTTAGCACATACTGTTCTGTCAGCTAACGTAATATTATTAATATCATATAATAATTCAAGCAAGTAAGCAGTGCTATGGTTAAATTTAGTGAAAAACTTATTGTTTTTAGCGTACAATCATACTAATAAAAAGATTTAATTTGAAAAAAAAAAGTTCATACATAAAGTAACTAATGTGGTTTGGGCATACCAGGTCCCACACAAAGAACTGCACTGACCTTAATCCAGATCTTATACAGAATGGCATCTCTATTAAGTATCTGACAAGCTAACCAGTAAATGTCGTGGTCCCCTTGTCCTCCAGGTGCTCACCCTCTTTGGCTCTACCTGCCTCCCTCTGTCAGGTGTGTATACTCGTGGGTCTTAGGGGTGTGGCTTTCTCAGGCTTTGGCAGGTTTGATTACTCACTTACCTGCAGTATTTAACCCTCCTTGGCTCTCCTCTTCACTGCTTACCAGATTGTTAACCTACATATTATGGTAGTTTTACTCAGACCATCTCAACTCTTGCTAGCTTTTGATGTTTTTTCTTTGCCAGCCTCTGAACTCAAACTTACTTTCCAGTAACCATCACGCCAAATCCCCCCTGGACCCAAAGAGTGCCATGAAACCGTTTTTGTTTTTGTGGTCATTCTCTATCTGGATGTGCTTTTAAATGGTGCTATGTTAATGGATTAGCATTTTAACTTTAATATATATAATTTAATTATTGCAAATGTCCTCAGCTATTTACATACTTTGGGCAAGCATTGGATTATCTAGAGACCAAAGTGTCTGGAGCAAATTAAATGAGATTCTGTGCCAAAGATAATTCGGTGATTACTTTCTGGAATGTTAATATCAGAATAAGTAGCTAAAGAGTAAAAAGTAAAAAAAAGGTGACTTCACCTAAACAGAATGATTTTTATGGTGTGCGTGAGCAGGCGTCTGTGTGCGATTTGTGCCTGTGTGCTTTCAAACAGCTGCAGTGCTTTCAAGTCTCTCAGAGTAGAAAGTACAGAACCAAGAAATGGAGAACAGGGGGAGTAAATGTTAAAATTACCATATTGATGGATGTTACAAAATAGGAGCCTCATCTTTTCCATCTGAATTTCAATGATGCATAATCATAATGGTCATTTGCTTTAGGTATTTGCATAGTTTCCAGAATTATTCAATTTTTAGGTCATTTTTTTACCAACAAAGAGAAATGAAGACAGAAACTATGTTTTAATGTGGGTCATTATTGCTGCAGTACCTGAAGACGGGCACATGCTGAAAGAATCTCTCAAAAGTATAACTGACTATGAAACGTGTCAATTAGATGTTTAAAGGCTGACACTTAGAGGTTATGAACATGGGTTAATACACTGCTCAGACTTCTGTATCTAATCGCCTATAATTAGTCATTCAGATGAGTCATGCATTTAGCTGGCAGGTTTTTTAATGCACCCTTGAACTGTACTTTTTTTTTTTTATCCTGAACGTTTTCCATCTTTAGTGTTTTTTATTTCCATAATACAGTGACTAGTTTATTCATGTGTGCTCTGGCTGCGTGTTTGGGGTCAGTATGTACATCGCTTAAACACTGTTGAAGGTTCCTGCTATTAGCTGGCGACTTTGCAGAAAGGGTCAATGATGTGTTAGCAGCAGTGGAAAGCTGTTTCTAGTGTAGTTTGCACTTCACTGTCACTCCTTTCATGCACTGAAAATGACACTAATGTTCATATTTTCAGTCCTCAAATTGTAGACTGCTCTAGCACTTTGTTTCTCAATCTGCTAAACTCGGCTAATTGCAAAATAAAGTGCTTCGTGCTGTAACCCATTACTCATCGTTGCAACCAAGATTTGCAAAAGAGCATTTCTGACACGAGTCCAAACTTGAAGCAGAGGGGCTAAGCAGCGGTAGACCACGCCTGATGCTGCTCCTGTCAGGAAAAGACTGGACGAACTGAGGTTACAGTTTGCAGATTTCGCCAAAACTGTACAAAAAGCTGCAAAAATATTACCTCATCTGATGATTCTTTTGGTCATAGGGTCAGATTTGGCATAAACGACATGAAAGCATGGATCCATCCTGCCTTGAAGCAGGGGTAACCAGATCTCAGCCTAATTAGGGCACATTTGGAATGTGATGAAACTAATCATGGATGTGCAGCAACTGTGTGATGCTATCATGTCAATATGGACCAAAATCTCTGAGGAATGTTTCCAGGACCTTGTTGAATCTATCCATGAAGTATTAAAGCTGCTCTGACGGGTACTAGCAAGGTCACTTAATAAAATATTGCATAAGTACACAGTGGCAGGTAATTTGGATGTTTGGGTTTGACTTTGTTTTTGACTTAGTTAGCACCCAGAACTTTCACTAGTAGTTTCAGGATTTGGGTCCTATGATACAATTGATTTGCTGATTATCTCTAAACTATGTCTGTATATCATCTATCTGTTCATGGTTTGCTGTAGCTTAGTTTTATCTCACTTGCTCTACAGTAAGAAAATGCAGCAATCGTTAAAGAAATAGATTTTTAAAAATAGATTTGTCATGTTGCTCTTTTGTTTTGGTTACATGCCCGGCGTTACCGAGAGACTCTTTAACCTGGTGTCCTTTGATGTTTTCTATAAAACAGTGCTATAGATACACTCAGTCTAGTGTTTGCATAAACTGTCCATGGATAGGCTGCTGCAGGTTCCTCGCTGAGGTCTCCATAGCAACCCCTTGTCACCCGCTTTTTAAGTCAGTCGCTGTAGCAGTCATGTCACAGGGAAATACGGCCTCAGTACCCATCACAAAGTGACAGTGCAATTTACTTTACCCCCTAATCCGGTTTTCCCTCCTCAGAGACGCATCAACACCTGCATTACTTAAGGAGGAAAACTGAGAATGTGTCCCAAGTAACTGTAAAACTGATGCTTTAGTTCATTTCAGCCTGTATAATATCATAAGGACCATATACACTCTTTTTTCTGTCTCCATCAGCCATTTGTCCAGAATCACTCTGTATTTGTAGCTCGCCTATAGAAACAAAGAAGCCACTTTAAAAATTCACAGCAACAGCTCGTGTCACAATAAATGGATGAGATGCTTGTCGTTGTCTTATATCACGGCAAAGGCAGCTCATCCAAACACTGCAAAGGGAATTTACATAATCTATCAATAAGCTGTAAAGCTCTGCGCCCTCAGGAGATCAATACTTCACTGCAGGTATTGACAGGACTTTAAACGGTGGCTTAACACAATGTTCAAACTCTGGAAACATTTTTCACAGTCCCTCCATTGTACCGATACACATTTGTTTCAAAGACACAACCTATTCATTCAGGGCACTAAAGTTCTCTGCAGAGGCCCTGAGGCACAAATAGACTGAGCTTTAAAGGAGAGTTAATCTGAGTCTTGGCAGTTTGAAATTTAAAGACTTCTCTGAGCAATGAATGGTTATAATCTGATGTGCATCATTTTTTCAAATACTACAGCGGACATAGATGGATTTCTTTAAAGTATCTGGCAGAAATGGAAGTTTTCAGTCGAAACCACCCGTTTAGAAAATCACATTACTGCATAATTGACATAATGAAGAATCTAGGTATCGGAATACTAGTGAGAAACTAGACTGTGGCTTTTGGAATAATGTGTTTTTCCTTAATTTCTTTTCTTCTAAATGTTTGGCTAGTGTTTTCGTTAGCTGTAGTAACATTTAATCAGATTAGAAACATATCCCCAAGGATTGATTAGATATCCTGGCAACCACCGGTTGGCGAGTGGTTGGTTGTTGTTGCTAGGTGAAAATCCATTGCAAAGAGTACTGTGCTAAAGACCTTAGAATTGTTTGGTTACCAGCAGACTGGCACAGTCTGGAATTTGCAAAGAAGACACCAATTTGTCTGCAAACACTAATTACTGAAACTGTACCCCAAACTGGAAATGGAGACTTCAGAGTAAATGCTGTGCCTTGACACTGCAAATAACACTTTCCAGAAGGCACAACTCTTACTTTGAAGCAAACAGTCTTGTTCGCTTGCCAGGGGGTTTCTAACCGGCTTCTAGGCCTGTTTGACACCTGAACTGTATGTGGTATAACCGCGTGGACACATAGTTTTGGACAGAAGTTTATAGTAGTATCACACCATGGACTGAGAGGGTGCCAACCAATGACGAAGCCCCTGCTCCAAAATCAGCAACTTTACATCTGCAGCTGCCCACTTGTACAAGGCAATGATCGAGCTGCTTGGCTACATTAACAAGAGAGATGTTAAGAAGACTAAAGATGAACATTGTGTCAGCTGGTGGTAGCATCATGCTCAAGGGTGTGGTTTGCTGCCACTGGTACTGGTACATTACACAAAATGTATGAATAATGGAGGTGGTCTATATCTAAATTCTTCAACTTCACCACAGATCAACAGTTATATGGTTGAAACATGAACACACTTCTAAGACACGTCAAAAACTGTTCTTGGAATGGATAAAGCAGACTAACATTACGTTTCTGGAGTGGCCTACCAAATCCCTAACCTCAGTCTTTTGGAGTATGGTTTAAAACTGGGTCAGTACCAGGAAACCAACAAATTTAAATGAACTCTGAAAGAGCCAGAATTACACAAGAAGGTTGTTGACGGCTCCAAAAAGTTTCTGGTTGAGGTGAAACTTGCTAAGGGACATTTAAATAAATAATAATGGGGTGTATGTACATATTTGAGGCCACAGAACATTTCAAAGAAGCCCAAAATTACCACAACTTTCATGCTCATGCCATCGTACTACATACACGCTACTGTAATTACTATTAAACATTATGTGCACAGTACTTAATTAATAATCATATTTTACCTTCACATTATGAGTCACTGCAAATTTAGTTTAACTAACTGCAATTGGAAGTTAATTATTATTATTATTATTTTTTAATGGCATTCACTGCCTCCTGTGCTTAATTGATCTTTTTCAGGTCTTCATTTAGCTTTTGCGTCAGAAAATATTCTACAGTGTCAGCAGACTTAAATGTAATTTTTTACCCTTGCTGGCGTTCACAAAACCATAGAAGACATACTAACATTGCTCTGTGGATAGTTATCAGGGTGTGACTTTCCCATAATTCATGTGCATTGAAGAGATAAGCACGGTGTGTCAGCTGGCATCAGTTCTTTAACGCCCTGGCCACCGAAAAAGTGGATGCAAAGACATTTTCCATAAAAGCAAAAGGGAAAAAAAAGTCAGAATGAGGATGAAGGGTGGGTGGCAGAGATATACTTCACAAGTTTTCCTGTGGTTATTGGGAACGTCGCGTTCAGCATTTTGTGTTAATGTGTTTTCACTTGAAGATTCATTCACTTTACTTTTTCTTACACTCACTGGCTAAGTTAAGGCAGCAAATACAGTTTATGTACATGTGGGCACCTAAAGTGCTTTGTTAGGCTTAGATACGCCATGTCTTAAAGGCCTTGGTGAATTTTCTACTTCTACCATTGAGATAAAAGTGAGGTTGTTCTACTTTGCCATAACAAGCTCAGAAACATGGACTCTGTCAAGATACTTTAGATGGCACTACCTTGGCCTTCATCACACATTAAACAAATATGTATACTGCTTTCATGACTGTGCGCAATATCTCTAAAATGAGAAACATCCTGTCTCAGAAGGATGATAAAAGCTAGGGACACTTTTCAATTACAGATTCTATCACTTGTATTCTTCTCATATTTCCCCTGTATCAGCTTCTAGTTTAGCATGTGGCCAAATCAGGTGACCCTGAACCATGTTTATGCTGCTAAAGGCTCAGACTGCTGCAAGACTTCATGTGATATACTGTGAAGCAGCGAGTATTTCTTCTCTCCCAGTGTCCTTTATATACGACTAAATTATCTTCTCTCTCATATAGTCTGTTTTGTCCAGTCTCTCTATGCTCGCTTTCCCGCTCCCTTCACCACCAACCGGTTGGCAGATGGCCGCCCCTCCCTGAGCCCGGTTCTGCCGGAGGTTTCTTCCTGTTAAAAGGTAGTTTTTCCTTCCCACCGTGTTG
This sequence comes from Mchenga conophoros, assembly GCF_057382185.1. NCBI lineage: Eukaryota > Metazoa > Chordata > Actinopteri > Cichliformes > Cichlidae > Mchenga > Mchenga conophoros. Next base: position 70,626,550 of record NC_140528.1, read on the forward strand.
ACTCACAGGGGGTCATCTGATTGAGATTTTCTCTCTACTACCGTGAGGTCTTTAACTTACAATGTAAAGCACTTTAAGATGAATGTTGTTGTGTTTTGGTGATATCCGGTCGTTAAGTCTGACGTCACTAGCCGTGTCTGGGCCTAAACAAATTTCCCACGTGTGGGACTAATAAAGGTTATCTTATCTTAAACTCCGCTGCAGGTCCATATATCAAACGATCACTATGGCATTACTGAGAGTTGAAAAACTGTCTAAAGTCTTTCATCTTTAATAAAATGATCAGCGTTCTGCTCTACCAGGTGTAACAATTGAGTTTAGCATCCAGGCATCCATGAAAATGGAATTTATGACATTTAACAGAGTTAGAAGTTAGCAGGAAGTTAGCTCGCTAGCGTCTATCTAAATACAATATAGCATGTCCTGACTGCGGGGTTTTGGAAACAAATTAAAACGTACAGCTCTGTTATCACTTCCAACATAAATGAAGACAGAAAACTAAACAGCAGTGACGTTTGTAGGGTTACTGAAGTTTGGCTTGCTGGTATATAATGATGTGCTACGTGACCGCTAGCGACACAGCTATGTTAGCATAATATAAACAAGCTAACTTTTTTTCCACTCGATAAAAGTTAACGTGAGTGTTCTCGGTGGTCAGGAACAAATGTAATCGCATGGCAGGATGCTGTAAAAGGACCAAACTTCAGCCAGGAGAACAACTGAGATAATCCATCCACAATACGAGGTTAGTCATTCATATACTGCTGCATGGGCTGGGCTGTAGTTACATCCTAAGGTTTTAAAAACTGAGCTTAAATAAATGATTAGCGGTAATAAAAGCCAAGGGAGGTCAACAGTGATCACTGACTGTTTTAGGAGCTTTTTGAGATTAAATAGGAGAAAATAGAAAACATTAAACATGTTAACAACACAAAAGCCATATTAAACACAGACTACTTTAGGCCCGGAAGTAGGATTCGTCACGTCATCACTTAACGACCCGATAGCAGCAGTATTCAACTCAATGGGAGTGAGAAGACATTCTCCCTTCTCACAACATATACAGCCATTGTTCGACTGTGTCATGGATCGCTGTGTGGCAGGCAGGATGAGGACCCAATCGCAAAACTCACACACGGGGATGAACTCAAAAAACACAGCTTTATTGCTGGCCACGAGAAACAATACAAAATAAACTAAACTGGGAAAACTAAAGCACAAGGAGAGAGAAACAGGGAAATCCACACAGCATGAGGGAGAACGCGACGCCGAACAGAGGCACGCAGTCGGCTTAGGATGCAACGGCTGGGGCTGTGCAGGGCAAACAGTCTGTCCAAAGTTTGTCAGCACCACGCAGTCCTCAGCTGGCGGAGAAAGCTCACAAAGGCTTCCAGCTGAGGTTGGCAGTGTCTGAGCGGGTTGCTGTGCTATGAACTGAGCTGGTGACAGAGGTAATGACAGAGCTAATAATGACTGAGCCGTTAACTGAACAGGCAATGGAGTAAGACACTGAGGTGGTAACAGAGCGGATGACTGAGTGGGTAATGGAGCCGTTAACTGTGCTAAAGACTGAACTGGTGACAAAACAGGAAACTGTGCCAATAACTGAGCCACTGACTGAGTTATGGACAGCAATGCCAGTTGTAGTGGGAGTTGCGCTTGTGGTAGATTAGGTGTCTGGCTCTGGGCTGCTCTCCTCCGGGGAACAGGAATGGGTGCTGGGCCTGGCCGAACACCAGCCATCCCCACCCGAGGAACAGATACGGGTGCAGGGACGAGCTGGGCTCTGGCTGCCTTTACCCTGGGGGCCGGTGTAGGTGCAGGAGCTAGCTGGACCTCTGTCGCTCCCACCCGAGGAACTGAGACGGGTGCAGGAGTCGGCAGGGTCACGGCTGACCTCACCCGGGGAACCGGAACAGGAGCAGGCAAAGGCTGGGTGTCCATCAACCCCACCCGAGGAGCAGGTACGGGTGCCGGGATGAACTGCGCCTCTGCCAGGCTGGGGACAGAAGCAGGGACCAGCTGGACCTCAGCCACCCACTCCCGAGGAACTGGTACGGGAGCAAGGGAAAGCTGGGCCCGCGCTGCCCTGGTTACAGGAACAGGAGGCGGAGAGTGAAGCACAGGAACAGAAACAGACACAGGGAAAATCGAGTTAGTGGAGCTAGAAGCAGTGTTAGTGAACAGAGATTCATGGCGAGTCACTCCTGGCAACTCTGTAGGCCTTAAGCTGTCCATGTTAGGAGTAGCAGTCTCTAAAACAGTCATAGCACAGGAAGATCCAGGTTTAGCAGAGTCAGAGTCAGTAATACCGAGCACAAAGGGATCCGTTGCGGACACAGGAGCATTCACACAAACGGTTTCTAAATATATAGGTTGGAGAGCAGCATAGTCCAGGAGTGAAGAAACACCATTCACAGTCTTATACTCAGCAGGTACAGGGACCTCAGAACTGTTAAGTTCACGGTGTTGTTCATGAGTATGCAGCTCAACAATAGTCTTTTGCTTCTCTAAGGTGAGATTATCAGTCTGTGTGTTAATTGCTGCTGACCTGGGAGGAGCACAGGAAAAATAGTCACTCTGAAACATGGGCGTGAGGGTAGGTAATGCAGGTTCAGGATTAACCGACCCAGAATTACCAGACACGGAGTTAATGGCCTCTGGGATGACGCGCATGGAGCTTACAGTGCCAGGATTCTTTAATTCAGCATGAACAGCAGTCTCTAGGGGGGTAATGAACTCAGTCTCGTGCTTAATAGGTGCGGAGGTGAACTTAGAAACATTATGAGCCCTGGAAACACAGTCATATTCAAACTCACTATTCATTTCTGATGTGTTACGGACCTGAAAAACAGCGGACTCAGGAGCAGAATATTGTCCGAGTCGGTCCGACTTGGAAGTGGCATGGAAAAAACTGTCAGAGTCACTCACCACCGGAGTTTGCTCAGTAACTTTAGGGTGGCGACGGCGTGAGCGCCGTTTATTCCTGGGAACTGTGCCGTAAGTTCCCGAGGCAGTGGGCGCAGGCACTTCGGTGATGTCGGCTGGCTGAGCCGATGACGAACCGGGCTGCGCCGGAGAGACAGGGAGCTTGTGCAGCTCCGAGCGTGGAAGTCCCAGGAAGAGCGCAAAGGACTGCAGCGGAAATAGGCTGCTTGTCGGAGGCACGAAATCTCTCCTCGGCCGCCGAGTAACCCTCTTCTTTGCGCAGGACGTGGGCGGCGACTGGGGAGGTGAACCGGAAGTTGAGAAGGCCGGAGGAGTTGTGGCAGGCGATAGGCTGAATCCTCCAACTCTTATCACCGTGGGACGATGTGGGGAAAAGGCAGCAGCGTTTGCAGTTTGGAGGCTGCGCGGCCCACCTAGAGCCAATCGAGTCCCATAGAAGGCAGACTCGCGCTCCCGGGCATGCCGAGCCTCCTGCCTTCTCTCGTTAGGGAAGGCGGAGTCTGCACGCTGCCGGTTCCGTACGGAGTTTGCTGGGTCCATTACTGGTCGCGTTCTTCTGTCATGGATCGCTGTGTGGCAGGCAGGATGAGGACCCAATCGCAAAACTCACACACACGGGGATGAACTCAAAAAACACAGCTTTATTGCTGGCCACGAGAAACAATACAAAATAAACTAAACTGGGAAAACTAAAGCACAAGGAGAGAAACAGGGAAATCCACACAGCATGAGGGAGAACGCGACGCCGAACAGAGGGAGACTCAGACAGAAATACACAGAGGGTAAACGAGGAAAGTGGGAACACACGGGGAACACAGGTGACACTGATAATCATAACGAGACAGGGCGGGGTGAACTGAACATGACATGTACAGGCGTGAGAGTCACAAAGTAAACAGGAAGTGCACAGAGGTTCAGACAGGAGGAGAGAGAGCACGGGGAAAACACAAACATAACGGGCTGGGGAAACATGAAACAACCACAAAGGGAGACGAGGGCTCATAAATACACAGAGGGCACACAGGGGGAAGAGAGAGCACGGGGAGAACTTAGACATAATGGGCAGGGGAAACATGGAATAAAACATAAGGAGAGACGAGGGCTCACAGATACACAGAGGGGCACACAGGGGGTAAAAGCCATGAAGGGAAAACACTTAGGGAACAACACAACAGGGCAACTCAGAAAACATGGCCTAAGCAAGGAACAAAATACAAAAATACAAGGAACTAAGAATACTGGGCCCACATGGCCCAGGACCATGACAGACTGTGACTGGTATACACAAGTGTCTGTGGTCAATAAAATTGCAAATACTCTCTGATCTTTGTAAGCAACTGGAAATATTGTTCCTTTTGTTTTGTGTTCCCCCACCAGAGAAAGTGGATTAGACTGTGTGTTTGAAATAGAGGCTTATTCTCAACCTGTCTCATTTCTTGCCCACTCTTATTTTTAACTTTTATGTCCTCCTGTTCTTGGATCTCAAGCAATTACATTGGTTTGTACAATGCTACTGAACTATAAATTATGAGCAAACTTATTGTAAAGCACAGGCTGTTATTTTATTTCATTATATTTTACTGTCTGAGCTAAAAAAAAAAGCAAAAACAATATGACTCAACCAGACCTGGATTGCAACAAGAAAAACATGAACTCATGCGATAATTAAGCAGAACTGGTTCTAAGAATTCCCCCGTATCCCAGACCCATAAAATAAATAAATAAAATATTGGCAGCTAAAAATCCCAAATTGTCAAGCCCTCTCCAGTCTTCTGATTTCCCTTCTGTGGATGAAAGTAGACAACATCTGAGGATTTTCAGAGATTACTCAGCAATCCAGCATCTGTCAATAAGAAATGAAGCAAATGGTTCAATGGCAAACCTTCATGCACTTATATGCACTTCATGCTATGGTGCATGACCCTCATTAGATCATTTACTGTAGCATGGATGAAATGTTAAGCGCTTCAGTTCACTTGCTGTCTTGCGAGCACAAAAAAGCACAAGCAAAAACACAATAAGCTGCCACGTGTCTGTCAAACAGAAGCGCATTAATTTTATTAACAGCACGAGAAGAACGGCTCACCTTCAGATGCCTTTTCTTTGGAGGTGAAACAAATTTACGCCTTTGCTATAGATATGCTGTGCCCTGAAAAGACCTGACATCTGTTTCTTCATCAGTGTTGCTATTAAATAATTTGTTAAGACTTCAACAAGCTAACAATTTTCATTTTTAATAAGTAGACCCCACCCCTTTTTTTCTCTTTCCCTGTCTACGGTTAAATTAATAGCTGGAGAACACCACAAGGCTGTGTTGCTGTATTAATTAAAGAGGGAAATGTTGACAACATGAAATGCTACGCCTATCTGTTGTTTGTGGCTTCGTGCTTTATCTCTTTTTCTCCCAATAAAGGTACTGGTTAGTAAAAAGCAACAAACATGCGACTAAAGGGCATTTACCAGCGGACTGAGATAGTCAGAGGTGAGGGTCGCTCGGGGACTATAAAAATCTCCCACACTGATCCACATTATTGCCACTTAATTATTATTTATACCATCAAGTCATGCAAATTAACATAACAGACAGCAGCAATTGCTCCAAAACAGTAGAGTGCTGTGTTTGTTTACCCCGAAAGATCTAATTATCTGCAGTCTCTGTAGTCACACCCTTCCCCAGGCCCCAGACCTAAAACAATTAAGCTGAAGCTGTTTTATTTTGACTTTTCGTTAAATGCTATGTTGTGTATCTCGGCATGGTAGAAACCCTACGGAGCACGGCGGGCAAATGAAAGAAAAACATCTTGGACTGACATGAAAGGTGCGGAGCGAGGAGGGGAGGAACGTCTCGATCTGGAAATGGCGTCTCACACGGTGAGAGCCTCAAGGTGTTCCGCGCCGCACTTGAAAAAACTGAAACATGACGACTTCTCCCCTTTAGCGTCCTATGATGTGCATCGCCTGCTTCTAAGTGTAGGCAGTTTAGGAGCAGTTAACAGAAAACCCAACAGATCCCTGTTGAACCGGTAAGAGCAAAGGATGTGTTGAGTTGCTAAGGGAATGAGGGCTAAGTGGGCTGTGAATGGTTGGAACACTTAGAAGTCAAATCTGTCAGGTTGACGCTGCTATTTGCATATCTGGATGGTTAGAAATGTGTCAGAGATAGAGTCATTCTGAGTCTTGCAGTCAGTCTTGTTAAACTACATAACTGAGGAATAGATGAGATTAGACATTAGGCCATAGTTGTGCTCTTTTTGAAGTTCAATATGTGCTGTTGAACCACATTTGCACTGAAAAATTGGCATATATGGGTGAGCTGATATCTTAAACAAGTATAATATCATAATATAATATATAAAGTTTTCATGAATAGAGCTGTGATTAGCTCTATGCTTGCTCCAAATCGTTTAACAGCTAAAAAAACAACAACAGTGGATTGATTACAAGGTTTCCCTTCCTTTTCACCTTTTTTACCCTCGTCAGTCACACGGTGGCTCAGGTGTGGTTGATGAATAAAGAATTCAAGGGTCATGTTACAGCTTGTCAAAACCCATTATCAAAGAAGCAAGCGGTGGTAGTAGGCTAATTATGTTTAAGAGCAATTCAATTATAAATTGATTTACTCCACATACTGCTATAAAAGGCAGCTCATAATTTGCTAGTTTGAACAGATATTTCATTTAAAGTGATACATGATGTAGGGACCTAATAGACAGCAAAGCTTTAAAGCCTCAAACTTAAAGAGAGCTATAGTACTGTGGAAAAGTTTCGAACCACCAAATCCATCGGACCTGCCAGTAGATTCATCAACTGCTTACTGAAGCCTCATCAGAAAAGAAGCATGAGATTTTGACCCATCCCATAATACCATCTGGAAAGAGCTTCATTTTCTAGATGCTAATGATCCCAAAGACACACTGCATAGAAATCACACGACAGAACACCATCAGTCATGGATTGGAGTCAGGTCCTCAGCATTACGGACGCAGTGTGGGATCATCGTTACGGAGGACAGAACAAAAGGCAGCTGACATCCAAAGAAGAGCTTTGAATGTCCTTCAATAAGCCTGGAGAGCTATTCCTGAAGACTACTTAAACACATGACAGGAATGCTTAGCTAAGAGTGTTCAGACCATGTCAGAGAATAAAGGTGGTCACACCAAATATTGACTTTCAAGATGATAGTCTTTACTGTATTTCTGTATTTATGCTTGCATGTTTCAATAAATCACTGGAACCATTTCTCTCATTGTCTTAGCAAAACATAAACAAATGAGAGTTGGCTCAAGACCACCACACTGTGGATGAAACAAAGTTTTGGCTTCATAAAGAAGTAAACTTACTAGTTACATAACTACCACCAATAGTTATGTAACTACAGTGCAACAAATGCATGATTAAATTCACTTTCCATGAATCACTAATCAATATTTTTGTGTTATCAGTCTGTTTACTGGGAATTGGTGCATTTACTTTATTTTTCATACTGACTTCAGCTCTTCCTCAGCAACCCTGGTTTTACAAGCAGCTTGGCAGCTGTTTTGCGCCAAAAAGAGTAGATGGCATGCCACTCAGCAGACAGACACAAGGTACATGTAATATATGTATCGTGATCAGCTACTCAGATCAGTGAACTAGGAACTGAGCCACTGACATAATCCGTGTCATTACCCAAGCCTAACCTCTGTTTCACGACCACTGTCAGTTATATCGGAAAGGAAAGCCAACTGACACATTTGCAGAATTTTACAAGGTTAAAAGCAGATTCATTTCTGGAGCTACATTCTCACTTGAACAATTCCCGGATTTGATAATTGACAGAAAAGTCCACCACTATGCACTCAAACCTCAAAATCATTTAGTGATAACAAGCTACCACTGCTGTGTGCAATCTGTAAGCCTTGTGATCAATGGCACCCTTCTTCTCTCAAACTGCCTGAAGCCACCGGTGTGATTATAGGCCTATGGAGGGGTAATAGCGGAGCCCTTGATTCTGCCTGTGCTATAGTCATCAAAAAGCCTGGCCTTATTCTGCCATATCCATCTCCCACTTACTGGAAACCTCTTAATTGATGGATGAGGACGTTATGGGAAATGGCAGGAGTCGTTATGGTCGTGATTTTCCTTCAAATGTATCCGCCACTTGGCTGGTGGAGAGAAGGATGAACGACAACCTTCTTGGACCCTGAACAGGCAGAAAGATACGTGGGCTGGCGATGCCACATAGGCAGGGGGTAAAAAGCGAAGGTTGGATGATTGATAGGGACTTAAAATGGAAGAGGGACACCCACCTCCTCTCATCACGCCTATAGCTACAATGCCCATAATTTCCAGTTGGTGAAATCAGGAAGGATCTAATGAAAAAGGACTGTGCTCTTTTCCTCATTTTCACAGGCTTTCTCATTCTTGGTATGTCTCTGTTCTTCCTCGTTACTAGCACCCAACCACTTTCACTGCAGACGGTTTCTCTATTGACAAAGTGTACTAATGAAATGTCACCTCCGACAGTTGGCGGACAGGATTGATGTGCCAGAACTTTTTTCAGTTTATTTGAATTTCCCTTCCCTGCACTTTTCTTCACATTTTCTCCCTTGATTTTTTTTCTCCCATCTATTTCACAACACTGGAAATTACATTTTTGTCACTGCTCATTTGTAACCCAGAGTGATTGTGGAAGTTCAGAAATATGTCATGCAGGCAAGTAACAGCCGTAATGCCACACCTGGAATCATTCCAGTGTCTAAATAATACAAAGTGTTCAACATGTGGGAAAATACATTTCAACATTTACAAATGATGTAGATTTCTTCTAAAGGCAATATTAGTAGTAAAGTTGTTTTTTTTTTAAATAATACCTTATTTTAAAAAAAAAACACAAATCTACAAAAATTGAGTAATTAACTAAATATTTAAACCCTACAAGTTATATGCATAATATGAATATCATAACACAGATTAATAATAATAATAATAATAATAAATAATAATTAGTAATAAATAATTAGTAGTAATACGGATATTAACAATACAGTGCAATAAGGTAATTTGTTGGTTAAAGACACAATTTTTTTAGTTTTGCCTCTGTACACTAACATGGTGAAGTTCAGACTTTCAGCTTTAATCCAAGAAGCTTTTGCAAATATTTTGCATTAACTGCTTAGGAATTAATTGTCCTCAGTTTTAGTGGATCAGTCATAATAAGACTGATAAGCAGCTTCGTGGCCAGATGAGGCCTGTTATTAGGTTGTTGTTAACAAAAAAATGATAGCTCAAGTTCATTCCAAGTGTTGAATTGGTGGGTTAGGGTTACCAGTGCTCTGATTGGTACAATCAGAGGCACCAATCAGAGCACTGGTAACCCTAACCCACCAATCTGATTGGTGGGTTAGGGTTAGGGGTGTGACCGGCTAGGTGTGGAGGGTTGTGTCCGAAGGGTATATATACACTGCACTTAGCCTAATCCTTCATTGAAGAATCTTCATTGAAGAATCCTCTCCAAGGAAAGAAAATTCATCGCCCTGAAGAATCCTCTGGTGTACGGACCTCCTCTCCAAGGAAAGAAAATTCATCGCCCTGAAGAATCCTCTGGTGTACGGACCTCCTCTCCAAGGAAAGAAAATGCAGAGAAGACTCACCACTCAGCAGGCCTTGGAAATGATCCTGACGGAAGTCGACCCTTGTGACTCGGATGGAGAAGACCTAGCAGTTCAGCCGGATTCGGACTCAGAGCTGTCTGATCAGTCTTCCGGTTAGTTTCATTTCATGTTATTTCCTTTTTCATTTCAAACAAGTAAGTGGATGTAGTTAGTAAGTAAGATATTTCAGACATTATTCTGATACAGAGGAGGAGATACTGGAATTATAATTAGTATCTATGCATGCATTTGTGATTTTGTTTGACCTTCCCATTTTGCTCACAATTTGAATTTGTTCACACTGCAGATGAGGAGACTGCTTCTCCACCGAAAAAGAGAGCTTGTTTGGGGACTGAGACAACGAAAGATGGCACAGTGTGGCGTGAAGAACATGTGGGGACCTGTCTCCCTTTCACCCCAATAGAAGCGTACACTGCAGATGGAGAGCCAACGGCTAAGGCCAGGAGAAGTATCTCGAGTCGCCTTCAGAGCTTCCTGTGTTTCGTCACTCTTGACATGCTTCGTAGCATTCAAGAATGGACTATTCAACATGCACAGCAAACGGAGCATGTTCATTGGTTCATGGACCTCCCTGAACTAATGGCATTTATTGCAATTGTGATCTTGCGGGGGGTTTGCAGGCTTCCATCTGTAAATGACTGCTGGTCAGCAAACCTGGGAAACCCACAGATAATTGGAATTATGGCACGAAACCGCTTCCAAAACATCATGCAACACCTACGCTTTGATGACAAGTCCACCCGCTGTGATCGAGCAAAGACTGACAAGTTTGCTGCAATTTCCAGTGTGTGGGGATCATTTGTCACCAACTGCATCACGTGCTACAACCCTGGTCTACATATCACCATTGATGAACAGCTTTTCCCATCAAAGACTCGGTGCTGTTTCCTGCAGTATATTGCAAGTAAACCTGACAAGTTTGGGATCAAGTTTTGGGTGGCTTGCGACCTAAAATCCAAGTACATTTGCAATGTCTTCCCATATCTTGGCAAGGACCCCAGTCGTCCCACTGGGGAGAGACTTTCTGAAAATGTAGTAATGAGGCTGATGGAACCATTCCTAGACAAGGGCAGAAATGTTACCACGGACAATTTTTTCACATCGCTTTCACTGGCACAAAAACTTCTTAGACGGAAAACCACCATCCTCGGCACAGTCAACAGGATTCGCAGGGAAATTCCTCAATCCACTAGACAGACAGATCGCAATGAATTCACCACTCAGGTATGTTGCAGGTCTTTTGTGGTTCTATGTTTATGTGTTTCATTGTGTGTAAAAGGGCTATGAAAATAACAATTTATCTTATTTCTTAGGTGTTTTCAACCTCTGCTGCCACGCTGACGGCGTATGCGGCCAAACGGAAGAAGACAGTCTATATTCTTAGCAGCATGCACAGCGTGGTTCAGACTGATAACACCACCAAAAGGAAGCCAAACACTGTCACCCTTTACAACAAAACAAAGTGTGGCGTGGATGTGATGGACCAGATGGTTCGGGAGTACACTGTCCGCAAAGGAACACGGCGCTGGCCAGTCGCCGTGTTTTATAACATGATTGACATGGCAGCACTGAATGCACATGTGCTGTATCAAGCATGCACCGGGACGAAGGAAAGACGGGTGGACTTCCTGGTGGCGCTTGCAACAGAGTTGGCTCACTCTCATGTAGCTGCGAAGAAGGCAAGAAAAGATCAGTTGCTTCGGGCAGAACCCTCCACACCTAGCCCTGGAAAAAGAGCCACGTGTCAGGTCAAACACAAATGCAAGAAAAATCAGGCCACTGTGCGATGTGTTCACTGCAAAAGATACACATGTGGTAAATGCAGACTACAGGTACCATGGCAGTGCCAGGATTGTGAGTGATTGCTGACAATGTTGAATTATTTGTAAATATGTGTACAAATGGTTGGTTTTTTGTACTGTTTTTATCAATAAATGTCAGCAACAAAGGACATACACCCATGTGTGTTGATTTCTCCCCAAGATGGCAAACTGAAACACTCCACTCCCCCACCCCCACTCCCCTCCCTCCAGAATTCCTACTTAACAGCCTAATATACATATGAATGACTAGCCAATTTAGCTTCCACTTCCACCATTTGACTGCTCTCCGGGTTTTATAGGTAGAAAGGTAGAAGCCTGGGGATGCTAGTGTTAAAGCTTTTCGCTGGAATTTTAAATGGTCAGCACAAAGACTTGTCAATGTAATGAAGGGTGGACATCAGTAAGATGAAAAATCCCAATCCCCAGGAACTGTCATTTTGGACAGCCATGTACTCTGAGCCTGTCAACAGGAGCCAGTTGAGCCAGTTGTCCCAACACAATGAGCTGGAGGAGGCGGTAGAAAAGAGGGAGGTTTGGCCGTCTCTCCGTCGACTGCTGCCCTGTGACTCGGACCTGGATAAGTGGCAGAAAATGGATGTATGGATGGCATTTGGTACAGTGCATACACTAACGTATTATGTGCTTTCATTAAAGCCCAACCTTGTTTTTCAGGGGTGGTTATGCAGGGTGAAAGTGAACACAGCACATCTAAGACTTTGCAAGCCAACTTCCACCAACCTAACAATGTATATAAGTTACATTCAAACTTTCTTTTGATATTAGGTCACCGAACTCACGAAGCAAGCAACCATAGTGAAAATCCATAATTCAGTTTTCCTCCCTTTCTCTCCATGACAAGCCCACCTGTCCCCAGCAATGCAGACCGAACACTTCACAAGTCCACTGCATGAGCTGCTTTCTCTCAGTCTGCTCAATACACGCTAGGAAAGCAGCGTGACTGAGTGAAACTTGAGAATTGCCTTGAATCGCATGCTGAGCTGCATCTCATCGTGGAGACGGAACATTGCTTCTGTTTCTGTGCAAAAACAAATTTCAAATAAAGGACTGGTTGTGAATGAAAGCAGTTTACTGACTCTATAATGGAACTTAAAAAAAGCCAGTGAGCTTTTAGAGGTTCAAAACTGTGTTTACATTTTAAAAGAATATCCTGGAAGGTAACAGTAAGGTCAATGACATCCTTTTTGGTTAGTAATCCCCTATTGTGGTATAGTCCATAAGTATTTGGATAATTTGTTGCAATTTTGCCTCTGTACACCACCACAGTGAATTTGAAATTAATTAATTGACATGTAGGACTATTTTCAGAAGTTGCATTCAAAAACAGGGAGGCCAGATTCAGTTTTAGTGTAAAACATCTAAATGAGGGAGCCTAGTTCTAGAAATCAAATTCTTTGAAGACATGAAAGCAAGATTAACTTCAGAAAAGGAATAGCTCGTGATTCCAAGCATGTTGGGGTCGTTATGCTGTGGTCACGTATGGCTGTCCCTGGAACCACGTCAGTGTTTATTGGTGATGTGACTGCTGATCGACGCAGCAGGAGGAATTCTGAAGTCTCGCCACAGATTCAACCAAATGCTGCAAAACCAAAGAGACTGACTGATTCAAGTCCAAACAAACCCAAATAATCATACAAAAGCAACCAAAGAGATTTTTAACACACAGTGATGGGATATTCTTGAAAAAAAGCCCATGGGCATGCAGCAACTGAAGGTGGCTGCAATATAGGGCTAGCAGAGCATCTCAAAGGAGGGGAAACAGCATTTAATTGAGTTCTGTGGTTTCCAAACTTTTTCAGGATGGCGCTATGCATATGTAGCTGAGTGGTAAATTAATAATAATATTTTCCACTTCAGTTAACCAAATATCCATTTAAGGTTCAAAAAGGGGGTCTTAAAATGTCGTTTCTTTGTTTCCATGTATGATAAGACGAGAATGTTATTGAGTAATTCAATGTTATTGCTTGTGCTATTTCTTTTGTTATCTGCATGTTGTGTGCAGTGCTTAAGGGTTAACTGCAGTCCCCCCCCCCAAAAAAAAAACTTAACAAGAAATGCATCTTGGGACTTCCTGTTTACTTTTATTTGTGGATGTGGAATGGGAATGTTGTGAAGGAGTTAAATTGTTGGTAAGGAATTGTTAAATATGCACATAACTCGTTGAAACATACTGGTATAATAGTAGTGAAGATGATGTATTTCTGAAATGGATGATGCAAAGGACCTGTATTTTCTGCATGCAAGGGATAAGTTGCGAGATCGTCTGTGTGCTGCAGTATTCCAAGTGAGCTGAGATTGCTGTGGAATGTAAGTGTTTATAAAAATGTATGTAACACTTCCACATTTTTTAAAGGAGCCTTGTGTGATTTAGCTCTTTGTATTTTCCAATCCAATCCAATCCAATTTTATTTATAAAGCACTTTAAAATACCCAGCACAGGAACAAAGTGCTGTACAGAAAATAAGTTAAAACAATAGAATAACAGAAAACAGCAAAATAAATAAATAAAACACATAAAACATAAAATTAAAACAGCCCTATATTAAAACAAAAAACAAGATAAAACAGCATTGAATCACCTAAAAACAACTAAAATAAAAAATAAAAAACCAACATCTCACGTGGTGTCAAAGGCCAGGGTAAAGATATTTTGTTCTGCACAGACAGAGGCCACTGCCGTATTTTTGTGTTTCGTATTTTATGTGATTTCATTTATTCCTCGTATTGTACTGGCGCATTTTTGTTTAATCGTTTATTCTGTTACTTTGTTACCTCTCATGCTGTCGATGTTCAGTACAAGTTCATATGGCCGCTGTTTGACAAAAGTAAAGGTCAAAGGACATTTTTTTTATTCAGTCGTCATTGACAATAAAAACTGCACATTAAGAACCCCAGTACGGTAATTGTATCCTGGCTACACATAAAAATAGCTGTAAGTCCCAAACACTATTGTTATAACCCTTGGATTAAGCCTGCACTTCAATCATGTCTAGATTGTTTAATTTAAAATCCACCATCGTAGTGTACAGAGGCAAGAATGCCAAAATCGAGTCATTGTCCAAATATTTGTGAGCAGACAATAGAGCTGTTCATACGGCATTTTGAGTGATTAATTTATCAATTTAATTTATAACCAATAAACAGTAGCTGTCTCTTTAATTAGAAATCACTGTATGGCAGAGTCTTAACACTGGTAAAAGAAGCAGTTAACGCATGACGTCCGCACTCTTGCTTACTGGCTATGAATGGTGAGTGAACACTAAATCACACCAGGCAGAATCCTGCTGCTAACCTGCTCTGTAGGCGTGTTGCACATCTCATCACACCCCAATCACATGTCATAGCAGGTATTTTGTTTTTGACAGGTGATGGAAACAACTGCTTAAATGAAGGGGCCCTTCACCCTTAAAAAAAACTTGGACAGGGAGCATCAAGGAACATTGTAGCGCCTCAAGTGTTACTGCAGCCACTGAAGAATGGGTATATTATTGTTGACACCGGGGTTTGATGCCTTCTGCTCAGGGCTCAAATACTGCTACCTGTACTCTGACACTTTTATTTTAACCTCAAGCAGAAGAGAAGCACTGCCATACAACGTTAAATCAATGACTTATCCCTTTAATTTGCTCCTCTGTGCGGCAACAAGACCACGGAAAAAGTTAAAAAACTGAATTATGTCAAAATCTATTTTTTACAGCAGCCCTATTCTCCAGACTCCTCAGTGTGTTTTGAGGTTTGCGTCCAGTTCATGTGTTTCTAAAAGGGAGTAACTACGTGAAAGAATGAAAGTAGAAATAAAGGAATGAATGAATCTTACTCTGTAGCTATAAACAGGACAGCCTTGAGTTTACAAGATTTCACTTGCTGCCTGACCTCCCTGCCCATTTAATCCAATCTTTCAGAATTGTTCTTATTTTTCAAGGGCTACGCTCAAGTTAGCAGGAGATTTCAAAGCTCCACAAAACCTAGATTTACATAGATAGATGACTTCATAAAGGGGAGGCGTAAAGTGCTCAAAGCCTGTAGTCATCTTGATGTCTGATGAATATTATGCTTGACTGAATTTATATAGCACTTAAGTGTGAGACAGCGTGCTGTTACAAAGACCCCACAACACTGTCAGCCATGTGACACCCTTCAACTTTCTAATACAGAAGAAGAAATACCTGTTAACCCGAGTCAAGTGATATATTTTGAATTTAAAAAGAATGTATGTGCACACAATGTCACTACCATGCCAGAAGTATATGTCTCACCCCAAAGTTAGACCATGCAATGCTCTGGAAACTGCAAAAAACCTCAAGAGCTACATCTCAGGCTCTGTAGGCTTCAGTTAGCATGATAAACTTCAGTATGGATTGTTTGCAGTTGGCAAACGTGAACTTAAGGAAGCTAATACGAAAGAGCTATACACTGGATTGGAGGTTAAGGTTTAACAATGTAACATGTCCAAAAAACAGAAGGTAGCTATCTGAAAATACTGAGTGACCAGGTCTTTCCATCACTGCTTTTTCTCCATAGATGGCACAGGCATATTCCAAGGTGACAATGCCAGGATTCATCGGGCTCAAACTGTGAAACAGTGGTTCAGTGAGATGGGTTTCACAAATGAATTAGCCACCACAGAGTCCAGAACATAATGGAGAAGGCTTTGTGCACCACTCATCTCATCATCAGTATAAGCACTTTAGTGAAAAATTAACTCTGAATGGAGATAAATGTTGTGACATTTCACAAGCTTATAAAAAAAATAAAAAACTTGTGCCATCATCAAAGCGAAAGTTGGTCCAACAAGATATTAGTGTGTGACTTTTTTTTTTTTGGCCAAGTAAAGCATGTGTAAAATGTGCAAGGTCAAAGTTGGAGTAAGGCTGTGATGAAAATACCTTAGTTGAAACTGTGGAAGTTCTGTGGTGATGACTAAAAGAAAAAAACGATGCAGAAGCAAAAGTCAGAGTCGTAAAAGAAAAAGTCCTCCCAAGCATTAGCAGTTTTAGAAATATTCTCCACATGAAAAGAATATATTAGTTTTTGTTTCAGGAGTTCCCCATATGGAAAAGATATATATAAATCTTATAAAGTTTGTATCTGTCTTGTGTGAAACTTGTATGAAAAGCATACAAGAGTGAAAACAGATATAAGATCCCTTGAAAAATTATACAATGAAACTTGTATGTTTTGGATACTTCCTAAAACAATATATGAAAGTAATGAGAAAGTGGCCACTTTCATGAGTAAATCATATAAGTTTTTACTATTTCTTTTCCATATGGGTTTGACCCAAAACATTTTATAATTCATCATTGTAAACCATTTAATGTTTGTCAGCACTTTTGTGGTTGCTTCTTACATTAGAATCTTGTATCCTGAATTAACTGGATTCACATATTGTTTTGTTTTTATTCTTTTTTTTTTTTTGCTTGTCATTGTAGATATAAACTGCTTACCACCACTGTAAATGGGGGCTACCCCTTAATGTGTTTTCAAGTTTAAATAAATATATATTAAACTATTTGTGTCCTGGAGACACCTTATTAATTATTAGTAAAACAAAAGAAGAAGTCCAGTAGCATATATCCTCCACGAGACTGAGAAAATTTGAGACTGAATGAAATATTACACCCTCACATAGGAGACCATTGTTTCCCATTTAAACCAATAAATGATGGTGGCGTCACTGTGGAGTTCTGTGTACAGCACAAACAGAAAGTGGCTTAAGGCTTTTAACACCCTCATACTCTAGTTGACCATTTTGGCCACAAGCGGATGGAAACCTGTCTCCAAACAGTGACTCAAACTGTAGAGTTGTTGCAAATGACTGCATTTCAATGTATAAAGAGACATATCGCCAACACATTGCAATCAGTCAGTCAGCACTTGAGTGACTCTGTTTGCAGGAGGGGACTAACTTTATGATGTTCTGGGTGCATCTGAATGTAAGTAGCTAATGTGAAGTTCTGTGTTTGCACAGTTGATGGCAACAGATTTGAAACGTACAGCAACAAAATTGTGATTTTTGCAGATTCATCAGCTAACCACCTTTATCACCAACAGATGCATGTTTTTACCAGCTTCATACTTTTCAGTCACAAACTCCACACGTACACGGGTATTTTTGAAAACTGAGATTTGCCGTTTTCATTTAAAAAAATAAAAAATAAATCCCGTCCACACATGCAGTTTTGAAAATATATCTCCCACCACATGTAAACGCTAAAAACGAAATGTTGGCCAATCAGAAGTCTAGAAGCCTGGGAGGGAAAGACTAAACAGGGTTTTGTGCCTTCACAAAACCTTAAGTACTTCCAAAAAGTTTGTTTTTCTGGAAAGGCAGCTAATTTTGTGTTACTTTTCAAGTGTCTTCAACATTTCAAATGTTAATAACTAAAGACAGTATTTTGGTTGGTGTAGACTCACAACTTAGGAATGAACAAAATGCATACAGCATACATAAATTTAAATTTTTTAAAAAAAAAAGTAAATTTATTCAAAACCAATGTCGGGATTTGGGTTGTGACACCTTCGCACACCTTTGACGTTGCATGACAAAATCTCAGTTTTCCTCATCCACACGTAAACGCAAAAAACGAGTTTTCGAAAATCTCCACCCTGGCAGGAGTTTTTAAAAATCTCAGTAGCCTGATAGCAGACCCTAACCCCTAACCCTGATAGCAGACTGACTTGCTTTAAAGACAGCGAGTGACTGCAGATGGTTGCAGACTGAACTCCATATTCAAAGCAACCATTTCAAAGGCATTAAGATGTAGCATTAAGCACACTTACCAAACTGCCTTCCTTATTTCAGATAACCAGGCGTTGGGATGCACAGTCTTACGAAACATACATCATGCTCTGTTGTCACACCCTTGATTGTGATAACTTTGCAGAAAGAGTCTCGCTTCTTTTAATGCTAATAAAATCTGATTACTCTGTTAATATGGTACAAATTATAGTGATCAGGATTTAAAACATATGTAGGAAAAAATGGTAAGAAATCAAATGGTAAATATGAAGTCAAATAAACATTTAATACATCATGTAGGAAGAAAATGCATGTCCTCGGTTAACAAGGCCGTTGGCTTGGCTTTCATGAAACTGCTTGTGAATTCAACAGCAGCAGTTTTAGCCTGTTGTTGAATCTACAAAGTGCACATAATCCTCAGCCGACATCAGTGAGCTACCACCGCTCCCGCTTCAGACGTGCAGTCAGTGAATTCAGAGGCAGGGGACATGCAAATCAACCCGTTTCTCTGTTCAGAAAACAAGAGCGGAAACATTCTTACGCTTTCATCTTTGACTGTTTTATTTGTTTACAAAATGCTCCCTCCCCCTTAATTTATGTTATTTGCATTTAGTGCAAGGTGCTTCGTGATAATAATGACATTTTTATTGCCAAGTCTCCTTGGCTCTCTCAAAGCGAAGATCACAGGCACATCCTAGAGCTAAAGTAGGATTACTCTGTAGTGAGACTCGGCACAGCAGACACCACATTAAATCAGAGACTTGATTTGGTTCTAAGATGGAAACATACAAAGGAACAGAGCAATAAAAAAAACAGGATACAATAAAAAAACAATCCTCTTTGCGGAGATTTGATTTCTGGGGGGGGAAAGGTGCACGTGGGGTGCCCCTGAGTGACTTTTTGACAGCTGTTTGTTTTTGAAGAAGCACCGGGCTAATTTATTTATTTCTCTGACACATCACTGGATATGTAAAGCGCCTCGGCTCTGTTTGCTCTTCGTACAAAAAGAGCCAGTGAGCCCTTTTATTCATTGTTTGAGCAGCGGGAAGACGTGGTCTGTAATATTCATGAACATTTTGCCTACTTAAATGTTGAGTGCCCTAAAAAAAGGAAAAAAGAAGAAGAAGAAGAAGCTACAGGTAATATTAAATGCATGTGCCTGTCTAATATGATATCATGCAAGATAATCAATGAGTTAACGTGGCCAATGCATGCCACTCCCACTTTCAGAATTAACTGCTTCGGCTGGCTCTCAGGCTTCAAAGCCAATTTGCTCTCCTGTAATTGAAGGAGGAAGCTGGGAGCACAATGGACTCGAGGCGATGCGTTGATTAGAATTGATGACTGCGTTCAGTGTCTGTACATTTCTTGTGCAATGGAACGGCTGCAGACCAACAATGGAAACGTTGAATTAGTGTGAACGCTTTGATTCCATACTGTGGCCGCCGAATTAAATACTGTACTGGGTCCTGTGGTTGGCGTTGTTGTTGTTATGTTGAGCTGGCAGCGGGAGAGCTGCAGCTCTGAGTGCGAATGTACAGCAACCGTGAAGGGATTAATAAAAAATTATCAAAATGCCACTGGGTCTGCCGTGGTCGTTTACACATACCTTTTTATCTGCCTTTATTGGCACTTTTATCCTTCTGAAGCGAGCCTTACAATTTTTTATAGACACTCAGAAGACTCGGGTGAAGACTTTTCACCTAAGATAGCTAATACGCTTTTCAACCTTGAATTTAATCAATTATATCAACTTGCAGTCTGAGTTTTACTCATCTGCAATCTGCTCAGTCCGAATACAAGAAAACAATGTGCAGGCAGAGTCGCAGCATGTTGCAAATGTTACGAGTTTACACAGGCCGATAGGAATCTTTGTGCAACACAAATTTTGACCGTCTCACACACGGCGTTTATCTGCCGAAGGCTTTGTCAATACAACCATGACTTTTATTAATTTCACTGCTCCACTGAGGCATTGATCAGAGCTTCCATCTTTCCTATGATCTCATTTCAGGCTGTAATGTGAAACTACAGGGTCAATAAAGACATCTTATTTAATTCCTATATTTGGTCCAGTGGTTTGTGGAACTGATCTCTTTGATAACCATCTTCAGTTTCATTGAAGGGCTAGTAATACTGTAGCTGCAACCACAGGCTGTGTTGCCGTGAGACGTTTTCCTAGTTTAAAATGACAAGCCCCTTTGGGCTGCACCCTTGCTGTCTTATGCTGTATTACATTTTGTCCAAGTTTGGGCCTGCTTAGTGTCAGTTTGTGTCATATAACATTCTTATTGGTAGTGTGACATGAACATAACAAAATTTAATCTTAGCCTATTTAATGAGCAGGCTCATTTTAATTCCAAAAGCTTTTAAGTTGTAGTATCAAACCAAACACAGTCCAAGAGACCATTCAGCAACCCCCTGGCAACCACCAGGGGGTTGCTCTCTAGAATAAAATGTAGTTTTCTTGACTTGTTTTAGGGTGGTTGCTGGCAGTTGCTAGGTCGCAAAGAAGTTCGCAGCATTGCACCTGCAGTGGCAGATCACCACAGTTGCCCCTACTTTACATGGCAACTCGTGTGCAAACACCTGTTTTGTTTTGTCCTATTTTCGTTGTGTTTTGTGTGCTTTTTTTCCAGCGTTTTTCTTACTGCTGGTGTTTTCTTAAGTTGCAGTCCATTTGGCCTCTCAGGGCCACCGTATGTTAAGACTCTTGTGGGCTTTTAAGGTTACGCTGACTTCTTTTATACTGTGTCTAAAACAAATTTATAGCCCTGTATCATTTATCAAATCATCTGAAGTCTTAAAAAAACTAAAAAAAAAGTCCTCCAATAAACTGCCCACTGCCAGCACAGACATAATTTCCTTTCTAAAAGGCATGTCACACTGTTCTTTTGTCTTTCTACAGAGGTCAAAGCTAAGAAGAGACTGCACAATAGAACAACGCTGATAAAAGTGATATCCTCTATATTAAATGCAGGGGGAAACATTGATATCGCTGCCCTGCTTTGCCTATTCTTTTTTTATCAACACAACACAGTATCATATCGGAAAACGAACCTCGGAGAAAATTCTGGAGAAACTCTGTTATGTGTGATAACGCTGTGGCGAGGTGCCCTTTACTTGCAGATAGGGCTTATAATGAGGTAAAAAACAGGGGAAAACATTGGATTAATAATACATGGGTCATTTGTAAATCAATGGAGGGGCACTAGGCCAGTGAATAGGCTTGAGGATTTATTCTGATTACAGAATGGCAATAAAGGACCATTTACAACCTGAATGGGACAGCTAGTAATTAAGGAGCTGCCTTAAAACAAAGAGGAAAAGAGTTCTGCAGGAGTACGCCGTTAACTCCGGAGAGAACCACTGCATGTTAATGGACATGCTGTATTTCACCTGCAGTTGGTGGACAAGAGCAAGAAAGCTGGTCCTCTTGGAAAATTTGCAGTAGACATCCATCTTATTATAATATTTGGACCGCACTGCAGTATAACACCACTGGCCTGCTGCATTGTGAGGTAGAATGCATTGGAAATTGAGTGAACGGAGCCAAAGGGGACAAGCAAGTTATGCACGAAAAATCAACATGGTTAAAAATTTACACCCCGTGTTCTAAAATAATCCAGGCTTGTTGTCAAGCGTGCAGCCATTTTCGTATTAATTATGACTCATTCTTTGGGCTTGTCTAATTAACTTCCACTTTATTGTACCAAATTACAAATACACCAACTATTGACTACATTAGTGTCAATATGATTTTATCCCCTTGACAGCATGATGGATTAAGTGCTGGTGGCTGTGGTCAGCCACCTCTTTAATTGGTTTGTCTAAATGTTTTATGAAATCAAGATAAAATTCAATCAATCTCTTGAAATTGCTGTTTCAGCCTAAACCGCAGTGGACATTTTGATTGATGTCCACGGCCAAAGGGGCTGCAAAGGTGATATGTGCCTGAGTAGCAACAGCTCAAGGTTAAATGGTGCTAGGAGAGTGTTTTTATGACAGGAGGGGCGAAACGGCAGCGCGCACACACACACAGCGAGGGAGAAGCCTGTGGGTTTTACTGCAGGACATGCTGCTGCTGCTGCTCCTGCAGCTAGAACAGCAAAGCTCCTGACGCTTCACAGATGGGTTGTGACGTTTAGAAGATGGAAAATATGGTTTGATCAATCTAACGCCCTGTGCAGGATTGACTGCGTTCACCAGATATTTCGCAATCAGTCCATTAATTTCACCATCTGACTTTCGATGGAAATCAATAGTCATAAAACTTTGCCAAAAGATTTGCTTTTATTTATTTGTACATTTTGAAGCTCACAGTTGGTGATTTAAATGTGTCAGATAGAAGGCTAGAGCCAGCAAACGTCACCTTCGATGGATTGGGATGCTTTCACTGCTTTTATAGGACATAAAAGGGGCGAGCAAGAGTTTGATGCTGCTAATCAAATGCACTTGGGTCGTGTCCAAATTCATAGGCTGCATCCTCCTGAGGACGCATTTGTAGACCCATTACGTCACAGCGACGCTCCGAAGGCTGTCCAAATTCGTAGACTCCTTCGAATGCAGCCAACGAATGCGTCCTCCTTTTCCCCGAATTTGAAGGATGGGTCGGGTGTGTCCTTCGTGGCCCACCATATCCCAGAATTCATAGCGCGGCCCAGCCAAACTCCAGTTTCCGGCAATGGCGGCTGCTACTGAGTTTTATAATTACTCTTATGAATCTTTCTGGGTCACAAAATAAACATTTTCAGGCGAGAATTTGGGTGTGTAAACTTCAAATATTTGCTCAGTTTATCAAGGTATCGCATATTTGCAAAAGTGCTTCGATGTTTTTGGAGACGCCTGCTACCCACCAGCTCGATAGCTAGCCGGGAGCTCGAGGGTCACTAGAGCCGCAGAGAACGGCACAACTCCCGGCACATCATTTTCAGATCACCGCGGACTTTCGCTACTCAGGTTAAACATAATATATAAGTCACTTAGACAACCTAAAAATGTTATTGTTTGTCTTTTTTCAGTGTTTTATTTGTTCATGAGTAAATCTGTTTGGCTGAGATTAAAGTTATTAGATTAGATTAGATAAAATAAAACTTGATTAATCCCTCGGGTGGTTTTCACACAGCTGAATAAACGTCAAACAGAAAACTGATTAAACAGAAGTGTGAGATGGTCGAGAATTTACGCCAGTGTCCTGTTATATTTTAGATAGCAAGGAGCAGACGGCTGCGTTTATTAAACTCCACCGAGACAGCGGTGACGCAAATCAGAAGGCTAGACCGTCCAATTTCACAGCCGTTTACTTCCGGCCTACCCGACCTTCTGAGGACTCGGCCCACGAAGACCGCGAAGGCCGGGTCCTCAGGAGGATGCAGCCCATGAATTTGGGCACGACTTTGATTAACAAATCATCAGAAAGTGTGAGCCCCTCTATACAAGCAGATGATTTGGCACTTTGCTGGCTTGAAGCATTCAGGTGCATGTTAACCCAATGTCACAACCTTCTCAGGAGTTAATGTCTTAACAATTTCACCCCACAAATCATCACAATTCAGCATGTTAAATATTAAAGTTAGGCTTGTTTGAATTGTGAAAGTTTCTTTCTGTAAAAAGACTTCTGAAACAATGTCTGACCACACCTAAGCAGAGGTGTTTGATCACTTTTGGTGAAAACCAAACATAGCAAATTAGCACAAACACCTATCATACCAGCATCTCCAAAAGTTGATTCTGTTCATCTGGACGTAGCGTTTTGTGGGAGAAACGTTTCGTCACTCATCCAAGTGACTTCTTCAGTCTCAGCTGACTGCAGGTTTCCCCAATCTTATAAACAGTAATGACTGAAACCAGCCCACTGAAGGAACAATGGGCTGGGAGGTCAGTTCCTTAATCTTAATTATGCAAATTCTCATGACCATCAAGACTATCATACCAGCAGTTAGCACGGCGGTGGAGGGGTATTGATTTGGGCTTGTTTGCAGTCACACTGCAGGACCTGGGCACCTTTCAGCCATTGAGTAGACCATAAACTCTACCAAAGGATTGTAGAGTCAAATGGGAAGTTACATGTCCAACAACTAAAATTTGGCCCAAACTTTTGTGGATTAACCACAAAAAAAAAAAAAAAAAGAATCAAGGTTTTGCAACGGCCCACTCAATGACTAGACTTTGACCCAATCGAAATGTTGGGATGATTGGACCGTAACGGAGCTGTGCATAGATGAATGTCCACAAACCTCAATGCACTGAAGCAAAGCTATAAAGAAGACTGGGCCAAACTTCATGGGCAACAATGTGACAGAATGCAAGTAATACAGAAAATGATCGTTTCGAATGATTGCTGTTTTTTATATGACAGCAAGGCCAAGCTGCCATAATCAGAAATGCACCAATCAAGCTGTCCAACTCAAAAGTTCATCACACAACAAAAAGCAACAAGTAAAACATTTTTTGGCATTGTATATTTTCACATTGATGCCAATGTTTGTTCATTAAAGGACTGGAAAAAAATGAAATTTTGACCTGATGACAACATATGCAAACCTAGAAATGTCAACCTTTTGATCGAAAAGTTAAAATATCACCAGAATACGCCAATCCACCTAAATTATTACACCAGTCCAAACCAGGGTGGAGGACTATCCCAGCCAACACTTCCATCCTGAATAATCTACATGAGGAATAACCAGCATTACCATTTTTGTTCCTGTTGGTCTAATCAATACAAGACTGAGCTCTAATGACGCCTCACCATGAAACCTCCTTCACTAGAGAAGATGGCACTACTCCACCCTGCATTAAAAAAATAAAAATACACTGAGAAATGCTCCGTTTTACCCTGATGTGATTTTTAGTGTGAAACTCTAATTATGCTTTAATGGGTTTTATAATTGCAGATAAATTGCTTATTTTGGACGAGGATTGATGTTTCCATTCAAATGAGATAGATTTCTAATTAAAAGCTAATTGAGCATAAATCAGGGAATTGTTTCACATTGGAAAAGACCAAAGGTAACCACTGAGGGTTTTTTTTTTTCACGTATCTGCACATTTTGCAGGTTGGGCTGTAATAGGAGTTCACTGGCTGCGTGCTGCTGTGACTCACCGTACCCTCGCGTAGATATTTTTCTACAGTGTGACATATGCTATCTGGGATGTCAGCTGAAATGAGAGGACGGCTGAAATGCAAAGCCATTTCCTGCTTGTTCTATTGTGGGGCTCAGCCATGTTGCTCGCCTATTGTATGGCTTCTTCCAAGTTATCTGTCAGGCCTGGCGAGCACCCTATTATTTTATGCCTTTCTGACTGTCCCCTCTGCCAAAGCGCAACACTTCTGTCGTACCATGTGATCAATCTGATTCTTTTGACACCCAGCGAACAGTATCTAGCTATCTATAATGGCGGTAATGTTTTCTGTCACAAAATGGTCCTGGGAAAAAGGTGTGGGAGAGCGAGAGAAAGCTACAGTGAGAATAAGAGAGTGAGTAAGAGGAAGAGAAGATAACAGAGAAAGGCAGACAACCTTTAGGAGAAATATCGTAGTCGAGTCTTTACCTAAAGTCAGAGCCACTTTTTATTGTTGCCTCTGCCTTGCATCCGCAGTCTCTTTCTACGTTTTAAACCTGTGAGTAAGACAGAAATCCAATCCCAGCCTCGGTGTGTACGTGCACAATGCAGCAAAACAACGTTATTTGAGAAGCTGTTAGTCCAAAGTGCTTTATTCCTATCGATTCTTTGAAAACTTTGAGAAAAGAATCAGCAGAGGCAAACAGAAAGGCATTATAATTCCAGCGCTACGTCTTACGTGTTGTCTTTCAAGGTGACACGGCGGCTCGCGATTACACTGCACATGGCTTCACTGTCACTCCAGACTGACAAAGCTGTAAAGTGCCTCCTTAGCCAAGGTGCACTCACAGAGAAAAGCCGGCACTGAACTCGACCTCAGTCATTTCCAGTTTATAGCAATCCAGTGTCAAGTTGGACTGAACACAGAAAGTGTTTAAAGATGAAAACTCCTTTTTGCACGGGATTACTATTACCTGGGGATCTAATAATTGCACATGATGTCTGATCTTAATAACGTGAATCTGCCACATTTGCAAGTTTGTCACATTTTTTGTTCTCCATACTTGTCTTCTACTTCTTCCCTACACTAGACTTCTGGCAAGTATTGGCAAGTATAAGTGAAAGTTTGGAAAGCATGTGGTTGAAAATTTAGGAGGGTTCATGTCACTACAAAGTAAGGAAACCCGTAGCAAGAATGAAAACGCGAAGAATGTCGAGCTTGATAACGTCCAAAGCCGCATCTGGTAAAGAATCTTTTGCCGGCTTCCAACAGAGTCGGTTATTTTGTGACAGCCTATTAATATTAATGTTACATCTCCAGCTGGTGATGTCAGTAAATGAGCGCGAGTGAAGCGCTCATTTACTTTACTTTGCTCATCCTGTCTGAATGTCCTGTCCGAAACATATGCATGTCAATGAACTAATGTCTAATGTCACGAAGACCACTGATAAAGCCGGATTAGGACTATGTGAGACTCTTTGAAGAGTAACACAGCAGCTTGTACTACACAAAGTGCTTTACAAACTAAAAAACAACAACTAAAATAAGGAAAATGCACGGCAACGATGCAATACAAATAAAAAGGAGAAAGAATAATACATTAAGACAGTAAAAAAACTGGAAACACCAAAGACTAAGGCTGTTAAAACCAAAAATGTTTGAGTCAACATGTGCTAAAACTCAGTCCATAAACATTCGTCTTCATTAGAGATTTAAAATGTGCAGATCTAATATTTAGCAGCAGAGTCTGGGACCTGCCAGGTTCTGATGCTGCAAGACATTTTTCAGTTCCTCTGAATGGATAACATTAGTTTTGAACTAGACCTCATGGTTCTTTCTGGAGCATGAATAGATAGGAGCTCAGATAAATAAGGAGGTGCTGATTTAAAAACAAAAAGTAAAATTTTAATGGGATCCTCTAAGTAATAGGAAGCCAGCGTAAAGAGATCAACACTGGGGTTATATGCTTCTTCCATTTAATACCAGTCAGCAAATGAGCAGCTGCATTTTGGACCAACTGGAGACGATAAATAAAGGACTGGTCCAAACCAAAGGACAGAGCATTGCAGGGTTAGCTCCCTTTTGCCTTCAGAACTACTTTAACTCTTCATAGCGCTCCTTAGTTGAAAAAGTACTCACTTAGGTTGAGATCTGGTGATTGGGGAGGTCATTTGAATACAGTGAACCTATTTAGATGTTCTAGAAACCAGTGGGAGATCATTTGAGCTTTGTGACATGGTGTGTTATACTGCTGGAAGCAGAAATTAGAAGACGGGTACACTGCGGTCATAAAGGAATAAAGGGTCAGCTGCAACACTGAGGTAGGCTGTGGTGTTTCAGTGATGCTCATTTGGTACTAAGGCACACAAAGTGTGCCAAAGAAATATCCCTCACACCATTACACCAGCAGCAATCTGAACCATTGATACAGGGCAGGATCCATCCATGCTTTCATGCTGTTTACACCAAATTCTGACTGTACCATCTGAATGTCACAGCAGAAACTGAGTCATCAGATCGTAGATTTTTGTGAGTTTGTGTGAATTGTATCCTCAGTTTCTGGCACACAGTCTTCAGCTGCTGTAGCCCGCCTGCTTCAAGGTTCAATGTGCTGTCCATTCAGAGATGCTCTTCTTCGTACCTTGGTTGTAACAAATGGTTTTCTGACTTATTTTACTTCCCAGTAGCTTGTAGCAGTCTGACTGTCCTCATCTGCGTTTCTGGCACCAAACAGGCAGTTTCACTCCGAGAACTGCTGCTCACTTTTTTCAGGTCACTCTGTGGAAAAATCCCAGTAGGTCAGAGATTTCTGTAATACTCAAACTAGACCATCTGCCACCATCAAACATACCATGCTCAAAGTCACTTAAATCACCTTTCTTCCTCATCCTGATGCTCAGTTTGAATTTGAGGCAGTCTTGTCCACATGCCTAAATGCATTAAGCTGCTACCATGTGATCAGCTGATTAGACATTTGCCTTAATGAGCAGTTAAACAGGTGTACCTAACAAAGTGGCGAGTGTGTGTAAGTTTGCTGTGTAGCGTCATGTAATTGATTCTGTGGCTGTCAGGTGTTTATTTCTGTGGAGCCTTCAGTTACAATTGTAGCTGTAATTAGTTTTGCTTGCACGGGAAATTCTGCATTCAACACTTGTCACAAAAGCAGCAACTGGAAGAGAAATGAGTCCACAGCAAAGAGGCTAGCGTTATAAAAAGCTGTAACAAATGCCAGTCTACCTCAGCAAAGGGCCTGGAATTACTTTGTGAGCTGGCCAGCCTCTTAATTCATCTCACTAGTTGCTATAACGCTGCTTTATGTTGCATTATAAGAAGATAAAAAGCTGCAGAAATACAGTGGGGCAAAAAAGTATTTAGTCAGCCACCGATTGTGCAAGTTCCCCCACTTAAAATGATGACAGAGGTCAGTAATTTGCACCAGAGGTACACGTCAACTGTGAGAGACAGAATGTGGAAAAAAAATCCCTGAATCCACATGGTAGGATTTGTAAAGAATTTATTTGTAAATCAGGGTGGAAAATAAGTATTTGGTCAATAACAAAAATACAACTCAATACTTTGTAACATAACCTTTGTTGGCAATAACAGAGGTCAAACGTTTACTATAGGTCTTTACCAGGTTTGCACACACAGTAGCTGGTATTTTGGCCCATTCCTCCATGCAGATCTTCTCGAGAGCAGTGATGTTTTGGGGCTGTCGCCGAGCAACACGGACTTTCAACTCCCGCCACAGATTTTCTATGGGGTTGAGGTCTGGAGACTGGCCAGGCCACTCCAGGACTTTCAAATGCTTCTTACGGAGCCACTCCTTTGTTGCCCGGGCGGTGTGTTTTGGATCATTGTCATGTTGGAAGACCCAGCCTCGTTTCATCTTCAAAGTTCTCACTGATGGAAGGAGGTTTTGGCTCAAAATCTCACGATACATGGCCCCATTCATTCTGTCCTTAACACGGATCAGTCGTCCTGTCCCCTTGGCAGAAAAACAGCCCCATAGCATGATGTTTCCACCCCCATGCTTCACAGTAGGTATGGTGTTCTTGGGATGCAACTCAGTATTCTTCTTCCTCCAAACACGACGAGTTGAGTTTATAGCAAAAAGTTCTACTTTGGTTTCATCTGACCACATGACATTCTCCCAATCCTCTGCTGTATCATCCATGTGCTCTCTGGCAAACTTCAGACGGGCCTGGACATGCACTGGCTTCAGCAGCGGAACACGTCTGGCACTGCGGGATTTGATTCCCTGCCGTTGTAGTGTGTTACTGATGGTGACCTTTGTTACTTTGGTCCCAGCTCTCTGCAGGTCATTCACCAGGTCCCCCCGTGTGGTTCTGGGATCTTTGCTCACCGTTCTCATGATCATTTTGACCCCACGGGATGAGATCTTGCGTGGAGCCCCAGATCGAGGGAGATTATCAGTGGTCTTGTATGTCTTCCATTTTCTGATGATTGCTCCCACAGTTGATTTTTTCACACCAAGCTGCTTGCCTATTGTAGATTCACTCTTCCCAGTCTGGTGCAGGTCTACAATACTTTTCCTGGTGTCCTTCGAAAGCTCTTTGGTCTTGGCCATGGCGGAGTTTGGAGTCTGACTGTTTGAGGCTGTGGACAGGTGTCTTTTATACAGATGATGAGTTCAAACAGGTGCCATTCATACAGGTAACGAGTGGGGGACAGAAAAGCTTCTTACAGAAGACGTTACAGGTCTGTGAGAGCCAGAGATTTTCCTTGTTTGAGGTGACCAAATACTTATTTTCCACCCTAATTTACGAATAAATTCTTTACAAATCCTACCATGTGGATTCATGGATTTTTTTTTTCACATTCTGTCTCTCACAGTTGAAGTGTACCTCTGGTGCAAATTACTGACCTCTGTTGTCATTTTAGGTGGGGGAACTTGCACAATCGGTGGCTGACTAAATACTTTTTTGCCCCACTGTATATGACATTTTTTTATATTTTCTTCTAACTTGCTAACTGGAAACATCATTATTCCCAGAAGAGAAGAAATCAAGGACTATCGCTGAACGCTAAAACGACACCATGCACGGCATAACAAAGTTTTTTGGCGAGCTTAAAGGCATTTGAACACCGTGACTACAACTTCTTTAAATAGCAGCAGCTCCTCTCCCGTGTCTTTCAGTTTAACTGAAGAAATGTAAAAAAAAAAAGTCATTTAAAAAAAGATTACATAATTTTCTTTTAAAAGCTACAGTTGTGAACTTTAAGTGGACTTTACGTTCACAGTTGAGTGCAGCTGCTGTTGCAGTGGAGGACCTCTATTCCAGTCAGCATTTACAGACTGCAAAATAGGATTGACTGGGGTCACTAAAAAAGATGTTTCTGACAATCATTGTTTTCAGGATAGGGATGAGTCTGAGAATGAAGCATTGGCCCAGAAAATGTATAAAATAAGTTTAATAACTTATGTAAATGTGTGTGTTTGCTGTCTTACACCTTTGGTGCAGAATTCAAATAATACAATAAGACTAGAGCTGAATTATTGACCAGAATCAGACCATTTTTGATAAACTGCAGGGGGACCACCATGAAAACATTTGTAAAAACAAACCCAATCACACACTTCAGTTAGCCAGTGTAATATTTTAAAGAGACTAATAAGGAAAAGCGGCTAACGCTATCCAGAGCTCAGAGCCAACCACGAGCCAGCAGCCTCAGTATGTGTTGCAGTTATGATGAAAATTACAGAGACAAATAACAAAGACGGGAGTCGATGCCCTTACATACTGGAAACGGTGCAAGTATCTGAAATTTGTTTTACCATATATTTCTGTTCCACCTGCTTTTGTTTAGCATAGTAACATTGTGTGTGGGGTGGCTGTAGCTCAGGTGGCAGAGCAGGTCAGCCACTTATCAGAAGGTCGGTGGTTCGATCCCAGGCTGCCTCCTGGCTACATGCCAAATATCCTTGGGCAAGATACTAACCCCGTGTTTGCCTACTGGTGGTGGTCAGAGGGCCCGGTGGCGCCAGTGTCCGGCAGCCTCGCCTCTGTCAGTGCGCCCCAGGGCAGCTGTGGCTACAATGTAGCTTGCCATTGTAGTATAAAGCGCTTTGGGGTCCTTAGGGACTGATTAAAGCGCTATACAAATGCAGGCCATAAGTCAGGTAAAGGTGCACAGTGACTCATTTATTATTTGCACTTCTTCCCAAGAGCAGAACACGTTATCTTCAGTTGTTTAATTGTTTGAGAAACTGCGGGTTCTCTCTGGGTACTCTGGCTTCCTCCCACAGAACAAAGACACATATATGTATACATATGTACATAGATATTGCTTTTTATTTTTTTCTCTCATTGTATATTGTTTTCTTTTCTTTACTTTTGAACCTTTTATGGTCCAGCTATCCAATTTCGCTGTGCAAGAAACCACGCAATGACAATAAAAAGCTCTAAGTCTAAGGCATGCAGTTAGTGGGGTTAGGTTAATTGGTAACTCTAAATTAACTGGCGACCTGTCCAGGGTGTGCTCTGCCTCTCACCGTAAAACAGCTGGGAGAGGCTCCCATGACCCTGGATATGTGGGGCTGTAAGGAGAAGGGGAAGAGGATGGACTGAATAAAAGTTTAAGAAGTTGTTTTTTTCATACATGTTGTCAGTTCATAGAAAGAAAACTGAAACTGGCTGAAGTCGATATCGGCGGCTCTTGGCAATTGCAGTCTCTACACACTAATGTAACACTGAAATCAAATCGGAAAACTGAATCTTTTAACTTGGATTATGATGTAGTGAACACACGAAAAAACTCCAGAAGAATCAGCCTTACTGTCAGAATATTAAAGTAATCAAACGTCAACCTACCAAGCTCACAGGATAGTCTAAACTCCAACCAAAAATAATCCCCCAAAAATCTGCAGTTTCCTCATTTTGCTAGAGTTTGACTTTATAGCTTTTACAAAATTATTCACTTTGTGAGTAAATAATTGTGCTTTCTGTGAAAAAGCAACAGGAATGGTTGATTGGGAGCTGTTCCCATAAAATTAGGCAGCAAGTTGTATTTGGGCCGATTTTCTGCTGTAGAAAGATGGCCATTTTTAACTCTCGCTTTCATTTTACTACAAAGAATTTCTTTGTGACTTGACTGCAAATATACTACGATAACAGAGGCAGAGAAAAAAAAACAAGAAAATCCTAACTGAAAAACTGCAACAGGTAGACATGAGTCTGGAAACCACTGGGTAGCATTGGCACAGAAAGAACATTAACATGAAACTATCATTTAACTTGCACAAAGCTCTTGAATTGCATCTGCATAACCCATAATGCCATGTGGGAATAATCCCAAGCGTGTGAGTTTTATTATTTTGTTTACTACAAAATGCCGTCCAGAAAAAGAAATGCCACCTTGCACATTGAGGCTCCAAGAATTCAATGCGAAAAAAGTGTGCAGTCTAAAAAGAAAAGAGATTAATGTTCCAGTATGAGTGGAGATTTCTGGGCTGCATTCAATTTACAGAAGCAAATAGGAAAGCTGAAAATAATCAATAGAAAGAGAAATTTCTGAAATCCATCTGATAGCTCCACAATGACGCACAAACCAAAGCATGCCAGTCATTTCAAGATTAATGTGTGGGTATCCATAGCCTCCCCCTAAAACCAGTTATTCACTTGAGTCTAGCAACAGTGAGCTTACCCGTGCCACATAACTCTAAAGAAAAATCCAGAAATATTAAATGCCTTCCAAAGTTTGTCTGGTGTCACCAAGATTCCACCTCTCTGCCTTTTTCACAGTGACAGACGTTAAACATTATATCCAAATTGGATCTGGGAGATGCGAGCATACTCTGCATCTGCTCCGAGGGACATATACACTGAGGCGGCTGATCGTTCGAGGAGGCACTGAAAATTGTGCTGTCATGGTAGAAAAAGCTGAGAGATTAATACGGGTGCATTTCACTGCCATCATCTCGCTTTCATTATCAAGTAACAAGCGCTGGAGAGGAAAAAAATAAATAAAACTGCTTCACTGCTCAACCTGAGATGCGAGTGTGACATTATGTTGACAATTCAGTGTGTGGGTACTGTTCAGACAGATACAGGCATATCAATGCAAGCCATTACTGTCTTTAGTCGATTGGCTTAGCTTTGTGCTGAGGTGTAATTGCGCAGCTGTCTGGCATTAGTCCTCCCAAACAAATTGGTTTGGGTAAGACTGCCTTCCAAATGCTGTATGATGCACAGTGAATGCACACAAGCTCTCCTTTCGGTTAGCTTCTAGTGCGTGACAATCACTGTTTTGCCGTAGCTTGCAAACATTTGTCATGCTGTTGTGAAGTGGCAGTTATGAAATGTTTAACATATCAAAGGTCAGAGTTCGTGAACTGCCTGTGATTCTTGTTCATCAAGCCGACCATCGAGTTGAAGAACTGTGGTGAACGCGCAGAGATGTTAGCGCTACATCTAAGTTAGCGCTTACACTGTTTATACTAATGTATGCTCAAATGTGGAAGGCTGTGGGGGTAATGTATTTCTGATCATACCTCTGTCATGGGATTTGAGTCTTTGTGACTTGTTTGTTTGTTTTTTTGCCTTGTTCACATGGTAGTTTTTTTTTTTGTTTGTTTGTGCCCATAGATTACACATTTTCCTGCAACCAACTGGTTTGCCACTGCGTGGCGCAACCACTTTCACTATGGCAGTGTTTGTAATCGCAATTCGAGTTATATTTTTCTGTACTTTTGTCATATTGGAAAATTATAAATAAAGTTGGCAAAAAAACAACAAAAAAATAGATGTTAGCGCTACATCTAAGTTAGCGCTTACACTGTTTATGCTAATGTATGCTGAAATGTGGAAGGCTGCGGGGGTAATGTATTTCTGATCATACCTCTGTCATGGGATTTGAGTCTTTGTGGCTTAATACATTCATATGAAATACCATTTCAGTTATCTCCTTACAAAGCCCTGGGCTACATGATACCGAGGGGGGAAAGCATGTTCTCAGCAAGTGATACTCCTACTGTAGTATCCTTTGGGAATCCTTTGCTATCATGAATTCCGGGCCAGATAGAGAAAATGTGGTCTGGACGTTGCTTACATTTGCTCCTTCACACATTTAGTAAGTAGAGCTGGAGATGGGTTGTGACTATCTAACATATTATCTTGCTATCGGGACAGTTACCTGCTCTCCACAGACTTTATACTAGGGACGTGTCAGGGTAAAATTCATACAGCGTTTTACTGCCACATGAAGTTTCTCTAGGTAAAATCTGCAAAAGCTCATGTGCTTTCTGTATCTGTGTGGAAATAAATTGCTTATTTCATAGCTAATAAAAGCTAATCAGGATGTTAAGAGGCTTTAACTGCTACATAAGACAACTGGAATGTGCTGCTTACATTGTGATAGTGCCACAACTGTCATATAAATGTATACCTTTTCCTAGTCCTCGGAGTAATGTTGGCAACACTGATACATCTGAAAATCTATCAAATACTGCGGTCCAGAGAATGAGCCAGATATTACTTAGATGTGTTATGCTCTCAATCTCCTTTTTAGTGTATTTACATTCAGTACTATAAAGTCATTATTTTTATTGAACGCTATAAAATCTGACATTCATAACCTTGACTCAGACTGCCTGCTAAACCCAAGGGCTTCATAGAGAAGTTATGTTGCATGTAATTGAGTCTGATCTTAACTTTGATAACTGTTAACAGTTTTCTATGTAGTACTGAGTTACTGCCAATATATTAACAGAGAACTTCAGATTCCTACTTTTTATTTTTTTATCCTTAAAGCTGATGCATACACCAAATCTATTTCTTCGTAAGTTAATAAATTAGTCAAGGCAGATAAAATTGCTGTTGCTCCAGAGAGCTGATGAGAAAAATGACAATTATATGCTCAAATACATAACCCAGACGTATGGGTTAAAGCATTTTATATCACCTAAAGCCTCAAAAATTTTGAATGCCACTACGTTTGGGTTCTGTTTGCTCAGAATTCACCATTTTTAGACAGAAGGGTGGAAAGTTTTACTCCCCGAAAATACTGAAAAGACCTTTTGGATGAGCCGTATCAGAGAGCAAGCCATTTCACTTTCCTAGTAATGTCATTAAAAATGATCCCAAAAGCAGCAACACATAAAATATGATTTAAGTAAATGTTGAGTTAATTGACTGGAATTAGCAGAGGTGAAAGGCTGGACTTTTCCATACGGGCATACTTGTTGCTCAATACAGCCACATTGACAGGATTGATTAAGAATCAATGATAAAACACCCACTGTACAGCTGTGGACACTATCCACAGAGCTCCAAACCCATTTTGTTCCAGGCTGTGTAAACATGAAAGCTTTATAGCCAAAATGAAATATTTTGATATGTGAATCAAAATATGAGAATAGGCTCGTTTTTGAAGACATTGAAGTCTTTCTACATCTAGGCAAGAAACATCATAAAGCAATGGGATACCTGCCATGCAATTACATAAAGTATTTCATAATTTTCAAACGATAAACCCAGGACATCAGTTTTGAACCAAATACCTGAGAGTCTCTTGGGCTTGCCTACAGTCAGTCCTATACCTAAAATGGAAATCGAATACGAGTTTCTTTCTTTCTCTAGGGGAAAAACATTGATTAAACTTTTTTTAATCAATTTTAATTTCTTAGACACAACTGAGCCCTGAGATAGACTGAAGACATATCAAGGCAATATCCTACCTCTTGCCCTATGACAGGGGTGTCCAACTCCAGGCCTCGAAGACTGGTGTCCTGCAGGTTTTAGATGTGTCCTTGATCCAACACGACTGATTTAAATGGTTAGATTACCACCTCAACATGTCTTGAAGATCTCCAGAGGCCTGCTAATGAACTAATCATGCGATTCAGGTGTGTTGTCCCAGGGTGAGATCTAAAACCTGCAGGACACCGGCCCTGAAGGCCTGGAGTTGGACACCCCTGCCCTATCACGAATGGGATAGGCCTTAACCCCGGCATGACCTTGAACTGGATAATCAGAAGAAGATGGATGGATGGATGGATGGATGGATGGATGGATGGATGGATGGATGGGTGGGTGGACAGATGGACCATGAGTGAGCTTGGTAAGCTATAATTTTAATTCATGTTACTGATGGCTTCTTTTCTGTTTAGCAATATCTTGAATCTGGGCATAAAAAAAAGAAGTTTTTGACAGTAAAATTTGTCTGTAGTCAGCACAAGTGTGGTTAATAGAAAAGTGGGGGGAAAAGATCAAATGGGTTTCTATGACGGCTTCAAGTCAGCAGTCTTTTAACAAATCAAAACATGATTAATCTCTCCCATAAAAT
This sequence comes from Mchenga conophoros, assembly GCF_057382185.1. Classification (NCBI taxonomy): domain Eukaryota; kingdom Metazoa; phylum Chordata; class Actinopteri; order Cichliformes; family Cichlidae; genus Mchenga; species Mchenga conophoros. The sequence continues at coordinate 70,663,108 of NC_140528.1, forward strand.
CTGTGGAACGGAGCAGCGTTTTTATGAATGGACCTTCAAACTCCTCAAGAGATGATTAATCAATGTCTGCTGGAGTCAGAATGTTTTTTTTCTTAGAGAAAAGTGTGACTTTTGTCAGCTTTGACTCTAATGAGTTCCCCTGTAGAATTGCAAATTACAATTAGTTTTTTTTCTGTTTTTTTTCTGCCTTTGTACTCATCATCAGCCCATGATACACATATTGTCAAATACGATTATGAAACACAATAGAAACTGTACTTAGCAGCCAGTGTCAGACCTCATATTTCAAAGAAAACACAGAAGGAAAGCCTGGAGCTGACTTTAAAATGTATTGTTTAGTTACTTAACTGAGATAGTCAAAGGTATTAAAGGTGTTTGCAATAATTTTCATTTGCAAGGTCCTCATGGGTGAAAGAGATTTTTTTTTTTTATGATTTTGCAGTACAGTTAAATGATCTGTTAGTAAATCTACGCCTACTTATGTAGTTTTACATCTAATAATTCTAGCTGATGTAGTATTCATTGGAATGACTGTAAAATAAAACCCTGTGTATTATTCTGTTATCCAAAAATATCCTCGATATCTGTGAGTTCTCACACAAGCTCTTACCCCGCCGGACTCGGCAGTCTCAAACCAGTTAGGGAAGCGACGTGAAATGTAAATTCCAAATTTTACTTTCAAACTAGCTTTGAGCGTTAAGGAATAGCAAACCGCTCCTATGAAAGTTTCATTCCAGCCCTTTTGACGGTAATCCCTTTCTCATCGCTCCTTTGAACGCTTTCGGTGCAGTTAAAAGAGGAACAATCGATAATGAACTGAATCTGGCCACATTAGAGCCCCCATCTGGGATATAAATGTTCTCTTCCCCCAAAAATCCATAACATCACGGGTGAAATGCAGTGACAGAGCTAAAGGCAGAATATGTTCTCAATGCACTGGGCTTTTTAAAAAATGCTTTGTTTTGTTTTTTACAAACTGAAAACAATACAGCACTTGCATCCATTTAGGGATCCATTGGCGTCCATCCACTGAGCCTTGCATTGTTCTTCTGTCAGTTTCATTCACATGTAGAAGTGTCTCAGGAAGATGACTGAAACTTTAACTGCATTTTTCCTCAAATGCCACCATATAAATTAACACGCTCTCCTTTGCAGTGTTCATTTGTGCTCTTCTTCCATTGTTGAATCCGGGCACGTATGCCCTACTCCCTCACCTGTTTCCCACAGGGTCATATTCCACCTCAGTTAATTGAGTAATTAAATATTTTTATATCCATGCTGGCGTGAGTTGGGACAGCCATATAAATACTGTAATAACAGGGCTGACTTTCTGCTATGAAGGTCAAGCTTGTTGCACAGACTTCTCTCTGCCCCTTAAATATTTCATTACTTCAAAATGAAAAATAGTACCCCCAATTCAAACATACCTGCAAGTCATTCAGAAAGGCTTTCCGATGCAGAATTTACAATATAAGCAGGGCAATTTTGTTTTGATTTACCTTTTTTTTCGAACCGTCATGTTAAGATTTACTTATTTCTGTTTCTCTATAATTCTGAGAAACAGAGATGTGACTCACCATCAGAAATGGATGAAATCATATTGCAGGTGTTCTGAATCAGCCCACTCTGATTCAATAGGACAAAAGGTAAAAATGTAAAAAAAAAAATAAAAAAAATGCCAGTGTAAAATGCTGTGATTATAAGCAAATATTCGATATTATAAGTTGCATTTCTGCCATTTTGGTTGAAAAATTACTTCATTGATTGAAAAATAACCAATAGTGCGCATATAAATGTGCTGTTAAGTAGATCAAATAGTAGACATGAAGGACAGCCAATTGGTAGATGACTATAACACAGACATTGTACTAAGGAACCTGCAGGTTAAAGATGATTAAACAATACGACTGTATCAGACGTTTGTAATCTCACTGGGTAATAACTAGAAAGGTTTGGGGCTGCAGTAATGTGCAAGAAACACCCATGGAGATACAATATTAGTAGGACTATACAGTTATCTGGGAACTGCAGATGCATTTTATTGAAATATGGGGGACTGAACTGTGGGACTACTAAAGGCTATGTTATCTTGCTGGCAGTGATAAGCCAGCAAAGAAAACCTCCCACTCTGTTGGTCACCAGCAGACTGTCATGGTTACCAGTGTTTCCACGGTAGATGCTAACTTATCTACCAGCACTTGCAAGCTACTCTGCAAACACTGTGACACTGAAATGTGGGAAAAGTTTCACAGTAAAGGTTGTGCATTTTAAATTGTGTTAGTGACAGTGTTAAGGTACAGCTTTTACTTCTTTGAGGATTGTGTTAAACTTTTTCCACTTTTTCAGAGGGTTTGCTCTTTATTTGATCTTTATTATGCAAATTACAGATTTTTGACTGGTTTTAAAAAGCAGCACTCAACGGAGATTGCTCTTTTGAAGGTTTATAATAATGTTTTAATGGGTTTTGGTCAGGGACTTGTTCTGTATTGCTTCTCCTTGACTACAGTGCAGCCTTTGATATTTTGTAACCTAAATTAACTCTCCTCTAACATTGCCTAACGTACTTTGTGGGTTTCCATAAGGTTCAGTTCTGCTACTATAATAATTTTCTTTCTTTCTTTATCCTTTAGACTGCATCATTCAGTCTTCTTCTGACATTTGTTATTTATATGCCGATAACATTCAGCTATATATGTCTATTAAGCCTTGCCAGCTACTACTCCCAGCTACTCCCATCCTACTCTACTGTTATACCCAGGTCAGTAATTAGCTCTTTAGAAGTTACTAGTTCCTTCTAATCTTTTTGTTCAACTGCTAAATCCGATGTTTAAAGTCTTTGTGTAATATCTAATTCCTCTCTTGACTTTCATTCACATCTATCAATCAGCATTTTATCTTTTAATTTGTAACATATGACATCATTGCCCGAACTGTAGACAATTAGTCAAGCGTTTCTGTCATTAGATTACACTCAGCAGATTTTAAGACTCATTTAAAAATTCTTGTACCTACATACGGAGCACTAACTGGCCAGGATCTGCACAGTTTTTTCTACCCTCTTGTTCTTCGTACAAGATTAAAGACCGAGGGGGGACAGAGCCTTTCAGTCTGTGGCATCAAGACTTTGGAACAGACTTGCCCTACAATTATGTTTAGCTGACTCTGCGGACTCTTAAAAACTTTTTTGTTTAAGCAGGCTTTTTATTGAGACTTTATTGACTGGAAGTGTTTTTAAACTATGGGTTCACTTTCTTGTGTTTCTAAGCTTGATTTCGTATCGCTATTACAGCACTGAATTGACAGAAGAGAAGGCTCTCCACAACTCCTATCCCCAGCCTTCCTGCAGATAAAAAATGATCCCCTTAATGCAATAAGCAATAAAGAAATTAATTAATGGACAATTAAAGGTAGGCTCCAGTGTCAGACACTAATCTTCCCTTAGCATTGCCATGTAGCCATAAGCATGCCAAGGTTATCCTAGGATAACACTGATCAGCCTCCCTGTTTGCAAGGTGCCAGGCCCCTGCTGTCCAATCACCATCACAAAGCTCACCTCTTTGGCATTTGATGATGCACAGTGAAGACCCTAATGTTAAACATTAATTATTCCACAGACCAGGACTAATTTGACTAATCAGCAGTTATGGGACCGAAGGATGCAATCACTTGAGTGGCAAATGCCAATATCCACACTGCTAGTTGGGGCAAAGGGAGGGGTGACTATGGATCAACAAGCCAATATGGAAGAACTGATCCATCATTTTGTCAGCCATTGTCCTGAGGGTGCATTGTGTGTTTTTTCAATGAGGAGCAGCGAGAGCACTGGTGAGGAGGGTCAATGAGCGCCGCCTCCCCGGCGATTGTGCAGCCATGCTAACAACTGACTGCTAAAGCTTTTAATTACAAAACAGCAGCAGGCAGAGGTGAGGGAGGTGCGTGCCACTCTTATCATCAGTATTACCGCTGTACAAAATGCTGTTGTGTCAGTAATGGTGCTCCAGCAGTGGTCTGAATTTTAATCAATCATTTGAAAAGGCAAAATGAATCAAAGGCCACATGTAGCCATCATCATATCATAATACTCTTAAAAACCCCACTATCAAAGCAGTCCAGACTCATCCGAATGACTGTTATTAAAGACATTGGACCGAAGGGTCTGTGAACTCATCTTCAAACAGATTGTGTACATGTTGAACCCTATTGAATCAAAGTGGAAAAGAAAAACATAAAGTGGCCATATTTCAATGGTGCATAAATTATAACCCTCTTTCCTAAAAATGCACTCAATTCCATTCCAGCTTCCCACGCTATACAAGCGTAGCATTTACAGAGAGCTTTTAACCGATTGCATTATTTAAAAAACCACCCCAACGCACAAAAGCAATTTGGTAGAATAGCAGCCGTAAAATATAGCTTTCAGTATTCAGTCGTGGGCACAAATGGTTTGTCTTTCATCACGGCTTTTTTCCTGTGACTGCTTCTGTCCTCTTGTCAGACATGGCACCCGCCGCCCCCACCCTGTTGCAGAGAGCATCATAAATGTTACTGCTGCACTCCAGTACAATTGATCTCCCATCAGGTACACTTGAACCCTCCAACCCCACCCAATTCACAGAGCATTTTCAAGGGCTCTTTTTGAATTCTCTCATTTGATTTTTAGCAGTGCCTTTATAGGAAGCAGCGATGCAGATGTCCAAACTTTCAAAAGGTCAAAGACAAGAAGACAATGGGTTTTTAAAAGCACTGGAAACACAATTTCCATTTTCTGGGATATGGAATTGAAGGTCTTTTGATAACTGTACAGAAAACTCCAGGAAAACGGGGAAGGAGAGAAATTTCTTTGGGTTTTAACTCATCTGGTTAAAAGCTGAGAAAAGGGGGAGGGGAACCATGCAGCTAATTAAAATGCTGAGACTGTGTAACCTTCAGAGTTTCTATGTTTAAGCATGGCTTCTTGCTCCACCAGAAAGTGGTAAATTAAATCAGGTCTGAACAGTGACACGCCGTGAGAGACAAGTTCAATATGTATGATTTATCTACTTAGACAAATGAAATCACTGTCAGCTTATTCTTGCGAAAAGGTTTCGATGTCTCCTCCTTGGGAGCAAATGCAATTTGTATCAAATTTGATTTTGTCAGAAACTTTTTTTCCCCTCCTTCCCATCATGTCCCGTGAGAATGGCTTTAAAGGGTGAACTTGCAGTTTGTTTTCATTCCAGATGATAGAAAGTGCCCTTCCACTGCCATTGTCATAGTAATGTACTCAGTTAGATCTGATTTAAACCTGGCGATGACACGCAGCGAGACAAGTAAGCATTTTTATTTATATGAAAACTGCAAGTTAAAATTATCACCAGTGTTCATACTGAAGTGTACCTAATGAATTGAATTCTTTCCAATAAAGACATATTTACCTTGCTCGTCAAATGACTTGCACAATTTCATTACCGCTGTGCGCAACGGAAAATTAGATCACTTTGTCGTGGAGTATTGATTCATTTAAAATGATTTTCTAAGCAGCTAAGGTAAGAGTACTGTTAAACAGCCAGCATATGCACAGAGTGGAGGTCAGGGTGGATGGGCAGGTCAACAAAAAGTAAGATATTTGAAGCAGCTGGACACACCTTGCTTCCTGCCAGCTGGTGACACACTGTCTGCAACTGAGATACGTTTAGTTTATTTCTTTAAAGCTATCTGAAGACCTCTGATAGTACCTTAATATCTCAATCAGTGGTTGGCCAGTGATTGCATTGAATTATTTTGCTGTAAGAGACCAATTGCAATATACAACCATGATTTTTGCGGTTTCTTTCACAGTCAGATGCCAAGTCTGTACACTGTCCAAAAGTCGGGATCTCACACATGCAGTGAAGAACTGTACTCTGGTAGAAAGGTGTGTACGCTGATCTGCGAGGACAGGTTTAAGCTTGTTCCATTTCTCAAATGCTTGACGCTCGAGCCCAGGGTCTGCATGTGATGGTGTAACCTTGGTTTTAGTAGCTTCTAACGATCTTTATTCTATTTACACAAACAAAGCTTTCTTGGTTCTTGCTGGCTTCATTGACATTAAAGGGCATCATTTCTATTTTGGTGTATGAAATTTCATAAATCTGTACAGCGTGCCAAAATATTGCAGTCAGTTTGAGTCAGTCAGTGCTAATAAGTGGAACTTGTCTATTACATGACTCTTTGCAAGCTTGTGTTGTGGTTAAATTCCTGTATAGAAGCAAGGATGTGGAGCACGTGTATTATTTAGTAGTTAAATCACCACCTCGGAGCAACTACATCATCATTCATGGAGGAATTTCTGAATTTCTGTCACATATCAATAAGGTTCTGGGTGGAATTTAAAAGTAAATAGTTCATGTAAATTTCTAGGTTTCAGACAGCAGTAGATTTACAATTTTTTGGCAAATTACCAAAGTCAGTCGCTGTATTATCATCATATTTCATCTAATTGCCAGCTTGATCCTATTTAATTGCAAGCTGATAGACTAATAGCACACTGACTCTTGTTTTACCGCCTTGTTGATCCACCAAACTTTGTCTGAAGACAGCAGCTGACGACTGGTCCCAGGCCTGGTCCATATCTTTGAAAGGACAGTTAAAGTCTTGCAGCAGTCTCCAACCACTGTTTTCACCAGTGTGACTACAATACCACGTTTTCCTACTGTAACTAACTGATGGACTGCCATAGAAGTGCTGACCTGTTAGTTGTGCTAGCTGATTTAAGCTAAACAAAAACCAAACTGAAGTAATAGTCTTTGGAGCCAACGAAAAACGATTACAGGTCACCAGAGAACTTCAATCTATACACCTAAAAACTACCAACGAGGTGAAAAATTTGGGTGTAGTGGTGGACGCAGACCTAAACTTAGAAAAACACATTAAGACAATAACAAAGTCAGCTTACTATCACCAAGAATATTTCAAGGATAAAAGATCTGATGTCTCAACAGGACCTGGAAAAACTAGTCCATGCATTCATCTTTAGTAGGCTTGATTACTGTAACAGCATCTTTACAGGTCTACCTAAAAAATCAGTCAGACAACTACAGCTCATTCAGAACTCTGCTGCTCGAGTCCTCACTAAGACCAAAAAAGTGGACCACATCAGTCCAGCTCTGAGGTCTTTACACTGGCTGTCTGTCCGTCAGAGGATAGACTTTAAAGTTCTGATGCTGGCCTATAAAGCTCTGAATGGTTTAGGACCAAAATACATCAGTGACCTCCTGACCCAGTATGAACCTTCCAGATCCCTCAGGTCATCTGGATCCGGTCTTTTATCAGTTCCCAGAGTCAGAACCAGACACGGAGAAGCTGCATTCAGTTTTTATGCTCCATATGGGGCAGCCATGGTTATGGGGTGACTGTGGTTCAGGGGTTTGGGACGCTCATTTTATAACCGGAAGGTTGTCGGTTCGATCCTCAGCTCTATCTGTCTTGGTCGTTGTGTCCTTGGGCAAGACACGTCGACTACTGGTGATGGCCAGTGCAATATGGCAGCCTCGCTTCTGTCAGTCTGCCCCAGGGCAGCTGTGGCTACAACCGTAGCTTGCCTCCACCAGTGTGTGAATGTGAGAGTGAATGAATAGTGGAATTGTAAAGCGCTTTGAGGGTCTCGAAAATCGCTATATAAATGCAATCCATTATTATTATATATCTGGAACAAACTCCCAGAAAGCCTCCGATCAGCTGAAACACTCAATTTATTTAAATCCAGGTTGAAGACTCACCTGTTCTCAGCTGCATTTGAATAAAGCACCAAACCCACACTGTTTTACTTTTAAGCTTAAATTTCAAAACTTACATTATAACTACTGATTTTATCTACTGTTCCTTTCTCTTTTTTTCCATTTTAAATCATGCTTTTTATTTGTTTATGTTTTTTAATGTTTCTGTAACGCACTCTGAATCACCTTGCTGTTGAATTGTGCTATATAAATAAACTTGCCTTGCCTATTAAACATCCAGATTTTTAGCTATTTCTGCATCGTCCTTATATTAAATGCAACTGCTTCAGTTTATGATCACACATAAGAGCGCCTGGTAAACTTTGCCTTTTCTGCCACAAGCAAGAGGAGCACATGTTTAAAAAATGCTGACACTGGAGGTGTTTAAAGCAGCCTACGCCTTCTAGTTTCCAAATTATACAACTGTCAAATACTTTGGTTCCAACCAGCCTCTTTCAAGTAGGAAACTTGAAAGCTTCTTGGATGCAGTCGGCAATGTGCACGGTGATACAGTTCTGACTGAAGCAAACGCTCTTTGAAATGTGTAATCTCGGGGTGATTTGTTGATATCTCTCCTGCCGTCACCTATGGAAACTCGGCGCTTAAAATTATTTACTGACCTTTTCTTCACATGTTCCATTATGTAACCATTTATCCAGCCGCACTGAAGATGCCTAAAAAGAAGAGCTAACAGATGTAATGGCTGAATTTAAGTGCATTTCCCATTTACCTCAGCTCGCCCAGCCTATTTAGGTCCCCGTGGTCTCATCATTTTCTGAATAGCATTCTCAGGGGGCAGCACCAGTCTGAATGATAACAATGACAAATGTGCTTATTTTCATTCGGCAATCACATCACCTCCAAATCCATAGTCATTTTCTCCAAAAAGGATATCCACATTAGCTAACTGGGTGATTTATGAACTTGTCCACAAAGCTTTAAACACAGAAACGACAAAGAGGAGGTTGGATAATCTCCATTATGTCACTTAGTAGAACTCTTAAGTGAGGTGCCCATGCACTTTTCAAAGCAATGACACGCTAGATAATGACCATTAGTTTAATTACATGCAAAAAAAAGCCTATCTAAATACCACATGGCTGAGCATTAAACACATTAATTTGTACCTGAAGTGCAGCCTTCTTTAAGAAATATTTTGGCAAAGTGATGAGAGCTCTGCAATAGCCTTGGTACTTTCCATTTATGAACTATAAAGCAATTTGAATTCAATCACATGCACAATGCTGAAGAAATAAGCATGTTTTAAACATGAATAGGAAGGGAAACATATTCATGCTGGAGCTATTGGACGTATTGAACAATAGACTGGACTGGACTCATAACTCAGACGCCCTCTACAGGAAAGGGCAGAGCAGGCTGTACCTGCTGCGGAGACTCAGGTCGTTTGGAGTGGAGGGCCCACTCCTGAAGACCTTCTATGACTCTGTTGTGGCTTCTGCTATCTTTTATGGTGTGGTCTGCTGGGGTGGCAGCATCTCTGCTGGGGACAGGAAGAGACTGAACAGGGTGATCCGAAGGGCCAGCTCTGTTCTAGGATGCCCTCTGGACCCAGTGGAGGTGGTGAGTGACAGGAGAACGGCGGCTAAGCTGTCATCCCTGATGGACAACATCTCCCACCCCATGCAGCAGACTGTGACAGCACTGAGCAGCTCCTTCAGTGGGAGACTGCGGCACCCACGGTGTGGGACGGAGAGATTTCGCAGGTCTTTCCTCCCCACTGCTGTCAGACTCCATAATAAAGACTTTAACTGATCAAGCACACACATCCATACATATGCAATAATACTAAGTGCAATAATCCTAGTTAAGTGCGCATGCGCCAACCAGCGTGCAGCCTGTTACAGTCGCTCCTGCTTTTCTCTTAGTTTAGCTCTTTTTTCTTACGTATTCTTTTTTTTTTCTGACTTGTATTTTCCTCCGTTTTCTATCTCTTACTCAATCATGTGGATTGAGAGAGTTTTTGTTCTTCTGGTGGCCGTGGAACTGTTACTTTTATCATGGAACGGGACCGCGGCACATCTCCTACACGCACGGACTGTTTACTCCAGAGATCAGCTGATCGCCCTGATGCCGGCCGGCTCGCTGTCCAGGCCCGCAGAAGTGCCCGCAGAAGTACCAGCTGAAATTTGGAGGAAAACACATCGGGGATGCAGAGGTCAAGGACAGAAGAGAAGAAAAAAGGTGACGGTGAGACAGCGGAGGCTCGAAGCGAGGAGGAGGTTTAAACCGTGTCTGCCGTCTATCGTGATGGGAAATGTGCGATCGTTGGCAAGTAAAATCGACGAGCTCTCAGCACTGGTACGGAGTCAGAGGGAATACCGAGAGTGTAGCCTGATGTGTTTCACCGAATCATGGCTGCACCAGGTCATTCCCGATGAGAATGCTTCCGTGGAAGGCTTCCACACTGTTCGGGCGGACAGGGACAGCATCGCTAGCGGTAAGCGTAAAGGAGGTGGGCTTGCTGTTTTAGTTAACAACCGGTGGTGTAACCCTGCCAACATAACAATCAAAGAAAGGATTTGTTGCCCGGACACTGAACTGTGTGCTGTTGGACTCAGGCCGTATTATTTACCCAGGGAATTCTCTCACGTCATCTTGGTGGCTGTCTATGTTCCTCCCTCTGCTAACCCCACAGCTGCATGTGACACTATCCACTCTGCCATAGCTCGGCTACAGACTCAGCACCCGAGTGCCTTTATTGTGATCTCGGGTGACTTCAACCATGTATCACTGGACAATACACTACCAACATTCAAACAATATGTGGACTGTCCCACCAGGGGAGAGAAAACTTTAGACTTACTGTATGCTAACGTCAAGGATGCATACAGCTCCTCCTCCCTCCCCCCACTTGGTAGGTCAGATCATAACCTGATTCACCTCACCCCCCGCTATGTGCCAATTGTGAGGAGGGAACCTGTGACCACCAGGACTGTTAGGAGGTGGTCAGAGGAGGCAATAGCGGAACTACAGGGCTGTTTCGAGGTGACCGACTGGGAAACACTCTGTGAGCCTCACGCCGAGGACATCAATGGGCTTACTGAGTGTATCACAGACTACATAACTTTCTGCACCGACTCCATTGTTCCAGCTCAGACTGTTCATTGTTACCCAAATAACAAGCCGTGGGTGACTAAGGACATCAAAGCCCTCCTCAACAACAAGAAGAGGGCTTTCAGAGGGGGCAACAAAGAGGAGGTGAGGAAGGTCCAGGTGTTACTAAAGGACAAGATCAGAGAGGCTAAGGACAATTACAGGAGGAAGCTGGAGTGGAAACTCCAGCAGAACAGCATGAGAGAGGTGTGGAGGGGCATGAAGACCATCACTGGATTCAGGCCAACCAACAGCAGGGGAGCTGAGGGAGGTGAGAATAGAGCCGACGAGTTGAATCTGTTTTTCAATAGATTCGACACCACAGTGTCTGCTCCCACCCCCACAACCTCACCTGCAGTCAGCCTGGAATCCAGAGCCACACCACTGTGCCAGCCTCTCTCTTCACATGTTGCCTCCTGTGAGATTCCTGACACCCCTCCCCCACCCATCACCTTCACTCAATACCAGGTTGAGATGCAAATGAGGAGACTTCACTCAGGCAAGTCTGCTGGACCAGACGGAGTGAGTCCCCTTGTCCTCAAGGCCTGTGCCCCCCAGCTGTGTGGAGTCTTTCATAAACTGTTTATGCTGAGTCTGAGTCTGCAGAGGGTCCCGGTGATGTGGAAGACATCATGCCTCGTCCCTGTACCAAAGACGCCTCGTCCCAGTGGCCCCCAGGATTACAGGCCCGTGGCACTGACCTCCCACATCATGAAGACCCTGGAAAGGCTCATCCTGGACCAGCTGCGACCCATAGTAAGACCACATCTGGATCCCCTTCAGTTCGCTTATCAGCCTCGTCTCGGAACAGAGGACGCCATCATCTACCTGCTCAATCGTGTCTACACCCATCTGGACCAGCCGGCGAGCACTGTGAGGGTCATGTTTTTTGACTTTTCCAGTGCTTTCAACACCATCAGGCCGACCCTCCTGGGTGATAAGTTAGCAGCGATGCAGGTGGATGCTTCTCTGGTGTCCTGGATTGTTGATTACCTGACAGGAAGACCACAATATGTACGTCTCCCACAGTGTGTGTCTGACAAGGTGATTAGCAACACAGGGGCACCACAGGGGACTGTCCTCTCCCCCTTCCTCTTCACCCTCTACACCACAGACTTCAGCCACTGCACAGAGACCTGCCATCTTCAGAAGTTTTCTGATGACTCTGCGGTGGTTGGATGCATCAGCAGGGATGATGAGACAGAGTACCGGGCTGTGGTCGACTCCTTTGTCACGTGGTGTGAGCAGAATCATCTGCAGCTCAACGTGGCAAAGACCAAGGAACTGATCGTGGACTTCAGGAAGACCAGGAAACACTTGACCCCTGTTTCAATCCAGGGGGTCAGTGTTGACATTGTGGAGGACTATAAATACCTTGGAGTACACATTGACAATAAACTGGACTGGGCTAAAAACACCACAGCACTTTACAGGAAGGGCCAGAGTCGTCTCTATTTTTTGAGGCGACTGAGGTCCTTCAACATCTGCCAGAAAATGCTGAGGATTTTCTATGAGTCTGTGGTGGCCAGTGCGATCCTCTATGCTGTTGCATGCTGGGGGAGCAGGCTGAGGGTCGCAGATGCCAACAGACTTAATAAACTGATCCGTAAGGCCAGCAATGTTGTGGGGATGGAGCTGGACTCCCTCAAGGTGGTGTCGGAGAGGCGGATGCTGTCCAAGATAAAGACAATGTTGGATAACACCTCCCACCCACTCCATGACATGTTGGTCAGTCACAGGAGCTCGTTCAGTGAGAGACTGAGATTACCGAAAAGCACCACTGAACGACACAGGAAATCATTCCTGCCTGTGGCCATCTCCCTGTACAACGCATCCACTTAACACACTGTTTGCTGCTACAACTACACATGTTTCTTTTCCAAATATTTATTTATAAGTGACTTATGTATGTATGTATGTATATATATGTATATATTGTACTATTCTTAGTTAGCGTATTGTCTGTCTTGTCTTAATGTTGGTTTAAAATGGAGCACTGTAACAAAAAATAATTTCCCCCAGGGATCAATAAAGTATTCTGATTCTGATTCTGATTCTGATTCTGAATCCTTTCTGTCATCGTTGTATTTTTACTCAGTTGTATATAGTATTTGTATTTGTATTCTATTTTTATCTTATTGTATATTTATTTTATTTTATTCTACTGTATATAGTATTTTATTCTATTCTGTACAGTTGTGTACTGTATTTATTCTTATTGTATTCTAATTTTTGCCTCATAACTTTTGCACTGTCCACTTCCTGCTGTGACAAAACAAATTTCCCACGTGTGGGACTAATAAAGGTTATCTTATTTTATCTTATCTTATCTTATTATTCTGCATGAATGTCCCGTCAGAAGGTTAATTTGACTTTCACCAATGTCAACAAGGTTGCAAATGAGAAGATGAAAAATGTCCTGCAGCTACAGTTTTGATGTAAACAAACGCAATTTCGGAATTAGCTGAAGACCTTGTGAAATCAGACTGGTTTTAAACATAAAGGGTAACAAGTCAGGAAGTGATTACTAGTGAACCACAAGAGAAATGTCCACGCATGAGATGTCTGAACCAGCAGATGCTGAGAATGGATATTATTCATCGTTAAATCAGCACTCGAAATTCCAGGCAGAAGCAAGCTTCATGGGAGATGGTGCCAGGAAAATGCAGCATCTACAGTAACTATGTGTTCACACAATCCCAGGAAAATGGGAAAATTCACAGCAGTTTAAAGTTTATTGTTTAAAGCTGTATTCATGAATAGCTGTAGCTATAGTTATACATCCTTCCTTTCTTCCAGTCTTTATTACTTCATTGTTTTATATCCAAACCAATCCTGTAAGCATGATTGAAGCATCTATAGACCAAATGGCAGTTTCATGAAATGACAAAGTCAATAACCAACGTCATTAAAGTGACAGATTAACTCCAGCATTATTGAAATGGCTCAGCTGTGGCTACTGCTAATGCTTAGGGGTTAAGAGTAGTTGCTTGTCACAGTACTCGGTGCAGCATTTGATGGCCAAGCATGAGAACTGGTTAAAACTGGAACACTGTGGATGCAAATCTGTGGATGCAAATGCAGACTGCAACCCTACTGCATCATTCCAGTATTGTAGCAGACATTAAACCAGGAATATCAAACTCATTTTGCATCGTGTGCCACTTTGATCTTGAGTGATGAGCTGAACTCGAGCTTGAACTTGAGCTGAACTCTCCTTTCTATCAGTGTAAAAAAGTTTAGCTCCACCCTGAATCCCTGTGTAACCACAACAGCACATCTCATTTACTTTTCTGAGTAACAAAAAATTTGATGCTCTCACACATCAATAAAGGCCTCAGAAATCCTGAATTTTGTGGACTCTTTTAATCTATGTAACATTTACTCTCAAACGAGTTCCTTAGCCACTTTCACGAAAGCAACCCTATTATTACTGCCTCATTATTAAAGAAAAAGGTGTGGAAAGACACTAAACCTGTTTTTTTTTCCTCTCAGGACTTTTGTTTTGCCTTTTGTTGTTGTTTTTGATGTTGTTCCTAATGCACTGATTTGCATTAATGGCTTGAAAAATCAATTAAATGCTTTAATTGCACCGAAAGTTGTTTCAGACATCGAGCACATACACAGGTGTCCGTCCATCCATTACACAGATGTAAAAGACAGAAATACACTGAATCCTGATAGAAGTGACCATGATGTATCCAATCAGGTTTTTATGCAGTAACTTGTTTATTGGATCCTCACATTCTTCATTTATTTTGTTGTTCTACTTGTTAATACTACAAATTTACTATGTCGCTCTATTCCACACACAAAATTTGCAATCTCTCCTCTGTTGCTCTCCCTGGGATTTGGTCCACATTTTCCCCATTAAAAGTTCTTCTGGGGACTTTTTCATTATTCACTTCAATAGCCTAAAGACAGAATGTTTTCTATGTGCAGACTGCAATGCGCCCTAAAGAAAATTTAGCTGTGTCTCAGCGATAAAGTAGGATTTTTGGGTTAGACAAGGTCCTTCTTTATGTCCAGTTTGTTATCCTATTTTGAAGCTCAGGATAAGAGGGATATGAAGCTCGGGGATATCCACAGCCAGTCTACCTGTTGAAAATAGTAACATCCAGATCTCATCTGTGAGAACCAGCTGGCGAAAGCGAGAACTCTGGACTACAGATAAGGAAAAGTGTGACCTTAATCCCTTAAATGGAGCTTCTCATGGCAGGAAAGGGAGTGTGTTAGCCAGTTTCCCCACACCCACGCGGTACTCTCACAACAATATCATCCCACTGATGCTCAGTTGCTTCATTAGGCATCCTGTGAGTTGATTAAAAAGAAAAGAAAAAGTATTTCACAATTGCTCCCAATCTAATCACAATTAGAGATAATAGTTAGGGATGTAACTTTCTGGATAAGAAATCTTCTAGCTCAAAATCTAACGTGGCAGCTGCTGAAATGCTTAAATCTAGGACTTAAAACTAGACTTCAGAAACCAGACATCAGATGATGTCAATGTGAATAAGTCAAATTATACTTTTTCAGTATCTTCAATACATACGCCACCTTTTCAAGAACTACAGTTACATACCTTCCAGCAGCTTAATATCAGAGTTGCTTGATTTTGCTGAAAGAAAAGGGTTAGGAGATATGTTAAATTCTATAGTGCTTGTTTATCTTGCTAACTTGGCCTGCTGGACTATGAAGTATAGATAGAAGATAGCGCTGATACATCATCTTCTAGGGCACACTAGTGTTGTGACAAGGAGCTTAACCGGATTCCACCTATACACACCGCTAATTGTGTTGCAGTGAGAATGACCCCCCAGGTTAAGCCTCAGTCAATGCAGTGCTTTAATTGGTTTTAGCTGTAAATGACTATTTTGGCATTTCCATGGTGTTTTAGAAATATCAGCAAATATCATAAATATCCTCCACAATGGTCAAATGTATTTCTTTTTATTTTTTTAAGGTGACTGCCGAGTTAAGTTTTAAGTTTATGGAAATTTTCAAAAGAAAAAAATGTAATTTTTTGTAGCTAATGTGAATATAAATATATAGAATATAAACATCCATGCAAGAAACCACAAATACAAATGATATAAAGTATTGATCCTGTTCTGACAGTTTTTATGTGAGCCCAGTTTATAGTCACTGGTTCCCACTGTCCAACCTTTTCACCGTGTCAGTGTATTAATACAAGACAGTTTCTATTATGTGACAAACAGGGAGATCTCTCTCTAACAAAACATCACTATATGACACCTGGAATAATTCAACCAATAATGGAATTGGTACATTTGGGTTATACCAAGAAGATTAATTCCAAACAAAAAACAACTTGTATTTCTAACTATACAGATTGCCAATCAAGATATAAGGACGACATGGACAAAATGACTGGGCCGCCTGCACATTGCACCTCTTTTTAGGAGCTGCTTGGTCATGGAAACCCACATCACGAAGCTCCCGGCACACAGAGTTTGTGCTGATGTTAATACCAGAGGAGGTTTTGGAACCGCTGCAGCTTTATGGAAGTCCACTTCCTAAACTCTTCCACTGCACTTTCCCCCCCTCCTAGATATTCCATGGTCAGCTGTTAGTGGGATTGTTGCAAACTCACTTATTTTAATATCCTAACTATCTTAAACAACTAAGCTCATTCAAAAGATACACAGGAGCCCACAATGCAGCTGTCATATTGCACCAGTGAAGGTTTTTAGCATGAAAACTATAAATCTCTGAAGAGTGCAACTTTTAAACAACCTTTAATCTGCTAAAAGAAAAGAAAAAGATGAATGTATGGCTGTAGCCTATTGTGTGCAATGGCTTATTTGTAGATAATTAAAGTTACTTGACAACAATTAGGAACAATTAAGATGCCAATGGGCAGGTAGTGAATAATCTGCCTGCTGTGGTACCCTGAAAACTCCACTCAGTACTCAGTCCGTAATTACGATTTACGTCAGATTAATAATTGCAGTAAGCTTGCGGTGCATGGAAGACTGAATGTGAAGCTAGACGCTAAGGTGATACTTCATTATCTATTCATTTAGCATTACAGCATAATTAATACACTGTTTGTGGCTGACAGGCAGTATTATGAGAAAATATTGTACCAGTTCAACATTTCTCCAGGCCTTTGCTCCCTGGATTCAGCAAACTGTGAAACACTTGAGGACTTGCAAACAAGTATGACATTTTCACCCTGAGGGACTGCTTACATTAAATATTAGCACTGACAGGTGTAGATTTCTCATGCCAACAAATCATCAGGGGAAGTGTTCTCCTACATTCTTAGGAGTAAAGGTTGTATCCAAAATGTCTGCTTCAGTTGTAGTTGTGTACAAGTCACTAGACAAGGCAGAAAGCACCGACGTTACTTTGAAATTGTAACCAAAATGATCACGGAAAGTGGAATATTAGTCAACAGGCATTGAAGAAGGTGCCAGTGAACTTTCCAAATGCAAAAGTAATGTTTAGTTTGTACAGGTCAGCAGGGACGTACGAATTCTTTAACAATTAAAGTACAGCACTGGAAAACAAGATTGGCAAAAAATCTTTTAATGTGGTAAAATGTCCCATTTTAAAAATTTCCATATAACTATGTAACCATATTTTCTAACCACACATTGAATTTTACTATTCACCATTTAAGGGAAAGTCCAAAAGCTTCTATAACAAATAACAAAACAAACTGACAAAAACTTAGCAGGACATTTTCAGTTTTTTCTTAACAGTGTAACAAAATGTCATCATTATTTATTCATAATAACAAAGCTTTACTATTTTGGCCGCAACATATTTGTTTTGGATCTCTGCTCTACTTACAGAGCTCTACTACAGGGCTGTGTTCTTTCTCCTCTGCTCTTCTCCCTGTACACCAACTGCTGCACCTCCACCCACCAGTCTGTCAAGCTAATCAAGTTCGCAGATGACACCACCGTCATTGGGCTCATCTCGGACGGGGATGAGTCTGCCTACAGGAGGGAGGTTGAACGTCTGGTGTCCTGGTGCAGCCACAACAACCTGGTGCTGAATGCCCAGAAGACAGTGGAGATTATTGTGGACTTCAGGAAGCACACAGCCCCACTCCCCCCCCATCATCCTGACTGACACCCCCATCACCTCTGTGGACTCATTCCGCTTCCTGGGTACCACCATCACCCAGGACCTGAAGTGGGAGCCCACCATCACCTCCGTCATCAAGAAAGCCCAGCAGAGGATGTACTTCCTGAGGCAGCTGAAGAAATTCAACCTGCCAACACAGACGATGATGCAATTCTACACTGCAATCATCGAGTCCATCCTCACCTCCTCCATCACCGTGTGGTACGCTGGAGCCACTATCAGGGACAAACAGAGACTGCAGCGTGTTGTGTGCTCTGCTGAGAAGGTGATTGGCTGCAGACTCCCATCTCTGCAGGACCTGTACACCTCCAGGACACTGCGGCGTGCAGCTCGGATCTCAGCTGACCCTTCTCACCCTGGACACAGTCTGTTTGACCTGCTCCCCTCAGGCAGGAGGCTCCGGTCCATTCGCACCAGAACCTCTCGCCACAAGAACAGTTTCTTCCCCTCTGCTGTTGGACACATGAACAATAACCATATGACTGTTCCCACCACTAACACATGACCCTACGCTGTGTCACTGCATCATTTCATGTTTGGCACTGATCACCACCTGCACTCATGTATATATCTTTCTACGTAGCACTCATAATTCTTATTCTCATGTATATATCTCATGTATATCTCATGCACATATCTTTCTTTCTACATAGCACTTTAATTCTTATTGTCTGCACTGAAGCACCGCAGCAATTTCCTAATGTTGTAAACCTCAACATCTGGCAATAAACCCATTCTGATTCTGATTCTTAGTTTGCTTCGCTGCTCTATTGTTAATCTGTCGCTTTTTATTACTGCCTTTCTTTAACTGTCATGGTCCTGGGTCGTTGACCCAGCGTTTTGTGTTTTGTGACTATTTCCCTCTGTTCTAGTTATTCTGTGTCCTCCCCCCTTGTGTCCGGTTCGGGTTCTAGATTTCCTGTTTTAGTTTGTAGGTCTGTGTCTCGTTATGCCCATTAAGTTCCAGCTGTGTCCCCTCCTGTGTGCCATTTCCTCATTACCTGGTGTGTGTATTTATAGTGGGTGTCTGCCTGTGCTCCTCGTCGGCTCGTCTGCGTTCATCCATGTATCACTGCGTTCCTCCGTGTAGCTCTGCATTCTATGGTGTTTCGTTCCTGTCTCTGCGTCTCTCTGCCCCGCACCCCTTTTGTATGGTCTCAGGTTTGTCTTTAGTTTCTCCCAGTTTAGGTTTGTAATTGCTCATGTTGAGTTGCCTGTTTTTGCCACCACCACCACCTTGTAAATAAACATCACTCTGTCATCAGTTCGCTGCATCTTGGGTCCTCCTTTTCCTCCACACCACACGGCTCCCTCCGCCAGCCGTGACAGTACGAGCCGACCAACATGGACCCAGCAGCATTCGCACCTACCCAGGAGTTTCGGGAGGAGGTAACCGACACGGTCGCAAGGTTGGTAAACCTGTGGCTCGAGCAGGAGGAAGAAGAGTTCCACCGCGCTGTAGAAGCCAGGCTACAGCAGCTACTCTCTGCACACTCCTGGCTGCTAGACTCGCTTCACCCGCTGGCACGGGACTTCCTCCTTCATGAGCTGCACCTTCGCCCTCCAGCCACTACCGCTTCCCAACCCAGCCCGGCGGTGAAGGTTTTGCCCGGCCCGCCGGAGGTTTTGCCCGGCCCGCCGGAGGTTTTGCCCGGCCCGCCGGAGGTTTCGCCCGGGAGGAAGCGACGATCGCGCCGTCGGCGCGTCGCCCCACAGCCGGAGAGTAGGACTTCGGAACTGCCGGCTGTGGTGAGTGGAAAAGACACTCCGTCTGTTTCGCCAGCTCGCATGACTGTTTATTCCGGGGCTGTGTTTGTTGAGCCAGCTGCCCAGCCGGTAACTCGGTTAGCTGCCCTGCAGCCGCTACCTCAGTTAGCCACTCAATCTCCACCTCCATTACAGTCACAGCCAGACCTATTAGACACCTTGTTACAATCCGTGGCTCAGTCAATAGCTCAGTTGGCAAGAGACTCATCAGCGTTATTACCAGCTCAGCCACCTATTCAGCCACCATCTTCACCAGCTCCGCCTGTACTACAAGTCCAGTCCATCCAACCGGAAAAGCACTGTTTTTCACCTGTTCATGTCAAGCAGAGAGACACACCACATAACGCAGTAGTCAGTCCGCAACAGCTGGCCAGCCCAGAGACTGTGACGCACTCCAGGGCCTCCCCAGAGGCTGGGTCCCAGCCCCCAGCTGACTCTGGACCCCTGGAGGTTAAGAAGCCAGCTGAGGACTGCATCCGGCTGTCGCTGCCTGAGCTGAGTCGATGCTCTGTGCAGCTGCAGTCTGCTTTGTGTTTGCCAGAGGCCCGTGCGCCTGCTGGTTCTGACCCGTACCTGCCAGAGGCCCGTGCGCCTGCTGGCTCTATTCTGTGCCTGCCAGAGGCCCGTGCGCCTGCTGGCTCTGAACTGTGCCTGCCAGAGGCCCGTGCGCCTGCTGGTTCTGACCTGTGTGTTCCAGGGGCCCCGGTGCCCACTGGTCCAGAGACTGTTTTCGCTGGGGGGCCCGAGGAGCCCGTCCAGCCTCCTGCTTCGCCTGCTGGGGGGCCCGAGGAGCCCGTCCAGCCTCCTGTCTCGCCTGCTGGGGGGCCCGAGGAGCCCGTCCAGCCTCAAGACTCATCAGCTGGAGGTTCAGGAGAACCTAGCCAGCCTCCTGTCTCGTCAGCTGGGGGGCCCGAGGAGCCCGTCCAGCCCCAAGACCCATCATCGCCACCAGCTGCAGCCTCTGTGTCTCCATCCTCGCCAGCTGCGGCCTCTGTGTCTTCACCCACGCCGTCGCCTGGTCCAGCCACTGCTTCACCCACGCCTGGCCCGGCTTCAGCCTCTGCTTCTGCTTCAGTCTCGTCTGGTCCAGCCTCTGCTTCTGCTTCAGTCTCGTCTGGTCCAGCCTCTGCTTCTGCTTCATCCTTGCCTGGTCCGGCTCCAGCCTTCGTGTCTTCAGCATCGCCTGGCCCGGCTCCAGCATCCTCGTCAGCATCGCCTGGTCCGGCTTCTGCTTCAGCTTCGCCTGGTCCGGCCTCTGCTTCAGCATCCTCATCAGCTGCCTCGTCTGGTCCAGCCTCTGCTTCGGTCTCGTCTGGTGCTGCGACGGCCACGCCACCTTCGGGTCCCAAACTGCCGCCTCGACATCGGCGGTCATCTGCCAGGCCGCTGGTGGAGCGTCATCGTCACTATGGACGACCTCCTAGACGCCGCCGTTGCTGTCTGCACGGTCGGCCGCCTGAACTGCCTCCGCTCCGCCACCGCTGCCTTCCACTCGGTCGGCTTTCGGAGCTGTGTCGCCGACGTGGCCGGCCTCAGAAGATAAACTGTCCTGGACTTCTGAGCTGTGAGCCTCTGGGCCGGCCTCCTGAACTGTGTTTTGTCCTGGTACTCCAGCATGTGTGTTTTTGTTTTGGACAATTCCCTCGGTCCGCTGGAGCTTGTTTTGTTCGGTGTTGGTCCCTCCGTCCTGGGCCCCCGCCGCCCGCCCTGGGTTGGTCGTCTGTTTTTGTTTTGGGCTGTCTGGAGCCAGCCCTTGGAGGGGGGGTACTGTCATGGTCCTGGGTCGTTGACCCAGCGTTTTGTGTTTTGTGACTATTTCCCTCTGTTCTAGTTATTCTGTGTCCTTGTGTCCGGTTCGGGTTCTAGATTTCCTGTTTTACTTTGTAGGTCTGTGTCTCGTTATGCCCATTAAGTTCCAGCTGTGTCCCCTCCTGTGTGCCATTTCCTCATTACCTGGTGTGTGTATTTATAGTGGGTGTCTGCCTGTGCTCCTCGTCGGCTCGTCTGCGTTCATCCATGTATCACTGCGTTCCTCCGTGTAGCTCTGCATTCTATGGTGTTTCGTTCCTGTCTCTGCGTCTCTCTGCCCCGCACCCCTTTTGTATGGTCTCAGGTTTGTCTTTAGTTTCTCCCAGTTTAGGTTTGTAATTGCTCATGTTGAGTTGCCTGTTTTTGCCACCACCTTGTAAATAAACATCACTCTGTCATCAGTTCGCTGCATCTTGGGTCCTCCTTTTCCTCCACACCACACGGCTCCCTCCGCCAGCCGTGACAAACGTACAGAGCTGTGCCAGAGGCATGTCGATATTGCTGCTAATTCATCGCCTGCTACCTGTTGTTGAAAAAAAATATGGATTATTTAACACACTGGTCAAAATTTTATACCGCTGGGAAGAAAATGGGTTGAACAGATGGAGGGAATTCAAGGTCTTTTGCAAAACTCAAAAAATAAGGCAAGTCAAAATAAGCACGGCAGGTTAGGTAAGTGGTAATATTGTTTCACAACACAGTGTACTTTAGCCTTTTTACTGCAGTCATTTCAAGACGAAGAATAACATAAACAAGTAAATAAATGCTGTCTTCAAAAAGTAATGTAATATAAAGAAATTCAGTATGAATTCTGGAGGTTGAAGCATCAACTTGTATGCAAGTTCCCAGCAGAAGTTCCCAGCTGCCTCGGGGAAAACACACATATGTGAACTTCAAAGTCCACTGAACAACAGATCCACTGTTTGAGAGTGAAAAACATATTAAACAAACCTTTTTACAACTGTTTCTTCATGATAAAAATGTTATAGTAATGTTTTAGAAATGTTCTCTCATAAAGGCAGAAAATGAAATTTAGAGCCAACGGGGAGATTAAATGTTTTTGAAAAGTATTTTAAAGGCACCTCTAATGTATGTAAATCAATGCTCCCCTGCTCCTTTGTATAACTGAAAGGACAGGCTATGTGGCTACAAAGTAAGAGCAGGCATCATTATTAACTGCTACACTGCCCCCTGTTGGTGATACACAGATGTGTACAGTAAGACTGTGAATAAATGAAAGCCAGCAATTTCATATGACATGTCTTCACAACTGAATGTCGCAATGACCTTGATCTACCAAAGCCCCTGTGAAAAATAGACTTAGGATTATGTCAAGTAAGAAGAAAAAGTGAGGTACTGAAGCCACATTGCTCCACCACTACAATGCATACATACCATCATCCAGGAGTTTTTAATGTCTGCATTCATTGCATCTCAGTTTTAGGTCAGCGATTGAGTGAGAGGCTACTAGAACCTCACTTAAAATCATCAAGATCAGATTTTAATTTAGCTGTTTTGATATGATTGCAGGATCACCGAAAGTACATAGTTTCACATGAATTCTGCAATACTGGCAAACTACAAAACATTTGCTTACTGTCAAAGAAGAGTGGATAAATCAAACCGATAGCCTTGAAACGCTCCTGGTCAGTCACAATGGGAGCTCGAGGAGGGGATGTTAGGAGTGAAAGCCCACACATTGGAAAATGAACTGCCGTCTTTCAGACCAAAATCCCACATGATGGGGAAGCAGTGAAGTGGCACTGCACTGTGACAGCGCCTTGTTAGTGACTTTAGCTTAAGAACTACTACTGCATTGGCTCCTTCCGAGAAAGTGCTCGAGAAAATGAATAGAAAGAGAAATAGGGTGGGGTAGCAGATAGGGTAGTTATAGTCACGGGGCGGGAAAAAAAGAAAGAGGGAAGAGTGTGGAAAAGAGAGATACATGCATGGCCATGGATCACCGGTCCTCTCTAGTTCAAGGAAAGTTCATTGGAACTCTTGCTCGGATTCATGTCATCTGTTTAGCTGTTCATTGGTCCCTGGGGCACATCTCGCTGCCTTTACAGTCTGTTCAACTTGACAAAAGGGCAGGAGGCTTATCAAATCTCCAGCAGCCAGGAACAGGTTCCCGGCCAAATTACACATTTCAAATGGAATTCACAATACCAATTATGCATCTCTTCCAGTATGGACAAAGTGGTTTCAGTTTCTCGCTGGCAAATATAAGCATATGATGGTTTGGAGCTTCTGAAGGAAAAACAACCAATAATTTGGCAGACAGTAATAGTAGTCTAATTACAAACGGTCCCTGTGACAGTGAGTAAGTCGGCATGCAGAAGGGTATGAAAAATGACTCCTTCTGTCTTTGTCCAGATGACTGAAAAGCAACGGGAATAAATAGGAGAGTCATATGTAATTGCTGCAACAAATGCCAAAGTGGCAAATGGCTGTTGTCAAATGGCGACAGCTTTATGCATGTAAACAGGGGAATTAAGCAGAGGATAACTCACAAGCCCGACTCCAACTATGAGGCGGTCTCAAGAAAAAGTTTGTGAACCTTTTGAATTTCTGCAGCGATTACCCATGAAACAGATTGTGTATATAACTGAGATATAGATGAAGATCACTATGTGAATAAGCAAATAACGTGAAAGCACTTCAGCTTTTCAGGTCTGCGTTGAACACAGAGACTATTTTATGTTAATGTTTTTCTAGACATAACCAAGTAAAGCTAATCAAACAGCTACTAAAAATGAAAGTAATTAGTGAATAAAAGCAAAGCTTAGTTCCATGGGACTGTAAGTTTCTTACTGTGACTTCAACACAACTTCCCTCTTAAGGTGGACTATCAAAGTGAAAGTGCTACAAATGGAACATAATTTACTGCGAGTTCTGCAGTATTTAAATCTGGAGATGGGCAGTAATGCGTAATCCGATTACTTTTTTCAAGTAACAAGTAAAGAAGGGATTCCTATCGCAAAAAAGTAATTCGATTACTGTTACTTTCCCGTAAGCATTCTGCATTACTGCGTTACTAAACCGTGGTTTTGTTTGTGAGTGTGACTCGTGACAACGACGTACAAGCGTGTGACGTCCATGGTAGCAACAGACGTGTGTAGATCTACATATGGAGCGCGGGAGAACTTAAGACTGTGCAGCGTTTAAAGCTCGGAAGTACTGACATTACTTTGAGTTTGATTCCATAAAAAGCGACAAAAACATTAGCGAACGCTGGACACTCTGCGTGGGCGGGAAACTTCTTTCTACAGCGAAAAATTTCACTTCAAATCTGAGCAAGCACCGAGCACGCTGCCACAGGAATGAGAAATTCACAGAGGAACCCCCGGATACCCCCCCTTACTTGAACCTCCACTCCTGATAATCAAGTGAAAAAAGGCTTAAGACCAACAGGACTTAGTGCTGCTGAATCTTTGATTTTAATTATTTGTTGCTGCGTTTTACTTGCATCTGATTAAAAGAGTGTAAACACAAAACATAATTTTATTTTATATGCTGGAATATGCAGAAAACAGGTTTAAAAGTTAAACAAATTTCTTCAAGTCAAAGACTGTTGCATATAATTTGCAATAAAGTTAAAAGATTAAAACTAATTAAAAAATTTTAAAAGAGACTTTTTCATTTGATTACATTTTATGATGGATTGTGCAGAAAAAGTAGAATTGAGCTGAAAGGTCTCTTGCTTTACAACGTATTCAGGTTGTGTGTCATGTTTTTAAAAAAGTAACTAAGTAATAAAATAACTAATTACCATTTTCAAGTAACTTGACCAAAACTGTTTAAATCTGCATCTACATCCAGTATATGCATAATTATTCATTATAATGCTTAGTTTCTCAGTTTTGATTTTCGTTGCTCAAATGTATTTTATATTTCTGCTAAAATTCTACTGTTCTTTACTTTGCTATATGAAGTATTTATTATTTCTACCAGAACAACCTCTACCCTTAAAAACTGCCTCAGAGAACATTTCACCTCCAGTGCTAAAAAATGAAACCAAAATAGATGTAAGATGTTTGCTGGCTTCAAAAAGGGAGAAACAGATTTGTGCAGCTATTTTTTTTCTGGTCAGAGGGATGATTTTTTTTTCCCTTTGCTATTTTAAGTCTTTAAAAAGTTTTACATGAACGAAGTGGGTGCCAATTTTCACTCAAAAAAAGGCAAGGACACTGCTATTCAGTCTTTACGGCAGGGAAAGTTTGTTTTTAAAACTGTTTGTGCAAACTTACACTAGCACACTTTTCAGTATTACAGTGACTCACGCATGCTTCTAGCTAATCAAGCTTGCTAGTCAGCAGTAAATAAGATGGTCAAAATGCACGACTCAAGCCTCAAAAGAGTTCTCCACAAAACAGCCAACAGCATGCTGTCCATGTCTGAGCCTTTCATTATCCACCATCCACTTTTAGAAACTATTTGAATGTAGCTTCTTAGCAGTAAACCAGCTATAAGTCCTCAGTCACACGGCCATCGCCCCACATATTTGTTTCTCTGCAATAATACTGGTATTTTATTGAAATGTGGCAGAACGGAGCGTGGATGGCAAGAAAGGAGAATCCTGATGCAGGAAGCTGCAAGGATACGTCTTGTTTCCCGTTTTTTAATGAGCAGAGTGGGTTTGAGTGTTTCAGGCTTTTAGTGACATTTCCACACAGAGATCAGTACACAATGAGAACATCTCCACATGTCTTTTCTCAGCACAGAGCAGCATTCATGTTTCTTTCTTTCTTTTGCTTCACTCGCCAAAATAACATGTATTACATTACACTGGGTTGTGTTAGCGTGTTACATTAGCATCTAAATGTTGCAATATATTAGATTTAGGGTTAGTTAAACTAATATGCACAAAATGCCCAGTCTCAGACTTCCACTTTAGACACTCGCAATTAAGTCCAACAATACAAACATTTTACTGTGCCAGAATTAAATCCCACATCCAGCTGTGCTGTCCATCTTTAATATGAAATAATGTCAAAATGCACTCAGTCAATCAATCAATCAAAAAACAAAAACAAAAAATAAGTTTGACATAGTGCTATACAAAATACCAAAACAATAAAAAAATAGAAATAATAAATGTGCAGAAGAAAGAGTTAACATTACACTACAGTAGATTCCTAAGAAAACCGTCTTTCTTCAACCCGCTTCTATAAAACTGCGCACAGGGAAGGAAGCAACTTGTTCTATTTGCTGAGATCAACATATCATTATCAGAATTTCAGTGTTTGATAACTGCCTATCTGATGCACCAAAGCAGGTTTGAAGATGGCGACTTTTATATAAACCACTCAGACTACTTGATCACTTGATTGCACAAAGGCTGCAGTAACTTTGGTCGTGCCACAGCCTCCAGACGCTGTTGTCCCTGCGGTGACTGTAGCCTTAAGCAAAGACTGGTACAGACTCAAACTGTGAGCTCAGGTGACATTAACCTTGAAAACCTGTAGACAATAAACATAACAAACCTCAGGTGTTATACGCTGTTGATCATTGAAGGGTAGTGTTAAGCGATGTGAGGCTTAACCGTGAGTATATACACTCTATGTGGGATGCCCTCTACTGATGGCAGCTGACTGTGCTTTTAGTGTGGAAGTAAAATTAAATAAGACAAGAAAAACGAGAAGCTATTATCTGTTAAATGTGCACAAAAAATTGTAAGCATAGGATATAAAGGAGATTAAAAGCATGACTTGCATATTTTGCTTTCCAAAAAGGAAAAATATCCAGATTCCCAGTGGCTGTATTTAAACTTGCATCCTCCACTAACACAGCCATAACCTCCAGCTGCAGTCCATAAAAAACAGGAATACTAACCAGATTTCTTTCTCCATAGCTAGCATCAACTGTTTTTTTCTCTACTCAGAATAGTCTCTACTCATCTCTAATTATTCCACTTCTAAAAAACAAAAAAAGTCAGTACCAGCAAATATAACAAGATACAAGCTGAAAAAATATGAGTGATGTAAGCCAGTAGAGGAAGACAGGAAATAAGCCAGCACTCCAATCACACTGGAGTAATCCTTTATGGGAATTTCTGGAGCGCAGAGTGCAGTGCAGATTTCCGCCTCCTTCATCACTCAAATAACTGGAGGTTTTTCCTTTCTGAGGGATGCTTCAAACTTCCCACTGCATACACAGTTCAGTGCTTGTATGACATTACAAGGAAGAATGAAGCTGCTCTGGAGGCAAAAGATGGCCTTATTTCTTACTAAGGAAATAATATTCGTGCAGCACATTGCCTCATGTTTCCATTACTCCTCCCCACCAACCTGCTGTATTTCAATATCTCTGCATGATATCCTCATGCATCTGGGGCTGAGTGAAACTACAAAAACAAACAGACCTGATCTGTTATTCCTGTACTGAAGAAGTGTGACTGTTAAAGGCAAATTACATTTCTATCTCGCCAATAGCAGCCCCTCTGCAAAGCCTATAGTCTCTCAAGACACACGGTGGCGTGGCGTTCAGCACTCCGACGCACATACACACACATACATAAAGAGCCATAAAATATACCTCGTGGTGGAGACAAATGAAAAAGGAAAAGCTCTTAAAATTAGAATCCGCTTTTGTTTTCCCGTTCTGCTTAAACCATGCTTCAATGTGATTAAAACAACACCGACTGCAAAAAAGCTCGGGATAATAAACCGAGAGGTTGTGTGCATGTATCATAATGCTTCATTTAGGCACTAATTCAAATTGAAAAACAATATAGGCTCATAACAGTGACATGATTTGCTCATGCTCAAGCTGTGGCTTTGCTTCGAGCTGAGAAGCTCTTAATTTGAGGGGCTGGTTTACATATTCGAAATAAAAACGCTATTTTGTTATTAACAAAGCCCAAAAATGAAGCCGTACAAAAACCCTTCCTCTTTATGCATGATTAAAAAGGTATTAATATTTCTCCATTAGTTCTGTTATCACATTTGGGAAAACATAATCAAAGTTAAATTTACTTGTAGCCTACACTGAGAAACTTGAAAATTACATTTCAGATTGCAATTTACTTTCTTATTTTGTTTTTTAACCGCTGGCGTGTAGTTTTATAACTTTCCAACCACGCTGCTCTAACATCATCGTGGGATTGTCTTCAGATCCTTCATATTACTAGGTTGCCAAACTATTCTGAACAGTACTTTTCAGTTTGCTTGTTCTTTTTACCTTTTTACTATACAGTACATCACTTCAAACCACTTGTAAAAGCACTTCAAACGCGCACAATACAAGGCAAGATGGCACCAAATTTGTGCAGTTTCCAATAAGATTACCTTTTATTGGAAACTTCGTTTTAATAATTCACGTCTTAAAACATCCATTCTTCAGGCAGGGAAAAAAAAGAGTAAGCATCTGCAGCAGTCGAAGAGTCTGCTACTTTCATTGCTTATTCCTTAAACAGTTGTCCTTGATCTTGACATGAGGTCAATTAAAGGTGCAGGTTGTATAGACGAGAACAAGTGGTGAAAATCAATCACTTCACGAATAAATAAATCCCTGTGACCCTGACGTGGACAAACAGTTAAGAAAATGGATGAATAGATGGGAAAGAAAAGGAATATAACCCATAAACGGAAATAAAAATGCTTCTAACATTGAGATTAGTTGCTCATCTTGTTCGTCAGATCAAAAGATTCAGAGAATTTGGAGAAATCTCTGTGCGCAAGGGACTGGTCTAAATCTGCTGTTGAATTTAAATGTGAAACTCTTCCTTTAAAACAAGGGGTGGTGCTTCCCCTGATCTAAAGAAGAGAGGGTCCAGCTATAAATTTACTGTCTTCACACCAGACAACGACTTCATAGGAATCAAATTTCTTGAAAAAGCAAACAAACCAAAAAAAATGAAACAAAAACAACAAAAAATGTGACAGAAAGTCAACAACTGATTTTATTAAGTCCTCATATATACAAAGGATCATCTTCTGTTAAATCTCTTTATATCTGTACATTATAAAACGCTACTTCTACGTTCAGCAATGCAAGGTTTTAAACATGGCCGAGTTTTTGACAGCAAAATGAAGGCCATATTTTTAGGGGCATTTTATCATATAAATAACATCGCTGTTACCGTGCGTAACGACAACGTTCGGAGATGGATGTGGGAGGTGACAAAAAATGACACTTGCACATGAAAGCACGCTTTGTAAGCTATGTACACATGCAGTGTACATTATAACTGCCATCAGGAGAGGAAATAGATGGGAAAGAAAAGGAATATAACCCATAAACGGAAATAAAAATGCTTCTAACATTATTTGATGTGCTCTAAAATAAGGTCTCCTATACAAGTTGAATATATATTAAAAAATTGATTCAGTGAAACCAGGAGATTTATTTCTATAATAACCTGTTGTTGACTGGTTTGCAGCGCTCATTCTTGTTGATATATCAGACCTCTGAATCAGGACAGAACTTTGGACTCTCTAAGGTTAATAGCTCGTTGTTCACCAGAGCCAATAACTCTTTGCCCCATAAGATTAATTTTAGATTTCAGTCCCTGACTCATATTGTCTAATTACTCTCTTATATTGAAACGAAGTATCTTTATTGACATTGCGTAGGTGTTGCTAGAACACTAATGGTTATAAATGTACCTTCCATATATTTAATATTTGCATTTATTCTGTAATCAATGGAAACTGTTTGAACCTGCATGGATGATGTGCATGTATCCACTTATGTGACTCTTAAAACCCTGTACCAGTAATGATTTAATTAGTGACTTTACTGGAGAGCGAAGATATTTTCTTATTAATAAAGACTGATTTAATTAGTTTTAATTAATTAATTTAGAATTTTTGCAACTTGAAAATCCAAGGTACTGCTATGATTAAAACAGTAAAAATCAGATAAGGAAAGCATGATGGATGCTCGGCACGCAAACATTATGTAGGAGCAGGTCATTGATAATAGGGTCAGAGGGCCCGGTGGCGCCAGTGTTCGGCAGCCTCGCCTCTGTCAGTGCGCCCCAGGGTGGCTGTGGCTACAATGTAGCTTGCCATTACCAGTGTGAGAATGTGTGTGTGAATGGGTGGATGACTGGTTGTGTAAAGCGCTTTGGGGTCCTTAGGGACGAGTAAAGCGCTATACAGATACAGGCCATTTACCATTTACCAATAGGGATTGATTTGTAACCTTCCTGTCGCGTTCAGGGCAAATCTGTCCGATTTACAACTTAAAACACTCAGAAATATTGTGTTTTAGATCTGATTGCCTCAAGGCCTTCTTACATCCTCCACACTATGCACTTGAACATATAAAAGTGATGATCACCTCTTTTCATTGAATTTTGAGTGTTTTATCAACCTGGTTACACACGTGGTGTTTCTGGTCAAATGTGACCGGCATAGGAAAGGAATGGGAATCCCACCGCCCCCACTGTTTGGCCTCTGACCCCCTGAATGGCCCGCTGAATGACCAAATGTAAGACCCACTGAACGACCCACTGAACAACTCATTGAACCACCCACTGAACTGAATGTGGTGCTGAAAAATGTTTGTTATGCTAATTTAAGAGCTGTTAAAACAAGCCAGTCAATTTTGACCAGGAACAAAGTGGTGGTGGTGTGTGTGGCGGGGGGGGGGGGGGGGGGGGGGGGGGGTAGGAATAACATGAAGTTGTCCGGTCGTTAAGTCTGACGTCACTAGCCGTGTCTGGGTCTAAACTCCGCTGCAGGTCCATATATCAAACGATCACTATGGCATTACTGAGAGTTGAAAATCTGTCTAAAGTCTTTCATCTTTAATAAAATGATCAGCGTTCTGCTCTACCAGGTGTAACAATTGAGTTTAACATCCAGGCATCCATGAAAACGGAATTTATGACATTTAACGGAGTTAGAAGTTAGCAGGGAGTTAGCTCGCTAGCTTCTATCTAAATACAATATAGCATGTCCTGACTGCGGGGTTTTGGAAACAAATTAAGACGTACAGCTCTGTTATCACTTCCAACATAAATGAAGACAGAAAACTAAACAGCAGTGACGTTTGTAGGGTTACTGAAGTTTGGCTAGCTGGTATATAATGATGTGCTACGTGACCGCTAGCGACATAGCTATGTTAGCATAATATAAACAAGCTAACTTTTTTTCCACTCGATAAAAGTTAACGTGAGTTTTCTCGGTGGTCAGAAACAAATGTAATCGCATGGCAGGATGCTGTAAAAGGACCAAACTTCAGCCAGGAGAACAACTGAGATAATTCATCCACAATACGAGGTTAGCCATTCATATACTGCTGCATGGGCTGGGCTGTAGTTATATCCTAAGGTTTTAAAAACTGAGCTTAAATAAATGATTAGCGGTAATAAAAGCCGAGGGAGGTCAACAGTGATCACTGACTGTTTTAGGAGCTTTTTGAGATCAAATAGAAGAAAATACATAGCATTAAACATGTTAACAACATAAAAGCCATATTAAACGCAGACTACTTTAGACCCGGAAGTAGGATTCGTCGCGTCATCACTGAACAACCGGATTATATAGTATTATACTACAGTATATTTCTACTCATTGTCTTTCTCTAGATGATACTTCCTTTAAAGATCTTGGGGTGTACTTGAGAGAAAGGCAGATGTCAAACATAAAAGTGAGGTCAGAGGTCAAATGTGACATGGATGTCAAATATAATGTGATATTTGGAATCCACATATATCCTCGCCTATATGTCCACACGTTGTCAATAAGTAACAAACATAGTCTTACATAACTCTTAAATAGCATCGTTATCACTTTGACCATGATCTATTAACCTTGAAGGGGAGGTCAGAGGTCACATGTGACCACATGGATATGATATTTTAAAACGTTATGTGGCATTTTACACACAATCATGTAGGAATCATGGTTTCTAAGTTATAAGGCTTTTTGTCCTTGAAGACCTCAGCCAAATTTTAATGGAAGTTAAGATGACCCCACTCTACACCTCTACAAAGTTTCTTTGGAATTCATTCAAAACTTCAGGAGTTATCGTGTTTCAGACAGAGAAACAACCTCCTTGACAGAGGTAACAAAACACCTTGCACATGTATGTACCCGAGCATCATATGGCAGATTCATCGAGCAGTAACGGGAATGCACATGACAGAAACACATTTTAGGCAGTATAAAACTGTGACAATGAGCAGGCCAACATCCCATCTTACTTACTATTCTGTTATGGTTGCCACATAACTCCCTTTATTGCCCAATTCATGGCAGCCCATAAAAGCCATTACCGAGCAGTTTAAAGTGACATGTGATGTGAACAAGAAGCAGCGATGCCATTATCCACCATCTAGGGCTAAGCTTGGGTGCCAAGTCCAGCTGGTACCCGCAGCCCCCCAGCAGTGCCCCCATGGCGACTGAGCATCCACAGAGTAACACATGGGTCTCACAACGCTCCTGGAATACCACTGAACATCATCAGGATTTAATGAGGTAACAGTGCATTGTATCAAAAGCTAGTAGGGGGTCTACCGCTGCCTTCCACTCTCCTCTCATTAAAACACTTTTAATGGGCTCTTAGGAGGGCCAACCTTCTGCAGCCGGCTTAACGCTTGTTCAGGTTGTCAAGGAAAATTATTTTTGTTTAAGGACGAGTTTGTCATTCAGCGCTGAGATATTGATTTAAGCAAACTTCAAGGGAATTGCTGGCTGGCACTAGTATAATGGCACAGTGTCTATGGAGCTGATGGCTTTCATGGACTCAAAGACATCACAACGAACACGGACTCGACTTTAAATTCAGTGACTTTGAAGTTGGGCGAGAAGTAACACTAGAAATGGTTGGAAAGAATGTACTGATAATTACCGATTGACACCCCGTCATCAGTACTCAGCGAAGTTACACCAGAGGCACACAGAGAGACTTTAAACAAAAAACACACACAAAAAAAACCCACGAGCGATTGTCGCAGAACTGAATTCTGTCAGAGACGGCGTGACTTTTATAGGCAGGGCTTTTTCTGGCACTAATTTTCTTACACTAGCAGCAGTTAGTAAACAGATCAATACAATTCAAATCTATAATATACAACCGTATGCCCCAGAGGCAGCTTTTCATGTTTGCGTTCATTATGTGCTCTCCACTTTTCAAGTTCACGCCTCAAAAGCGAGCCTCGAGCCAGCCCAGACGAATATTCTCCATTCAATGTGACACTTTGTGGAAATCAAGCAGGCGCAGGCTTCAGAGCTCCGGCTGTAGTGATTTCTAAAGAACGACTAATTACATCATTAGGCACATTAAAGCGGCTCTGCATTTCTGAAAAGGGCAACCTATAGAACAAAAAATGTAATGTGCTAGCTGGGGTGTCATACTAATGTGACAATGGAAGAGATAGGTCTTTAAATTAGAGACTGGGCCAACTAATATGTTAATTACTGTGACAGTAATTGTGTATTTACTCAGCTAATGGGTGAGGATGCCTAAACAGAGATAATAGGCCAGTATGTTTTTGAGGTGGTGAGATTAACACAAAATTAGCTTTTTATCTCATCCATTTATGTATAGTCGGTATGGTCATTATTAAGCTTTATAGTGTACAGCTTCAATACATGAAGTTCAATATTAGAGCAAGAAATTAAAGTGTAGGAATAAAAGCTCACTAATCCCTTTAACTCTGGTGATCATGGTAACAACACCAAAGGATACCTCGTTCATCTCGGAGAGGAGAGTGGCTTTAAAATAACAGCATCCAATGCCCCGAGAATGAGAACAGGCTGCACATACAGATGGGCACAAACAGTACAGTATTAATACAGGTAGCACTCCTGCTATTGCTCTCTTTTAAAGGTAGCACATGCAATGTGGTGTCATGGAACTTCACATTACACATAAGAAATGTAAAGATGACGGTGAAGCGCAGAATTCCAACTATCCAGCTAAGGTATTTCAAAAATGAGCTGAACGGGAGCTAATCACATGTTTGTGACCCCGAGGATACACACTGTTCTTTTTGCTGAGAAACACTTAAATTTAGAAAACTGAAAATGGAAAGGGGCAACTTTAAGATTCATATTTTTGATAAATTTCAATGCAACTTATTATGTCTGAAATAATTATTACATGCATGTTCTTCTACTGCATGTTTTCACTGAATTCTGTGCAGTGCCGACTACACTGTCTATGCCTTAGCTGCTCCCAGCTAACTGATAACCATTTGGCAGTTTGCTAATCTGGAATATGTTAACACAACTCCAAAAGCTTCCCAGGAGGGGACGCCCCAGAAAATTCACCCCAGTGTCAGATTATGCAACAATTCTCACAAAAAACTAGGAGCTACATCTCAGACTCTATTAGAGTGGGTTAGAATATCAAATGTTAAAGTTACTGACAGTACAATTAGAGAAAAAAACTGAACAAGCGTGGCTTGTTTGGGAGGGTTGTCAGGAGAAAGCCTCTTCTCTCCAGAAAGAACATGGCAGCACAGTTTAGGTTTGCAAAGTTACATCTGAGCAAACCACAAGACTTCTGGAGCAGAGTCCTTTGGACAGATGAGACCAAAGTGGAGATGTTTGGTCATAATCCATTGTGTCACATTCATTTAAAACCAAGAACAGCACATCAGCGCAAACAGCTGCCCAGCAAAGTGGTGGAGGGTAGTTGATTGGTTTTGCAGCCACAGGACCTGGGCTCCTTGCAGTCATTGACTTGACCATGAACTCCTCTGTAAGCCAAAGTATTCTGGAGTCAAATCTAAGGCTGTCCGTCCAGCTAAAGCGTGACCCAAATTGGGCCATGCAACAGGACAATGATCCCAAGCACAGCAGCAAATCTACAACAGAATGACTCAAAAAGAAAATAATCAAGAAAAGAATGAAAGTGTTGCAAAGACCCAGTCAAAGGTCAGACCTCAACCTGATTGAAATGCTGTGGCGGGACCTTCAGAGAGCTGCGGATATATAAATATCTGCTAACCTCAATGAACTGAAGCAGTGTTGTAGAATAGTGAGCTAAAATTTGTGTGAGAAAACGATTACTTGGAATTGGTGCTGCTAAATGTGGTTCTACAAGTTGTTGAATCATGTGGTGTACTTACTGTAGTTTTTGCACAACTCTAAATATAGAGTCCTGTTGGGGGAAAATAGCCATTTTTAGGTTACTGTACTTCATTGTAGATGAAGGGAAATAGGTTAATTATTGTTGTGTTAGTGATCTTGTCTGTGAAGGTTCTCAGTCATCCAGGTCATCGTAGTTTAAGGAGCTTGGAAAGAAAAACGTCTGGACTTCTTTAAGTTGCTTGAACACACACATGTAAAGGAAGCACTTAAAGCATGCGGTTATCCTAATTGGGTGTTTATAAAGTCAGCAAAGAGGCACAGGAAAGAAGATCAGACACCAGTGAGGGAGGATAAGAAGGACAGACGCAACAACATTTTCATCCCCTACGTAGCCGGTGTATCAGAGAAACTCAGGAGAGTTTTCTCCAAGCATGACATCCCAGTGTATTTCAGACCCAGCAACACGCTCAGACAGAAACTGGTTCATCCCAAAGACAGAACTCCTAAAGACAAACTTAGCAACGTGGTGTATGCTGTACAGTGTAGCGAGGAATGCTCAGACCTCTACATTGGAGAGACCAAACAGCCACTTCACAAGCGCATGGCACAACACAGAAGAGCCACCTCCACAGGACAAGACTCAGCAGTCCATCTGCATCTTAAGGATAAAGGACACTCTTTCGAGGATGCCAATGTTCACATTTTGGACAGAGAGGACAGATGGTTTGAAAGAGGAGTGAAAGAAGCCATCTATGTCCACTGTGAGCGACCATCTTTGAACAGAGGCGGTGGTTTACGACATCAACTCTCTGCCATCTATAATCCAGTTTTGAGATCCCTTCCCAGACGCCTTAACGCCCACTCACATCCTGGGCCATCTGACCTCAGGAATTCGCATGATAAGGTGGGGCCAGGTTTCACAATGAACACACCCGAAACTCTGGCTGATTGGGACCCACGCCCAGTTTCACACCTTGGCTCAGGCGATTAGAGGATCATCAGGGGGTCCTTTGTCCCTCTGTGGGGGGTTACTCCCACTAGGTTTAAATCTGGGACTCTCCACCATTTGACCTTAGAACTGAAGAAGCTTCTCGGATGAGAGGTGAAACGTCTTCAAGCAACTTAAAGAAGTCCAGACGCTTTTCTTTGCAAGCTCCTTTGACTACGATGACCTGGATGACTGAGAACCTTCACAGACACATCTATAATCCAGTTTTGAGAACCCTCCCCAGACGCCTTAAGGCCCACTCACATCCTGGGCCATCTGACCTCAGGAAATCACATGATAGGGTGGGACCAGGTTTCACAATGAGCTCACCTGAAACCCTGGCTGATTGGGACCCACACCCGCTTTCACACCTTGGCTCATGTGATTAGTGGATCATCAGGGGGTCCTTTTGTCCCTATTTGGGGGGAAACTCCCACAGGGTTTAAATCTGGGACTCTCCACCATTTGACCTTAGAACTGAAGAAACTTCTCGGATGAGAGGTGAAACGTCTTCAAGCAACTCAAGAAGTCCAGACGCTTTTCTTTGTTAGCTCCTTAGACCGTTAGTGATCTTCTAACTCCCTGCATTCTTCTCAAATGCTGAAAATGTAAAGTTTTGTGCTGTCATTTCAGTTTTTGACTGCCGTATGGTGATTACGGTGACAGCGATTATGGGATGGGTGATTACGGGACGCTTGAACCACTGCAGTTAAAATGTAAATGGGTGGATTGTTTTTCCACTAAGTGTCAGAGCTTTGGGCGCATGCTGACATTCAAAAAGCCTTGTCAAAAAAGTCAGAAACAAAGTTTCTTTAAACAAACCCACATTTATCATGTGTTGTGCTCAGTGAAATTGAGAGACAAACCTGAAATCCCTGAATGATTTTCACACAGAAGCACTTTCTTTGATGCGAGGGGGAAGCTATAACTCTTCAAAACAGCAGTTATCCCTGGCAATCTATAAACATACATCATCCGGTAACAACACATTCATCACAGACGGGTAGGAAAAAGAGCTGAGGAAGGGAAGGTTTGCGTAATACCTCTGATTAAATCTCTGGAAAGCGGCACAAAAGTTACATTCTCAAGCAAAATCATTTGTTCTTGGCAAATTAGTGTGGGCAGGTGCTATTATTCTCGCATGAACTCTTTGGCTTTGGGAAAGAAATTCATCTTTTCAGAAATAGGAGAGAGCAAATCACTGTGAAGTTATTCAATCACTACCTAGTGATTCAAGTAAAATTACCTTTTCGCTTTGCATGCACCTACGGAGGCTTCAGTGTGGATGGCATTTAGAACAATGATAGCGACTGTCAAAAAGAAGCCGTCCTGGTTCACAGCACCCGGGGACTGAGGCGAAAAAATAAAAAATAAAAGAAAGTGGTGGTTGGTGGACTCACTGTAACTGTGCAATTTCACTTTGAAGCTTCATTTACCCCTCAGATGAATCACCTATTGCTCCCAATGCAAGGGTAAAACACCATTGCCGAAGCCTCTTCCTTTAAACTTGTCAAATTTCCACCGACAACACCTCAGTGTGTTTAACTGACCCCTTCTTGCAAAACCACGTCTGAACGCCGCTGCAATATGAATAAATAAGCAAACATACGCTCATCTTGTGCCACCTCACACGGCGTACAGTTCTGAACTCAATTTCACACTCCGCTGCCTTCTCAGACAATTTAGACAGGCTGATGCCAACAGCAGAAAGTGAAGAGACAATGCATTTATTTATCGACTTTTTGGCAGAAGGGGGGATTTGTCAGGCCGCGTGTGAGCGTCAGAGGAGCCGCGGCGGGTGTGTGCACGCGTGCACGCGTGACCGTGTACCTATATATATGACACACTGGAGGGAAGCAAGAAATGTGATTCAGCCCCAGAAAGATGCAGAAAGAGCATGAGAGAGAGGGGAAGGGCGAGACAACAGGCACATCCAGGGGAATTGTTTTCTTAGTCGCTCATCCGGTGTTTGTCCCAGCACTCCTGCAACGTGTGCGAGAATGACATACAATGTTTCATGTCCGCAGAGACACCGGCTCCATGCTGAGAAAGCTGACAAATTAAAATGACTGAAGTGGAGTTTAAACACAAGTAGGACAGCTGCCACAATTACTTGTGTGTTTTTGTGTATCTGATGCGGTACTGTGTATGATAGGAAGAATATGAGTCTCGCTGTGTACACTGCACACAATGATCCTTTAGATTTGTTGCTGAAGAAGCAAAAGGGAGAAATAAGTCA
The DNA here is from genome assembly GCF_057382185.1 of Mchenga conophoros. Taxonomy (NCBI): domain Eukaryota; kingdom Metazoa; phylum Chordata; class Actinopteri; order Cichliformes; family Cichlidae; genus Mchenga; species Mchenga conophoros. The sequence continues at coordinate 70,701,874 of NC_140528.1, forward strand.
TATTTTTAAGCAAGACCCACTACTAATCCTATAAAAATAACTTTAGATAATAATCCCGATGACAGCAGCACCCCAGCATCCCCAGTGATTTTTGGTTTCATCAATTTTTGTTAAAGGCAGTGAAGGATTTTGACACAGCTTTTCCAAACAATATTTTCATTTTGTATGCTGTTGCTCATTGTAGTTTTCAACAAGTCTTACATGTTAAGACTCCTGAGAAATTCTTCTTCGGTGAATCTCGCAAGCTCCTCCAGATTTGATGGTTTTCTGGCATGGACCTTGGTCTTTAATCCACCACCAACACTTTTAATCAAATTTGTGCAGGCCAGTCGGTGTTTAGTTAGATTTTTTGGAGGTACTTCTTCACCACAAGCGATGTTTTGGGTCTTTGTCGTGTTGGAATACATAGTGGCAAACTAGACCCAATTTTGCTGATGACTGCTTGAGATCTTCTTTCAAAATCTTTACATATTCTTCTTTTCTCTTGATTCCTTTCACCATGACTAGATTTCCAGTTTCAGATGCACTGAAGCTTCCCCACAGCATGATACTCCCACCTCCATGTTTCACTGTGGGGATTGTACGCTTCTCCCGTCTTTCTCCAACATCTCTGGGACCAAAGAGCACTAGTTCAATCTCATTTGACCAAAGAATGTGCTTACAGTACGCGTAATCTTTCCCTAGGTTGTCCTTGGGATACTTCAGTCTGGCTTGAAGGTGTCTCTAATGAAGACGTGGAGTTTTTCTTGGTCTGTAACCTCACGGTCCATTCCTGTGGAGGGTTCTAGTGTCCTCTTTGAAACTACAATTCCCAACTCGGCTAAGTCATTCACGGGTGTCTTTGTAGATGTTCTGGGGTCTTTAAATACATGCCTCACAATTTTTCTTCCCACAATCTTTGAAATCTTTCGCTTCCTACCTCTGCCAGCCGTGTTCTGTACTGTGTGGCTCTCTTTGAATTTCTTGATGATACTTCTCACTCCAGTTCTTGATACTCCAACTGTGATAACTTTGAATATCCATCTCCTGCTTTTTGAGCATCAACAACTCTTGTTTTCAAGCCTAAACTGATTTCTTTAAAACCTTTAACTGTCTTGGGGTGGTAATAATTTCGTCCTAATCTGTATCTCCATATTTTGATGTCTTCTGAATGTCACACTGAGCACGAATAAGTGGGCAATAAATTACCTGGGCAATCTGATGAAGCAACTTGGTTCAAACATTGTTGCTGTGCTAGCTAGATACAGTCCCTGGACTAGCTGGACTCCACGAAGGTCGGCAACTCTTTGGCAATAAACTTGGTGACTGTTTTTATTCAAATTATGAATTAGCTTGATTTGGGTGTCTGTCATCTGCTGCCAAGTACTAGTAATGTTAAGAGAAGTGCTCCTGTCAGTGTTAGTAACTATAAGCTTCATACGTACAGATCTGCCAAAGAATGCTGCACCAGCACCAGGTTAATTTACAACCAATTGATAAAAAACCCAAGGGTTATAGGTTGACTACATAAATTAAAGCAATGTTGATTGGTTAGTTTGCAGTCAGTCCCCTGCTTCTGAATCCTAAAAACCAATCAGAGCATGACTTCAGACGATCCAGTTCAATACGAACATCCTTTAGGCAGGTGACATAAAACATATCTTAGGTCCAAAATGGGCAAAAAAGACTTGAAAGAGCTGTCACAAGAAGATTTAATCAAAAACTGGGTTTAATCATGAATAGATTTATCGAGATGCCATCTGCAATGAGGAACACTGCCCTTATGAAGAAATATACTAGCATCAGAGGTGAGTGATAACCAATCCAACTTTTAATGGGTTATTTACCTTTGTGAGCCTATGTGCTGACTGTCTGTCTGCTCTGTCTGCTTACGTAGAAAGAGCAGCAACTGGCAGAAAGTAACCAGAAACATAAATCCTCCTATGAACTTTAGATAGGTTTATTTGAATAATCATAGCAGGCGTTACATTGACTTGAGTCAAATGTTTTCACAATTTGCTCGAGCTACCCTTTTTTATGTACAGTGAATTGCATTTAACTCCGTTCTTATTGAATGTAGTAAAGTTAACCCACAAGTCCAGAATTGGTACTAATGTTATACATGTTCTTAATAGCTATACTTACTAGGAGCTAAATATAGGGCATCATGGTCTCCGCTGCTCTAATTTTCACCTTGCAAAACGCTGCCTGTTGCAAATTAAACAGTGTTTAATGCCAAACGGAGTATTTCCACACCATTCCTCAATGGTATGAAGTTTGTGTCAAAAGAGAAAAGTTAAGTTTGTCAGGAAAATGAAAATCTTTTTCTTGGATTAACAAATCCATCAAGCATTAGTCAATTATAGTTTCCCCTCATCTTGTCAGGCTACTTATTTGTAGAGGCAAGAAAAATGCTTTGCAAAGTGACATCAAGGACAAAACCTCGATGGCCCTAAGATGGCAGAAGGAAAATAGAGAGCCTTCCTAAAGCAGAATTTCTGCCTGGAAATTATTCAAAGCACAGCCGTGGATAAAATATCCAAGTGCTCCATGAGTAGAACTGTGGGTTCAGGTCCACTGAGCAGTTTCTTATCACAAAGACTTGGGTAATTGACTCTGACATATCAAATAAACTTTGTACAAAAATTCACAAGTAAGCAGGTATGACATTCTAATAGCCTTCTTCATTAAGCCTTCCGGCAGGGGGTAATGTGTTTGAAATTAATGTGACATTTTCAACTCCAAAGAGTTTCGGTCGTCAGTTATTTCTGCACATCTAATAATCGCTATGGATGTAATTTATGCGCAGTTGTGATCTAATACAAAGCTGTGTTCCCTAAGCCGCTGGAATCTGACATCTAACACTGAACAACACGCACACGCGAGCCCATATCAGTGCTGAGAAAAGAGCAGCCGAGTGCCAGTGGGGCATTAACAGGTATCTGATTTGAGCAGAGGTTTTTCACTACATGAGGAGCTACCGGGTCAGATAGTCTTCCATTCTGCGGCTGCCTCTTTGTGAGATTCCTGTGTGAGGAATTATGTGCGGTATTTCCAATTAAGTTGAGCAACTGTAAGATTTTCTTTAGCATATCGGTTTGAATTAAAGAAACAAAAAGCATGAATCAGATACTGAGGCCAGAAGCTGTCACGTTTAAAATGTACTGCTAAAAAAATAAAAATAAATGAACACTTTTTAATCAGAGCACAGCGTCAAGCCGATTAAACTTCTGGGATATTGATGCGATCAGTTGAGTAGCAGAGGGGGGTTTTGATCAGCTGCTTTGGCGTTAATGATATTAACCCCAGGTGATCTAGAGGGGCAACGATAACACAACCTCGAAAACAGGAATGCTTTTGCTCTCCTCGTCTGACAGCTTTTCACTACTTTGTATTTGGCTAAGATGGGTGTCACTACTGGTAGCATGATGCACTACCTGCACGCTACAGAGGTTTGCACAGGTAGTCCACTCTTCTAAAATAACACATCACACCATTGCCAGAAGATTTGCTGCATCTACCAGCACAGCATCAGGAGACATGGAGGAGATTCCAGGAGAAAGCTTGTAACTTATGAGGGCTGGAAAGGGCTGTAGACCGTCCTAAACCACTAAACCGGGGCTGGACTGGGACAAAAAAATTGGCTTTTGCATTTTTCGGTCCAGGCGGCCCATCATGATCGATATATACAAATGTAATTTCATTTCGTTTGATTATAGATATTGAAGCAGGTTTTAATTAGGTTAGTATGGTTGTTGGGCTATTTCTTAGTTGCACTGCAGCATGTGACAATAATTAAAAGCTACACTTTAGCTATTAGCAGTAGCTCATGGTCAAAGTAGCCATTCATTATACCACAAAAATGACCTCTAGAATGTCTCTAACCAAACAAACAGAAACAGATTCATGAGGGTGGCCTGAGGGCCAGATGTCCTCTAGTGGGCTCTGTCCTTACTGCCTTGCACCGTGGAGCCCAGTTGGCATTTGCCATAGAGTGCCAGCATTGGCAGGTTCACCACGGATGCCCTCTGCTTTCCACAGATAAGAACGGGACCATCCTGAGCAAATGTGACAGACGTGAAAGTGTCTGGAGAAGCCGTGGAGACTGTAATACTGCCTGTAACGTCATTCAGTATGACTGATTTGGTGGTCGGTCAGTGATGGTTTGAGGAGGCATATCCATGGAAGAACACGCAGACCTCTCCTCACTGGGTCTCAAATCCTTGGAGCCATTGTCAGACCCTACGCTGGTGTAGTGGGTTATAGGTTCCTACTGGTCCTCAGCGATTCCTGGCTTCATGTGTTGACCTCATGGTTTGATCCATCTGACACTGCTAGGTTGTATCTCAGACCATCCGTCATCTCATGACTGTATGCATACAATCTGTTGGAGGTCATACAAACTACCGAGCCCCATTTTGAGCTGCTGCAACAAAAGTCCTGCAAAACTGACTTTTTATGCGTTGTTTTTTTAGTTTGTCTTTATGTACACACACAAATATATGTATATATGTGTAATTTAGTGTGCTACAAGTTTGAGATTTTTAAATCAGAGGTTTGGCAAGTCCTAGTCTATCTGTGTCTGCTTTGTTCTTGAACAGTTACTTATACCGTCTGTTCAAGTGTGATACACAAATTTACAAAAATCAAAGCAAAGACTACAGAACATACTGTAGTGTAAAAAACAAAACAAAGTGAGTAAAAGACTTTACGAAAGAAGATGAACATTGTCTCTTTTCTCTGAAAAATGGAGGGGTTAGTCTTCCCCAGTTGAGTTTTATCCAACACTCTGCGCTATTATCATCATTTCCCAGTAAGCAGAAGCTCCCCAGATACTCCCCAGAGAGCGGCATTGAGCTGTACTAGTGCCTTTGCCATGTTACCATGGAAACATTTCCGTGGCATAGCCCATTACAGAAACAGTCACTTACACATCACTTCAGAAACGCTTTCGGGGAAGATTTCAACCCCAGCAGAGAGAAGAAAAACACCCACTGCAAATGTCTTTTTGCTCAAACTTTAAACCTGGATCTCACACTATCTGTGCAAGAGTATGTGGCACACTTTGTTAGAGCCTCATTTCGCTCTGCGCAACACCGACTACTGATAATTTTAACGAAAAGGCGCCGTGAGGCTGGGGAGGGGATTTTTTTTCTTTTCTGGGAGGGAGGGAGGCCAAATGCAGCTGGCCACAACTCTAAAGAAAAGTCTCCCAGGCATCCGGAAATGTTAAAAACAATTCCACCGCGCCCGGCTTTTAATATAGAATGAGACTGCACCACATAATAAAATGTACTGCTGTAATTATCTCTAAAGTGCTGACTCATTTCATCAAGCATAAATTGAAAATAAGAAAACAGCCCCCCTAGCAGCCCCTTGCCTCGGCGCCCGCGTCCTCCATCACCTAAATGAGGACTTTGATGAGGTTAAGTAAAACAGTAGCCCCTGCCCGATTGTTCCACACACTCAGTTGTGGGGAGCCAATTTTCTGGAGGCCTGCTTGTTTTTGATTAAGTCACGTTTTATTATGCCATCTCTGCACCCGTGTAATGAGTCTGGTGTAAGGATGATAAAGCTTTGATGAAACCTCCAACATGGCCGTTATGACTGCTCTGCTATCTACAAGAAGAAGAAGAAAAAAAGAAAAAGGGAGGAAGTTTGGCAAAGGCTGACTCTAACTCTCAGCGGCAGGATGCTGTTTGTTTACCTCGAGGGAAAACGCAGATAGGGTGGGCATCTTTTCGGCCCCAGCTCTAAACACCAAACCCACTCAGACCAAGCATGTACTGCATCGCAGTTCGGGTGTCTTAAGCCCCAGTCATCACTCATATCCAGGACACTGATTGCTCTTTTATGACACGTCATTATATCTGTGACTAATGAGTCACCTAGGAGTAGGTTGAGGTTGAGGCTATCAATATTAAGGGGCGCGATAATAGGCGGACCTTTGCTGTGAATTCAGGATGACTCATGATGGATCTTTTGGCTTTAAAATGTTGATTTTTTGAAGTGACTCATCACTTCCATTGACCTTTAATTGCACAAAGTGGTAGTCAATTCATCTTTGTGGGGGGGGGGAGATACACGTATAAAAGCTCAGTTGTGAAGCCTCGAGAGGGTTGTGTTTGCCCGCTTCTGATTAGTTTGGGTCGGACCAGATTAAACTGATTGGCAAAGGTTGATTAATGTTAGAATCACTTCAAACTCACCTTGATTAATTCCAGAGAAATCATTGTTAGCGCGCTCAAGTATTTAGCCTCTGACAAACAAATCATTCGCTTTCTGAGCTCACAACACAGCGAATCCATTTGACAGTGTCACTTTCTTGCTTATCAACACTGGACCCGAGTGGTTGTTTTCTTATTTGTCATAAATACGTTTGCCAACATCATTTCATTATTTCCTGGGGGTATTGTCAAGTGAATGTGGAGTCACACTTAATGCTTCAGGCAGGCAGCTGGAGCCGATCCAGGACCTTTAGGTACACAAACACGGAGATAAACAGCAAACTATTCCCCCCCTCGCCTCCTAGCAAATCTACGCCATTTACCGGCCGACCCAGTAACACCTGTTCCCGCTGTGGTGCGAACCTTCAGTGGCATTTTAACATCTGTCCTCGCATCCCTGATTGAATCTGTGCTGGCTTCAGCTTTACAGTTGTGATGACCTCACTTTCAAAGGCACAACTTGAGTTTTGTTAATTAAGGCGAGCATAATGGCCATCGCAATGAAGGGCGCACTGATTACACAGTAACTATCACGGCCCAATCACAGCCAGACCTTCTAAGCTGACGGGCCGGATTGCAGCCACGCTTCGGTGTGACTCAGTATGCTGGTTGCACAACTACATATGTGCAGAAATATGAATGCCGTTGTTTATTAATCAAAAGGTTTAAACACTTGCCTTACATCTTATTTTGAAAAATGTAAAATACACATTTACTTGTTGTTATTATTATTTTCACCTCACTTGAGATGACTTTAATATATATGAGCTGTATGTATGAACCGGATGTATCTCCTAGGTGCACCGCCATAGATTGCACGTTTTATTGTTTTGATCTGGTACATTTAATTTAGTATCTTGTGTTGTGTCGTGTCTTGTTGTGCGTATACATTGTATCTTTATATATATGAGCACACAGAGTTCCCATCATCTGTGTTGTTGAAATGGCTACAATAAACGTCATAATTCATAATGAGAAAGACTTGAACGGTTTATCTGATTCAGCCAGCTTTGTGGGATAAGCGAGGCTGTTTGGATATTTAGGAGCCAAAACTTCAAAATTAACATGTAGAAAAGCGCTGAGAGGACAAAAGATCCTAATCAGATGATGGGACAGGCCGACTGAAAGAATAAATTCTTGGTAAAAACATGGAGGCCAATATATATTTATAACATTTTAAATGAATTCTGAATTTCACTGGGATCCAATGATTCAATAAAAGAACTAGATGTTACAATCCCTGATACTGCATTGCTTCTTGCTTGAAGCCAATGACGGGAAGCAAGATTAGGGTGATGTGCAACAGTGGGCTAGGTTTCCTCAGCAACCTTTTTGACTAACTGAAGATGGAGCAAGTAGAAATGTAAGTGCATATTAAAACGGACCCACCCCTGCAAGTGCATGGGGCCGTTATACTTAGGACCAGAGCTGTGTGCATAAAATGACCGTACTGGGAAAATCCCCTTTCACTGCCATCATGCAAGATCCAAGAGTGGAAATAAACAGAACAAAAGTGTTAAGAGCTGGATAATTCCTGAGCTTTTTTGTTTTGTTCTCTGTCTGTTAAAAGCTATGCGTAGTTTGAATGCTAAGTGGCTGAAACATTGTCCTGAACAGGAAATGGGAATGATGGCAGCACAGTTCACCTCATGAAGAAGACACTGACACCAACAGTGACTGGAGTGGACAGTTTTTTAAGTTTCACTCCAGTAAAAAAATACTTTTTCTATGTTATCACTTCAGACAATAAGGCAGTAGAACTACAACAAGAAAAATTGGGACTATAAAGCTCTGTGTAGCATCTATACAGTGCACTGACTGGAGTTTTACTTGAATTTGCATGTTAAAGGTCTGGTTTGTTCTTGTTTTCAACAGAAATAGTGGTAAATGCTGCTGCTAGGTTCCTAAACTTTCTCATGTCACACCTCTGCTGAATTCAATTCAAAATTCTGGTTTTTACATTTTGGCCTTCACATGGCAAACCACCTTCTTACATCAGTAAAGCCACATGCTGCCTGCAGGACTCAGGGTTCATTATCCAACCCTCCAAATCTAGACTTAAAACTAAAGGAGCCTTTTCAATAGCGACCCCCCCTCTCTGTCCCCCACAGTCTAAGATCTGTGAGCTTATTCAAAAAGCATTTGAAGACTTTTCTTTTTAAGCTGGCATTTGGGAAGCATTTCATTTTATTTTTATTTTGCCTTATTGCCTATTTTGTAATTTGTTGTTTTGATTTGATGTGAAGCACCTTGTGAATTTATCCTGAAAGGTGTTATATAAATAAACTTAGTTATTTACTTACTAGAATACAGGCAGCAGAGTGGGCCAGTCACACATTGAAAGGTCAGTAGTTCAAGCATCCTCGGGCAGGATAGTGAACGACAAAAGTGCCCAGGATCTGTGAACGTGAGGCACTTTGAGTGGTTGAAAAAGACTAAAAAGAACTGCGGTATGAAAGTTCATTTAGCATTTTGATGTGCATCTGGCCTATAGCTTTACCCACGAGAACCACTCACTGCCACGTGGTTAAAACTCGCCATAAGGCCGTTGAGCAGGAGCGCAGAACATGATGGAAACCCTGATGGAAAGACAGACTCACCAAGCAATATACTCCTCTCCTGACATTCCTTTTGACAATTACTTATGTAATACAATTGCTTGCCAGCTGGTGGTGGGAAGCAATTTGACAGCTTTATCACAACGTTGACAAAAGTAATTTACTTGGCTCCGTCCTTTGGTGCTTCTGCAGGAAATAAATCATCCAAATATAAATAAATAAAATTGCACCCCGCCAGGATTTGACAGTTCACTGTCCCAACCCCGGCAAAAATGGCGCTGTCTTCACCTAGCGTCATAAAAAGTGCGAGCTGTGCCGTGATCCATCATCTGTCTTGGGGACACTTTGGTGGTCCGCTGCTGTTCGTAGGACATCTGGGACTATAACCATGCAGCTGTTTAAAGCTCAGCATTACAGGGACAGTGATTGTTTTTAAGGAAAGTGGATGCAGAAAGGCGTTAGTTTGTTTCTCACATCTCGTTTAAATTTCGTGCCACAGGACGTTGGGATCAGTGCGTGGCGGTTTCTTAATAACGTGTGTCGGAAAGACTAGCATACAGGATTTTGACAGCTTCATCCCTGCAAGACTGCACGTCTGCAAAGACCAGGGTATCACTGTGCAAGCCTGGCTAACACCCAGACGATGTGATAATGCAAAAAAAAACTTAAGAGATTGAATATTTGTGAAATAAATGGCCTTTCACAGGATGCTATTTAGAATGAAATCATTCAAAACACAGATGTCATTGTAAAGCTTAATTAAATCCAATAATATAATGTATAATAACTATTAAGCACACAGATTGATGTGTTAGCTTTAAACGTTTTCCATTCTTTTGTCAAAGTTGAACATTTGCTAATTATTCAGTCAACATTTATTTTCCTTTGATGGTGCACATTTTTCTAAATAACATTTACTCTGTTTGACCAAAAAAAAAACCCAGAATATCGGTGCAAAAAAAAGAAATATTTTCTGTTGCTCGAGTAATTACTGCATGTCGGATGCTAACGCAGTTAATTCTCAAAGGAGTGCTAAATCTTTGTGCAGTAATACAGATAAGGGATGCAGTCTGCATGCACAAATCAGTGGGAATCATTTGTGTTTGCTGATTGAAGTCTAAGCAGATTTTATAAAAGCATTTAAAAGCGACACACACTTATTACAAAGCCAGTAAACCTGAACCCATCAAAGAAGCGAAACGTTAACTTGGGTCCATCAACTGCAATATTTCTGCGAGCGAGCGGACGGATACCCCCGAGGGCTGAGCTTGTTGGTCGTGTTGCAGTCGCTGTCGCAGTGGGAGTTGGCTTTGATGTAATATTGCGATATTTCATTTGATTATGCTGATTTGATTGTGCGAGGTCATCCATCCTGCCTGATGTCTCTCGATATCCTTCAAAAGAATTTTGCTTTATTGGCCGGCTGGTCTACCTGGCAGAATTTCAATGGTTGTTTGATGGTATTAATGCACCATTTGAATGCAGACCCCAGAGTTAAGAGGGAGGGAGTGGGGGAGACCCATGCGGAGAGAGCATGCATGGAATCTGAAAGTCAGATGTCAGAGGAGTCAGTGAAGGGGAAGAATTTTCTCTGAACGCAGATGCTACGCTGGAGTGGAATATCAAATGTTCAAATCTCTTTCAGGCAGTCTTACTATAACCCAATTCACTTTTTTTTTTATTTTTTAAAAAAGGAATATAGGGAGAAAAAAAAGGTTCTGCCAAGCTTTGAGGAAAAAGCCAAGCATTTATGCACAAAAACAAAGTGAATAGTGAACAGATGTACAGCACACCTGTGATCAAACAAGTTCTTTTCCATTCACTGACAGACGATTCAAAACAGAAGAAGAAGGCACTGTTCCAGGGCTGATATAACCATTCAATTTACACAGCTCTGGAAATCTCAGATCCCAACAATGACCAGAGATTCTCAAAAGGTTATAGTGTATACATGAAGCATCATGGGAAAATAACATGTGTCTGTCTGCTCTGGGGATTTGCAAATCAGGACATCATAAACAATCATGAAGTCCTTAGCAGAGCTGTATTTGGTTTTCTCCAAGCATGTTACTGTGCATTATGGTCGAACACCTCAACTTTGGTCTCATGTGTCCAAACAGCAATATCACAGAAGTCTTGTGGTTTGTTCAGATGCAGCTTTGCAAACCTAAGTTGTGCTGCCATCGTTTTAGAAAGAAGAGGCTTTCTCCTGGCAACACACTTGTTCAGTCTTTTTCTATTTGGAGATTAAGTATCGGAATTTCAGGAGCAGGACCACGCCTCCAAACACGCTCCTTACGGTTCTCATCTATATAGGTTCTCCCAGTTCTACAAGCTGTTCATTCTCATTTACGTGCCCCACCCTCTCTCCCCTTTTCAATTCTTTAACTTCTTCACTATTTAGTACACGGGGATCTGCCAGGCCCGGCAGCCGCCGCCAGTCCATTCCAGTCCAGTGTCTCAGAGCATTGCAGTGTCACTAAATTCAGAATTTAGGTTGAAGTTACTAGGATGGCCTGTCTCTAATATACATGCAGCTCTTGTTTTTTTTAACTGTATCTAATAAATTAGATGCTTCACAGAATTAGATATATAGGCAAAACAAGGTATATGTAACATTTAATATCACCTTTACTTTAAGAAAAAAAATGTTTTGTCTGCAACTTGAAGAAAATGAAATGTGTCCGATGAGTCATTGCTTGGGGAAATCAATTCATTTAGTTTACAGAGGTGCTAAGTTATTTATTGCCTGTCAGCATGAGCTGTTAGTTCAATTTAATTTCTAGCTGCAGAAAAGCACAGAGACGCTACAGAGGAAATTTGAAGAGAATTACTTTATTTATGCAAACAGGATGCGCTCCTAAAAAAATGACATCAACATTTTTCAGACCTTTTTTTTTTTCTTTTCCCTGTGGTACCACAGTAACATCTACAGTTTTATATTGGACTGACAGGTTGCATTAAACAACACACTTGTCCTTCGTCTGCTACATTTTAAACAATTCCCAGCGGCCAATAAAGACATATGAGACTATAAAAATTAAGGGGAATATTGCAAATGAAGGCAGAAAAATTCTAATATTGAAAATAAACCAGAGATGTTTATCAAAGGAAAGGAAAGGTAGCACTGTGATAGCTTTTGGACATGCCAGCAGCAGTGACAGTGACAGTTTCCTCCTGAGATTCAAGGATGCACACATATAAAGCTGTTAGCTGACAAATAATAAAGTTTTACAACTAAAAAAATGAGGATAAAAAAACAAAATAAATAAAAATACAAAGCCTTCAACATTCAGCAGTGGAAAATTTAAAACTCAAGACAATGTGGACCCTTGAGTTGTGGTCCATTTCACATTAGCTGAAGCTAACTTAAAGATGCTAGGATACTGCAGCGCATATGCTAGTGCTGCACTTCTTCTCATTATTATTATTACCTTTTAAATTCTTACTGCTACTGATATTTTGTTCTTAATTACTTGTACCTGTTCAGTAGAGCAAATAGCTCTTACCTTTGAATGTGCTACAACAAACTATAAAGAAACAAATGGACATCATGTCCCGCTTGTACCTTCGGCCACAGGCTGTAATCAACCACCGAGCTAAAGCTCTCTTTTTGCTACGCTACGGCACACCTTCATCCTTCTTCCTCTCCTTTCAGTTGGTTGTTCCACCTCCATGTTTGTTGTAAGACTGCTTCACCCAAGCCAAAAAAAACCAACATGTTTTACAGTACTCGTATTAGAGACTTCTTACAGTTATATTACAGACTTTTTAGCTTGTGTTGACCTAAACAATGAATTCATGCAAAAATTATTTAGTGAGGCTTGCAGGCAGTTGCAGTGTATGTACTACATAACAGCAGGTAGAGAAAGTACTTTTACTCCTTGTGAAAGAAAAACTTGACTATATGAGTTTATTTATTTAATGCTACTTGTACTCATAAGTGGTCATACTTACCACAAAAGCTGCCTCTAAATCAAAATGAATGAGTAGATCATAAATAGTAGTCAGTTATACTGTACTCTGCACTTAGTGTACTTACACATTTGTAAGTTCTTGTTGTACCTTTACTTAATAGTAGTAACGAAGTATTTTTTACCTAAAATATTGCTACTTATATACAACATCTAATCCACGTGTCAAAATAATTTTAGCTTATTAGCTAAATTCAGCCCAAATTCGCTGCAGATGGCTGCCCTTCCCCCGGAGCCTGGTTCTGCTCAAGTTTTCTTCCTGTTCAAAGGGAGTTCTTCCTTCCCACTATCCCTCTGTACTCCACAGTCACCAGATCTCAGCCTAATCCGGTCGTTAAGTGATGAGGTGACGAATCCTACTTCCGGGCCTAAAGTAGTCTGCGTTTAATATGGCTTTTGTGTTGTTAACATGTTTAATGTTTTGTATTTTCTTCCATTTAATCTCAAAAAGCTCCTAAAACAGTCAGTGATCACTGTTGACCTCCCTCGGCTTTTATTACCGCTAATCATTTATTTAAGCTCAGTTTTTAAAACCTTAGGATGTAACTACAGCCCATTCCATGCAGCAGTATATGAATGACTAATATCATATTGTGGATGGATTATCTCAGTTGTTCTCCTGGCTGAAGTTTGGTCCTTTTACAGCATCCTGCCATGCGATTACATTTGTTCCTGACCACCGAGAACACTCACGTTAACTTTTATCGAGTGGAAAAAAAGTTAGCTTGTTTATATTATGCTAACATAGCTGTGTCGCTAGCGGTCACGTAGCACATCATTATATACCAGCTAGCCAAACTTCAGTAACCCTACAAACGTCACTGCTGTTTAGTTTTCTGTCTTCATTTATGTTGGAAGTGATAACAGAGCTGTACTTCTTAATTTGTTTCCAAAACCCCGCAGTCAGGACATGTTATATTGTATTTAGATAGAAGCTAGCGAGCTAACTTCCTGCTAACTTCTAACTCCGTTAAATGTTTCATGGATGCCTGGATGTTAAACTCAATTGTTACACCTGGTAGAGCAGAACGCTGATCATTTTATTAAAGATGAAAGACTTTAGACAGTTTTTCAACTCTCAGTAATGCCATAGTGATCGTTTGATATATGGACCTGCAGCGGAGTTTAGACCCAGACACGGCTAGTGATGTCAGACTTAACGACCGGATAGACCACGTTTGGGATGTGGAGGAGCAGGAGATTCACATCATGGATGTGCAGCACCTGTGCGATGCTGCCGTGTTCAACATGTACCAATATTTCTGAGGAATGTTTCCAGCACCTTGTCGAATCTGTGCTGTGAAGAATGACGACAGCTCAACTCAGCAGTAAATAAAGTGGCCAGTAAGTGTATATAAAGGAGTAGTTATTCCATTTTCCAGGGTATCAGACTTCGCTGCCATTTTCAGTCTTTACAAAGACATCCAGTGGTGTAAAATGCTTTGGGACCTCTGATCTAAATGTTTAAACAGGCTCTCATCTGAAGCTGGGGAATATCCATTTAAAATGTTAAATGTCTTTAATCCTAAACTGTTGGATGACCGGACATAGTTGCATGTTTGAAGCAGCACTAAATAAAAAGCACTCGGATCAATTATATATAATATATATAATATAATAATAATATATAGTCAAAGGGTCATGGGTGTCTTTGAGGTGTAATCATTCAGCAACCACAATGGACCAACTTTTTATTTAAGTTCATATTTTCCACTTTCATTAGATAAACACTGCACAAAGTAAATTATTATTTAGCAAAGCTTTCCAGGACGTCTGGCACACACATACACTAGGTCTATTGTTTCCTCTAACCTAGACTTCCTAACATCTCTGGGAAGACACCAAGTCAGCTCTGAAAACGCTAAATCAGGAATGTCAAACTCATTTTACACCATGGGCCACATGCAACCCACTTTGATCTTAAGTAGACCGTACCAGCGAAAGCCCCCTTAACTACACATTTACAGTCCATGAGATGTTTTAATACAAGATAAAGAAGTTCGATTTTAGCAGTGCGGCTCAGCTTTTCCACATGAAAAGAAATGCAGCTGTAGTAAATGGAAGAAATGTGTATGAATAAATAAATAAATGTGTAAAATCACCAAAAAAAACCTCTCCTATAATTACAAAACTGAATGTTTTTCATTCATAGAAAACCTTTTATATTTTTAAACTGAGCCAATTGTGAAATAAATACATTGTATGGTAAATGGTGAAAAAAAAACTAATCTTTCCATCATTTAACTGCTTATCTATTAGTCAGTTACTGAAGTCTAGTTTGAATGACAATGGGGAAGGTTTTTAATAAGTAAGAAATGCTTTAAAGTTCATGAAAATACAGTTAAAGTTCAAAATTT
The DNA here is from genome assembly GCF_057382185.1 of Mchenga conophoros. NCBI lineage: Eukaryota > Metazoa > Chordata > Actinopteri > Cichliformes > Cichlidae > Mchenga > Mchenga conophoros. The sequence goes on from NC_140528.1 coordinate 70,716,969, forward strand.
ATACCCTTCTTTCTCGTTTTTTTTTTTTTTTTTCAAAGCTATCCAGTGAGCTGGATTGGAGTCTCTGCCAGGCCGATTCTGGCCCCCAGGCCTTATGTTTGACACCAATTCCCTAAATGAATCTGAGGCTTGAGGATCAGCGAGAACTGAATCACCAACGAGTGTCGCAAACCCAGAGCCTTGGCCCAAAACGAGAGGTGCGACTATGAACTGGCGGGCTCGACGTTTTCCTGCGCGACCTTGTGTTTGACTTTGATAATAGCGCCATTCACAGAACCATCACGCTTCAATATTTTAACACGGTTCATTAGGTTCATTCGAATTCACAAAGCACTCCTTCAACAAAACAGTATCGTCTCACCTCCATCAATCCCATTTTCCAGCCTACTCATTTTTGAGGTCTGCTTAAAAAGCCATTTAATGGCACACACCAAATCGTAATTGGCATTCTAATAGCAGTAAATGACGCCGACAAATACTCACCCATCATAGACGCTACAAGCACTTTACAATCTTTGTATCTTTTTTTTTTTTACTAAAGTGGACATTTTCGTTCCCTCTTCACATCATCAGCGAGCGCGGAGATACCTGCACATAAATTCACAGAGAACGACACGTTTAACCCTCCCGCCCTCACCTCTTCCATGAAATAACCCTTTTAAATGCAAATACCTGGAGGCAACTGGCTTCTTTCTTCTCTTCATCTGCATGTAATTGCGTGCACACGGACACACACATACATGCAGCAACCACACAGTTTATGCTGGAGCAAAGCTTTAGAATAAATCAGAGCAAAAGAAACTGCCCTGTTAGGCTAACAGACGCTATTAATTCTCGCTGACTGACAAAAGCACGAGAAGCAGAATTTAATTTAAAGTTATCCTGGTGGGACAGCTGGCAGGGTCTTTGTTTTGATCTACAGGAGTGAGTGGGTAGCTGTCTAATCATATCATGCACTCGTGTCATTTTTGAGCCAGTGGGTAGTTTATGACCACTTGAAGGCTTTTCGGTTCCTTATCGGGCGGGCAGAGCAGAGTATAGCGGGATTTTGTATTCCTGTGCACGCTTTCAGTTTAACAAGTCAAACAGGTGTTGGGTGAAGAAAGGCTTCAAGTGTCTACAAGATACAAACAGCACTGCAATCACCTGCTCTGCCTTACAAACCTATGAAGTAACACACTTTTCTGATCCTCTCACATCCTCTAAGGCTGACTCGAGGACAGCTGCGTTTCCAAGTTACATCATTATTAAGAAAACCTGACTCTGACTGGTGCCCGAGACCACTTTCAGTGTAATGTGAGCCTATAAACATGCCCTTGCTGTCCTCTCGCAGATTAGACACAGCCCTGCGAATGTGCTCTGACAGCGTAACACTGCCATCTAGTGCTCGATGGGAGAAACACATTTGGAAAAGTGATATCCAATCCCACGCAGGAGGAGGGGTCTTTGTTTAATGCAAAAACACAATTAAACACCATCTAGAAATCATTCCAATGTGGAGCAAAACAAACACATCATGCTGTACCCTCTACAAACAAGACAGGATGTGCAAACTGAATCGTTTTAAGAGCATTAACCATTCAAGTAAAAGACGTGTTTGGCGTTACATGAGGGGTTTTCCCGTTACTTGCTTTCATTAGAGCCTTTATGGCTCTTGCTCTCATTTCCAGCTCCAGCAGCTCCAGCTGCTGAATCGACGGCTTACAAACGGCCGGGTCGCCGCTAGAAACGGGTCCGCTGACATCTGGGGACTGCAGCGGTGTGCTCTGTTCTTTGGCCGCGTCTTTGATGGGAGTGGAGGAGCACGCCAAGATCTCGCTCACGCTCTTGTCTATGTCACTTTGAATGTCTTTCTTCGGCTCTGGATTTGCCGGCTCCGGCTTTGCAGCCGGGTCAGTGCACAGCCTGCTGTTGTCATCGTCGTCTCCCTCCTTCACTGCCGCAGTCTGCTCCTCTTTAACGGTCTGCTCCTCTTTGGGTCCTTCTATGTCGCTGTCGTAAGTGTCTGCGTTTATGCTGAGGACGTCGCTCTCTTCACCAGAGCCACCACCCTCTGCGAAGAAAATTACAGTCATTTAAAAATGTGAAACGTCCCTTTACGGCCTCCTTCTGTCTTTGAAGTCTATAAACGCCTCGGGGATGTTCTTTGTAGTCATTACATATTAATTACCTTGCTTTGGGTCCTCGCTTTTTGCAGTTTCCTTGAGGCACGATGTAGAGTCTACAATACTGTCTTGCCTTGGCGGGGGAAAAATAAACATGTGAAATAAAAACACAGTCACAGCGTAGTTGTTCTCTGATTAACTGTTTCACTCACTGGCTTTCCAAAGACTCTTCAGAGTTTTCATTGTCATTCCCGGCGGTCACTTCCTCCCCTTAACACAACGACACATTTTATGTGAAATTAAATGTTTTGCAGAAGTTTCAAAATGATTTTTTTTTTATAAAATAGAAACATGCTTCAGTCTTACCTGCTAAGATCTGAATGAGATTTTTCTCCGTGATGGGTTCCAGCTGCTCCCAACACAGCGTTTTGATTTCCTCTACACTGCATTCCTGTAAACGACAACATCTTTAAAACATATCTCAGATACTCCCGTCTTCATGAGAACTAATCAGCTCTTTTTATTTTCAGATAAAGAGGAAAAGTCATACCAGCGACTTGGCAACAAATATTTAAAAATAGCAGGTAAAGTCCAGCTGTTTGGAAATGAAAACCAGTGATGTGTGCCACCACTTCACAAAACACAAACACAAATTAAATGTTAAACTCAGGGTCTACTGTAGGGCAGACAGAAAGTTTGGCAAGAATCTGGGCAAAAATATTCTTTGGGTATTAATTATAATTTATTAAAGAAACACACAAGTGCTTGATGCAGGTGGTCCAATCAGTCCAGAGTCACAATAAGATGTTGAGTTTTGCAGATAACCGACAACGAAAGCTTTTTTGATCAAATCACCTTGAGTTCATCAGGAAGCATCTTCCGTAGCTTCTTCTCCCCCAGCACATGGAAGCACTGCTCCAGCATCTCCCGCTTGTCACCGACGTAAGCTGTGATGGGCTGGAAGGCCAGGCTGAGGTCCAGTCCCCCTTCCTCAATGTCACTGCCAATCTTGTCAAGCTCAGGATCAGCAAGTTCGTCCTTGGATTCCTTTAAGTTGGGAAGACAAACTAAAACACGCAGCTGCACTCGTATACACAGAATATGCTCTGCAAACTTAAATACAGTCTCCACGATTAGGAAACAAATAATTTGAACACAATGTTGTGACTCAGGCTGTTTTCATTAATTTTTTTTTGTTAAAGAGAAGATACACTCAGTTAATTAAATAGTGTAACAGCATGAAATCCAGCAGCACAGTTTGCATTTAAAGGGATCATTAAAATTCATCCAAAGCAAATTTTACTGCTGCCTAGTGGCTGAAATCCTTTAATTGGCTCTTGTTAGCTAAAAAAATAAGTTAACTACACTAAAAAAAAAGATTTAAAAAAGACAAATTAAGACTTTCCTTTTATTATATTTAGACACTGCAGTGAATAAGCAGAGCAAACAATTCATTCAGTGCGACTTAGTCAAAGTATTTATAAAGCAGTAACACGATGGTTTTCCCTCAGAGAGCACCAAACCAACAGTGAGGCTTTAACGCTAAAATAAAGTTGTTGTGACGATGCAAACATAACACATAACGCAATAATAACAATAATAATCGAGAGACACTCGATGTACGCAAAACGCCAAATGCGTCAACTTTTCAATCATTTAAAACCAGTACGTAAATTTTAAACACAATTTAATTTACCCTCACATTTACCCTAAACTTATTCACATATATTTGTGGCTGTTATACTCCTGAACTTCTTTTCTATGGAGTTTAGCAAGGCGCTAGTCCCGAAAGCCTCACCTCTAAACCGGGCCCCGTACTCCTGCGTTTACCGCTGTCATGTCGCTCCTCGGACTGAAAGTGCTTCCTTTTCTTCTCACTGGTGCTTGATTTCTTTTTGAGCATTTTAAACCCACTCAAATTAGTCCTCCACTGAAAGCCGCTACAACCGCCGAAGCTAAAGGTCGCGGGAAACACACGTCATAAGCGAGCGACGGCTTCTTCTTTGCGTCTTATCTGTGGCATTTATCGCCACCTACCGGACAGGAGCGGTTCCAGCTCGTGGCTCTCAGTGATGTCACTCACTGAGACTGGTTTGTTTATGCCACAGGCTTAGCTGATGGTAAAAGAATGGAGAATTCATTTAAAAGGTGAAATACGGTGCTTTTAAAATGTACTGACACAATACTGTGAGAAGTCAAAGGAGCTTGTAAAGAAAAGCGTCTGGACTTCTTTAAGTTGCTTGAAGACGTTTCACCTCTCATCCGAGAAGCTTCTTCAGTTCTAAGGTCAAATGGTGGAGAGTCCCAGATTTAAACCCAGTGGGGGTATCCCCCCCAAAGAGGGACAAAAGGACCACCTGATGATCCTCTAATCACCCTGTGAGCGACCATCTTTGAACAGAGGTGGTGGTTTACGACACCAACTGTCTGCCATCTATAATCCAGTTTTAAGTTCTCTCCCCAGGCGCCTTAATGCCCACTCACATCCGGCCCAGGATGTGATCTGACCTCAGGAAATCACAAGATAAGGTGGGGCCAGGTTTCACAATGAACTCACCCAAAACCCTGGCTGATTGGGACCCACACCCGCTTTCACACCTTGGCTCAGGTGATTAGAGGATCATCAGGGGGTCCTTTTGTCCCTCTTTGGGGGGATACCCCCACTGGGATTAAATCTGGGACTCTCTGCCATTTGACCTTAGAACTGAAGAAGCTTCTCGGATGAGAGGTGAAACGTCTTCAAGCAACTTAAAGAAGTCCAGACGCTTTTCTTTACAAGCTCCTTTGACTACGATGACCTGGATGACTGAGAACCTTCACAGACAATACTGTGAGAAAGTTTTGAGCCAGCCCTGGATTTCTTCATATTTAAATGTAAACACAGCATATGAGGTAAAAACAGAGTTTGTACATGTCTAACCAGCTTGAAAGACAATATTTGCTATGACCACCTTTATTCTTCAGCACAGCCTGAACTCTCTTAGAGGCTTTCTTGTAATTTCTTATTCCCCCCCCCCCCCCCCCTTTTTTTTTTTCTTTTTACAGCATCCTGAGTTTTGGGGAAATCGTGTTTCTCATGGTTCCTCACTGCTGAATCATTAAAAGAGCGCTGTAACATTAATAAGCACTATTGTGTGAATAACAAGCGAGTTCAGTCTATCAGTTCCCACCTGCTAACTAACAGCTCTGGCTCCAGGTGCAGCAGCAAAGCCTGCGGGGCTCGATGCTACGCCACATTCACCTGCAAACGTCTGTAATTCTGACTAAAACCTTCTCTCACAGCGTGTAGAGCGCACATACATTTCAACTGTAGCCCGTCATCATTTTACTCTTCAAAGCTTGCTCGGATTACACTGACAGTCAGCCACTTCCCTTTCTACATGGCAGCCATGTGAATTCACGTTTCCCATCCCATCACCGTGTCATCAAACGCTGCGTATCTGATTTATCACTGCAAAACCTTCAAACCTGCTGCCTACATCTTTGAAGTTAGCATATTTATATTATAAAAAAGCATAATAATGATAGATTATTGCAGAAAAGCTGCACAAGCAACAATCAGAAACAAAGGGATGCATCTAAAGTTCTGTAAGTTTAATTTAATGAAGGCTGATGTTATTTACTCGACCCTCTTTGCTTCACTTAAAGAATATGTTCACATTAGCTTCTGCTTGGAGCAAAATTACACTATATTTAGCCAATAAATAAACCTGCTGCCAGGTAGCCAAGCATTTTATTTGTCTGGACTGGAACACAAGTTTCAAGGTGTTGACGACACAAGCAAGCTGTAAATCACTCTAATTGGCTTCCCGCCTCTGCCTGAAATAAGGCGGGAGCCAATACTGTGGCTGCCCGGGCTCTGTGGCGACAGCTGTCTCCACATAATGCAGGTTGTTATCCTGATGCCATCCACCGAATTATGCAGTGGATGCGGTGGGAGGCGCGCATCGATCACAATCACGTCACAGTGTGTTTTCCTTGCAACATCTGCTCCCGTGTGTCTGGATATCACCTCATTAAAAGGGCAACGATGGAGCCGGCACTGTGGAGGAGGGCGCCGCGTTTGGAGAGCGGAGAAAAGAATCAGAAGAAAAAGAGGGGAAAAAACACAACAACAACAACAACTTTGACAACTACAGCCAAAACGTTTCCATCAAAAGTGATGTCGCTTTGTGACGGTTCTGCTTGAAGGGAACAAAAGGCACTCAAGGCTCGGCTGTTTAATGAAGGATTTCAGCTAATTGAGACGCACGGCCATTAGCTAAAAGCCTTTTGCTGTTTTTCCTCGTTTGGTTTGCTTTCGTAATGCATGCAAAATGATAAATCATAGAAATAAAGACGCATTCTTCAGTCACTGAAAGGGAGATTAGAGATTAGAAAACTCTGAGAGCTAAGAAAGTTATTTATCAGTGGAAACAAAGGCACGAAAAAAGAAAACAAGACTACGACTGAACAGGAAAGCAAATGGAAACTACACAGTTGCTGTTGGATCTAATGCAGGAACTGATAGTGGAAGTATTTCTACATTGTTCTCAGTTTAAAATACTGTCACACCGTAGCTCACACTCTAAGTGCGCTCTTCTGCACTTTATCGCACTTTTCCTCCCACTATTCTCGCAATCAGCCACATGTGGCTAAGTTAACATGTGCACAGTAATCTGGCTTCTGCATAACCGAAGCAAAGGGTGGTTTTGCCACACAGTTACATAAAAATCATCCAAAGAAACGACTTCCATCGTCTTTAGATCGACTGAACATTGCGACATCTGTAGAAAAGCCTTTAAAAATAATTATCGTCCTCAAATGAAAAGCACCTTCATTAAATTCGGAGCTTATTTATCAGCTTATTAATTTCATCGCCTCAGGGACGCGAACACCTTTCACCAAGCGAGCAAACACGCAACCCTCCAATCAACACCTGCCACTGACAAGTCAACACTTATTGACAGCGGGCTTATTTTTAGTGAAGAATAACAACTTCACTGCCAACTGTGATACATGGTCCAACTGTGTGTTTCTACCCAAACCAACTGACACATATCAGAGACTGAGGCAGAGCTTTAGACAAAGCTGTGCTTTCTCAAATGCCAAATGCTCTCCGAATGTGGAAAAAAAACCCACAGTCTTATCACTGTAAGAGCAGAAGAGCGAGAAAATGTGGGTAGTTTTATTTAAGATGACTTCAAACTGGTCAGTAATAATAATTAAAGATAAAACTGGTGTTTTCCCTCTAACCTAAAGTCTAAACATTCAGAAATAAAGTGACTATGATCAAAAAAATGAAGCAACGCTGACCTCTTGCTGCTTTGTTCGGGAGGTCGAGGAGACCGAGTAAGCCAGACGGCTTCGTGCTCGCTCTTTATTGGTTTTCAGCTCATCAGATCAGAGTGGCTAAAGCTCAGGGGAGCACAGAACACAGCGAGTCATGACTCCATATCTAACAGTCGCTGGAGCTGGAGCAGGCTGAGAGGCTATTGACACTCACCCGCTTTAGTATTGTGCCACTGATACAAAGATCTGGCTAAAGACATAACAACCAAGGAGCGAAGACGTGACGCCAAATAAAGAGTGAAATGTAAAATGTGAAAGCAGTGGATCAACGGCCATCCAGACTGTGAACATGCTTTCAGTGAGTAGCCTCAGCTAACATCCATGCTAACAGTTTTGTTTTTAAAAAGCCAATTAAATTTAATCTGTAACTACTGACTGGTGTTCTGTCCTAAACACTGCTCTCGTCCACATTTATTCTTTTGTTATCAAGCAAAAAAACAACATAAGCACTAACTTGCTTCTCCTTGAGTCAAACATTTGAAGAACAGGTGATAAATTATCCGGTCATTAAGTGATGACGTGACGAATCCTACTTCCGGGCCTAAAGTAGTCTGCGTTTAATATGGCTTTTGTGTTGTTAACATGTTTAATGTTTTGTATTTTCTTCTATTTAATCTCAAAAAGCTCCTAAAACAGTCAGTGATCACTGTTGACCTCCCTCGGCTTTTATTACCGCTAATCATTTATTTATCAATCAATCAATCAATCAATCAATCAAAGCTTTATTCGTCACATGCAGGTTGCCCTGCAGTGAAATGGGACCCCCCCCCCGACCTTACACATATAGCACAAACATTACATGGGGATACAGGTCGGAGATTGGTAGAATCAGAGAAAAAAAACATTGAAATGTACACTACAGTGGGGAAAGTACAAGAGGTAAAAAGAGACCCCTACTCATGCTGTGCTTCCATGGTAGGACAGCATGAGAACAGGAAACAAAAAAAACTCCTTTGCACAAAAAAGCACATAAATGTCCACAGCACAACATTGTGAAGACATGACAAGCCACAGGGGTGGGTGGGGGGTGAGGAGTAATCCGAAGAAACACAGCAGCCACCCTGCACAGCGCTATCATTCCAGCGCGGCACACAGACCCGCCGTGTTCCCTCGCCGGAAACAAGCATCGAAGGCGTTGGAAAGGGAGGGGGGGATGAGTGAGAGCTCAGTTTTTAAAACCTTAGGATGTAGCTACAGCCTAGCCCATGCAGCAGTATATGAATGACTAACCTCGTATTGTGGATGGATTATCTCAGTTGTTCTCCTGGCTGAAGTTTGGTCCTTTTACAGCATCCTGCCATGCGATTACATTTGTTCCTGACCACCGAGAACACTCACGTTAACTTTTATCGGGTATCAAAAAGTTAGCTTGTTTATATTATGCTAACATAGCTGTGTCGCTAGCGGTCACGTAGCACATCATTATATACCAGCTAGCCAAACTTCAGTAACCCTACAAACGTCACTGCTGTTTAGTTTTCTGTCTTCATTTATGTTGGAAGTGATAACAGAGCTGTACGCTTTAATTTGTTCCCAAAACCCCGCAGTCAGGACATGCTATATTGTATTTAGATAGGAGCTAGCGAGCTAACTTCCTGCTAACTTCTAACTCCGTTAAATGTCATAAATTCCGTTTTCATGGATGCCTGGATGTTAAACTCAATTGTTACACCTGGTAGAGCAGAACGCTGATCATTTTATTAAAGATGAAAGACTTTAGACAGTTTTTCAACTCTCAGTAATGCCACAGTGATCGTTTGATATATGGACCTGCAGCGGAGTTTAGTGACGTCAGACTGAACGACCGGATTAGGTACGCCTCTTCAGCTGCTCATTAATTATTATATATTCTATATTATAATTGTTAGAAAATGAAACGATACTTTTGAATTTTTCCGCTTGTATTCGTGGAGATGACATACTGTAATGTTCAGCTGTTGTGTCAAGATAAAGAAGAAGATTACATTAGGAACATGTGGCACACACTGACTAAATGTTTACATTCAGCGGTTTTGAAAAACAAGCTATAGCTGCACATAAACCGCTGAATAAAGGCTCTAAGGGGCCACTCGCTCTATGTCTGGCTCTGGATCAGACTACAGCAGCTCTGCTGCCTCCCTCATTCAGCATGCTGTTAACTGAAATATCAATTGTTCACACTTAAGCAGCAGTCTTTTTCCACAGTGCTGCAAGGCAGCTTGTTAGAGGACAGCATAAACAAACCGACACGTACACAGTTTGTCACCTCGAGCAGCGAAAGCCAGCGATGTCGATTAAAATCTCTTCATTGACATCGAGGGCCAGTGGAGCTCATCAAGAACAGCAGTCGCGGCAGAGTGAAGTTGATTTGAATCACGGGCAAAACAGGAAATGAGAAACACTCTTACAGTGTTGCCTCTTGGCGTGCGCCAGTCGGTTTAGACTATAACAGAGGCCTCTTAAATATTCATGAGTCTGCTGCGGTTTGAAGCAGACATGTTGAAGTGCAACAAGTGTACGGCCTCGCTGAAGTCAGGAAAATTCAAGCAGGAGCTTAAAAGGGATGATTATGATTAACGTGATGTGAGAAAATATTGCCTAAAGAACACCGGAGCAGTTATAGGACACACTGACTGCCTGATGAAGCGTGACTGGAAAGTTGTTATCCACTGAACACACCCTGGAAAATCCTGGAAAAGTTACATGAAGTTACAAAATGATCTTCATTAGAAAATAGCAACTGAGCCCATTAAGTGTCAGGAGGACACCACCCAGACTTCTGTCCATCCAGAATTCTCCACAGACATCTCCCCCTACTGGCCATTAAAAAGAATGCATGTTTAAAGGCACTTCAGAGTCGACTCCATGCTTTCTGTGGCCTTAATGAGAGTCTAAAGGGGTATCAAACATAAAACCAGGGTGCCAGAATCAACATGACAAAGACTCCAATCCGGCGAACTAGACTGCTTTAAAAAAGGTGAAGGAGGGCATACATTTTGGGCTTTTACTGACCTTTCCCAAGGCCTTTCAAACTATTTAAAGCAATTGAATAACTGCTAAACAATTAAATGTGAGAGAAATTCCTGTTACTTCATAATCTACAATAGAACTTCTGTTTTTCACAACTCGTCCACAGTAAAAAAAAAAAGAAAGAAAAATAGATGTTGTTTGTTAATAAAACAAAACCCTTTTGGTTTATAATAACTAAAAGACAGTCTGGACAATGGGCTATCAGACCTTTTCTGTAATTTCACACATTTATTTCTTACACAGTCATTAACTACTAGAGCAATTTTCTGTCATTTTAGATTAAAGTGGGCTGTATGGAAAAATGAGTTTGACATCCCTGGCCTAAACAAATATTATGCAAAGATTACATTAAAATGACAATGCATACAAAAACAAAACAAAACTGCAATACAATAAAAAAAATAAATAAATAAACAAGAGTATTGACACAGCTGCCAAAACATAGGCTACGTCTGCACTAATCCGGATAAATTTGAAAACTGCATTTTCTAAAAACGCTCTGCATCCACACTATCGTTTTCATCCTCACAGAAAACACTTATGGTCCTGTACTGCGCATGCGTGAAACGTAAGACGATTTGACCTGTGTCATTTCCGTCTGCCATTTATTTACTTTCCAAGTTATTAGAACGTCTCGGCACAATGTCGAGGAAAAGCGCCGAGTTTTATCTGGAGCTACCTGGAGCATGTACAAACTGATATTAATCTTTAATAGGGCTGTCAAAATTGAGAGTAAACCAAACAACTCCTGTACAATGCCGTCCCCTGTCTTCGTTGAATTGGTCACATGACTGCATCATATGACTAAAATGCGTCATCGTTTTTCGAAAGCCTCCGTTTTCGCTGTCCACACTGCCACGCGAAAACGGCTTTTCAGATTTATCCACTTTGGAGAGCGTTTTCAAAAAGCTCCATTTCCCTTGACCAAAAACGCCATCTCAGTGTGGACAGAAGGCCAAAACGGAGAGAAAAAGATGTGTTTTCAAACGAAAAGCATGGTCTATTTGATTTATCTGTACATTTCATGCATGAAACATGATCCTCATTGGGTTGGTTGAACCTCTTGGACTTCATGTCTGTGCTTTAAAGGTTGAGGGAACCTCGTCAAACTGTTAAAAGACTGAGAACAAAAAGTAGACTCCACTGGTGGTACCCATCAGCCTCCTAGTAGATTCACCTATGGTATCAATTTGAACATCATACTTCACCTTGTTCTCGAGTTATCATGTTCATAAACGTAGATTTCCACCCCGCCAATCCGCCGGCCTGTTGGGGTGAAGACGACACCCCATGAGCCTTTTATTGCTGAGTAGTAAAAAAGGAAGTGGAGCTTGAGCGGACACCATGTCAACAAAGAAGTCCATAATTCCTATGTGGGGCCCCGAGCAGATTCGATAATTGCATTCAATGCTGCATAAACCAGCATTTGAATACCACAAGTGAACCCAACACAAAGCATGAACTTTATGGACGAGATGTCCTAGAAGTTTTTATAACCGGGGAAAGTTTCCACTGCTCATTGACAACTGAGTAAACTCAGTTTGACAATAACAGCTGAAGAGAACAAACAAGTAGAAGTGCTTGGCCTTGAGCTGAGGTTGATGCAGCTGTTGTCTCTGAGGTCAAAAATGAGCCGTCAAATTCAATATTCCATCAGAGCGCTTTGTGCAACGCGGTCGTTCTTTTCACATCCTGCTCGACAGTCGAAATCGCAGGGGCAATGCATGGCGTGACTTCTATTAGATGAAATTAATGTCAACACAATGATAATAAATAAAAGAAGCTACTTTCAGCTGATCGTATATTCACAGGGAGTCGCCACATGTTTGATTTGGCAGATTTTTACCCCAGATGCCCTTCCTGACACAACGCTGAAACCATTTGTGTTTCCTCCTGGGACTGAACTGGGGACCTTTTACTTATCCAATACACTGCGTCAAGCAACACAATGGTGGAGATAGCTTCTATTGAACAAATGCTTTTTCTTTGTTTATTAGAAGAGGTTTAATGACACTGAAAACAACACAAAAAATAAGGCTGCATGGTCTTAAAATTCACCAAAATGCACTTGATGAGCCAGTGTGAGCACCTCTATTAAAGCAGAGGTTTTAGCAGTTTGCTGGTTGGGTGTTGACACAATGCCAAAGAGGAAAGACATCATCAATTATCTTAAAGAATTGTTGCTGCCCATCAATCATTTCCATGTCCATCATTCAGAAGTGAGAAAGATTATTCACAAGTGGAAAACACTGACGCTGGCTGCCAAGCTTCCTATGACTGGATATCCCAGCAAATTCACCCCAAAGTTAGACTATGCAATGCTCAGTACGACCTCAAAAAACCCAAGAGAACCATTGCAGACTCAACCGGCCTCAGTTAGCTTGTTAAAAGTTAAAGCTCACGACAGTAGAATTAGAAAAAGACTGAACAATTATACCGTAGCTTCTCTCTTATCAACACCTCGTGCCAACTGTTAAGCATGGTGGTGAAGGCGTGAAGATTTGGGCTTGTTTTGCAACCACATAAAAAGCCTGCTTTGCAGTCTCTGAGTTAATTCCTCTGTAGGCTATTTATCCATCAACTAAAGCTCAGGCATAGTGGGTCTAACAACAGGACAATCATCCCAAGCACAGCAGCAGATCTACAACACAGTGGGACCAGTCAAACTCCAGACGTCATGGTGATTGACATGCTGTTGAATACCCACCTGGCAGACATGCCGTTGGGCGCTGAAAGTTGACACCTCACAGATTCTGAGGCTGCATCAACATCATCGTGAATTCCCTCTTACTTTGGCTGTTTTGCTTCCACCACGATAAAATCAGACTTCCTGCACAGCGCTTTCTCTCTCTCAGTGTACTCTGAGACCAGTTTCCCATCACAAATCTCACTTTTCTGCATTATTTGCTTTCTTATTGTGCGCCAGTCTACTGTTATGTACAGTACTGTCGGTCGCAGCTTCTTTTTTTCCAAAAATGACCTCCGACAAGAGAGCTTAATTTCTGCTGTTCAATACCGAAGAAATGTCAACTTTTACAAATGAGGCCAAATTGCAAAACGCTTCGTTCTGTCTCTAATAAAACCTCTGTAACTTTGCTCTGCTTCATTTCAGCAGCATCAGGTAATGCTCATATGCTGATTCATGGGTTTCCTCCTTTTTTTGATCTACTCTGTTTTTAAGGGGGTTATCTGCTATAAAAAGCCAGGCGTTTCTTTGCGTTTTATCCTCAGTTACTTCGACACAAAGACGTCTGCTGTGATGTTTACACCTCTGATGAAGTCTCACAAGTGTCAGCTAGTTCTATAAGCTACTGAATCATGGGGTGTATGTAGTTTTCCACACACCTGTCATATTGTTTGTGTTTTAAGGTTGGGTAAGGACTAGATTTGTTTAGATTTTGTGATATGTAAAACCTTAGGGCTGCTCGATTATGGCAAAAATGATGATCACGATTATTTTCACTGAAATTGAGATCTCGATTATTTGACGATATTTATTTAACCCTTTAAGACCTACTATAGAACCAAGTCCGCCAGAGCTTATATTATATTTTTACATGTTGTAGTGCCATTTGTGGGAGCATTTCAATTTGCTATACAACTATTATAGCCCATATTTTAATAATATGTATGCATTAAGTACATAGTAACTACATTAATTGCAAAAAAGTGCAATAAACTACAAAAAAAATTGAAAATCATTTTTGTTTTTTTTACATATATTTCTACTTGGAGAAATTTAAGAGGCTTATCCTTCAAAACTTTAAATACAAAAAAGTTGCAAAAAATAGTTTACAACAACAGGAAATTTATTTTGAGTGTCTTCATAGTTTTATTTTGGAGATACACCAATTTTTATATACTGCAGGAAAAACGAAAAAACAATCCTATGATCCAAATTTGCAAAGAAAACAGCAGGTGCATCAAAATAAAATATTTCCAGCAGTGCAATTCGAGTTCTAAGCATCCCAGCAACTATTCAGAAAAGTCAAACATGACCAGTATAGGTTTTTAAGGCCTACAAGTAAAAAAACTACAATTTCCGTGAAAATGACATCACTTCCGGTTTCGGGCAGGAAATGGCGGACATGTGACAGTTCGCGCTGACGTCTGTTTAACTGTGGGAAGTGTTACGAACAGCTGATCAGATCGGCAAAGCGTGTTTCTGGAATATTATGTTTTTGTTCCTGCAAGCGCTTTTTATGCAATTTTTGCAAAGCTTTATGTGGAAGGAAACCGTGACCGAGGACAAGCTGATGGCATCAGATGTAAGTACAACTCCTCCGGTTTCATATGCAAAACAAATTATTGCGCTAGCTTACATGGTTCCGGTTCTACAGGGATTTAAAAATAGTTACACAAAACGGAGCGTGCTGCTCTGACCGGCTTTAAAGGGTTAACAATGACTTTAAAAAAATAATATAACATAGTGTGCAACACCACTGAAGTTTTTTTAACCTTTCTTTTCAACCAACAGCAGTCACTCTCCTCTCCAAATAACTTCTGCTTAGCTTTCCGAGCTTTCCGAGCTTCCCTCGGGTCCTCTTAATCAGCTGTCTCCAACCTTTTTTGCGCCACGGACCGGTTTATGCCTGACAATATTTTCACGGACCGGCCTTTAATGTGTCGCGGATAAATGAGGGAGGGGCTAATAATCGGCTCCGTCATTTTTAATGATCGTTGAAAGCCCAGATCGTAATCGTGATTAAAATTCGATTAATTGAGCAGCCCTATAAAACCTTATAACTAACAGAGAGTACACTTTCTTTTTACCATGACTAGGTTTCCTTCACATCCTGGATTTACTATCAGAAATGAGTCTGCCAGAGACTATAACACACTAACTTAACTGAGGCAGATTTTTATTAAGTTTTTTTTTACTCCTGAGAATTCACACTTTATTCCTCCATCCAAATAGTCTGGAGAATATCATCTTAAATCAACAATGCGCCCAAGGAAATTTTTTTTTATATTTTAAAACGAGGCTTTTTTCACAGCTGGTGTGCATTTCATATAAACCAGTCGAGTGATGTCAGTCATACTCATATTTCAGCTGTCACCGCAGTAGCTTTTTTTTCTGCTGGGATAAGCCTCCTGCTACTTATGCTATAAGCCTTGAAATTGTTTAGTAAATAACAACATGAAAAGTGCATTTCTTCAGAGATAAGGCAATGGATGAGGGATGAAAACGACACTGACGTGTCTCATCTTCGCGCATCCATGTGGGAGCAGCTTAGGAATAAGCAACATGTGAAGGCAGTGTGTGGGAAAAGGAGGATGAGGAGATATCGGGAACTCATCCCATCTGCACTCCTGCGGAGAAAGAGCAATGAACTTTGAAGTTTCTTTGGAGCGCAACCAGCAGCTCGCTCGCGAGGTTCCCAAGAGCTGTGCTCAGTGTGTGTTCGAGTTAGAGTGAGTGAACAAGCAGGCACAGATAGCCTGTCGGGCTTAGCAGGGTGAAATGAGGACCAGGCACGGGGTGGGATTTGGCTTTCCTCTCTCCTTTGATTCAGTAATTGAGGGCTAAGACTGGGAGAGGGAAAGTGACAGACTTTTGGCCCTCGAGGGCTGACCCCTAGCCTCCCAGAATCCTCGGGCACTACTTCGTTCCCAGATCGCTCAGCATGGGTTGAGAACATGCATTTCTTATTTAATACAGAAGAGAAACAAAGAGGTGAGGCAATTGTTATCTGCTATTGTCTCAGACCGACCTCACCAGCTCACTGAGAACAAAACCTGCTGTAGAAACAGGAGGCTGCAGGACAGAAACATTCGTTAAACGTAAATGGTCTGCCTCGTAATCTCAGCACGTCTACAGAGGAGGTTGCAACAGGATTCCCATTCACTCCATTACACAGCAATGGTAACAATAGAGTGGCACGTGGAGGAGCCACGAATCAAACAGCTAACTGTGGAAACTAACAGACAACCTGCGTCAACCAACGGCTCCAGGAAAGGAAAGGAAATGTTTAAGAATAGAGACGTCTGTGAAGGTTCTCAGTCATCCATCTCAGGAACCTCAGGATCTCAGGAATTCGCATGATAAGGTGGGGCCAGGTTTCACAATGAGCTCACCCAAAACCCTGGCTGATTGGGACCCACACCCAGTTTCACACCTTGGCTCAGGCGATTAGAGGATCATCAGGGGGTCCTTTTGTCCCTCTGGGGGTGGGGATACTCCCACTAGGTTTATATCTGGGACTCTCCACCATTTGACCTTAGAACTGAAGAAGCTTCTCGGATGAGAGGTGAAACGTCTTCAAGCAACTTAAACAAGTCCAGACGCTTTTCTTTACAAGCTCCTTTGACTAAGAATAGAGACTCTACCAGAAAAAAGAACAACTACAAATCCCAGTGGTTAGAAACTCTGCTATTCCCAACAAAATCACCACAGTGTTAGCAAGTTATTGTTTACCATGCTATCAAGTGCTACAACTGCAAAATCTCTGCAGCAATTGAACACATATTGGGATGTTTTAGTCAGGAGGGAGGTCACTGAGCAACCATAGGCGTATGTCAGAAGTAGCTCCACTTCCAGTATGAGAGGGAGTCCACACAAGTATGTGAACATTAGCTGGTTTATTTACAAAAGGGCAAAGCGGGAAGCGCTAAATCAGTAGTGTGGTTTGTGCTTGGATGAGTAAGCAGAGGGTGTGTGTGTGTGTTTGTGTGTCTGTGTTCATCAGCCTAGGAGTCTGTCTGTAACGTGGAGGCGAGGAGAAGAGAGAGAAAAAGTGGCCAGGCCAGGTCCTTTTATACTGCAGGCTGCAATCAGCCCCCTGATGACAGGCAGCTGGCTGGGCTTCCTCAGATCCACCCCAGGGGAACATGACCTACAAGACAGAGTCCAAGGGAGACTCTGACCAGCTGATGGCAGAACTGCCACTAGCCATCCCTTCAATCATCACCACTGACAAAATGCATTTACTACATGGGTTACCTTAGTTACCATTTGCACCCATGCCAACTCCCCTCTACCTAAAAAAGCATGTCTCAGAGATTGTAAGCTGGAAACACCAGAAACTGGTGAAAAAAGAAACCAAACAAACACATAATATATTGGAGAGCTAGGCTCGAGACAGGCCATCAACCATCTGAGCCTTTCGGATGACTGATGTCCAGATGGTAAGGCTGTAAAAATAAGCACAATTTCATCAGATGCTGATTTGGTTTCTGTAAAGAGTGCAAAAAAAGTAAGGGGACTGTGGCCAGCATCACTGCTAACACTCACTGCAAAAGGTCTCAAAGCTCAACTTAAAGCGAGCGCCTCTTTCTCCACTATATTTAGGAAGCAAGAACTGAACCTGTAGGAGAATTAGCTTACTGTCTGCTCAATACCAGCTACATCCTGTTGTAACAATGCTGTTCCAGCACTATTCCCACTTTGCAAGCATCTACTTTCAGCTGGAAAGGATCTTCCACACAAGGAAAAGTGCTGGAGCAGAGGGAAAGAAGAACCTTTTTGACACCTGAAACCTGAACTTTGTGCCTAACAGGTCAGCACAAAGTTTCACAAAAAATTTCCCCAATTTTCCCCAATAATAGCCTTGGTATGCCAGATTTCCTTTTTTACAGTGCGAGGAGGGAACACATCTACTTTGGCTCTTATAGGACGACCCTGCCCAACCACCTTACACAAGGAAGTCCCCACAACCTTAACGTACTTACGCTTGGATTGCCAGAAGGTCAAACAAAGCTTGGATGTCAGTCCAGAAACCACTCGATTCATTATGCGCTGAAATGTGGCAGGAGCATTTCTCAACCCAAACAGTCTAACTGTGCATGAATACAACTGCGGTTTCACACACAAACTCTGCGCAGTGTTTGAAGTTCGTACATGTTGCACGTTGGAGAAGCCTACGTCAGATGTTCTCACTGCTATGATGAATTTTCTGGTTTCAGGCACAGGCGCTGCGTGTAGAAGGCAGGACACATGACTCCCATCTGCTGGCTGGGAATTTGCTGGACATGAGCTGATCTCTCATGGATGCAGTTGCACATCACACTGGCTTTGTTCGAAGCTACAGCACATATGTTAAAACAAAGCAAAAAGAAATGTTAAACAAGAATACTCAGAGAACGGGCAAGGGCTATTCTAAAACTAATGTATAACATGCTGATGTCATGGCATGACATTATGGCACGACTCTGACATCATAAGGTAGCATATTAAAACAGTAAAAAGAGTTTTGTAAAGCTCTCTTCATGTCCTTTCATATGATATATTACTTGATATACTTCCTGTAAATTCTTTTAAAGGTCCACTTTGACCTTGGGTGCGAAAAGTGAAGGTCAAGGTCAAATGCTTAGTCAACCTTGGTGCTCATGTTCCCCAAAGCCTAGTGTATTGTTGTGAAGTTTGAAAATGGTCCATAAAAAAATTGTAATTAAATTAAATCAGCTCGAGCTGTTACGATTTTGACGATAAAACCTGTAAAACTGTGACTCTTAACAAACAGACAGACGGAAAAACAGAACCAATAATACAGCCGTCCCTTTGAGGGGATAATAAAGCAAAAACATTACTATGATAAGATTACATTTGATTTTATATGAGTATAATGGATTACTTCCAGTCAGACTTGGACATATTTATGACTGATTTCAGTAGATTTACCTTCTCTAATGCATTGATTGTGTGGCTTAAAATAGCAAGCAAACAGTACTTTCCTCTTATTTTCATCAGTGAAGCTCAGAGTAAAACAATACAGTATGAAATGCTCTCAATATGTCACCAACCATAATACAACATTCTCAGACTTCCATCTGCTCCACAGCCTCCATCTGCTAAGAAAAACCCTCCACACACTCATATTCATGCTTCACATTCAGCGGACAGCAAAAATGGAAGGAAGTTTGATAAATCATAAGGTAGCTTTGAAGGGACCGGTCTTTGCAGCCATCTCTAAGTATGACTGACAGCAGCCAAGCCTGACATATTAGCACCATTTCCGACTGTCGGAGAGATATTTACAGTCACATAATCCCTGGATTTATCCATGACTAATTTCTCCCTCACACTCTATCTCTTAAAGACTCTGAGAGAGGAATCGAAATCAGGTCAGATAAAAATATATAGAAAGCGACTCAAGGTGCATTTTTTAAAAGCAGTTGTAAACAAATAGAAATTGCAGCACACGGCACAAAACCTATCAGTGTGTCCACTGAGGAAACGGCTGCCACAGGGCGATACTCGCTGCTATTTCCATAGGTGGCAGTGTTTCCCTGCAGAGGAGGGAGGAAGGCTCTTTGCTGCCCAGAAACAATGATGCAGCAGCAGCAGACCTCAGTTCAACATGAGTATGATGTCATGCTGTGACAGGCATCGACCTGAAATTCAGCAGTCCAAGATACACGCTGTTTAAATGAATTTAAAACCGACTCAAATGTGACGTGCACAGGATGTCTTGGAGGGTTTTTTGTTTTTAAGCAAAATTGTGTTGTTCTATAGTTTTGGAGGTTATTTTTTTCCCCACTTGGCGATGTCTTTGTGTCAGTAGTGTTCATGTTCCTCATTTGCAGTACGGAGAAATAAATTCTGTTACACATCAGAGCAATTTAGTCAGCAGGAGAGAACAATTATTATGCTCCCACAAGGTTCAGCACACTGAAGAAGTGGGAGTGACTAGTCAGGAGTCTGAAAAGTGTCTGGACATATAAATGCCTTTTGTGAGCCTCAAGTGTATATTAAAGCCCCTTTGTGGTGAATATTAACTCCATCATATTGTTCTCAATGTAATTTTGATTGGCCATGATGGCAGTAGAACAATTTTAATCACGATGTAATTGATTTATTGTATGTATTGACTGCCTGTGATTGAATCTGATTGAGGGCTTGGCACGAGCTGGGGGAACCTCGGAGAAGACGGCTGCGCTCTTCTCGAATCAAAAAGAATGATCGTGCGACAAGATTGTGACTAAAATGTGAGCCACTGTGTTTTTATGCCATTAATGCTGTGCTATTAGACTCAGCCCAGCAAATAAGCGACCTAACCCAAAGTCCTTCTAGTCTGCTCAGACCTCCTGCGGCCACCAGAAGGCCCCAGAGGGCTCTTGAAACGTCCCACGAGGGAGGAAGAATAAAACCCATGAGAGTGCACCACAGGAACAGATATCTTTCTTCTCCAAATTATATGTCAGCATATAACAGCAGCCAAAGCTGCACCACTCGGAAACCTAGAAGGGTGGGATCAAGAATTTGAAAGTAAACAGCCTCTTTCTGCAGCCTCCCATCTCGTGCTTTAAGCCCCTACACCACAGACAAGCTGCTTCTTGGAATACACAGTAAAAGCCTGTTGATGTCACCATTCGGCTCCAGGAGATTAGAACCAAACTTTCCCTGGTGAAGGTCCCTCGGCCTCACATGTGGCACTGATACACCTTAATCGCCATATCTAGACTCTTTAACCCTTTAAGGCCTGAACCATGAAATAATTCCCAGAAAATTCAAAGGTTTTTTTTGTAGAGTGTTGGGTTGTTGTTTTTTTTGCAATTTAAAGTATAAATAATGTAAAATTGATACACTAGGCGTATCACTACATTGTGCTACTTACTTGGTCTTGTCTGGAAAGTATTGACCGTGTCTTTAATTCGATAGATCAGTATAGGTGCCAACGCAATGGTTACCCAGTTGCCTCACAGCAAGAAGGTTCCTGGTTTGATGCTGTTGGCCATCTGGGATCTTTTTTTCTGTGTGGAGTTTGTTCCCTATCTGAGCTCTCTCCGGGTTCTTCCCTTAGTCCAAAGACATGCTTGTGGGGTTAATTCGTGACTCTAAATTGCCTGCAGATGTGAATGTGAGCCTCTCTGTGTTAGCACATCGACATACTGGCAGCCAGGGTGTACCCCAGGAGAGGCTCTAGCTCCCCTCCGACGCTGAATTGGATAAGTGGTTAAGAAAATGGTTGGACAGAATCAGTATAGTGCCTACAAAGGGTAATTTGCACAGGAAATAGGGGAAAATATAATCGTCCCTGAAGGCAAATAGACTTGACAGAGGCTCACCTTCAGCATTAAGGTACCCTTCACCGAGGTTCTTCGTCACACGCTCTTGTGGAAGTGACAACAGCAGGAAGCTGTTTCATCTCTGGGCAGTTTAAGTGTGGAAGTGTGGGTGAAGGTAAAGCAGGACATTGGTGGCGAAGGAGTTTGCACACTGAGCAAGAATTAGCAGGATTTGG